>NC_072858.1:26472844-27121817 GCF_028858705.1 Grus americana
GCGCAATAATATATTAAGAGTCATCCATAAAGCACTTACCTTGCACAGTGTAACTATTAAAATAAACCTTGCTGTTTTAGAGAATAACATTGCAACAGTTCCTATGAAATTACTAACACTGATAAGTAATAGAAAATTTGACATAAGACAATTAGTAACTTTGGTGCTATGTACATACAGGACAAAGAACATGAGAATTTGCTGATAAAAAAAGGGTACTGGTTATGACCATGTGATAAACTGAGTTAAAATTGTGCTACATGACATGAAAGGATGTTTGAAATTAAAGAGAATGTGGTTTGCCATTGTCTCGATCAGGCAAGCTGCTCTTTAAGGCAGTCCAAAGCCACAGTGTTTGTTGGAATTCTGGGAAGGAACACAGAAGGGTGGGTAGGACTTCTGAAACCGCAAAGTGCCTTTACGTATCAATAGCAGCCTCAAAAAAATGTGCTACAGTCAGTAACTAAAAACTAAAGGACTACAAATAACATTATAAGTTGAAATATTAAGGCACTTCATATATTCACATGCATTACTCAGTTAAAAGGATTAGAAAAAAATCTGACTCTACCAAACTGGACTAATTTTACAAGCTCTGCCAAAATATTTCTAGAGGAAAAAAATGGGGTGTATTAAACTTATTTAAAAGTTTTATAATTATTTTTAATTCACTAAACCAGATATTATTATTTCTTTAATTACAGAACTGAGATATACAGGATCAAGTATTAAAGTAGTTGAAATAATAATAATAATAATAATAATAGAGTTTTTACCAATCCTCCAAGGATGAAGAAGACCATGAAAAGGCGACCAAGGGTTGTTTTTGCATAAACATCTCCATAGCCAACAGTGGACATTGTAACCATCAGTAAATAAACACATTCCCAATATGTTAGCGGTTGATTATTTTGGAAATTTTCCCATGGATCCCCTGAGTTCTCCACCTAAAATGTACAAGAAAACATATAATGAATTAATAGAGCTGTACTACAAATTACTGATATATATGTGTGTGTATATAATTTGGCATAAAATATAAACCTAGATCCTTTCCTGTGATTTATTTTGAACAAATACAGAACCTAACCCTGTCCCAATTATAGTATTACAGTTCTTTTGCCAATATGCATAGCCTTGCCACTCTTACTATTTATGGAAAGTATCTTTTCCATTCACCACTAAATAATATAACTTATTAATGCAGCTAGGTGAGTTCATTTTATAGCAATTTGTTCAGAACATTTTCAGAGTGAATCTTACTTGTAATGCAATTACACTTAATGTTTTTGTTTTAAAGCATTACGTAGCTATTAAAGGCATTAGAGATATGTTAAGTTTAGTGATACATTATAACTTTTCCAAGAAGCCAGCTACTGTATGTGACTAATTATAAATTTATCAGTGGGAAAGGAGTATGCGTTTTAAAATTTATTCCATAGTAAAAAGTTTGAAGTTTGAGGATTCCTACAGTAGAACAGAGAAACTTATGCTGAAAAGCAAAAAAACCCAAAATCCAAGTCCTAGAAAACAGCATTCCTTCCCTCCTGATGTAACTTTTATGAGGTGGGATTTTTTTTGTTGGTTCAAAAATAGAAAAAGCTAATGTTTCTATGATAAAAATTCTATATTTGCCCAGAGGAGTGTAAAAACATGGCTACCCATGAGTGAGAAGTATATCATAAATGAAAACATCCAAAATTTGCATCTTGATAAGAGTAAAAATTAAATTACTATCTGGTATAAGAAGAAGATAAACATTCTGAATTTAATCTTATATAGCTGAATTCAACTCAAAGTAATTCAAGTGAAGACAGTTAAATTGCTCTGGACTAACACCAATATCATTAAATTATAATATTATTCCAAAACCATTCCTGAATAACTTATTACTACTAGCACCTTGAAATTTCCCTGATTCTAAGTTGATCATAAAATGTACTTAAAGGACAAACACTTAATCATATTTAATTCTATTTAAAATGTACTTAAAGGACAAACACTTAATCATATTTAATTCTATTTACCAAACAAATAAGTAAAAGCTATTAGTTTAAAAATGTTTAAAATACACAATTGACATATACATATCATACATATGCATATTCACATTTATGAACTCATCTGTACTTCTATACTAGCTATCTTACATTTTGCAGGTATTGTTAAGTGCAGAATAAAAATCTATTACAAAAATTTATGTTATCAGTGACCAAAAGCCACACCAAAAAATTGAAATTTAAAAACAAAAGAGAAGGAAATAATCTCTAAAAAATTGCTATCCGGAATGTTAGTAATCCCATTAGTTCTCCTGGAAATACAGAACCTCTTTCTTCTGGCACAACCGTTGATTTCCCAGGCGCTCAGTATGAGTTCAGCTCTGCCAGCCCCTTCCAGGAAGCGCTCCGGGTAGTTATTTAGGAAACGTTGCCACCTACTGGTAAATTGTGATCATTCGAGAAGTTGCACCAGTTCAAGTCTCCTATTTTATTGCTGAGCTTAATGATGTATTATTACCTACTATTCAGAATTAGTTTTGAGTAGAAGCCTAAAATTCGGGAATCTGTGATGTATTCTTTTATTGTGCTCTATAGATGTGTTAAGGGATTATCCAGAGCAAGGCAATTTCAGGTAATAAAGTAGCTCAGAGCGCAGATGATCCATGAGAAAAAGTCAATGAAGTATTTTCAAATATACTTACCAAATGTATGAACCCAGCTGCTGTCAGCCACGTGCTGATAAATATAGAGCACAGATTCACTAGCTTGATGGAATTACTGAAAAGAAACAAAATCCAACAACAAATAGCAACTTAGACTGGAATTTATCACACATTTTTAATATATACTGTATACAACTCCATACTTTAGACTGAACGAATCTTATGATGATTTCTGAAGAGATGCAGGCTCCCTAAAAACTTAATCAAAAGCCTATGCAAAATACGTATTATTTTGTCTTGGCAGAGTTCACATTTGTATAACTTAGATTGCTTGAAAGAAAAATTCCAATGCATTTGAGAGCAGAAAGACAAATGGAAACCTTAGCCACATCTGTACTCATAATCAAACAGAAATAAATAATGCCCTTTCAAAAATAATTTGGTTGTTTTTTCAGTACACTCACCTTCTCATTTTTCATTGGTATACACCTCAGCAATTATTTACGTGTAAATATTCTGCTACCCTGGAATACATCCATGCAAGTTCAATGAATTAATGGCAATGAGCAATGCCAATTAACGTTAGCTGCTGAACGTTGTATTTATACGTATAATTGACTGATGGTTTTTGAATTGTTTCATTTTTTGTTAGCTTATATGCTGCTGCTTCTATATTCATTACGCTTTTGACCCCAGACCTGTGGAGGCTTTAAAAATTAACAGCAAGAGGATGTTTTTGTCGCATACTCATCACATGTTAACACTTGCATACCTGACCACAGGGCAAGACTATTTCCCTACAGTTACAGCAAACAATTAATGAACTATTGCAGCCAATCTGTAAATGTCATGCTGCTTTTGTGAAAAAAATATGATTCTCAAATTAAATAACTTAGGCATTTTACACTTCCTGTGTAGAGTCCTAGGTAATTTTCATGTTATTCTGCTTGCATGAACTGTTATGGTTTTCTTTATGGAAATTCATATGGAGCTAGAGTATTTCATACTTCACATTTGCATTTTTCAAAACAAAATAAAACAAACAAACAAAAGCAAAACCAAAAAAACTCCCACAGATCGAAACCTACCACTCAAACTCTGCAAACTTTTTTTTTAGTCCCACTGCGTGGCATGTTCCCTATTGTAGCCAGAAGTGATTTTGAAGCAAGGATCTCAGTTCAGCAGGCAAATGCCATACTTAAAAGTTTGTGGAAGAAATATAAGTAAAGCTCGCTCCCTCTCTTCTTACAAAAATAACTATGATTTCAGAAGCTAAGAAGGATAGTCAACAAATACACAAGGAACTGAAGTCCATGTATTACACTATGTCTAAACAATCTTACCCATTCATGGAACTCTGTTGGAAATAGCTGTCCTTTCTTTCTGAAAACATTTCTAAGAAAGAATAATGCCTCAGAAAAATCACAATTCTTCCTAAAGCAATATATTCCAAAAGAAAAAAAAAAACAGGAAAATTTCACTATTGGTGTTGGTAGTAGTAGTTTTGCAGTAGAATTAATTAATATTTCTGTCCTTTAAGGACAATAAAAAGGCATCATTTTCTACACAAAGTTGAGAAATGAACCTGGAAAATTAATCATTAAAAATATTTTTAAGAGTTACAATTACTGAAGTGGGCAACTGTGGATACTAGGAAAGAAATACAAAAAATACTCAAAAATCAGATAATGTTCCAGCAGTTCTGGAATTAAGTAGTGTTCACCTACATCAACACATATTCCCTATTTCTCTCTTTCTTAAGGTAAGGTTGATTAAGGTTCATATAGTGATAAAATTCAGTCATAGGACGGGACCCTAAACAACAGGTTCCTAGATTAAACAAAATGATAGAAATCATGCTGCTGCAGAGTTCCATTATGAAAGGCTAAGTATCATCCTTCACCTGAACTTAGAACAGGAGTGGCTCCTGATACAGTAATGTGTCAGTTGGTCTCACATATTACTGTAATACAAGTCAATGACAGCAGTCATTAAAAATAACTATTTACATTGTTTGGTACATTTTATTTTTTGCAGATTTATTAAACTTTGTACCTTATCTCTCCTCCATGAAATACTCCTGTGTTTCTGCCAGAGTCTAAATATAGATGGATTAGTCACAACCATTTTCCTGCTCTTTAAGCTCTTTTCAACATCTGTGCAAAATCCCTTACTGTGAGCCGTACCTAAGCCTCTGTAGTTTTGTTGAAAAATATTAGAAAACAGTGGAGAAATTTTCAACTGAACACCACACAATTCATTCTATTTCATAAAACACAGGAACGAAAAACATTGAATAAATACATTTCATTTCAAATTAATGGAACAAATAGATCCATGGCAGAGTAGTCTTTTAATACGCAGCAATAAAACTTTGTTTTGCCTTACTGGTTCTTTTCAAACATAATGAGTAATTTTTCAGATATTCAAATAATTATCTAACACCTCCACACTATTTTGCTAGTCTTCTCACTGCCTCTATTTTTTGCACTGTTTAGCTGCTTCTTTTGGATTCCAGCGTTTGGAATGGTCCTTCTGCCCATTGTGTAAATAATATATGCTCCTTTAATGCTTATATCTCAGTCACAAATTCCAGGAGTAATTTTAATTTATAGCTTAGAATAAATCTTTACTAGGGGAAAGAGGAAAAGAAGGACAGAATTTCTTCTCTAATTGCACCAAATATTAAAAACACAGCAGCGTCCTTTATACTCTACCAGTTTCTCATGTTGTTAGTAGACAGTTGTTAGTTTGGCCAAGCACACTGAAATGTCTCTAGTTGAAAACAGTCATAAAAGGAACCTCTGCTTTACAGGCCTTCTAATAGATATTTAGACATTCATATAAATAAACACAGAAATTATGATATCTAATCTAAGGGTAAATTTTGCACCAGAGAAATGCTATTTAAATGAACAAGATAATCTCTAATAAACCAGCTCTAAATACACTGAATGTGATTAATGCAGTATCTCTTCATTTCTGGATCTGGAAGTTTACAAATCCACCAGTCCTGAAGGAGCTTTTAGCCCTTATCCAAAATCTTTTGAGTTTATGGGGCTTTTCCATTGACTGCCATTTCTGTTGGTGAGGTTGTGCTGTGTGTTAAATGCAAACTCACTGGATATTCTGAGCTCCTGCACAAATTACTCTCCTTTACCATACTGGTAGCATTCTAAGCTACTGGACTACATCTTCGCTGCAAGTTCTTTGATTTCTTTATTTGACAGGAACTGGATTCCTTACAGTCACAGAGCTAAAGACAGCGTGAGAGTTTTACAGCAAAGAGAATAGTTTCAAGGTTAAGGGTTAAAGAAGCAGCTGTTTATAAATGTGTATAAATGAGTGTGTACAAATCTCAAGGATCTATTTCCCCATCGCTACTAATTAGCATAGCAAGTTAAAGGAATTAGTTGTATATAAAGCCTTCACACATGCATCATCAACTGGTGGAGAGAGCATAGAATTTCAGAATGGAACTGACTTTACAGTAATTATTGGAAGCTGGATTCAATACTTCAGCTGGTACATTTTAGGGAATAATGAAAGGCAATGTGTCTTCAACTGCAAGGTTCCTTTATTTTTTCCTTCAAAGTGATCTTTTGTTCAAAGTTGTGCTTCTTCTGCACAACTTTCATGTATTAATAGCCTGAAGAATCAGTGAAAGCCAGAAGGTTACTTGGAATATTTTAAATACTCTTTGAAAGAAATGCTAATGACAATGAACACAGTTTAAAGATAGCTGAGAGTAAAATTAATTTTTAATATGTTTTTGATGTGAAGAAGGATGCTCAGTTCAAAAAAACTTGAAATAGAGCCACAATGATTATTTCTCAAAATACTTTTTAGCTGTATTCTGTTGAATGCATTGGGATTTCTGTTTTTCTAAGGGAGCAGAATATGGACTGGTTATGTGGAAAGAAGCAATATTTAATCAGTGCGGAGCTCTGTAATTCTTTCTGCTTTTATATTATTAGCACTCAGTCTTGCTCGGCTATTTCAAATGTAACAACACATCAAGTAAGATCTTCTACTGATCACATGGCAAAAGATGCTGACACTAATAAATGATTCATCAGCAGAAAAATGCTTAAAGAACAGGTAACAAGTGGTTTTTTTTTTTCCAGAAAAGGAAATCATATATTACTAGGACCAGAAACCTAAAGTTCTGTCACCAATGCAACTAACTCAGTATTTAAGAAAAGGTCTTACCTTGTTTTAAGGATATTCAGAAACTGCAAAATTTCTGAAAACTGTATCAGTCTAAGGGCTCTTAAAAATCTTAAACCTGCAGTAAAGAAAAAAAACAAAACACCTCTAGTAAAGAATAATTCAAATTGTAACAACAGTTCACGTACAAAGATAGCGATCAATGAAATCAACATAGGTAGCATACAAAATGTCAAATACCTTTGAAATGTTCCTCCATATTTAATGGTTTCAAGATCCTTACCAGGTCTTTTTCAAATTGTTTTAAACTTATTTCCTTAATAGCTGAAGTATCCTATCAAAAGCCTTAGTTTATGTAGGAAGCCATGGGAGGAGACATAGAGGCTGAAAGCTAAGGGGGAAAAAACCTCACTGAGGTTCTGTTGGTAGTTCTAGTGCACACGTCCTTCTCTTCCAGGCTGTCAAAAACACATACAGATCTGAAACTCCTCAGTCCTCCAAGCTCCCATGTTGCTTAGTGAAAAGAGATTATGGGCAATGAGATCTGATAACCTGGATAAAGTAGACTGTGTATGTGCCTGATTAAATTGGTAAATCTTAATGACGTAAAATCTTTTTATTGTAATAATGCTCCCTATCTCCACCCTAATTTCCAAAAATTCAAGCAAGAGAAGAGAGGAACGACACATTCTCTCTTAAAAATTACAAATCTACTATAATTCTTTCCATCAGACTATAACTATAGGAATAGATTACACTTTGGCTATTAAAGAAGTAACTATTTTTACAAAGATATAGTATTTTTGTGTTGAAATCAGGTCGCATGAATAGCAATTCCCAGATGACTGCAAAGCCAGTGAGATATACACAGAGTATACGCAAAAGAAAATACTATAGAAGATTAAGGGCTTAAATTATAAAAGAGAATTATGTTGATAATAAATAATTTGGCTGCAGATCTTTGGCATATGAAAAAAAGTACATTGTGTATTATACACATGCACAGCTTATAAAATTAAAATAAGGGCTTTGAGGATAATTTTTATTAGGCAGTACAGCCAAGAGTTACATAAAAGTTGTGTAACATGGTATTGCAACTGTTACAGTTAGGTCCAGGGCAGCTTCCTCTCATACTTCCTCTTTATTGACATATATTTTACCCACTTCCAGTGCTATAAACCACTTTTTATTTCTAGAAACTTAAGGAAAGACCGGTCCTGGCAAACATATAAACCTGGTCACAACCTTCATCATCTCAGTGGAGTCGAGTTTCCCTTCAAGAGCAAAGATACATGTGGTGAGATGTGTTTAAATCAAGCCTTTATTTCTGCAGTATTCTTGGAAAGTCGTTAAATAAAATTTTTACTCTTGTTAAAACTCATAAGTAGCCTTAACAAAGTAGAAAATCACTCCTGTCTATGCATTACATGGATATAAAGTTTCTTTTTAATTACTGATCATGGGGAACTCTGAAGATTAATCACAACTTGAAAATTGGATTTGGGGATCTAGATGAAAAACAATAAAATAATGTTTAATAATTATAAACTTCAGACCCATTTACAATTATAAGATGATCACTTTGGATCATAGTGCTGAAACTGTGAGAGACATGTCCCTCTGCTTCACCTGCAGTAATTCCCACAGTTGCTACTTCTATCCAAAGGGATGTGGCTGGACAGGGGTGGAGAGGGCCCTTACTTGCAAGCCTAAACACCCTCAGCTCTGTTCCATCCAGGTATCTTCCTCACTCCACTCCCTGGGATGTTTTTGAAAAATGGCTGGTGGGAGGAAAAAACCCTTCCTTTCAAATGCTTTGCATTGCACCTGAAGTTAATAAGATGGCCAAGTTAGCCCTGGTAATGTTTCAAAAAGAAGCCTGAGAAACATCCAAGTTAGCAATAAAACCTCTACCTCCAAACTCTTACAATGCTAAAGATATAGTTTAGTTGCTCGGACTGAACAAGAAGACTATGGCTTCAGTGTATTTTTTGTGGCAGAACAAAATCATTATGGATTAAGTTCTGCATTTGCTACAGCCTACACTATTTTAAAGAATTCCCCTCCGAGAATAAAATATTTAAAAAAAAAAAAAAAGTGGAGAGTTTGCTTGAACAGCATACTTGAACTATAAATGGAACTGGTTTGTAATTGTAAAAGGTTACAATCACCTTGTAACCTCTGTATCTTGTCTAGGATATTACTTGTGGGGCTGTGTTTTATAGCTAAAAGAATCATTACAGAAGGGATTAAATTTTGATCTTAAGAAACCTCAGTGTATTACCTGCTTTGTTTAGTTCAAATATGAAGAACAAAAATTAAATGAAAATAACACTTTTCCTTATCATGATGGCAAGTGAATTCTTTCCATTATTCTACTCTTTTCAAGATCCAAACAGTTCTGTTATTAGGATCCTATACACATGCCATTTTATATGATTTTCTGTACTTCCTGTCTTGCAAATAATCTGTGAGTTCCATCATCCTAGCGAAAAAAAGTTATTTAATAAGAATCTCTTCCCATGTTCATAGTATCAGGACATAACAAGGTATAAACCCTATTAAAAGGCACTAAGAAAAGGTAGATCCTCTGGATGATATATTGAAAACTTCACAGACAAACTACTGTGATCCTGTATGATGCTAACTCTTCATATTTTATAGACAACCTGTTTATAGTTAATTAACTTTTGTAGAAACATCAGTCATGTTAGAAATATTAAATTTTTGTATTTATTATAAAATATATTCTATATTAGTCAAAAAAGTCCTCTGGTAAATCGATATGTATAGGAAATAGAGATTAGGAACATCCTTCATGACAATACACCTTTGAAGCCCACAAAAAATGTATTTCAAGTATTTTCAAGGCCCATTAAAATGATATTTTCAGTTTTGCTTCAAAGGCCCTCCAAAGGGCTTTTTTATGAAAACCTAATTGGAATATAATATTCTTTCTAGCTATGTAGAGACGTCACCTCATATAAATTTCATCAGCAGAATGAATATTGCAGGAAAATATTTTTGTTTGCCCTGACACTCACTGCTCCTGACCAGGTGCTGAACAAGGAGTACAATCTGCCTCAACGGGATAGCGTGTTAGGGTACTGGATTTAGTAATGAATCTACTGGTTCACTTCTGAGTTTTATAATGCCCTTCAGTAGAAAATCTAGCCAACTGAGGGCTTAAAAATCCATTTGACTTTGATGTCAGAGTCAAGGAGAACCTGGGTCAGGAGGAAACAAGCAGAGACTGGGAGTATCATTCGTCCTATAAACCATGGTGAGAAAGGCAGAGAGTTTGCAAATAGGGCTGAAAGGCTTATAGTTGAGCAGGAAAAAAGCCCATTTAAAGCAGTAAAATCAGGAATACGCATGAGATGGCTATTCCAGAACAGTGTAAAAAAACACTCTGAAAAGTGATCTGGACAAAACACATAAAAGGACTGGACAATGGTAGGGCTGCAGCTGGTAGGTTTAAGTAACCTTGTTTCCAGGCACTCACAGTATCTTGCTCTCAGGGCCTGAGTGTACAAGCAACAGTTAGTTCCCTGTCTGCAGGTGAAATCCACTATACCTATGCAGTGTTTACTCTCCATAACACTATTAGCACAAAGAGTCAGTCAACCAAAACAACTCAACATAGTAGGAACAAATTACACTGTGCAATGCACCGGTGTGCACACCTCCCCAGTAAGTTATACCACGTGAAGACTTTGTGTGGTCTATTGGCAATGTCCGCTGATACTAGCTGAACTGAAACAAGGGAGAAAGGGGAATTCCCATTCTTGAATAGTTCTTTCTAAAGCTTGACTGTGAAAGAGATGAGAGGTGCTGGTTTTGAATGAATTTGTTCAGCGCTTTAAAACATTTAATAGCATTGACTGCTTGACCTTCTAGTAAGTTACATGCATTTTGAAAGACTGCAGCTAATTTGGAGGTTTCAGCCTTATTCTTCAAACAGACTACAAAAAGCTGCTGCTGAGAATAAACTGTAAGCATAAAACTCATCTGAGTTTGCCCCTTAATGTATGATTATTTATATCACCTTGAACTTAGCGAGGTGATGAGGAATCAAGTGAATAATTCCCAGAGGAAAAGTACACACGGCACTTCATTCCGGTGCTGGTATTAATGACATGTAAAAGTGGGCTTGTGATCATACGTGCGTCCGTCAACTCACGGCACAGTAACCCTCACAGCAATAACCTTGTTGCAAAGAGACTGTTGTCAAACTGAAAATGTCCTAAATCGTTCAGCAGGTAGCTTACCATGAATCCACACAAGATCAAAATTAAAACAAGTTAAATAGGAAAGATTTTGATGGGTCTAACTCAAGAGTAATTATTGACAAAGCCTCTGTAAAAAATAGCCTGTCTCTGAAAACTAATCACATGTAATGAGTAAAACAATACCCCATGCTATACTCTCTCACTGTTTTCAAATCAAATTTGACTCACGACTAAGAAGTTGTTACCCTTTTCAGGCCCACCAATTCTGTAACAGGAGCACTAACAAGAATTCCCATTTTCCCAAAGCTGTCTCAGCTACTGGCACAAATGTGTACATCTCTCTTTCCTTTCCAATATTTGGGAATGTATTTTATACAGGTGAGGAAGAATAATTTCTCTTAATATGACATAACTACAAAACTGTTTTATATTTAAATGATACAATCAATAGTTGAGATAGGGTACATTTCTTATGTATTACAGCAAAATCTATTCTAATTTCACACATTTAATAGGATCATGCCAGCTAAAGTTAATTGAGCAAACTGCTGAATGGAATGCTCAGGAAGTACTTGCTATTTTGTCTCCATCATGTCACGCACCTTTTTCTTGCACAAGAGGTTTTATATTGGAATTTTCTTACAGGATCTGACTGGAATAGGACATAATTTTCCTTACTACAATTTATACAAAAAAAATAATTATCAAAAGATTTAATTTACCTAGAAAACCTCTCTAATCACAGAAAAATATACTGATGAAATGAAGGGCCCATTCAATTTGTCAGTCTTCTGCTTCAAAATGGATGACTAAAATATGCTTCTGAGCTGGAGTTTCTTTGAGTTGCAATGCCCAGGATAAAGATAAAAGATACATAGATTTCTAGACCACAAAAAACTTTTATGATTACCAAACCAGATTCCTTTAATAATATGAGACAATTTTAGTCAATATTTTCTTCCTCTAGTGCAATAATTTGAGTTGTAGGTGCGACGATTCAAATGAACCTCCAAGCATACCACAGGGTTTTTTTTTCTTACTGTGAAAGTATTTGTTTAGCTACTTGTGCTGCCTGTACAGCTAACGGATCATTTTCAAAGCACACTGGAAAATGTAAAATATGTGTGCAATATGTTCTATTATTTTTACTAAGCAATTTCCTGGATAACATGTGTGGTGTAATTTTATTTCAGATTCTGAGTGTTCAACCTGGAATTTGTAAAAAACCCACCCAACAAAAAAGCCCCCAACAATCACACTGACTCCCAGAGACCAAACGCCTACCTTCTGAAATTCTATACGCTGAATTTAAATATGAAAAATTGACACATCCACATCTTTCAGGCCAATTTTGACGGGTCACTAAAAGAGGCCAAATACCACCCAAAAAACTGAAAACAATCTTAAATATTATGGAAATCAATGATCTATCCAACAGGAAACAATATGCTATGTTGAAATATAGGGCTAGATCTAGAATACAGCAGGAGTATTTTTATTCATTTCACTACATACTTGTTCAGTTCTGTGAACTGAGGTGCAAATACTCTCCAGCTATCGCTTTCTGACTTCTTACTAAGGATCCAATAAAATGGATGCTTTAGACCATTATAGTGACATAAACATGACCAATAAACTATGTGCCAGTAGCAATGCAATTACAGTAGAAAATTATTTTCTCTATAAAGTTTACAGCAAAACAAACTACATTATTTTAAACTTTATTTGACTTTGCAGTCTCAAAGGTGTTAAAATATGGTATTTTCCTGTCTGTCAGACAGTGTTGCAGTCTTTTGCTTGAACAGATTCTTTCCACTGGATTAATATACAGCAGCAATCAGGATTACCCATAGGCTACAAACCCTCAAAAAAGGAAATTTACCATTCTAAATCTATAAAGGGGAAGAGGAGGAAATCACAACAACAAAACTTATTTGTCTTTAATGAGATTCTAAAAAAATAGAAATAGGAATTGGGATATTTCTTCATTCATCATGAAAGCTCAATCTACCGGAAAACCACCAAGAATTACATTATTTCTCATCAATGAGATACATAATCCCTTTCTTATTGCCATATGTTGTTTTTTCTGTCAATAGCATATCCAAAATACTGGTATAAGGATTCAACCTACAGAGATTCTGTGTATCATTTCTATTCCTGACAAACCATTCACTCATTCATCAGAATGGTATCTTCACCAAACCTATGAGTGGCTACTTCTACCCTATATTTGATTAAGACTATGTGGTTTACTGAAGACTGAAAAATCCAGAATCCGTATTTAGGAAATCAGAACATTTTCTGACATGTCTATAACAGAGGGGTAATTTTTAGAATGCAAAATAATCCTATCCTGAATGCCTTCACACAACACAACAGAGTAACCTGAGATTCCACTCCCTGTAGATAGGTTTGAAAATGAAAGCTCAAAGAACAAGACAAGAAGAAATAGCATGGGAGGAAAAGAATCTGCCATTCCTTAGAAGCAACCCAGCCAAAATATTTTGAAATGCTTCCCTGCCTCTGTTATGCAAGTATATAAGCAGGGAAAACAGCCCACAACATGAAAAAAATCAATACCCTATGAACCAATACAGCAAAACTGCATCAAGTTCAGAATCTACATCGGCTGTATACTAACTGCTTTCAAACAATGCTGTATCAAAGACTTCTTGTTAAATCTCTCTGCTGCACATTTCTTTGGCTTACTTTTACACTTGTTAAAATAACAACAGCAGTTTCACCATACTTATAACAACTCCACCATTGCAGATTATTACATTTCATCCTTCAGTAAAGACTGGATTACTTGATTCTAGGTGAATATTGAATCCCTTTGATGAGATATTGGAGATATGGGCACATTACAGCATGTGAGTTTTGGAAAGAATTTTTCCTATAAAGCAACTAAAATCCTGCAGCATTATTCTGAAGTTGAAAAATTAATATCTTTTTATAAAAAGAATAACACTAGCACCAGAGACAGAATCACAAACTACAGTTCTGAATAAGAAGTTTAGAGTTGGACCTTACCCCAGTATGAGCCGACCCTATAACAAGACATCAAGGAGTTTCGAAAAGTATGTTGTTCTTCCTTTTCAGGAATATTATGTCCAGCTTTGACACGATATCCATTTTGGAACAATTCTCCAAGAGATTTTTTACGCCTTCTAGTACTTCTATAAGTTTCTGTACGCATGCCCCCAGAAGGGTTGTGGTAGACTAAAATCTTGCTGGGAATCATGACTATGTATCTTCAGCTTCAGGAGCACTGTACATAAGTATTGTGGTCCAGTCTTCAGTCACAGCATCACAGCAAAGACAGCCATATATTTTTTTACCCTTCTTTTTGCTAATGCCTTATCAACACGGAGAGACAGCGCAGAGTTCTTTCTTTAACAGAACTTCTCTTTGGAAGCAGATTTGTTTAACTGGACATAGGATAATACAACGTTCACCTTTACATGTTGTTACCAAAAGATATTTCAGTATAATCTAGTTCATTTCTGTTAGCATGAAACAAACAGAATTAATTCAAATACAAAACTCAGCCTCACAAAACAGACTAAGAGTATCACAAACTGAATGGACAAAACAAATCACAGAAGCAGGCAGGCAGTGCAGATGCTCCTCTGATCCATGATGTATTAGAGCTTAAAAGCCATCTTCTATCCGGATATTACCACATAAGCTTCTTTCAGATACACCAAAGAACCACACCCATCGATCCAAAACCCACAAACATGCTGCTGCTCACTTGGAATGAACAGGTAGTCTCATAAAGAATATAGCTGTAAGTTCATGTACATAAAGGGAATTGTTTACTGTGTATTATTTTCTTTGGCAACTTTACATATCTGTCTTCTGGTTAAAGCGAGTATGCAGAAGGCAGAGGTCGTATAATCAGCCAACTCTTACAGGATTTATCCCAGATGAAATAAAAAAAACCCACACAACAACCCTTCATCTAATCCTCGTTAATGACAGCTATATTACTGAAGGGGGAAAAAACAAAACCAAACAATTTAGCCATCAAGCAAGAGCACAAAGAACAGAATGCATTAGTTCTCTCCAGCAGACTTGCTCTGTGAATAGTCACAAAACTGGATTTTTGTTTAAATCGGCTACCATCTCATTCAATTTGAAAAAAATCTTTAAAATAAAATGTAAATGTGAGATATTACTTTCCACAATATATGATATGCTTTTTTAGTCAACTTTCCTGCTTTGAGCATAACATACAAACTTCATCTTGAAAAGCTATCTTTATTTCGAGGAATATGCCTATCATTCCTAATTTTTGTCCCCAGAGAAGCCACAAAGATGCACATACCAAAAATATATCAATGCCATCTGGAGTACAATGTAAAGCAGACACAAAAATAAACTGCACCATGTGCTTATAGGAAATGTACAGGATCTCAAAGCATTTTGGAAATGTTATTAAAGTGTGACAATGCCAAATATAGAAACATGGAGAACAGTACACTGAAATTTCAAATTTCAAATAATATGCAGTGAGTGAATCAGAGGCAAACCACTTCTGTGATTCCTTTACATCGCAACCTTTACACTACGTTCTTACAAACAACCTGGTCATGTTCTTACTGGTCACAATAGTAAAGTTCCACAGAGTATAATGGGAATCATTTTTGATTCCATACATGCGCATGCAGACATTATATATAATATGTCTGTGAGCACTTGAATCATTCCTCTCAAATTGAAAGGATTTGAACAAGGTAGTACTTATCTGTGTTACTAATCACATCTTGTACAGCTCAAACTGAAATAATGTCCTACTTACTTTTTACCATAAAAGGCATATTATTCTTCTTTTTTTTCTTTCTGTATTTCATCTTGAATAGTATAATATTATTATCCAATATTACACCTATCATTAGTGTACTTTGTAGTTAGGACAGAAAATGTTTGAGTGTAGAATCCATTTACCTTGTAAGCCTGGAACATCTCTAAAGGAAAACAGTACCCAAGTAATAAATAGCAAGAGCCAAGCTGTTTAGTTTACATAACCTACATTTTGAGTTTAGTGATTTGACAGCATTCCTTTAACTCTCAACTCCCTGGCATAGCCAGATGATTATCAATTTCCTCCCTTTTTCTGTCAGTGCACCGCTAAATCTGTTGCGTATATCAAAATCTGAAAACGTGAATTAAAAAACTGGAACTAAATTTAAAATAAACCTGTTCCACAAGTTAAAAATATGAACCTAAATTTCAGCAGCAGCAGGATGATGATGTATTGTGCTGATAAGCACTATTCAGCATCACAGAGCCACAAAGATGTTTGTACTGCTTTCCTGTGTAGAAGTTTCTGCTTTCCAGTGGAATGTTTTTTAACATTTTGTTCTACAATCTGATTATGCAAGACAGCTTATTGTTTTCAGTGAGAGTAGAGTTCTCTACCATCTATATTATCTAGCTATTACTTGGCCAAGTTTTTCATATTAGATGTAAAATTAGATTACAGAAAATTGTTCTCTGTAGGATAAATTATTTTTCCCTTCAATTGTCAAGAAAATGACCTTTTAGATATCCTATCATCTAGCTCAGATAAGCATCTGAGTGAGTCTGAATCCCAATTAAGCAGATGAAGATGATGCCATAAGGAAAATGGCACTGTTTCCAGTGTTTCTGTACTTTTTCCTACCCCTGCAATGGACACACCTGACAGTCTCCTGGTCTGAGGTAGACTTAAAACTCCTAAAAGTCTGTGTTATCAGAAACACTGAAGATGTGTGCAATCTGGTCCGACGTATGTCCTCCAAACTAATAAACATTCATTCTGTTCTAAAGAGCTCTAGGATGACTTGCTAAAACCTATCGTACCGTCAATCAACCCAAGCTATTTAAAGTATGTTATGATTGAATTTTTCCATATTTTCAACAAAAGCGTACCCTTGCAGCATATCGCTCCATGACCCTTCCTGAATTTGCCATCAAAATAGATTGATATACTTAAAGAGGCATTGTTACCATTAAATGATAACTTGCTTTCAAAGTCCATCCAAATGTGAAACTATTCATCTCAAATATGCAGGAGAAGAAAGCAAAACTTCTCAGCAGCTGAGCTCCTCTTTACCTTTGGCTATGCAGGAACTAGGTGCTTGCTATACCATCTTGCAAGAGGGCAAGGGAAGAGCAGATCTTTGGCATAGACAACCAATGTATTGGGTAGAAGCAGGTATCAAATTGTCCTCTAAAGCACAGGTTAGGCAGGGATGACTGATTTGCTGTGCTTTTGTACGATACTATCTGCTTACAGTTGTGCCCAAAAGCACAATCTAGAAAAAACTTGAAACACAAGAAAACCTGCCAAGGAGAAACTTGCTGTAGAGAAAAATAACTTTGTTACATCCAGTGAAAATTCTCTCCTTGAAAATTACTTCTTAATTTATTTTACAGTAAGGCAACACAATGTTCTACATGTTATCTTTCCTCTCTTTTAGATTGCTGCTTCTGAAACGACAATGTAAAAGACACTGTGCTAGAAGAAGTGGGCCTTAAAATTTTTGGAGAATAGATTAATTGGACAATTTACTGATGATGCTACTAAAATCAAGATGACTCCTGAAGTAAGAGGTTACACCCCAGCAAGCTAACCTTGCAGAGAGGTGGCACTGAAGGCTGGAAACTTGGGGTTTGTTTTTTAAAGGGCCCATTACAACTCAATATAAAGTAGTTTCACTTCCTGAAAAATGACATTAGCATCGTGTATAATTTTCTCTGGCATTCATCAGGAACAAATTGCACTAAAATCAGGAATATGCTATTCTGAGAGACTATAACCATGGGGTAGGACAAATGACAAGAAGAAAGGCAAAGGAAGGACAAAGGCCAGATCTAAAGCCTGACTCATTCTGCAGGACGTTGGTTTAAAAAAAGACTTGCAATTCTGCCTGTCTTAGCTCCTGTGAGTCACAAGGCATGGGCCATAACTGCCAAAGAAACAATGAGCATACTATGAAATAAGACTTGAAAAAGAGTCAAATATTTCAGTTCTTATCAACTGGTATGATATAATGCATCCTAGCCATTGAACCTTCTTTAGCCTTTGAATTGCACAAAGAAAATATTTAAGGAAAAGATATGAGCAGATACATACAGATATATTAATTATGAAAAATGGGTTATGAAAATGATACACCACAAAATTCTATATGTCATTATGATCCAAGTGCAATTAAAAAAATAATCAGTTTTCTGACCAGATGGGTGCCAAACTTCACAAAATATTTATGCCTGTCCAAGAGAAGTGATGTCCTTTTACTCAGTGTAGAGAATGATTCCTTGCTCATGGTTTAAATTTATATTGTAGTAACAACAAACAATATTTCATACCAGCTGTCACATTAAGAATTTAGCCATAAAATCTCATAAAATTCAATGATTATGGTGTTTTAACTGCTTTTTAGAAATATAGCTGTCATGTAGGTCTGTACACCACTTACCAGTATCCCTTATTTCACCCCATACTAAAAAGTAGTCTTCACCTATTCAGTATTGTATCATGTTTAAATACAAAGTCTTAGAACTGCAAGTGTCAATTCAGCACTAAGGCTGAATCAAGAATAAATCCACTAAAGGGAGTAGCATTTAAAACTCCTCTCTTCAAATTCCGAAAATCCACCTGTGATCTGCCTACTGACAAGCAAATTCTCAGGGAGTTTCAAGTGCACACAAATGCTTGCACTAATAGGCCGTTACTGAATCACTAATAATAGATATGGAAAATTTCTATGCGCTATCAGAGTAGATTAGAAACAGTCCCTAGAAAAGTAGTTGCTGACATTTTCCTAAAAGATGCCATTCCTTCAAATCTATCTATCATTTGCTATTTTCCGATGAATGCAACCTATTTCTTAAATGATCCACCTTGCATGCTATTGTGTATCATTTTCTTTAAATGAATTTCCAAGTTAAGAGTAAGCATGAGAGAATCCAGATGAACTTGGTTTGTTTTCTTTGCTAGATGTCTCTGCTTTTACAGTGCTGGTATCTACACTTTGCCCTCAATAGCAAGGAAAGTGAAAAAATGCAGAAGAACCCAAATTCAGTATTAATATGGAATTTAATAGAAAATAAAAGCTGGGATCACGCTATTTTCTTTAGAAATTATCCCACCTCAATTTATACTTGCAATATTTCACATGTAGAGACTCAGATGTTCATTGACTGCCATGCCAACATAATATACATTGCCTGCTGACTAACCACTATAAAAATAACTTTTTCTTAGGTTAGCATTGTCCTAACCACATATCTAGCCACCACTAAACACTTCATTAACTATGCTTTAATAAGTATCTGAATTTTAAATAATTAAACTATATAAAAATATATAAATCATATATATGCAATACAAATTTTAATATGTAATAACAACAGTTAATTTATTTTATTACATACATAATAAATCACTTAAGCACATAATTAAAAAGTGAACTTCTAAATAATCTCATAGCTATTACCTACAGCAGCCTTTACGTAACAGAACATTGGTAAGAACCCCTATAGGATTTAGAATTTCAATAGCAGCTATGGAAGTTAGATGTTGAATAGGAAAGGGTCACAAAAGTTCAATTTTGAAAAAAGAATAAATACAAAGGTTGTGAAAGGCATTCAAATCATATTAGGATTTTAAACTTATCCGACTGTGATTATTTCTTCTTCTGCTGTCCCAAGGCTGAAGAGGCATTACATCCTTGAACTTCACTGACTCACTTGACTTACCTCAGAGAAAAGCATCCCAGATCAGAATTAAGAAAAATCGAGCAAACTGATACAATGTGAAAATAATAGTCACTCCGATATCAGCACACAGTGTCAATGCCATACTTGGCCACTAACATTATAGCTAGCTCATAGCAATAAAACACCTTTCTGCTAGGCTACGGAGGTACGCATCTGCATCCCCTAAGACTAGCATCAACTGAAATCACTCTACATCTTCAAGCACACGACGCTTTGAATGACCAAGGGGCTGCAGTGTGGATGAATGAGACTGGCGTTAACTGCTGGATGCACACTGATTGGAAAGGAACCAGTGTATCTCTGTAGCGCAGCATGGGCACACCTGTACACAAAACCTCATACAGTTCTGAAGGAAAATGTTCCACACAGTAAGAGGTTGATCAAAGACAAACATAACCAGCAATTAGGAAGACAATGAAGCTGACAAATAATTTATACTGAGCAGCAGAGTAACTAGGTGATAACGGAGAAATAACCACTGGAGAGTATTGAGTACCTCAGAAATTTCATCATGCAGTAGACAACCATTTTGCTCTCAGTCATCTTTGCTTATGAGGGACTACAACATTTTCCTTTTGATTATGCAGATTATCATCGCCAGATATCCTGACTTGAATGCAAAACTTCTTGAAATTGAACTCGACAGTTAAGGTACTAAATGGCCGATTCTTTTCAGCTAAACCTCCACAGTGATGCTACAATATTATTATTTTTAATAGAAACAGCACTCCTTATAGGATAATGCTGAATAAAACGCTGTGTACTAGACTTGCCCCTGTACAGCTCACTTCCATCTGCCTTACTTTATAGAAGCTGATCTAAAAAGGCAAAATAATTTCCGTTTATAAAACCACTTAGAACGGAAACAAGAAAATGGCTTTAGAAAAAAAAGTTTTAGATACTAGAAGTAGAAAACCACATTTTTCTAAGTATAAATACTATTTTAAAAATTAAAAGATGCATTATTCTATTTTTGATCTTTATCTACCATCTGCTGTATTTTTAATAGCAACAAACAAAAGAGCTGATAAAGTCAAATAGGCTGCTTTTCCAATATTTCAGCTTTTGACCTGAAGTAGCAACCAGGGAGATTTCAGAAGAAAGCCTACTTCTGGAAAATGTCCATGCACTTTTGAAGACAAGATAAGCTTAGATAGTTGGAATCTAAAATACCAAGAAAATTCAAATTCTTTGGCTTCATATCCCTTTATACATATTAAATCAGAGATGTAAGATTGGTAGATAGATTTACAGCAAAATGTTTCATAACTAACATAAGGCTATATAAAATATATACAAAAACACTGTTTGGGGTTTGTTTTTTGTTTGTTTGTTGTTTTTTTTTTTCCAAAAAGAATTAAAAACTAAATGCCTGAATGAAAAAAATGCACTCCGAAGTTTAGTAGCAGCTTATTTAACACTGTTCCATATTAAAAAGTTCCCTGAACAGAAGAAACTGAAAAAAAGCAGCAGAAAGATCCAAAATATGCACTTAGTAAGAGCAAGGAAACACTGCCCTCTGAGCATCATTAGCTTTATTGGCAAAGACTTTTTGGCAATCCATCAGGTTCACCACTGCAGTGCATGTGGTTATGGAGAAGTCAATAATTTCAGAGATACTTCTGTGATGCAGAGAAATGTCCTTCCATTTATGGACTGGTTTTTATCTGCTGTGTTTCTATTTTTATTTTATTATTTAAAATTTGAGATAGTATGATACTAAACACTGGTGAAGGCGATAACAAGGTTAATGAATGCTAAATATCTGGGGGTCAGCAGTGAATCAAGAATAAGCCCTGTATAATGTAAACAAGGACATTATAAATACAGAAGTCCTAGAGAACCTTAAGCATTCAAAAATTGATGTGAAACAAGTGGCAAAAAGCGGCAAACCATGAAAGATACTGTTTTCTTGACTTGGGTCAATATTGCATGAAACTCTGCCAGATGGTATAAATATCCTGCAGTCCAAAACCTCAGAAAAAGCCTTAAATACTTTAGGTGGAAGAACACATCTCTATATCCCAATGTTTTCTTCTCTACATATCACCTGACTTAGTATGGCAAATTACTGCAATTGCAAAAACTGAATAGTGGATCGGGGAAATGATTGAGAAGGAATGTAGCACTGTTACGAACTATTATCCGTCCAGCTGTTACTTCTGAAATGTCACATAAGGAGGAAGGTCAAAATTTTGCTCATAGTTAATACCTGAAGCATACAAGCACAAAAAGTATTCTTACCCAACTCCAATGGTGGTTTTGGCCTATCAAGTGATGGTCAAGCAGTGCATCTAAATAAATGTATTAATGAAGTTTCCCCTTTTGAGTTTAGAATTATAATGAATGAAAAATCTTAATCAAATCCTCTCTTGACTTTTCTTAGATTCATATATATAAAGTTGAGCGATATATAAGAACAGCCACTATATCAACTTTCTAAAGTCTCATATGGAATTCCTAACTTCTAATCTTCCTAGTGAGATCCCAACTATCTTTGCATCAGTTTATATCAATTTCAGTCTCAACAGGATTTAATTATGACTAATTCAGTCATGCAAAAAGATCAGGAGGAATATGGCTAGTTTTGGGGGCTTTGGGGGTTTTGGGTTTGGTTTTTTTGTTTGTTTGGGGTTTAGTTGGTTGGTTGGGTTTTGTGGTTTGTTTTGTTTTAAATTACTTTAGCTGTATAATGCATTTTTTCTTAATTCCACATAAACCAACCCTCAACACCACAAAGCACACTAGACAACTTATGCTGATTTAATGAGAGCTACATGGACATTTCAGTACATTTAGTCCAGGGCTTAGAAGATAAGAGAGATCCTTTAATCTGTGTCACAGAAGTTAGATGCTTAGAAATACAAAATGACCTAAAGTTTAAAAATGGTCACCAGAAATCATAAAACTTACGTTAAAAATACCAGTATATAAACTCTCATGTTCTAGGTATAAGGACTTCTGGTTTGGGACTAATACAGATATTAATTGTATTACTTATAAAGTATAAAATAGTGTAAACAACAAGCACTGAAAATTCAAAGTTGAGAAGATCACAGTCTGCAACAATATTACTCAGATTCGATGCATTAAAAAAAAGCAGTTACCAAGAAATCAATGAAAGAAGATATCGGGGTTGGGGGGGGGGAGGGAAGGGGGAACTACTGAATAACATATGATGAATAGATTGAATGCCTACAAGGTACTGTACAAGTTAGCATACTATCCTGGAGCCAAGACATGAAATTTTATTTTCAACTAGTCTTTCAGCTGACTTTTAAAGATCAGAAACAGTTAGTTAAATAAAAAGCTTAATCTTTTCTCTCATACTACCATTCAGGAAAGTGTGCAGGTTAGTTACATGCTGTAGGTAGCTCAGGAGAATTTGGACAGCATCTGACTAATGATAATGCAATGATCCTTTTGGACACTACAAGTAACAGGCTGAGACAGTTAGGAGAGTTAGGATTGTTCAGCCTGGAGAAAAGGCGGCTCCAGGGAGATCTAATTGCGGCCTTCCAGTACCTGAAGGGGGCCTACAGGAAAGATGGGGAGGGACAGGACAAGGGGTAATGGGTTTAAGCTGAAGGAGGGTCGATTTAGATTAGATGTCAGAAAGAAATTCTTTACTGTGAGGGTGGTGAGGCACTGGAACAGGTTGCCCAGAGAAGCTGTGGATGCCCCATCCCTGGATGTGTTCAAGGCCAGGTTGGATGGGGCTTTGGGCAACGTGGTCGAGTGGAGGGTGTCCCTGCCCGCAGCAGGGGGGTTGGAACTAGGTGATCTTTATGGTCCCTTCCAACCCAAACCATTCTGTGATTCTATGATTTTTAAATGCCCCTCATGCAAAGGAATACAAATGCCAGAAGACAGCATAAGTGAATTATGAGTTCCCTAAGCAGTTTGAAAGGGTTTTGTTCTTTTAGAATGTTATTCCATAGTCTATTAAAGACAAAACTGTACAGTTTGGGTAGCCTTCATTTGAGCAGAAGGGATTTACTTAATCACAGAGTCTGAAAGACCACTGAAACCATTAGAGAACACAAGAGTAGTCATAAAGAAATTAAACTGATAATAAAAAGCAGGGCAAAAAGAAAACATTAGACTGCTTTTTGACACAGTATCTGTATGTTGAGAACATATTTTGATTAGCCAAGAAGAGATATGGAGAGAAGAAAATTACATAACATCTTACAGAAATATACAAAATGTTTGGCTATTAAGAGGAATTGCAGTGATTTATCTTTCAGCATAAATCCCATGTGCTTGATATTACCATCCTATTTCTATCCTAGGGGGAGTATGACTGAATGAAATATGAGTGAAAAAGTTAAAATCAATTATTATAAGCTACTTAGAATTTAGCAGTCCATCTATACTAAAATGACATTCTGTGTTACTGAATCACTAAATTTAGCAGACTATGATCATGAAAGTTTATGGATCGATGTCCAGAAAAAACATGAAATAGAACATTAACCGATGATAACAATAGACAATTTGGGTACATCAGATAATGTAAAATCTAGCTGCTTATGTTCCTTCGTGTAATACGTATGGGGAAAAAAACGACTTTGGTTTACACAATGGAAAAAACACCACCACAGGAGTCCAAAATATTAATATATATTTTGTATTTAAACCCAGTAAATTTCAAAAAGAAGAACGTGTTTATGAACTATGTTAACCAACCATGGACTTACTGCATTGCAGATAAAACACATTTTATTTGTAGCATTTTACCACTAGCAGCTTGGTGGACATTTCAGTAATAATGGAGAAAAGGCAGAAGTGTCCCATATATATTTTATTTTATAACTGAGAAAAAGCCAACCATGGAATGATGGCATACTTGCCTTCCTAACGTGACGAAGGAGAATGCTAATAAAAATGTCTGGCTTAACAATGTGTTTAAGTCATCATGTCTGGGTAACTCACGTCCAACAATTTTAAAAACTCATTCTGTGGATTACTTAATGCTGGGTTTTAGTGAGTCTGGCACATATAGTTTACAGAAGTTCCAGAAATATTTAAGAAAGTTAATGTTATTTCCATATGTTTAAAAGAAGTAACCATAAGCCTATTAATCAATCTCACAAGAAAAAAAAAAGAGAAAGAAAAAAAAGACTTGTATTACAAAGTAATTAAGTGGTCAAGAATTATATTTATGTATACATTTTAGACAAATATTCTATGCCATTAGCTTTTCCATTAAATGTCACGTTTGAGTGATAAAGCTATAAATACGGATGTAATTTACTCAGCATTGCCATGGCACTCATTAAATGGACCAAGAACCGTCAAGTCTTGAAATGAATCTGCCACGTCTTCCCTAGGAGTCTTGTCAGGGATGTGTTCTTGACCTTAAATTATTTAATACTTCTATTAATATTCTGGAAGAAAAGTAAAAGCCACCCTAATAAAGTTAACCAATGATACTAGAGGATGTAATGCTTGATAACAAAGAGAACAAGCTAGTCAGAAGCAGGGCTTGGGATCACATGTAAAGCAGGATGGCAACAAACTATGTGCATTTGTTTATAGGTAACTATAAGACTGGATTTTTTTTCTTCCACTTAAGATGCATTCTTACTTAGTCAAGTTTTCACTCTCAGAAGGAGACAGGAGGAGGAGATGCGAGAGGTCAAAGTAGTGCATCCAGCAGTCAGATAAATTAGGAAGCACTTTTATTGAAATCAATATAACTGGTATCAGCTATGATATTAACTTGCAATAGCTCCTCAACATTCAGAGAACATGACTATTTTTGGGCTAAGCCTGCCACTCATTCACACAGGAACAATCGAGGAATCCCCCGACCTGTGGCCCCTCCCAATCAGAGTAGAATAGAAAACTGAATGAATTTACTGTCAATTTTCTATGCAGTGTTAAGTACCACTCACAGACAGTGACAAACTGGGAACAGAAGCTAATTTAAATTATCCATTTCACTTTGAATTCAGAGCTGTAGGGAAGCAAATACACAGTGTCTATGAATGTCAACTAGATGATAGGACATGACACTTGAGACTAGTACTGTCCTTGTGTTTCTCCTCAGCTCCAGGGTCTTTTGGCTAACTTGTTTGACTTCTCATCAGTGAAGGAGAGAGAAGCAGCATACTTTCACACTTGTGTGCAACAATATTCTTAAGAATTGGTCTTGGATGTTATGACAAATACATTCTTGTCACAAGGCTACCTTTTGCTATTAATATTGTAACAACTCAAAAGCCTGTTGTGTAGTATCACTTTAACTGTTGCCCTGTCAAAGTGTACATGCTCTGTGAAAACTGAACTAAGATATCTACCAGAAAGCAAAAAACCTGTTGTCTTCAATATAATACAAATGTGATACAGTCCAATTAATGTCATATTATTGACACATCACCAAGCAGATTGAGTATTCAGAACTATTTTCATTCAATTCATTCTGATACCTGTTTGAAGGCATTTGAAGTGTATGAAAAAATGTTACTGCACAGAACAGTAGTGCATGTGCACATATACATAAAATACAATTCTCCTAGGAAATTCTACATAATTTAGCTTCCATTGTATATAAAATAACTTCTAATGTAATTGAAATGACACAAAATGTTTTAAAGCTTTATAAAATACAGTAGCTTTCTAAGAAATATTGCAGAATTTGGTTTGTATTCAAACTTATTGCCAATAGATGGCAGAAACGCACAATACTTAACCAGCAAAATCATTGCAAATTTAAGGTGCTAAGAAAGGGATAGTTTTGAGAGCTGGGGATGCATCAAAAGACAGTAAATGATTATAAAGTTTTGGAGCTCATAATTCCTCTCTCACACTGATATCCCTACAATTCAGTTATCAGAGCACTTCTTTCTGTCAGTATCACTAAGGTAACACTCTAAGTTCCATTAAAAGATACGTGTTTTCCAAAAGGAATAAAGTGTTCTGCAGATTCAGATATGGTTTCAGGCTGAGCTGTTCTGTAGAGGTTATGTCAAAAAAGTCTACAAGGTATTGAAACAAATGTTTTCAATGCCACAGATTTTTAAATAAAGCTTCATCTTGCTGGATGGCCAGGAGGCATTCACACCATCAACTTAACTATCTTAATAAGACACATTGTTTTTTCTCCAAAGCCATCTAGCTCTTTCCACAGAGGGAAACCAATTTCATTCTCTGACTCACAAAAATAGCTGAAGGACTACCAGAGATGTTGGAAACAGCTTTCTCAGGACTTGATACTGAGACCACAAGCCTCATCCAGAATTACTTGAGATGTCTGTAACAGGACCTGGACAGAATTTGAGCAAGGACTGGAAAAAAGGATCCTCTATTTTCCATAACTGTGCTAATCATCACACAAAGAGATTTGTTCACTACACTGTGCCTGTGTCTGCATTTGCATGTGTTGTCTGTCTTCTTTTCCCCACTGTAAATCTTGAATTATTTTCTGAAAAAATAGTACAGCTTCACTAAAGGGGATGTCAGGGAAGAAGAATGATGAAAATATCTTCCCGATAGTAGAATCTATTAGGAATCAAACAGTTTCTATCACTTGAAATCTTGTACAGTCAAACAGATGAAGCACTGAAAGCACATGGTCAGGAAAAGGAAATGGATTGTTTAATAGATCTTTTCTATCTTTAATTTCTGTGATTCAATAATATGAGACACTATCAAATCCATATACTAGGCTTTATTTAAATCGCTGTAGTTGTAAGGTTGATTGTTCCTCATTTGTATGTCCTTGTAAATGTGAAGGCAAGATAATATTTTACATGTTTAATCTTCCTCTAGCAATACCATCCTGTCAAGGCTATTTATTCCAATATAATCGGCTCATAACATCAGTATTTCCTTTTTCATAAACATACAAGTACATGATAAAAGGCATTTCAGTTATTTGAGGTGCCTTTGCCATCTTAGAAGATAGAATAACAGTTTTAAGTGGTGTGTAGAGGTGTTTGTAAATCATTACTGAATACAACTGAAAGGTGTTCATTTGTTGCAGGGCTCTCCAATTTGGCAGACTGCAAGCTATCCAAAGAAACAAAGATCTTAATCTGAAACTTAGCTATGACACTGAGATCATGACGACTTTGTTACAAAAATTAGTTTCACGATAGCATTATTTCTCCCATTGTAAATTTTTTTTATTTTCATCCAACAACCTTTTTAGCCTACCTTCACTTAGACTGTAAAGACAGTATCCAGACTCAGCAATGCACTGAAATAATTTGGTTGAAATTAGCTGTCAAAATTACCTGTAAAATCTCAAGAGTCAGAAACTCCACCCTTTCTGTTATCATTCTTTCCTTGGGAAGATTCTGCACTTGAAGCAGAGACTTGAACTTCTATCACTATCAGAAAGATTCTTGTAAAGCATTGTGCAAGAAATATTTATGATTTTATAAAGCATAGCTGTAGTTTATGTGTAAGTATCTACATAAATGCTACTGTTTGCAAAACAGCGTTGGAAAAATGTCAAGGGGATCTGGATGCAAATGAACATCACAAAACACTCTGTTGTTTGTACAGTTTTAAGTCAGAGAATAACAATTTTTTATATCAACTGTCAAAGCAATGTATATCACTGAATTACAGATTTCATTAAAATTTTCTTCCCTTCCTCTACTATCTAAAAATTTGATATTTTGCCGGTTTAAATAGCTGTTGTGCCTTCAGCTGTACACTAGACAATGAACATCCTACCATTCCTAGAAATCTTTTGATGGAAAAGCATAATCTGATCCATCTTGCATACTGAATTTTGTTTGCATACTGGAATCTAAGTGGAAGATCAGATTTGAAACAACATCCTTTTATGAAATATTGATTGAAAATTTCATTCATATACTGCATTCCGAGATACAAAAATACACTTTAGGAACAACTGAATGTAAAAGAATAGCAGGGAAAGTGGAAGGCTTCACATACAAAGAGTTATATAATAGCTGAATGGTGGCATTTCTGAACTAGCACAATAAAAGGAAAAAAGCCACTGGCTCTCCTCACTAGTACATTAAAAGATGATACATTCAGACCACGTCTTCTGCTATACTTCACATCTTTCTATGAGCATTTAGGGCTCTCAAGGCAAAGTTTATTTTTGATTTAGGATGATTTGGGGGTTTTAAATACTGTTTAAACTGTGTGTTCATAATTACTTTATTGTCAGTTAGCTAAACCAGCACAGTTCCTGTGAAACTGGGAATTCAGGGAGACACATTCTGGTGACTTTCATTCTGTCTAGTACTTAGATGAACTCATCACAGCTGACTCACGTGAATCAATAGTGAAATAAACTGGAGACACCCAGATGCACAATATATTCCAGATAATGTATTGTATTTAGGCTCCTAAATGATCTTGAAATTTATGGCATATGAAGGAATCCTGCTTAATCAGTAACAAATTCTTAAAACATGCAAAGAATTATTGGGATACTCTGAAATCCAAACCTGTTAAACGATTTTCATGTTGCCTAACATTAAGCGCTCCCTATTTACTTGCCTTGCTAGAAATCTACCCTCCCGGCGATTCCTACTTCCGCCTGGACACTTGGTGCAGAAACCAGAACTTGTGTGTTCTGAATCACCCTCCACACAAGGATATCTCTCTCAATTACCAAAATTAGATAAAAGGAAAAGTAGGCATCTAACCTGAAACTGTAAATAATATGGTCCAAACACCGTCCCTTCGCCTGCACTCACACTCACAGTCCTGCCACCATATTACCTACAAGGGTGTCCGAAGTATTTTAACTCCACAGGCAGACTAAATTTTGCCATCTCTTTAAAAGGTGTAAAGGAATAGACAGTCTTCATTAATACACTTTAGTGTATTTGCTTAAAAACTCTTTCATCAAAGCATCTCAAAATAATAATTTGCTGATTGCACCTACGTCAGGGATGCCAATAATTCACATTTTTGAATAAGTGAATTATTTCAATAAGAATGATTTTCCTAACGCGAAAACCCCTTTGGAATAAACACAGTGTAGGCAGGTGCAAACCTGACACATGACTACATTAAAAAAAAATAAATAACTCTGTTCCTTAGCAGGTGGATAAATGTCTCAGGAGGATTCCATGGTAAAACAGGTAAAGCAGCACTATAAACAACAGACCAATAAAAAGTGACACTGGTGTGATTAAGAGAGGTGAAAATCCTTTCAACCCTATGAATAAATATAAATACAATGCCTAACTCTGATGGCAAAATGACATCAATCTTGTAAAAACTATCCAGCAGAAACTGCTAAGTGGGCAAACTCTCTCATTATTCCTGTTGGTACTGTTACTTGGATTGCTGAGTCACAATGAGTCAGACAATTATGCAGTAACTTTCACAAAGGGTATTCATCTCAAATAATTATCTCTTTGCCTCATTTCCCAAATTTTGCAGTTTTGCCGTTTTCCCATGTCATACTCCTTTTGTGTGGATCCTGTGATTCTAGTTTTTGCTCTTGGATAGCCTTCATCTCCAAAGACTTCAGCCTCAAAATTCTGTGAAACTCTGATATGTCACATTCAAGTGTGAAAATACATCCCGTTAATTCATGTAATGCAAAGAATCTGGGATTGAGTTATAGCTAGTGAAATCAGCAATTTTCTTTTAAGCATAAGCTTGTTTTTTATTTACATACCTTCTTTTTTATTTGGTTTCCTATCATAATGTGGAACTGTATGACATTTTCTCTTTCAAAAAGCATTACTTCATTTTACATACACAACAGAAATATGTGATGAAGACAGTAATCATATGACAATTTGTAGTGATCTTTTCTGGCTGTTTTTCTGCTATCTTCTTTGGCGTACTAACAGTCACTGTGTATATAGTATGAACTCTAACGTGGTTATACACTTATTAATCTCTTTTCATACAAAAGTAATTCATCAATAATTTTTGCATCTTTTCACTTCTCTATCAAGTTGAAAATATTACAATGCTATAAAAGATCCTGTTTTATTTTCCTGTCCATGTGAAACACTTAAGATGATCAACCTCTTCAGTTTTCAGGGATGAGCGCATGCATTTCTGGATAAACGGAGTGTCAAATTGTGAGGTTTCATATGTTGTCTAAAGGCATGGCATTCACAAAGTATGCCATTTTTAGGAAGTTTTCCCTGAATAGAAACTCCCAAATTTGACCTTCATTTTACTTAACTAGAGAGAATACACAATTTGTACAAGAAACTTCATATGCCATATTATGAGTGTTCTTTGATTGATTTATATTGTCTGCTCTGCTGGATTTTGTATTCCCTTTTACATGTGGCATATTTTTTTTCTAATGCATTCCTAGCAGTCCTACATAAATGTTAATCCCAGTAAGTGTCTAAAGAAATCTTCCAAATCTGTTGTTTCAGTGGATTTTAAATTTAGCTATATTGGCTCAAAATGTGAAGAAAATTTGTTGATTTCATTGCTGACAATGATTCATGGCAATCCAGTTCAGTGAATGAATGGTCTGGATCACCTGTTCAGGTTGTAAACTGAAACAATTACATCAAATTCACCATTTTATAAAAACAGCCTCATGTTACACAGTACTTCCAAAGCTGGAGCTCACCTCCACTTAATGTAGAAGACTATATTAGTGAATCAAGAACAAAATGGACTTAGTAAGTGTTTTTTCTGACATAACCCACTTGTCTGCTGAGATGGCAAATTCACTGCAAAAACAATTTTGGTAGCATTCTTCTGCTTATCCGATGCCACAAGATGAAGAAATTCTCCATCAAAATGTGCAAAGTTTAAGTATTTTTATAACAGCTATTAAAAGGAAAAACTATTTTACTTACCAAGCCAGCTTCTGTTTAAATATACTGACACAAACACTGGAGGGACCGTGAAGAAATCTACTACCGAGTTAACTTCTAGCCAAAACCACAGCTTGTCATTGGCTGCTATGAACTGGAGGGAGAAAAAAAAAAAAAAAAAAAAGAGGGAGGGAATGACAGATCAGATTATGCTCATGGTGGTTGCAAGTATGTGCAATATTTTCCATTCTAAAATATTAAACTCCAAAGTTAATGGAGAAGTAACTGATGTTTTAGATCAGTCTAGACAAAACAACGTTTCACTGGAAAGAAGTCTGTATTGTGCATTGCTTGATAACCACATTTAGATTGAAATGAAAGGTCTAACCAAAGAAACAGATCATTTATATGATGAATTGTAATATCTGTCCTAAAAACCATTTTCTCCACATTTATTAACAATGCATCAGTAATATTAGAAAAGTGTAGGTAAGTGTAAAATATTTCAAAGTGTATCGCCTTTGCTCTAGCACACCAAACGTGTCGGTAGTAGTCTCATCATATATTTGGTGTTCGTAGGTTTCGCAATACATGATAGTTTACAGAGTCCCATTATCATCCTATCCAATCACCAGTATGACTCCTACAAGGCATAATTCAGGACTGCAACAGGTCATTTCTCTTTCCTGTCTAAGAATTCAGCTTAGGGAATCTGGCAAACTTAGATGCCAAGGACATCATAGTTTGAACTTGCCCATTCATCTGTTTACTTAAATAAGGTCAAACTACTATTCACATTCAATTAATAATTAAAGCATATGCTTTATACAAATATGAAATATAAATATACAAATAAATATAAAATTTTAGTGCATCATGAAGATATTTAATGGAGCAGTTTTACTCATGTAAGTCTGAAAGTTGGACTAACATATTTCAAAATTTTGTGTTTGTATTTTTTGAATTATGGACAATATCCATCATCTTTCTTCCAGACAATATCCATCGTATTTCTTCTAAAGCAAATACTGACATTCTCTAACTGTTTCCTCCACTTAATCTCCTGGGCTTAGAATAACTTTAAATCTTTAACAGAAAATGTCTATGGTGCACATCAACTTTGCTGGAATCCCAGATAAAATATTGGAAAGGGGACTCTACTGATGTGAAGAATGTTGAAATTGTACTTAAAAAAACAACAGACAACATGAGCAGCATGCGCCTCAGAGAAAAAACCAAAAATAAATTGACATTTTGTTAGTCTGTATTACTCAATATCAATGCATGAAAACTGAACAAAAATACCCAGTTTCAGCAGAAGCTTTCAATTCCCTTCTGCTGAATTTAAAAGTAGTCAGAATATTTGGAACAAAAGTCTTTTTAAGATGTCAGATCAATATTTTCATAACCTGCAATATATGTTCTAATCAGCATTTTATCAGGGCACAACCTTCAGGCTTTCAAAAAAGTTGAAGTGTGTTATTCAACAATGAAAACAAAGTCTGTTGACTGTAAAGACCATTCATACTTTTCTGTGGAAGTATTTAAACAGTGATTCATTTAGGTAATTAGCAACTAATAAAAGCCCATTTCATTACAGAAGCAATCCTACCATGCTTGATGAGATACCACATTCTTCTAGAAGCACTAGCATAATTCTGTCACTTCCAAAGAAGGATTACTTCCATACTTGCCATATCTCTGTGAGACCCTATTGCTTGATAGTGTGCTAATTCATACAATTTGGGCTTAGTCTTCATCAGCAGTTTGCAGACTTCACTTCTGCATTCTCACATAGTTGGATACTAGCCAACAAAGATTTTAAAATAGATATATGTGTGTTTGAACACAACTATCTTCTAGAACTGAAGATATGGTAATATTTATATGATTTTGAGTTGCAACATCATTTCAGGGAGAACGGATGGAGAAGGCTAAGATTTTAAAATATTTCTTCAAATACTTTAATTTGCCGGTGAGTCCTCACAGGAGATATTTATTAGAAGAAAAAAAAAATAGCTAAAGTTATGAGATGCTTCTTACATAACTAGCAAATTCATTATCCATCCAATTCTTACATCCACACAATCAAGTATCACCTTTTCCTCAGGAACTCCTGTTTAGTTCAGCAGGACTTCTTGGAGAACTGAAGTTACACCTGTATTAACATTTTAACTTAGATAAGGGGTACTAATCTGAAGTGAATCCTTATCATCCCCACTCACCATACTTCAGTTTGCATGATAAAGCAGTTTTAGATAACACAAAGATTTGTTTTAGTTGAAACTAAAACCGAAAATAAGTTCTAGCAGTGCATGTCACATACTGTAACTGCTAAAGTGTGTTCAGTCAACAGGACCAGAGTGTTGACTACAGTAGCACGACTACAGGACTAACTTTCGCTTCCAGAAAAACACACAGTGTGGATATCAAAGTATTAGCATCAACTCTTGGTATATTCTCTCTTATTGTGCTCTGCTGCTTGATAATGTAGCCTAAGTTACTGCTTTAAGCACAAATGCCCAACACACAGTTTTAATTTTGGTAAGCACATACAACCTTATCACTAACACAGTTTTTCTTTCTAAAAAAAAGGTTCTTGGAAGTTCACAAGTACCATGCATTAAATCTGTTATGTCAAAAAGTTAACCTATATTACAAGCCTGGTGGACATCTACAAAAGCACCCTAAATCTTTAAGAATTAGGGGCTATTACACTGTACATTTTTTAAAATACAGCTTAGAATGCATACATAGTCGTGTAAATGCTGAAGGAATTTATGTATTTAGCTAAAGGATAGACACTGCACCTAGACTGGGTAATGAAACAATCTAAGTTTGCAACAAAATTCCTTACTGGATCATCAGAAAAAGTTGGTTGGAAGTGAAATAGGAGGAACTCAACTATCATTGTGACGTAGGAGCTCCTATGATTCAGGAGCAAAATGGACAAAGGAAGATCACAAGCCAATACTTGTATCAAATTTCAAGACCAATGTGTCAGGCTTTCTGCTCACATGAGGTTTTCCTTGTAGCTCTGTTTTGTTTGAGGCCTTTTTTTTCCCCCGATTTTCCCATTAACAACAAGCAAAGTTAGTTTTCAAAGTGTATTTAAAAAAAAAAAAAACAAACCAAAACAACTAAACAACCAAACAAAAAACTTCAACAGCTTGAATTGCAAGCATTACTCACCCAGACTTTTAAAAGTGCCTACCTGTTTCAGACATCCCAAATTTTAGATCCTCAAACAGCATTACTGGCTTTTCAGAAAGCAATAAGGATATACATTTCAGCATGTCGACTAGTATTTACAGCTTCTGCAAAGCATTCATTAGCAGTCTGGCAAAGTGGATGTGCATAAAACTGAATACAGCATCTCTACCAGATGTTATCTCAACCCTTGATTGCCAAAAACATATCTAGCAGCAGAGGAATGGATCAAATATTCACTAGTCTTGCTGAGGTAGTTATCACTCCATTTCAGTGTTCATTAAGAACACTGAAACTAAATTCTACATCACTAACCAGCACTGAACTTTCTACCACAAGTGAAGAACATTCTGGACAGATGGCTTTGCTTATAAACTATTGGTCTCCTTAGTGATCTTGGGTGCTTATTATTATTATTACCCAAATGTTCTCAATGAAATGCTTTGCTCAATGAAATGAATGCATTTTAGAAATCAGCTTAATTTTGTCCAGCCATTGCAAAGTCAGGCCATATTGAAAGACTCTCCCTATGTAATAGCTATATTCCCTCCCTGACTCATGCTAACAAAGACACACTACTTACACGCAAGCCGAAGTAGAGTAGGAAGAACACATTGAAAGCCATGTCGATCTGTAATGTGAAATCTTTGTAGAAATTCTGGCAGGATTCTATTGGGCTATTTGAAAGAAAAAGAAATCAAAGTAAATTGTCAGTATGTGAGTTTCTACTCTAGTGAGATTTTTATGCATTTCATTAAAGACTTTGATTCAAAAATCACATTTCTGTTTTCCAGTCGTTTACAAGATACAAGCAAGCATTTCAAATGAATTATTTCATTCACTCAGTTAGTCATTCATACAATCTTTATATTCACCTGTTCAGGTAATATCTGAGAATTAACATGCAGATACCTTTAGAGAAAGGACAAGCAGGAGAATACCTCAGGATTCCTTAACCCCACATTAACCCTTAAAGAACTGACTTCTTTCTATAAGAGACATACCTATGATACTTTAGGAACAAATCTAACAAACACACAGCTATAGTGAAACATTTTTAATTCATGTCATAATATAAAACCTTAAAAAAAAAAATAGTAGTTGCTTAGGAATACATTACCCATTAGCAACCCGGGGTACTTAGTCTCGTAGAATCCCTTGTTTATAAGAAGTTGGTTTTGGTTTGGTTTTTTTTTTTCCTTTTTCTTACTTCTTTTTTTGTGTATGGCTATTTAATGTACTCTATGTACAGTACTATGAGCTGAGTAGAAAAGCAGCATAGCCCACTGGTAAAATTAAATAACAAAATAAATTGAGGAATTTGAAGCAGTACTCTAAGGGTTAATTTCTGCATGCAGGTTAATTGAAATACCTCTGTGTGTGTCAGGCAGCCATTGCAAATTCTAGCTTATTATATTATGCTTTATTTAACAGTGGGACAGGTCCAAAGCATACTCTATACAAACTGGTACTTTATAGATACACTTTTATCTAAGGAAGGTGATAACTTCCACGACTATGATTAGTGATTTATTTGTGAGCTTTCTAAAATACGTTGGTGAAGCCACAGACCAATGTTGAAGTCACAGACCAAAATGAAAGTCATGTCCCAATATATGCTGATGTATATACTATATATACACAATGTCCCACCATATATACATATATATACACACACATATATTGCAAATGATCATGTATTCATCACAGTTGTAATAAAATGCAAAACTAGAACGTAGTTCATTTGATCATTTGGAACCCTAGAAAACATCCTTTTAGGAAAGAAGAAATTCTTTGGCTTCCCAGATCAAATAAATCACTGCATGTGAATGCAATACCAGTTAGTATAGCCGTAGCTCTGCAAATATAATGCTAGACTGCTCAACAAGCAAGATTCTATGCGTTATGAATGTCAGTTACCTAATTTAAGGCATAAAGGAAATTACCTGGGCTACCAGGTCATTACACATGCAGCCAAATTCTCCATTCCTTGTACACATTACAGGTCAAACAAGTTAAATACAGCATGCCCTCTTCTGTCTTTAGATGCATGAATGTATACAGCAAAATTCTCTTTCATGTACAATAGCTTTGTATTTTAAGAAGCTTCAGTGCCATAAAAAATTAGATCAAAATGGTCTTTAAAAAGCTATTTGCAAAGACATTGAAGTTATGAAACATTTCTGTTCTAGTTCAAATAAAATTGATTTACAAAAGCAGGTAGAAGGGAAGAGAAGCCAAATGTTAACATATAGGACAGAAGACAGCACCTCATACTTTACAAATATGGCTTTAGCTACAAAAAGAGTGGATGCAATCTGAGAACCCAACAAGATTGTTTTCTGTATGGCATTATTGAGAGAAAAGGATTTTATCAAAATAAGGTAGGCTACACACAGAGTCATTATGCACCCGATCAACAGAAATCACAGGAAGTACAGCAGAAGCAGAATGAATGACCTGCACCAACACAGAGGCTTGGATGCTTAATTCCAGGTTAGGTTCCTGTAAAAAGCTGCAGAAATTCCCTGAAGCTAATGGAATTGCACAGATTTATAACTAGGATTGAGAGTTTCATTATCTTCATTTCCACAGTTATTTGGTACTTGTCACGACTGTTAGATAAGGTCAGCTAGGGTTGCAGTTAACGTCTGTACTTTTGTACCATTGTCCTTTACAAAAAACCTACAAGATCTGACAAATTAGCTAATGCATGATACATCTTCATCTTGTTTGCAAAACACTTAGCAGACTGGACCACAATCCTGATTTGGGACTTTTGTTTACCTAATACCAGAGCCACTTTTTCTGCTAGTCATATCCCTAAAGCATCCTTCATTTCCAAGATCATCTCTCTCTTTCAATTTCCAAGTTATCTGTTTCAAAGACAAACACAACGTCCTTTCCTTTGTATTTTAAATGATGATTTTGTCAGAAAGGCATGTCACTAAGGATAAAGAAATGATTATTCATACTCACAGGATGGACTATACAAGATTTTAAATTTTCCAAATTAAATTTTGGTGATATTTTTCAGTTTGGATTTTTTCTTTTCATCAGTAGCTCACATTTGAGCTGAGAGAAAAATATGCCCACTAGACTTTATCAATCAGCCTACTGCAGAAAGGAATCCAATTTGTAACTCCTCTTTACTACAAGTTTTCCAAAACTGGAAGTGCTATACATGTTAGAGCTCCAGACAATAGTGTGCTGGGGTCTCCAGGGCTAATAATATATTCCCTGTTTTAAACTAAAATCAGATGGAAATTCCTGTGGAATTTCAACCCCTTAGGTCAGCAAAGGTTTTATCTTTGAAGGAGGCAACAGACTGTTAGAAACGCTTTCATTACTCTTCCACATAAGCGTGCTTCATTGTAAGTGTGATTTCATGAATTTATACCACTAAAAACCAGCAGAAACTACATTAAAAATCAATGGAATAACATTATACTAACAACGATAGGAAAGATTTAACACAACTGGATAAAAATTACAGTAATGATATAACTCTAAATGCAATATTTATGTGCACTTTGAAAGAGCATCTTTAATTAACTACACAAAAATTGAAAAAAAAAATCCACTTGTAGCCATGACTTCTTGTGTTTTGGAAAGAAAAACTCACAGCACCAATTTTATTTTACTTAACGTAGGGATATCCTGCTGATAATCTATCAAGGATTGTAATTCCCCTTTGCCCTGCCATCTTTTTATGTAATGAACTAAATGCTACAAGCAATGCCTGGGCTACACAAGCAAGATTTGAGAGACTGTTTTCTTCAGGTCAACATTTATATCAAGTTATCGTTTGCTGCAACTGTGTGCTTTTTGCTGCAATGTAATACAAAAATTGCATCCAGAGAAATGACAGTGGGTTTAGTTTGACTAATCTGCAGTAAAGACAGAACCTTACTTGATTTTTCAGGCATGGACTACACATTCTGTCAATTTTCTTCCTTCCTCTCTTATTCTTCATTTCAGTTTCACGTTACCTCTATTTACTTGTTCTGTTTACTATTACAGCATTTCAACGCTGGTAGTTATAAAGCCCCGTTATAGAGGTATCATGGGCATAAACTAGTTCAGTGAGCAAGAGTGACTACAAGAGAAGTAACAAAATTACTCCAGTTCAACTTTACACATATGGGGCAAAATTTTGACAAGGTGTTCCCAGCATTTGTGAACCTTTTTTGCAATTGACACTGAAGCCAACACTTCAAATGTACCACAGCTGAACAAATGAACAAACCCCTTGTCACTTCAAGACAATTTACTGCTGGTTTAAATAACTATTTTTGTCAGAAGTTTATTTCATGTATTTATTATTCTCATTTATTTCTGGTTCATTTGAAATGCTACTAATGCATTTGAAATGGTATTACTGGGATTATTCTTTGAATAGTCATAGAATGAGGGGGGAGAGCAAAAATTGTCTGCATTTTAATGTTTTCTGAAATTATTTGTTTCTGTGAGTATATTAATATGAAACTTCCCACAGAAGAAACCTTCATGGAATATTTCCAGGATTCTGCAATTGCAACAGGGTTGAAAATATCTTGAGTGTTTTTTCCTGTATCATTTCACCTCTTGATAGGAGCTTTAAAGCCCATTTCCAACTTCAGATGAAAGCCTTGGTACAACATATCAACCTATGTCACAGTGCAATCACTTACATTATGACCACACAGAAGTAAGGGGAAGAAATTCGCCATTCATTCAGACTTTAGGACAGCTTTACAGTCATAGTGGCATCTATTTGAGTGATTTTGCATAAAATGTTCCCCACAATAATGGAAAAGCTTGTGCACACCCAATTCAGTACTTGAAATAACTATCCAATATGCAATTCACAGTTCTCTTTTCTTTCTGTGTAAGGAAGTGGACTCCTGTATTTTTTGCACGTCATGTCAGTGTGCCTCTATTGTTTTTTGCTTTTTTTGTTTTTTCTTCTTAATGACAAGACCTGCAAAGACTAAAATGGATGCCAATTTTCATCTATGTATAATTATAAACCAAAATGCAAGAGGTTAACTTCAAGACATATTAATCTAGTTACATTTTGCCAAGTGTACTGAAGATAAGAAGTTCCATGTAAAACATTCATAAACCACTACCAAAAAAAAAAAAAAATTACTTCTACGGTAACTTCAGAAAAGTACTGATGTTAATACTGTACCACAGCTGCTACATCTTTGGAACTTTAAGAAATTAATTAAACTTTTAGAAATTCAGAGAATTGTCCTCATTGACAATTTTAATTTTTGGAAGCAAAGTTGTCTTCTTAATGGTGGAGGAAAAGCTAAATCCATTATTGAAATTAGATAAAATATACTTTAATTCTTAAGTAAATAAAATGTAAAATTGAAAAAGCTGAAATTAAAAAAAAAAATTGTTACAAATGTAACATGCCTGTAAAGAAATACAACAACCTCATACTATGAAAAATCAGGCAGCTTTTAATTTTCTTTGCTCATGACAGTTTTTAGATTGCACAATAGTACATTATATTAAAAAACAGTAAAATGTACAGTTTCTATCAGAAAGAATGTGCATTGATGAGAGTGAATTTTAAAATCAGATTATAATTATGTACAGGTAGAGGCTGCTAAAGTATAATCAACACGAATAAATAATTGAGAGAAACCACTCAATATTTAGAAGTTCTTTAGTATCTCATCATTTGAGGACATTCCATTCACTTCTCACTTTCAAATTGTATTTGAATGCAATTAATATGTATTAATTTGGGCGTGTAAATTTTCTTTGTTCATAAAACTGGCTATACTGGTCTTTTTTTTTTTTCCCCCCAAACTATTTTGTTTTACTGGAAGCTCCTCTGTAATACTTAATTACTTCAAATTTATTTATAAAACAAACCAAATTGTACAAAGCTTAGAATGAAAAATAAGTTTGGCACAAATTTGATATGACAGTAACCATTTATACTCCTTTAACACATACTTTTAACAGTACAGCAAAAAAAAAAAAAAGGTTATGGTTAGGCTTTTTTACTGTGTTTCAGTGATGTAGCACTAAAGTAAAACTAAGGGAAGAGCCAGAGGTATCATTTAGTAAAAGCAATATTGATTCAACGCAGAATACTTTCTGTTCCTTTGACTATGATTTAGTTGCACAGCTCAGAAGGGAAAAAGCGGTTAAAATCATCTTTACTGAAACAGGCACGAACATATAGCAAAATTAAAAACACGGATGCCTATCAAGTGTCAACCTAGTGAAACAAATACCATAATTAAAATAAATTAGCAAGACTAAATAAGAATCAAAGATGTTGAACATCTCACAGAGCGATAGAGACTGTAACAATTTCTTTTCTTACTTCAAATGGCTTTCATTTTTTAACCAAGTTAGTCCCACAGTAAGAAAACAAAAAGTATTTCCTTGCAGTATGTGTACTGGTCTTCTAAATGCAAGATGCATTGGTAAATGACTCAATTTAGAAGGCCTTTCTTTGAGTTATAACATCAATAGGCTCATTAATTTTTTTTATGGTAAATGTCTTCTAAATTACTTCACTCTCCCTTGACATGATGCGGTCTGCCACTGAGAAGGTTTTGCTACTAGCATTTTCAGTTAGCACTGCAGGGTATGCAGGAAGAGTTAAGTTGGTTTCCTTCCCAAAAAGGAAGAGCAGCCATCTGGGTCAGAGCAATGCTTTAGTGAAGGCAAGGGGAAGACCTACTTTGCCCATAGCAGAAGTGCAGAGTAATCTACCGTCACAGCCCCAAGTCTTGGGATCCATAAAACTCCATGGGATCATTACAATCCTTAGTTACAGATATTTTCTAAGAGGCTTTTTGTACCTGGAGCTAGTGAGTGAAGGAGGAACAATCCCTTTCTCATTGAATTTTGCAGACAGTTATGACCTGATAGCCAAGGACAATGCTATGACCATTTCCTGTATCTTCTTATCTTGCCATTGATAAGGCTACATTTAAATCCTTTCTGACCACATCAACCTCCTACCACTAAATCCTTAGCTAACTTTCACCTATGCACACATACATATACACCCAGAGAACTTGCTGCTCCCAATGCATTTCAATGTCAAATCCTGGACCTTCTTTTTTATACTCATAGCTAAGATGCTCACGATGCTTGGTTGTCTCTCTCTTTTTTTATTGTACCTTCCTCCTGTCTGGACTTCATATTGCCTATTTCTTTATCCTCCTCTTCCTTCAGCAAGCTTCAGATAAATATTCCTGCATAAATCCTTGGGATTTTGCCAAGTACCTTTTTTAATTCTCTATTCTTACTCTCCTTTGCTTTATGAATTAAACTGTACTTCTCTTTCCAGTCACAAAAACTCCTCAACTTTAGCATGCAATGAATTTATTTTGGATTACTCTATCCTACTGTCTTTGTTTCCATCTCCATTTCTGTCTTGTCTATGCGTGGAGTGGCCTCCCTTTTTCACTTTGATATGCATCTTTCCCTTTCACATTCCTTTTGAAAATGAATTGTTCACCTTTGGATCATACACACTAAGCTGTCTTTGAATTACAACAATCAGTATCCTCTTTGTTCAATATTAAAGTAAATAAGCAAAAAATAAATCTGATTAAAATAAAAGATGAACTGCCAAATAATGTGAAATAAAGCTATCTTCCAAGATTTCTTAGACTATTGTTTAATCTACACCTTATAAATTGCAAGCACCTCAGGGGAACTGCTTTTCAGAAAAAAGTAGGAACAATGCAAGCGCCTGTCCTTAGTTCCCTTTCCTAATTTCTATCACAACATCTTCTGCTATTCTTAAAAGTCTGACAGATCACAAGCTGGCATTAGAATATTACCCTTGTATTTCTAACCTAATTAAAAAATGCATCATGACTCATCTGTTCTGCAGATGCTTTCTACAACTAAGTACTTCTGTATTATCTCCCTCACACATTGGGGAACCTCGACAAGCTTTTAGACTAATTTGGGGTAAAATTAACAGGTTTTCTCATCCTCCTTAAAAAAAAAAATCCACTGTCAGAAGAAATAAGCAACAACAAAACCAGATCAATCAGTAATAAATTGGTACAAGAGCATCATTTAGTAAATTTTTTTCTAAAAATTAGAGCCAGAGACTTTTTGGTTTTTTTCCTTTTCTGGAACATGTGATAAAGAATGGGGCATAAAAGCTTTGGTTTTTTCCTTTGAATGTTAACTTGTTTTAAATTTAAAGATATATTTAAAATGCTGTGACTTGACAGTTTTTAATGCAAAATTAATTCAGTTTAGAAACTGAGATAGAGAAGGCCTTCCAGTGGGGAAAAAAAGAGAGGCTCTTAATTTTCATTTCTGTCACATCCATGTACAAAATTAAGAGTCAAATTAAGTTGGCATAATTGCAGAACAAAGGTATACTTTCCTGATGCCCATCTCAGATGCACAAGATTTTGCCTGGCATAATTCTACTGACTTCTACAGAGCTATTTGCGACTGACAACATACCAAGTGATGCAGTCAAGTAATATTGCTAGTACTTATTTTACCTAAATGAACTAATACAACTTGGTAAAATTCAGTATAATGTTGTCAGTTTGCATCTCTCTTTTTCAAGTTTTCTACGAATTTTAAGTACATCATACTTCTTCATAGACTGCCCTAGTAAAATATAAGCCAGCCTACCACAGAACCCAAGTAAAATCAAATTCTTATCTTCCTCAGCCCAAACACAAAATTTTATACAAGTGTGATAACGCAAAACTTTTATTTTACATTTTGATATTGAATTCCTGAGATATACAGAAAATACACACATTAAAATTGCTCACTCTGAAAACAGCATATTTCTTAATTTTATCAGGGTGCATGTACATTCGCTAAAGCCTGCAGCATATGTCTTCTCTAATCACTGACTTTCACAAACAAAAGCTAAAGGACGATTCCTGCAGAAGAGCTAAACAACCAGGAATTGAGTGCTAAAACAGGCATCAGTGAATGGCCCAGAGTCAATCTCCATAACTCTTCTAAGTTTTTTCAGTAGCATACAGAAGACAGAGCATGTGCTTTCTTGCAAAACACACCGTTAAGATCTTCATCCTACCTGAGATAACTGCATTTGAAAACGTTTGCTGAGAACCACATTGGTAAATAGGAAGAGAATATTATTTTATTTTGCAGTAGATTGTTAATCGGTTACCATAAACTGAGAACACTGGCAACTGCAAATAGTATTACATTACCTTGACAAAACAATCTCCCTGATGACAAGTTAATTCCAAGAGAACAATAGAGAAATAATGCCAGGGATCATATTTTTAATCAAAGGTTTTTATGTGAGACTAGTAACATACTAAAGAGAAAAACACCAGCACACTATTTCAACTAACATTATATTATTACATTTTTTTGACAACATTTAATAAGCCATTTCAGTGATACCTAGTATGCTGACTGCATTATAGAAAGATTCTGTTAAACTACATACCCTGTTTAGTAAAGTTGACAATCTTGCATGTTTCTACCTCATAATAAGACCCCTTTCTATTACTTCTCGTCCATTATTATTTAATATTATTGTTCTTTAATTTTCTTCATCAAAGCGTATCAAGGAGTACTAAGGTGTAGCTGTTTACTCCAGAGAACAGAAAATAATTGGCCACATGAAATGCAAACATGTCATATGATGCTGCAAAAAGAATACTAATCCCTTTTCCATGTTCACATTGAAGAAATGGAAATGGATCAAGTCAGAAATATGTCAGAAGCATAAACCTTTTTCAATTAAAACATATAGTTAAACACTGGAATAGGTTCTTTAGGGAGAACGGTGAATCTCAGAATTTTAAAACAGAGGTAAATACTTTTTGGGCCTGGGATATATGGACCACTTAAAGTCCTTGCATTTGCATATGTCGATACACTGATCTACACATGTGAGATTTCTAAAACTTCCTCCTTCTGTAGGAGAGGGCCTACAAACCATTGATCTCTTAGATAAGTGTCTATTTGAATAAATTTATGTATAGCCACTCTTACCTTGCAACAGAAGGAAGTGACTTCCTGAGATTCCTTTTTGCTCTATTTTATGTGATTCTATTTTGCAGCTGCTGTCTTTTAAAATTACCTAAAAGTGCTTATCACATTTGCTATCCACTTTCCTCAAAGTTTTCATCAGCTCACTGTCATCATCTGTTTCCAGCTCCAACTACTTTTCCACCTCAGTGCCTATTATTACCCTTCTATTCTGTTGATACTGTTGTCCAGCTTTTAAGTCTCCCTCATCTGACTGTACTCTTTGAAAAACCTTGTAGTCTTCAAAAATGAGAATGTCCTCTACCTACCCTGACTCCAAATTGAGATCATTAATAATTTTTCTTTTGTATATCATCATAAAACTCAACTCTGATTATGAGCTTGATATGTGTAAGATTCCTCCAGATGATTTTGAGTATTCTTTCTATACATTTCTTGCTTGCTTACATACTATAATTTAAAAAAAAAATAAAAATCTTGTCCTATGAAATTTAGTCTAAATTCAACTATCCTAACTGAAAATTGCAACAGTACCAGATGAATTGGAGTGTTAAAGTATTTCCAGTTCATTCATCTGACTTCTGAAATTCCTTCCTGTGATACTTAAATGAAAATATCTGGCTACTATCTAGTTTTTACTGAGTAGTAATAAACTTGAACCTAAGGCATATTATTTGACTTTAATGTCAGTGAATAATGTAATTGAGCAATGAAAGCCAGAAGTACTGCAAAGTGGTAGAAACTTGACATTACATTACTGGATCAGCTTATTTAGTCATGCTTTTTAGCGCATGCACCCAGATCTATTATTATCCATAAAAAGCTATCCATATTGTGTTAATGGTAATTCTAAAGTAGTCCTAATACACAGTTACACCAGGCAGGATATATTGTTTCATATTTCAAACAAAGGCATAACTGTAAACAAGAACCATGTACATGCCTTCAAAAAATCTGCATAAAACTAGAAAATAGATTAGTCCCAATCAAATTTTCATCATTTCAGCTTTTCTCTCTCATTCCTCATGAGGGTCTTTTAGCCTTATCTATCCCATCAACATAAGGGACCTTTTAAGCACCTTAGTAATTTAATACCTAAGATACATTTAGGGTGCCATAGGTCATGCAACTCAACTACTCCCAGTCCAAACTATTACACAGCTAGTATCCTTGTAAATTACAACAAGGAAGTCTGTATTTGTATACTTGTTCCACTTTACTAGAAATAATGGACAGGTGAGTTGAAGTAAAAAAACCTTTCAACTGTCAAGAGTAACCATCTGAGATCACTGAATACATTCTGAGCATCACAGTATATCTGTTTAAATTCCTCTGCCTTAAACCAAACGCAGGCATAATCCAGGTAACGTTCACTCCCAGCATATACAAACACTTATGACGGTCTTTTCTATTAGTTTCCCTCTCTCCTTCCCTGGATTCCTGGAAAGTCTTTAATGCACATATCTTTTAAAGCAAAACACACATACTCTACCCATATACTACCCATACACTAAGTTTCTCTACCCATACACTCCTCCACCATGGCATGCTTTCCACAAGCATATAACTGCAATCTAGTAAAGTTTCCTACTTAGAAATTTTAATGTCACAGCTGTTCCAGCTGTGGGACCTGATAATTTGCCAGGACTGTCTTAAGATCAAATTACCATATTCTTAAGGCAAAATGCTGATTCTGTGAAAGACTAACTGAATAGCCACATTTACTTTGCAAAAGAATAGAAACCGTTTAAACAAAAAAAGGAAGAAATTAAAAAAAAAAAAAAAGTCTTTCCTAGTTCAACTTTGCAGACAAGTAGAAAACTAGCCTGGAGCCTCAGTAACAATCTCAATCACAGTGGCTTTTCTAAATGGGAAAGGCAAAACTCTTTTTTTAGGGAGATTAATGACACTATGCCTTTCTTTTTTAGCAGTCACTTTATCTCCATTAACAAATGGAATAAGGTATTGCCAACACCTGTAGCAGTTGCTCAAACCAATTATCACAAGCCTGATATAAAACTACTTTACATCAATGTAAGAGGAGGATAATAATGATGTTAAAAATGAATATATAGATGCCCTCTTTTTTTCTAATACCATCTAAAAATGGCTTGCAGTGTGTTGCACATCCAACACCTTTTTATCCTGGCTGCTGCACATGGGAAAATGGATGTATAGTTAGGCTTAGACACTGAGCTACTGGAAAGTCAAAAGGACTGTGGTAATAATCCATTTTGCACCAATTTCAGGAGGAAGAACTTCATGTTGCCATATAGATATATGTCTGACCAGTCTTACAGTCCTAAAAGAATTTTCCTTCATTATAAGAAAAAAAAAATAACAAGTCACATTATGTAGAATATAGGAATAACATAAAAAAAAAAAATCCTAAGCAATCCTAAATAATAAACATTCTTAGGGCAGCACAGTATCAGCACGTGGGTGGCATGACAACAGTTGTGCAAATTACTTCCCTTTTTATTGTTTTGAATATATTGCATGTTTTCAGTTACCTGTTAAAAGTACACACTAAGAGCATATTGTGGCTTTATATATATATATCTGTTCACAATTATAATTTTTCAAACATCATAACATTTTGTAAACCCTTACAATTAAACATATGGGATAAATAATGTTTATTCACCAAGTTGAATACTAATCTGCAATCTGTAAATTAATTTTGACCCCCCAAAAAAGCACAAAATGTAACCCCTGAACACGTACACTCAACATTTGCACTGATCAACACCACTACAACACTGTGTTCAGACACAATGTTTCAAGTCACTTTCCAAAGTGCTGTTTCATCAGTTTATCAGGAAACAATAGGATTAACATTAAATCATATCTTCTACTGTGTTGATGAAAGATTTCTTTGAATACATTTAAGAACATATGAATAACAGGTTGCTTAGGATGGTCACAATGTCATTTGTAAAAGAAACTTAGAGCAGCGATACAATTCTTCATATGAAATTTCATTTTAGTGGTGTTTTATAAATCAATACATTTTAAATTATTTTGCAAGCTATTTAATATTATATATAAAAAAACCTGTTCCACCTGAAAATTCTTCCCAAATTCAGATTTTAATAAATGATTATGTATAGTCTTACCTCTATTCACTGTCACCTGCTGCTAAAGTTGACAGCAGGGACAGGTTTATCTTTCTGAACACTACTGGCATCATTCAGCTGTTGTCACAATAGAATAGTTAGTACACTCTTTCTTTCCCATATCTTGACCACACTGCAATTGTCTATCTAGTCAAGAAGCTACTGTAATATGCTGGCAATTTTAAATATATAGACCTGATACATATTATGTCCTATTCATTCTTTAAAACCTTAACTAAAGATATTGATAAGCATAATTTGCATTTGCTCAAACTTTCTAATTTTATGGGTTCTTTTAATTCCAGTTCATGCACTTAATGCTTAGACTGCATTCAGTGTATACACCATTATGGTAAGCACATTGGCATGCACAGGCAATACAAGAATAGATTATAATTAATCCCATAGACAACCAAAAAAGGTGAAGTTGCATCATGCAATGAAACCACAGCTTGGCCTGGGCTGCCATGCAGAAAAAAAACCTACATCAATGAGTCTGCTGTACGGCTCCTAGGTAAGAGTTGATATGAAAGAGGTGAGTTATTTCAGCAATGAAGTCACAGGCTGAAAATGTTTATACTACTGTAAACAAAATACTGTACATAGCACCAGTATTACTCGGGGGGGGGTGCGGGGAGGGGGGGGAAGTTGCTTGTAGAGAAGGACGAAAAGGATGAGAAAGAGAAGGGGGAAGAGGAATTATAAATTACAGTAACAAGTCTGAAATCCAATCAGTCCTTTTTAATAAGCATTTTGTTATTTCATTCAAAATAATCTCATTTAGGTTTTCAAAGCAAACCTGAATTTTCAGTGTATATTGCAAAAAACCAATGGATGAAATAATGAGATACACGGTAATTTCAAAATGTCGAAAGTGTTCAGTAACTGATGAATAACTGAAGACAATAAACACACAGATATGTAGAGGTGAATTTTTCAATGCACTGTACACAACTTCCACTGATTTGAATGCATAATGTATTGGACTGAATGAATGTGGGTAATATAAGGGATGCATTGATACAGGTGATTTAGCCACTTTCTGCTGCTTTTCTGTTAAACACATCTTTCTTCTGAATAAAGCAGGGCTTTTTGCAGAAATTCTGCTAATTCTGAACTGCCTTTACCTTACTCAACTTCATAGGTGTTCTGAATGTAAAAATGTGACCTGAATAATAGGGTGACCACCTAGGCTGTTTTAAGGCATGTGTATTAGGCCCAGTACTTCATAGCCTGATTCCAGTAAGCGCAGAAAGAAGTAGTTGACCAGGTAATTTATTTTAATGCAACACTCGCATATGAGATCCTACCTTGTGATGAAAAAAGTATGATTCCATAACACTATAACATATTATTATGTGTGTTCAATTACGGAAAGATTTGTTCCATGTTTTTCAACAGGTATGCTCTTTTCAAGCAATTTTTCTTAATTACCCTTAATTGTAGGTGGTCACTCTATTTTTGTCACAGTTCCCAAATATATCAACTAATTACGCAAGGCAGCAATTCAGGGAACGCCAAAAATAGTTTTATCAAGAAAACTAAAGTTTCACTTACTGTTTAAAGTTTTTAATATAATCTACTGTTTTTCCAGTAGCAGAACAATTGCTTTTGGTATCTCTGTTTTTATATGCTGATAACTTTTTGAAATACTAATCTTTTTATTTAGCAAATTGTCACAGAAATTTAGATCAAAATAAAATCACCTTAATTGACACTAGAAATTATTTTCCGACCTCTTGAAACTACTCAAGAAATTTGCAAAAAAACCTGTCAGCACCTTTTGAATTTGACAGGTAATAAATAAATAAATAAATTCCTGTTATAAACGCTCCAATTCTACTATTAAACAGTGAAATACACATTCTTTTTCCAGCCAAACACTTCCATCCTTTTCACAGGGACAGAACTTATGACTCTCATGACTCGTACCACTTTTGGCCACAACGTGCTATTTAACAAGGCTAGGAAGATGTTTCATTACTTGTATATTAAAGATGTGAACATTTTCTTGGGTGTACAGGTGTGCACTTACAAACTGCTGCACTGTGCATGCAAATGTTATTGACTAGGTAAAAGGCTACTGAGGCAAGATAGATTTAAGCACTGCTGAAAAAGCCAGCAACCTAGCAAATTGTTTAAGGCAAGCAGATGAGGTGTCCAAAAATTTAGAAACTGAACTTCCAGACTTCCAAAGCGTACCATCCAAATAGGTACTGTACAGTCAGTAATAGGAATTATGGCATACACAGTATGAACTATAACATGTATGTATGTATCACAACATAAATGATACATATGATGTATGTATACTTTCCCATTATTGTGGAAATAAAATAATCTCTTTTCTTATTGACAAACACTGATTTAGCAAAAGATGAAAAACAGTCCTTATATTTATCCTTAATAAAAATAATATACAGGTAATTTTTCACCTAGTCACGATAGGAAAGTCCTCCAGACGCAGACAGAACACAGAGCTGGCCTTAGTTCTACAATCTCATCACTCTGAATATGAACATAACAATGGAAAAACAAAACGAGAAGAATCATATTCTTGGTATCTGCTGCTAATGCAGTAGAGGATGACAGAAGCTACAAACGTAATGATCTCTGAAGATCAGGTTAAATTACAGTTTATCACACATCTTCACAACAGTTTATGGTCCTGTGAACCGTGAATTTTGCTATGAAACCAGCTAGTCTTGAGAGATGAAATTATTAGATTCAAGAAGAGATTCAGTCTTCTGTTTTCAGATTGTTGCTACGAACCAGCCTCATGTTAGAAAAGTTTCTCTGCTTCAGCTGGAGAGAAGCTATCAAACTCATTAATTTCCTAACAAGCTAAAACAGCAGAAGTTTCTCCCTTTTGGTGTAGCCAAAAGCCATAACAAACTTTATATAGTTCATACAAGTCTGTTGCAAATTATAAACTCTAATAACTATGAAGGATACTGTACTGTTGAAACTAAATGACCAGAGCTATCAATTGTAACTAAATTGCTGGGATATTTTGCCCTGGAGTTCAATTCTTTCCAATCCCTGAATATGAAATTCCTTTTAATAAATCAACTACTGGCAAAGTTTAATCTGGCAAAACAGGGTATCTGATTCTACCTTTCTGTTTTCTCCTAGGCATAATATGATGCACAGCAAAGAAATCAGGTGGGTCAAACTACAGTCTCAACATCGTGAATATTTCTGCTTATATACTCCATGAATTTCAGACAAATTATTCACATACAGAGTTAAGCACATTGGATGGAGCCTTGTGTAAACAGTGACCAAAAATACCATAAAAATCTCCAACTGGTAGGAATATCATAAAATCAACAGATCCAGCCCACTCACTAAAGAAAGCCAAGTTGTATTCAGAGCCTTTTTGTCTAACCTGTTCTGAATACTTGCATGAACAAAGATTTCAAATCTCTAGATAGCTTGTTTCAATGCTTCATAGGTCTTACAAATACAGAAAAGCCTAATCATTATCAGTATCAATAATTAATAACAAACTTTAATCTTTATTATTCTTGTTGCTTGTCTGTATTGAAGAAAGTGAATTTTTCCCTCTGACTTCAGAGGGAACTTGCTAACATGTTGATGTCCTGGCCTTCACTTAGTTTCAGTACATCTAAGCTTTCAGAATCTAAATTAGAGAGCACTGCGTTAACAAGCTGTTGTCATTTTTTTTACTTAAGTTTGCAAAAACTAAAAGGTTGATATTTTTAAGACTGAGAAATCTAATGATTGAAGCTCCTGAGCACTTTTGAAAAAATTAATTCATTACATATTCCATACTCTAGGAAATTTATATGAATGTGTCAATATTTTTCTATACATTGCCTTTTTCTATGTGCATTGTACTGACATTCATAAATTCAGTTCCGTGTTCTTAGTCAGATATACTGTTAAAGTGAAATCACAATTGAACAAAGGTTCAATAAAGACACAATTAAACATTCATCCTTATTTTCCTAAACCTAAAAAAGAACAAAGACAAAACATTAAAGCTCACTGCATTTAAAATTAAAGATTTATATCAAGAATGATAAATATTTACTATGTAAGGTGGTACATATTTCTTCAGAAAGAAATTTGACAAAACACACCTATACTTTTAATAAAAAGAATAATTGCTAGGGAAAATAGTCAAGAGATAATTTCATTGATATTTCACTAGTATTCACTGAAAATTAGCTTATTCATACAATTATGTTAGAAAAAATAGCAGACTATGGATAATCTATTTTCCCTATGGTCGAAACACTTAAGCCTGACAATTAAAATGAAGATTTGCAACAATCTTGTAATAAGCAACCTGTACTCTTAACATAAAAAACATTCATCAACCACTATTATTGCATTTTCATTATATCACGTGGTATAATAGAAATGATACGACTGTAAAACATCATCGTGACAGGAGTTTTTTTGCTTTCGAAAACAAGTAGCCAGCAAAGGAGGTCAGTATCTGTTATCTCTATATTCCATAATAGAGAATAGATGCTTACTCTTCAATTAGAATCTATCAAATTATTTTCACTGCTTAATGGAAAGCTAAAATGATTTAAAAAATTATTAACATAATTTAAAACAACAGACTTACTCCATAGCTGCTTCTCCAAAATACGAAGAACTTTTATTCTGATATTCTACACTATCAGAATAAATTTCTATATTATAGAACTATATCTATCTATATATGTTATAGATTTCTATATAATCCAGTTCTAAGGCTGTGGAAATCATAATATGAAATTGAGAAAAGAATTTATCCTCCAACAATAAAGGACCTAAAATTTAACACTAGAGCCAGAGGAATTAGTTACAATTATATACATTAGACTGAAGCTGGGAAAGAAGAAAAATGAAAAAAAGAGCAGATATGAACTTATAGATGCAGAAATTTCACATCACAGATCATGCACTAAAAAGATTACTGAGAACAATCTAATCTCTGCCTCTCCAGACAGAAAAATGATGGCAAACAACAAAATTTAAAAGAAAACAAGTGTAAAAACAGTCAAAGAGGTTGTCAATATTTGATTCAAGTGGAAATGCATAATTAGTTACCTAACTTTGAAGCACAATGTACACTGAAGAGAATAATTGCAAAAAATGAGAATAAGCCATCTAGGAAGCCTTGATGACGTGTTTAATGCAATAAGTATCACATCACAAAAATGTGAAGTCAAATCAGTAAATAAAAGTGATATGAGAAATATTCTGCAAAGCTGTGTGCTAACATAACTGTTACTGTCTGTATGACCCCTTTAAGTCTTTGGACTTGGTTCCACTTAACCAGGTAGGTGAGTTAATAAGTTTGAGTTACACTTCAGAATTACTTGACTGAAGATGGCCATGAGCAAGTCACTGGAACTAGCAGGTAACTGGATTCATATCCATTAAACCATGGTGATTTGAACAATTACATTGCCACTGCATTTTAGTTACAAAATCAAATACATTGGAGTTTCAAATTTCCCCTAGGCAGCCAAGCTTATTCAATTCACGCCAGGCATCCACGTTTACAACAGAGAGCTGGTCTAGAGAAAAAGCTTTCTTTCCCATGAACTAATAGTGCCTTGAGACAAGCCTTGAGATATTGTGCTAAAACAGCTCTCAGTGAGTGTACTTAGTAGTCATCCTTTCTTTCACATACGAGGGTAGAGTAACAGATGAGAATTGTAGGCTACAACTTATTCACAAAAATAATATGAGTTTCTAGTAGAATGTGATGTAGTAGGGTTCTACGCTGCTGACTGGGAATACCATAAAGACTATTACTAGAATACTCAAAACACCTTTAACCGCAAAGGGCTTGTCTAGACAGAAACAGGAAGAAACTAAGTCAAATCTATTGGAGAACTAGGAAGAACTGTGTCCCAGTACTTCTGGGAAAAGCACGTATAGCGTAGTAGTAGATAATGCAGTAAGGACCAAAATATACACTTACTAATCTTTCTCTGACAGTGGCTGTAAAGAACACATTTCTATTCAATACCTGCTTATCTAAAAAAGTGTACTGCAATGATAATTAGCCATTAAATGGACTAGTATAATAGATTTTTCAGGATTCTGCTTTACGGAACAGTCACAGACTTTAAGTTACAAACCATGTATGACAAACTTTTGCACAGTATTATTATTTAGCATGTTAGCACACCCGCCATCCCATCACTATTGCAAAATCCTAGACCAACTAGTCTACATGTAAAACAGCTTTATGAAAATCTGTGTGCGTGGATCTAATTGCATGATGACACTGCCCAAAGATGGTTTTTAACAAAGGTTTCAGATTGACAGACCTAAAATTCTGAGTTAAATAAGACCTGGGGAGGAGTTGCACCTAACTGAAAAACATTTTTACAACAGCTTTATTAAGTAACAAATATGCTAAGAAAACCTCAAACAAAATTTCATTATTTAAAGTATTTATAACTCTTTTTCCTAGAACTGCTGAAAACTAAAGTTCTCATACTTATGTGAAGCTCAGGCATTTCACTCCAAAGCAATATCTTCTGTGGGCTGAGCCTTTGGTGGGATCACCAAATTCAGCAGCAGTTCTGAGTGCTCAGTACTTCTGTAAATTAGAACATTACAACATTGGACAATGTTTTGTGTATTATAATTTGAGGGACTTTTTACTTCTACTGCTGCAGAAAATTATGCAAGCATTTGAATCATTTCATCACATCTACATAAGCAATAAAAAAACCCCTCAGCTGGGAGAAAATACATGAAGCCTGCTTTTTGCATGTTCACTTAACGCTGCAGTACTAGAAGTCCCTTCCATCAGTGTAGCAACAGAATCCATGCACCTACATTTAGTTCATGGCATGGTAATTCTTTTACTTATGACTTGATTAGTAATTCTCTATATTCTTTATTATCTCTTTGGCACATCCCACAGAAGACAGTCTGGAAAGCTAGAAGAATTAGCATTTTGTGTACTAAGGAAAATCACCTCCAAACTTCATTTCCCACAGAATCATCAACCCATCAGTACTGTAAATCTTGGCACCAGCTGAATAAAAGTAATTAGACTGGCCTTATAAGTCCACAAGGGGCTTCCCTCCCTTCTTGCTGCTTGTTTAGATGGAACACAGACTACCAGAACCAATATTCTGTAATTCATTCAACCTCTTCTAGCAGCTTGCATGCATCCCTGAGGTCTTAAAATAGGTTATATTTATCATACACAATGGCAGTAACATATTGGAGGTTATAAATTATTGCAACTTCACTGACAGACATGCTTTCACACTCACACTGTCTGATAGTGAATTATGGCCTTAGGAAAAACAAGGATTTGAAAGACATGTTCCTGACTGATTGACACTACTTCAGTTCCATACCAGTAAATAAACATATACATATGGAACAACCTCTGTGCTTCCTTAAGTATCAAAGTTTGCAGTTTCATGCACTTTGAAAAACTATACTAGCTCTATTCAAGCAATATTTTTGTTTTGTGTATATTTCTTCTCTTTTCCAAAATGCATTAGTGTTATTAAAGTATTTCTGGACCAAAAAAGGTAAAATAAAGTATCTTAAACTCCCTCCTCTGATTAATTTTTGAGAAAAACTGAGAAATTTTTTCATGGTAGCATTACTATTTTGTATGTGCATCAAGGAACACTGCGGTTAAAATGTCTATGAATTTAATATTATGGAAATGCATAACTGAAGAGTGATATTCAAATACATGCACAGATAAAATAATCTGTGCATCTGCAAAGTATGAAAACTTTTTCATTTACTAGAGTGGCATAATGATTTTGCTTTGATATAGACTGGCCATATGCAATACTTGCTTATGCCTTTCTCTCTTTAACATGAGCAGTTATAATGAGCAATATAACAATTTTGTCATGTTAAAGTATATATTGTACAGTAATTAAGAATAGAAATATTTTTGGGTTTTCATACAAATGTGTTACACTACTTTCATTTTGGACAAACAGCAAAGACTAAACTCTCCATAAGAAAGAAATTACTGTATTTTTTCACTGTAAAAGGGTCTCTGTCTTTAGGCTCATGCATATTTAAAAATCTGATCCTTTTCTGCCTAGTCATTTTTCAATGCATATTGTGAGGGCACAAGGAGAGAAATAAATGAAAGACTTAAAGCCAATGTGGTTGGCAGAATAAAAGAGCACATGAGGTACTTAAAAATATTTAAAATAGGTTTCAGCTTTTTTTATATTAACTACATTTCAAGTTCATGATGCTCCTAAAATTACATTATAGAAATATATATTACCCATGCTCTAAGTCCTGCGTTGCCTTCAAACTTACTGTAAGAAACTACACAAAATGTTTATGACATACCAATGGACTACCTTTTTTGATATTATGTTAATATAGCATTATTATATTATTAATCAAGATGACTGACAATTTTCACATTCAGTATTTTCCGTGAGGGATTTCTCTTATTAATTTCTTCAATCCACTTGACAAAGTTCAAATCTGTTGAGCTGAAGGTACACGTTGCAACTCAGGTTTTCTCATTTCTATTTCTTTTACTTTGTGAGGAGGCAGATGGAAGTGTATAAAAGGTGGCGTGATAGTCTTGCAATTTTTATTGATGAGTATACTCCATCTAGATTGACTTCTATGGAAATTTCACACATGTTAATAAGATCATTAATATGGATATTAGTATTTGTGAAAACAGAAATGTATGAATAGTGAACACTTTATTTATCTGAAGACATGTATGTAAAATAAAAAATTCTACATATGATTAAAAATGGTCATTTATTCATGTGAAATAAATATTGAAATATCTTTGAGCTACATTAGAACACTGACCAGTTTAGTCCTGCCTCTATGCACTACCCTTGCATGATATGCATTTGCCATGCATTAGACACTTGAGTGACTAAACAAGAAGAAAAGCACTTTAGAAGCTAAATCAGAATGAGAAACAAAACATTATTTTTATCCTAGCTCTACACTTACTAGGTTACCCTAGATATGCAAATGAGCATGGCAGGTTGGGAGGTAAAGTTTTCGCACTTTAATTTTTACTAGTGGAGTTTGCATTCATCAGAAAATATTAAGAACCTTTGAAAATTATATGAGTAAAACATCCCAAAAATTTCTTTACTTTTATATATTTTATAATGAAGACACTCTGGTCACTTTATCTGAAAAGGTTGAAAGCTCTCATTACAAGTTAATGCTCCTTCCTTATTCTCCCATCACCTTCTCAATTGTAGTCACAACAACTTTAGCTGAAGATTAGGTTGTTTCTAAGCTGTGTCTCTTCATTTTGAGTTCCTTCTTTGCAGAGTTAAGGGACACAATTTTGTCAGTGATTCATGCATTGCAAATCACTGTTAGATTTATTTCATCGTCAGCTAGATTATGTGACTCCTTGGAGAGGAAATGAGTGACAGGAAGTTGGAGGGAAAATTAGGGTGTACGTAAAAGTCCTGATAGCTTTAAGACCCTTACAGATGTGCTTATTAAAGATAATAAAAACCTAGAGACTGTTGAAACCAATATTAACTCTTGTAATATCAGAACACTTAGACGCCTTTCTAAAAAAAAAAAAAAATAATAATTGCCTTTGTAGATAGCATGAGGAAATGTACTCCAACCATCTTTCCAGATGGTTTAAACATTTTCTCCGAATCTTAAATTCCTTTCTCTGATTTTTGCTCTGCCAGTTACAAATAGATAAGGCTGGCTGATAATCACAGCAAGTGCTATAGAGGCCGAAACATAAAGCAGATTTTAATCTTAGATGACTCTTCAACTTAACATGACCCTCATTTCCAAGAACAGACATGAAAGTGAACAAGAAGGTTTAGAAAGATTTGTAACAAAGGTACTAAGGACACCCCCAAATTGTACACACTTTCATTGCCACAATCCGCATACCCTTTGCTTCCTTCCCTTCACATATGTGTGTTTCAGCCAGCAAACAAGTTTGACGAATTCCCAGCTCAAGTACCAGCTTCCTTGTATCTGTTGGGAATTAAGACCTAGCTGCATATGAACTTCATATAACTACTAGTTTTATTCAGATGGCAGTACAGACAGTGAAACAAATTAAAGTGAGTTCTGTGTTCTCTTCAGCAGAAAGCTACTTTCCTCATCACTCAAACCAAATTGCTGGATAGTGCATAAGCTATCTAGAATCAGAAGAGGTAGAAGATGGACCCAAGTAAATGAGAGAAGTACCACTGAGTCCTTCCAACTCCCAGTAATGTTTTCAAGGAATGATGAGAGTAGGGGGTAGATTGGCTGCATAGCTCTCTCTAAATGCAAGAGAGCTCGATTTCTTTCCCCATTTTGTGACTGCTACTCAGAGAGTCCGTGTCAGGCTCTCCACTGTGACAGCACGCTACTGCAAGAGTAATACTTCCCTTGTTCCCCTCAGCAGAGCAACAACTCTTTAGAAAGTGGGGCGGTGTAAAGAGGGGAAGTCTATCTATTAGTAGTTCTGCTTGAGCTAGGATGAAACCGAGTTTTCAAAACTCTTCTTGTAGAACTGAGATCCTGATCATCAGGATGGTGGTGCCAGCAATTAGTAATTCCCAACTTCAGGTTCCCACCCGCTGTTTTTCATTTGGTTATGAGCTCAGTTCTTTGCCCAAATCAGTAGTTTGAAAAAGGAATAAAGTTTATTTTGTTTATTTTAACAAACCACCATTGAACTCTTCTTCTCCTGTACTAAAATATCTTTTAAAGAATTTATTATAATTGCGACAAAGATTTATATAAATAGCTATGCACCTACATGGAATTTTACTAGCCACATGCTGTGAAGTTAATGCTCAGAATATTAATTTGCTTAGTAGGTCTGCTGTTGTGCTAAGGTCTATTTTCATTGTGTGTTACCATATTTTTTTGCATGGAAATGTTTCCCTGGATAACTTTGTTTCTACGCAAGGAACTGTTCCTTCAGGAAAAGCTTTTCAAAGTACTATACATGCATTTGTATGAACTTCACAGACTTCATACTGTATCACCTACTTGCTACCCTCTGTGAATGCCAAAAAGAACTCCAAAGACTGTTTTTCAAAATGTTGAGAAAAAGCAATCTTCAGAATAATGTCTGCCAATTTTAAGATCTAGAACTCAGAGAATGAAAAATCTCTCTTTAAATAAATGTTATCCACGTGCCAAATATACTTTTTATTTTTTTCCCATTTTTGTGGTATTTCTTTACCACAAACCTGTAGCTGTCTGCTTGTTTACTAACATATTAGACTTAATTTTCTGTTCTCCCTGCCCTCTCTCCATCCTGGAGGCATTCAACCTTGGTTGGTGTTTTGTTTTGTTTTGGTGCACACAGAAAAGAGGAAAGCTCCAAATGTTCATCAGGTACTAGGCCTTTGAGTGAGACACTTATGGTATTAGACTAGTCTCAACAGACTTTGTTCTTGTGCAAGTCATCTATTTTAATTTATCTCCTGCCTGAGAGGTTATTCCACTTATTAATCTACACAGGCAGGTTCATTCCCATCTCTCCAAACCTGATAAAACCGTTAGTGACACTCCTAATCAATACCAAAGAATTCTGATTTACTTTTCACTCTTAGTCACTTACACGCAAAAACTCTCTTTCTCCATAAACCCAAGTTTTATCTATGTAGCACCCAGAGTCAGAAAACTTCTTTCTGGAGTATTAATCAAACTCACTCACATATCAACCATTATTGAGCTTTGGTGCAAAACTTACAGAAGGCTGTCAGCATCCTATTCACTCTTGTACCATTGGGAGGCATCATCCCATACTAACACCTTGTTTTCCATTTACTGACAGATTGGTGAGTTGACAAGCACAGACTTTGTCAACAATGTAAAAATGTTTTGTGCTTTATTAATTATGATGACTAAGGACAAAGAATAACAGTCATCTCGACAATTCTTTGAATACAGCTTGTCCCTGTCAATAGCAACCATCGATGAGACAAACCAGTTCCTAGCAATTGGTACAGACTTTGTGTTTTGTAAATTTTTCTCCTGATTTTTCAATAAATATTTGAGAAAGACAATATTTAGAAGGGTCTTCAACCAACTTTATAAAATAATTAATACTTAAAAGGGAATTTTGCCAGACTTCTATGACAACAGCAGGGATTCACTCCAACAACTTAATCCCACTAACACTAAGGCAGTTTGCAAAATTACACAGGTAAGGTCACGGGGATGTGGGGCTGGGGCAGTGGGGGTGGTGTGTGCGTCATCTTCTTCTGAACAAGAAAGATATATGACAAATCTCTTGTGACTGGAAGTAAATAAATAAACCTATACAGCTCTACATATCAGTGAAGAAAACCAGTGCATTAAATATATAAAGTCTCAAAGGAGAAAAATAGTGCTTTTAATAATTTGTCAGCTTTCCTCATGGTTTCTGAGAGAATCTTTCAAGACCAAGTAGAATAAAGGAAAATACACCGAAAGCACCCTTGTTAATACATTAAGTTCAGATGCCATGCTCTCAACTTTACAGATATGTAGAAATACTGATTCTTAAAAGGTTCTTTTGAAACTCAGCTTCATAAACTGGGAGGGAGTAAATACATCCAATGCTCTATGTGACCAGAATACCTTAATTTGACATTCAATATAAGCACCACAAACAATATTTTTATACTTTATGCAATCTTCTTTCACAGCTTACTGGCTCCATGATAGTTACAGGGTAGGTCTAACATTTAAGAGCTAGGAGGGGCTCAGCCAAATTAAACATTATAATTTTCTTTAAATATACTATAAATGTGTTTAAATGCCATTTACAGCACCAATTACAAATTTTGTGAGGGAACATGCCTATGTGGTGAAAGAACCTGTTGACCAGTCTGCTGCCAAATTTGTTCATATTTCCATCCCACAACATGACTCCTCCTCCTCCCAAAATATTGGAAGATTATTGTTTTAACTGGGTACTAAACAGCCATGACAGTGCTCTGTTGACAGAGAAAATCACGGTTCTTGTGCCAGCTCCCAGAACAGCATGCTTAATAGTTATAGCTTTGTAAATTCCCTCACATACAATATCTGAACAACTTGAGAAGAAGTTCCCAGATTTCTCATTGCAAGTACGTACTACAAGCTGCATCTTAAAGTACTAAAACTTAATACACAGATAATAAAGCATTGTCTCCTAAGAGTAGATTTAAAAAAAGCTACAGATTCTTGCAAAAGCAATACTCAATGTCATACTATAAACTCACTGGGATTCAGTTCCGCTTACATTTGCACTTACCAAGATCCAAAATCTTGGAGAAATATGGTGTTGATACACAGAAAACAGACTCTAGGAATATTTAATCTTTGTATTTTTGCACTTACATGAACCCAAAGTATCTTCTTCCACTGATTAACTATCAAGGTACTATTAGCACACCTCTTAAGAACTGAATTGGAAACCAGGATGTTTTTAGCAATAACTGCCTGCAGAGAAATGCGCACCAAGTTAGTGGACACCATAACAATCCAAAATATTACTATGAATGCCAAGGAATTAGTTTTTATTATCATCTAAAGTGATTAATATATCACTATTTCTTTATGTTGATTTTTCAGTTAGGTATGAAGAAGATCAGTTTTGCCAACTCAAGGAAAAGCAAAAGCAGAGCAAAAGCACCACCAGAGAATGCCCTTAAAATCAAAGGGCGATGCTCCTTGGCCTGTTTTCAAAATTCTGACTCCAAAACTGGCACTCATAGCTTTGTCAATGCAAGTCATGCATACTATCTTCTACCCTGTTCATCTGTCCTTCCCAACTCTACTGTTGGAAGAAGCAGATGAAAAGAGCAAAGAGAAGAACTAACCAAATCTACTAGCAAATACTAGTTCAATTTTGGGGGAGGATGACTAGTGCTATCACTCCATTGTTTGATGGTCCCTTCTGCCTTTTCTGGTGATAACCCTAACTGGCGAACTCCAATTTGCCCTTCCCTTCTGCACAAAAGAGAGGAAACTGAGTGAGATGCTATCAGGAAATACACAATCTGAGAACAGAAGCTTCTGTTGGTGGCAGGTGAGGCCTGCAACCCACAATTACCAGCTGGAGCTGCAACTGCAATCTCACAAGAAAATCACCCAGAAATTCCTGAGCTAACAGCAGCTGTTCAAGAAATTGTGAGCAGCTGCCAAAGAGTGACAGAAAGTCATGGGAGTCCCAAATATTTTGAGAGATCTGGCAAGTAAGAAAATAATCATTACATGTTAAGCCAGAGCTCTTGATCCAAAAAGGTGGTGTGGCATATTGCCTAAAACAAGTAAGTTTAGTGATTTTAATTTATTTTGCATGGGTCAAATGATCACATCCTTTTAAGGAAGTGGGGAAGAGACACATTTTATTTCTTTCTTTCTTTCAATTTTTCCCCTTTTCTGCTTGTCTTTCTGTCTGTTCTCTACACCCATATATTTTTGGATTCTACTTGTCAGTTTGGTAGAGAAGAGATTACTTTCTCATTTTTTTATGTAGTGCAGAGAGGTTCTAAAGGTTAAGATGCATAGGCCTAAAGCTTACCACTAACAATAACAAGAACAATAATAAAATCCATTAAATACACTTTGTAATCACATCAAGTCTTGCTGGAATGATCAACATGCTGTATGGACACTGAAAATTTACTGTCTTTTCTACCAGAGATTGTTTTTCCAAACACCACTAGGAAAAATTAGCTTGCAGTATCGCTGCTGTTTTGCTATTATCTTACAAAACATTACATTTCTTATGTTTGTCATTCAAAAACCTTTCTTACACACACATGATCAAAATTTGAACTATGAAGAATTATCTGTGCTACAATATTCAACTAAAACTACAGTTCTTCTATGGGACAGGTTAAACCACCAGGGATAAGGCACTTCAGTTTGCCTAGTACTAACAAAAAAATCAATACTGAGGATATGAAACCCTAAAATGGATTCTGTAGGTAAGGCGAATGACTACAAAGCAAATGAATGTATTGGGTTCTCCTTTCCTGAAATCATTCTGCCTGTGCCTCTTTCCTTCAACTGTAAAATTCGGTTTATAGGTTTGGGGTTGTTTTTGTTGGTTTTTTCCTTCCGTTTGTTATTTATCTTACCCTATGCTATCATATCTGTATTTTATTCATGTTCATTCTATCATATTCTGTATTTTACACTGCATTTGCTCAAAAGCCAATCAGCTAGAACCTTGGTCTTGCAGATGTACAGTGTCCACAGTAACATAAATATTGCACAGCAGGAAAACTATTGGTCTTCTCCCTTGATACCCTAGAAAACTTTGGGATTACATGAAAACCCTGCTGTATTTTGGTGTAAAAAGTCCACAATCTCCCGTGTTCACGCTCTCAGCTTTTCCAATATAAATGCTGTCTTAGCATCAAAGCAAATTGTAGCTATTTGTACAATTGACATAACTTGGTGAAAGTCTGCATTATTATGTATTACAGGTATTCTACATGCATGAAATCACATTATTATGACATAGAATAGTACAACTATGCAATAATGTGGCAAAAAAATTATTAGGGAGATTTGTGAGGATAAAAAATAACAGTATTCTGTGCCTCGTTGGTAGCCATATAAAGGCACTGTCCAGGAAACTTAACGTTTTTACGTACAACTTAAAGGTATGCTTAAAGGAGAGCAAACTAGAGATAAAGATCATAACATTTAATACAAAGTTTGGATTAACTATTTCAAGGGAAGCGATTAATTATTTTAAGATCTCCTTGACTTGTGAATACCCCCAAAATTCATTTTTAACTGCTTTCAGCAATCAAGGCTTCACATGCTCTCTAGCAAATTTCAGGCAGATCGCTCTGATGCCTCTTCACATGTTCAGCTTTAAACTGATCACCAGATTTTGAAACAGAAGGTTTTGGGTTCCCCCCGCCCCCCCCTCAGCTGAGATGACTGGGAATTGTTGCCAACGTCTCTGGTTATTTCCTGTAATTGGCTGGGAATTTAATCTAATTTTTATTTTATTTATTTTAATTATCATTGAAAAGTGCCTAAACATTCAAAATGCATGTTTGTGTCACTACCACATCTCACAAAAGCGGATGAATGGTGTACCTTAATACTCTTCTGTGACATGCCAGGGCCCTGAGGGCACCGGTAGACCTTCATGGCCTGGGCCAGCCTCGCGGGATGTCCTGCCTGGGCACCCCAGGAGCCCCATTCCGTGCCAACCATTGGGGAAGAGCAAGGGTGGCTGCTCCCTGGGGGTAACCAGCAGCCCAAGCAGCCGTGACACAGGCCTGGCTGGGCCCTCACCCATGGCAGGCCCTCCGGCCGTGCCACCCGCCGGGGCCAGTGCAGCAAGGTGCTGCCAGAAATGGGTCCTGCCAGGGGTCCTGATCCTCAGGGGAAGGGCAAGGCAGGGAGGAGGTCTGGGCGAACGCAGGAAATCCCAGCTAAAACTGGGGAACCTGCCTGGGGCTGCACTCCTACAGCCTGGCCGGGGATGAGCGTAAGCGGCCTCCTGGGCCGTAGGTGGGGGAGGCTCCCCGGGCAGCCTGGCAGGGCCATTAAGGCCTGTTGATGCCTGAACTAAACCTAGCAAGTGAATATTTAACCCTGTGGAAAATTTTAATGGCTGAGATGCAAAGGAATTTTTTTGATGGAAATATTATCACAGACTTATGTATAGGAAGTTGGCCAGGAGTTGCAAGATTATAAATTGCTGCTTTTACTTTTAACTAAAAGCTGCAAAGTATTATTTGTGAAATTGCTTACTTAATCCGTCTTCCTCAGTAAGTGCTCTCAAAATTGACTTCCGCACTAAAAATTAATTTACAGGGCTTTAAGCAGTGAAAAAAAGGACAACAAAAATACAATCTCATTGCTGCTATGCTAAGGACATAAATGAGATGGAACAAACTCAAAATGAACATTTATCTGCATTATTTTATTCTGTAATCACTACCTAGTTTTATTTTCCATTAAAATAAAAAAGTAATTACAAAAATGTGCTTCATTAAGAAAATGCCATACCCTATGCATTCTGAAGGCACTGGCAAACATACAGCTGTAGTTTGTTCGCACATTAAAATGAGTAGAAAAGAGTGAATGCATTTTCCTGATCCATCTCGTAACATAAAGCTACCCTGTTCTGTTTCAGGGGAAGTCCACAAATAAAGCAATGTAATTCTCCTGTGGTTTAGATATGAGTGCATTTTTTGCAAAACATATTTGTACAAATGTTAGCAAAAGTTATTCTAATATTAAAAGACAACAATAATATGAAAGAAAGTCAAAGTAAAGCACTAAATGGTACTTTGAGAACAAAGAAAAGCAACATGAATACATGTAGGAATAGAATATTCTGAGCTCAGTTTACAAAAGTCCTCGAATGACTACTAAGCTGCAGAAATTGTGTCATGGTTTTCTTGGGAAAAGGTCATAGCTCCACCATTTGCAACAGAGAAAAGAATGATATTTCATAACAATGCTGGCTCTACAGATTTAAACTTACAGAGTTTAACTTGAGAAAACTAAAATTTAGCACCAATATTAGCATAGGTGCAGAAGGACACCGATTTTTGCTTTTTTTTAACACCTTAATTTGTGAATCTTCATAGAATCTTATCTAGGTTTAACCTCTAAATGGCAGGCATTGAAACAAAACCTACAGAAACCAACTCCTTGGCTGTGTGTTTCCTGAAACACTCACAGCTTTTAGTTCTTCGAGCAATCTGACCTTTAACTACCAATTTTTAGTTGCATACTCCTACTTTTAGGATCAAACACATCATTATCAACATCTGTTAACAGAAATCAGTTACAAAGAGATTAGCCAATGGCTGGGGCATCTTTCCTTTTCTGTCAACTTTTTCCCTTATTAACATTTTACTTATTAGGATTACCTGAAAGCTCAGAGTGTGATAGACCATCTCAGTGACAGCTTACAGAAGTTGTGCAATAACAGAGTTCTCTTAATAACAACGTTCTCGGTGCCAGCCAGTGAGCTAATGGAAGCCTGAAAGGTTCCCTGAGAATGAAAGGATGCACATCTCCATTATTACAATCGACAGCTTTGCTCTAAGTCCATAGCTTTGAAGTTCCACTCTAAAACATCTGCCCTTAATTCAGCAGTCAAAAATCCTTCAGCCCTCTACCGACAAACTCCTCAGTCAGCCTTGTCAAGTTACCTATATTTTGACACCCTACAGAGTCTAATAGAGATTTCCAAGCCTGCCATGTAATACAATCTGAGTTGCTGGCAGCCACAACTGCCTTCATATGCCATGTCTTTCTGATCTCTGCTGTTAACAATACTTTAAGTGTCAACAGATGTCATCATGTGTAACATGTCAAGAAGAGCCAACGCATGTGTGCTACAGTTGACAGATTTGCTTCCAAAGATATACAGCATGTATATTATCATAGCCATTCTGACACTCTAAGTGTACTAGCTGCTTTGGAAGTTGGCTTCAGTGTTCACTTTTAAAGTGAACTGATTCAACTTGCTTTTGGAAAGTGCTTTGATTAAAAAAAAAAAAAAAAAAAAAAAGCAGCCCCTAAACCAGAGCGCTGACAGTTCCTGCCTGCCCATGAACATATAGTTTTTTGGCAGCTGGGGATGGCGACCTCTTATATACCTGGCTAGACTCTTTGGTGGTTTAACCATAGTGTTAACATTAAACCACCAAAGCTCAGGCCAAACTGTGAAGTCCACCATGTGCTATACTATAACACTTGCACGCATATAAGAAAATGCTCCAGTATGATTTCCAGACCACATATGTTGAACTTCAAGAGATAGTGGGTGTCTGCAGATTAGAAACATCTGTGTGCCCTACCCATATATCTATCAAGTGCATGGAAATTCTGTTTCATTTAAACAGATCTGTTCATCTGTCCTGTCATGAATGGAACCAATAACTTCTAATCTATTTAATAATTTTCTGAATATACTTAGTACTAAATTTGCATATATGCCAGACCACAAGTGATAAAAAAAAAAAACCATTAACATAAATGATCACAGTCTGAGACACTCAGGTCAGGAAGCCAATACACTGAGCCTATCAAAAATTACAAGAGACCTCAGCCAGTATTGTTTTGAAATGTACACAGCTATTTGGTCAGCTGCATTCAGATCACTTAATATGGTCAGCTCTTTTTTCTTTTCTTTTCTGAAAGCAGCAGTTCTCTGAAAACATTCTACTCACATAAAAGAAAGATATTCCCACCAGAGCAGAATTATTTACTATTCCTCTAGTTTAGAATGATTCCACTCTCCAATACAATGAAAAGATTCAATTTTTAGAGACTACATAGGCCAAAAGGAACAGTTCAAAAATAAACTCTAGTCCAGTATGATACCAAATCAATTACTTGCCAGTTCTCTGATATAAATCTGTCAAAGGCTGTCTAACAAACAGTTTTGAGAAACTGAAGAATGGTGCTTAATTTAAAATGGCAATCTTTTGACAAGTACTTACATGAATAAAGACTTTTCAGTCTTTACATAACTGATCAATATCATTATGAATGATTTAACAATAGATGTTGATCTTATTTTAAATGATATACACTGTACATACAAAAAATGGCACTGTACTACACTCAAGAGGACTTAAGGAAAGAATTACCACGTTACACAATGATTCATTAATGTGCGGTTTAAGGGATTCATGTTTCCACCACCATTGCTTAAAGCAGTGGAGGAAGAAAGAAAACTCTAAGAAAATACAGATTTTTTTTTTTTTTTACATATTGGATGTGATTGTAGAACTCTACAGTTCCATTAACCTGTAAGGTACTTCAAGAGATAAAATGCATTCTTTGCTGAAAACAATTATTAAAAATTAACATTTCCAAAAAGAAGAGTCCTAATACACATATGGAGGGCCATGGTGAATGAAAAATAATGAAAGAACAAATACTTGATTGAACATATAGAGGATCAGCATTTGGCCAAATACTGTTAACATTTGGAGGCCATTTGGTGATCTCTTTGAAGCTAATCAAGAAACACCAGTACTTCTAAGGAAAATAAATCCAGCAAGTTCAGCAGTCCCTTTGACAGTGTTGTAAATAAAATAAACAACTTGCTAGGTCATTACGATGCTTCTGTCTTGTCTACAGAGAGTCTGTTAAGGTATGCATATTAACAGGTGAATCTGTCTACATGGGCTGGAATGCATAGTGGACTTCTGTTATATTCATTCTGGCACTTTTCATAAGCGGCAGACAGACCCAAGTATTTTCAATGACTAAAACTATTACACGATAACTAGATAGATAAATATGTAGATAGAACTCAACCTCTCTTTCAAGGATTAAATAGAGAAAATTGAAACATTTAGACAAAGTTCTATAAAAATGTGAGTTACTTGCCAAATATGTATGTGAATTCTTATTTCATGCATCTGTAAAATTAACTCCATTCAAATACTTTTCAAAAAAAGAGACATTTACTTCAGAGTCAGACAGCTACCATCTTAGAAAGAACAAGAGGCGTAAGTAGAACACTTGAAAGTACACAGCTTGTAAAATAACATTAAAAAAAAAAACCCCTCACATAATTACTTTAGCCAGCAAACAGATCTGCAGTACCGTGTTCTCAGTTCGAATCTGTTCATTAAATATATAACTCCTTATGCTGACAGCTGCTATAAAAATTCTTGTAAAAAGCACCTAAGTATAGCAGATTTAGCTCCCAACTATATTGTTACACTGCTTATATTAAGAAGGGAGAGATAAAAAGTATTGCCATGAACTTTAAGGTCTTACAGCTCTGAAGAATTTAGCTTCTATTCTTGCTACACATGACTTCACTTAAATTGTAACTGCCAAAGTGATTACATGTTTTCACTGAATTGCTTTAAAGCCAGAATCATTGGCGGGGGGGGGGCAGGACGGGACGACAAACCAACAAACAAAAACCCACCCCTCACACATGTGGCAGTCCACTTAAGGTTCCCAGCCTTTTTGCAAGTGACCACATCAAAGCTTTTGTCTATAACCAGGTTTTGGTACTTTTAAATGGTAAATATTCTTCAATATTAAAATGAGCTTTACAGAACTAATTTGGTTACCAACACATGTTTATATTCCAGGCACCAATTAAATGCCTTTCAACTGCTTCACACATTTCTTTGCAAAGCTCCAGACAGCTTCAAATTAAACTTGACTGGAAGAAATGGATCACTTTCCTTCAGGTGGGAAGCAGCTGGGAACAGTAGGAAATGCTGGGAAAACCAAAAGAAACATCAGAGCATAAGATCAGGGAAGTGGTCTGGGAAAGACAGTTTGGGAATGGGTACTCTGTATTGGCAAACACTGGGACATTTTTGGCCATTTGACATTCAACCTTGGCCACTACAGCCTGCTTCTCTTATAACGTACTCTGATTTGGGGCAAGGACAAGGATTTTATCTGACTCCTCCACTCTTTTTTTTTTTTTTTTTCCTTTTTCTTGTTAGAAAATATGTAGCCCTACATAACAGGATATAACTGAAAGGTGAAAAATCCAAAAGAAAAATAACAGATTTCTGTTAAAGCCCTTTTCCCCCCCCCTCACATCCTAATAGTAGATCTTTCTTAGTTCCAACGAAGAAAGTGAACATTATGTATTATGCAGTGTTTATTTTGAAGGTGACAAGACCTACCACATGAAAAGAAGAGCAGAGGAAAAAAGGGGATTTCTTTAGGTAAGAAACAGGACAAATGTATCGAAACATGAGAGCACAATTTAATAATTTGAATTGGCAAAAACTTGCAAATTCTTGTAACAGTCTAAGCCTCAAAGGAAACTGAAGGTTAAGTATTGTTAATCTCATGTAAGACTGGAACAAAATCAACTTTCTTAATAACTCTCCATTCTCTTCACAAACTCCCAGTTAATTATTTTTCTACATCATGTTTTAAAAGGTCTAACCTTATATTTAATGCAGACTACCAACTAAGGAAGCTATCAAGCATTTCTGCCAATTTTGTGCAAATGTCTTGTGAAAAACAAAGGAATTAATTAAATCATTCAGCAAAACAGTTTCTAACAAATAGCTTTAGAAATTCTAGTCTATATTACACCTATACAGGTTAAATTTCCTAATAAGGAGAGAAATATCTGCCTTTTGGGAGGTTTTGAACCATATTATGTATCATGAGGGAAAAAATAAAATCACAGTCCTTTTTAAACATGGAACAAAATGTTCCTCTAAAATATCTACAGATCCTTAGGGTCTGAACACTCTTAACTTACAAAGACTGCAGATCAGACTTTCCCTCCTCCTTTTGCTGTCTTCCTAGCACAATCTCTTTTCTTTGGGTTGCCACTGATCCTACCCCTGCCTAATGTCAGGTTCCATCAGTTTGGCTAGAGCACTCCAATAACTAAAGATGAGCTGTAAGTCTGGATCTGGATACTCCAAATCCATCAAGCGTATGTATTGATATCCATGAAGATGACAAATGAATTATTATTACACTTTTATAAATATGTATTTACATTTCTGTAGCAGCAGCACACTGTGGTGCACTAAGCAGCCCCAGGGGACATGGTAACAACTCTTGAGTAGTAAAAGAAAATTCCCACAGCTCACCTATCGAAGCTTACATAAATGCTACAGGTCTGGCTAGATTTTTTTGTCTCCTGATGCTATTACTAACATAGATGAGTTTTGTGTGGTTTTGCTATACTATAGGTTCAATTTAGTAAAGATAAGGATAACACTGAAGAGAATAATGCAAAATTGTTTACGTAAAAAAATGATTATTTTTAGCTCTGTTTAAAGTCACTTGGGTTAGGAAAATAAGCCATATGGATGTTGGCTTTATACAGAAGCTAGTGCAAAGAGGCAAAAGGATCCCCTTCTCACACTACTGGCAATACATAAATTAACAGGCAATATACAATCAGCAATAGATCATCACTTACTCTTCTTAAACTGTGGGATTAATATTATGTATACAAAACATCTTTTCTTCTCTGACTTTCTAGTTAAATTGTGGATCTATATATTTGTCTGAATACAGTGGCTTGGACTTCTCCTTTTTGTGTCTCTGTTGGCCTCTGACAGCTTTGTATGTCTTATACAGAACGTATCGGGGCTTATCTTCTTTCTGTTGCGTCTACCGTACAATCTCTCCATCTGACCTTCACCTTTCCGTGTAATGACTTTTCAGACACATGGATTTAAAGAACTTATTTCTGTCTCTAATGTGTTTCTACATTAGTTCCTTTGAAGTGACTGAATTTACGTCAGAGAATCCCTCTTGCGAGTTACATCATGATCACATCACGGTTCCTTCCTCATGTTGGATGGGATCTATTTCAGACTCCACAATTTCAGGTGGTCTCCCTTTGTGTTAACGGATATCAGTCTCCTGAATCAGACTGTGGTCCACATAGAGTATATTCCATTTTACCAACATTTGATGTAAAAACATACATCAGGCACCGAGTGGGGGTTGGAAAAGATCTGGCAGCTGGCATGAGTGGGAGTAAGCAGCCTAAAGACAGTGTGCAAAATGCAGCAGTGAATGACACTTCCATTTTTGTCAGAAACTGAGCCTGGGTTTGCTAAAGAATCTAATCTGCTGCTTAAAATTATATTTCTAACCAGCAATTCTTTCTTACTGCTACTTCCAGCACTGATGTGAATTGAAATTCAGTACAAATGGGGCTCATTAATATCTGGAAAAGGAGGGCAAGTTATCACCCTAAAGAGTTGTATTGTTCCTCCTCTTTTTGATTGAGGCCTGAATCTGATTTAGAGCTGTGTGGCTGTGAATCTTCTTTGCTTTACTTGTGCTCAGTGGTTATCTACAGACTGCGTAAGATTTTAAACATGTACACATGTATGCATACATGCACACAACTAGAGAAAAGAGAATAGGAGAGAATATCTCTACATATTACATGCCCAAAAGCTTGGTTTAATATAAATCCTCAATGGAAAAAAATAATAGAAACATGAATACATATTTTGTATTTCAGACAGTGCTACTTTAGGTAGCATAATATATATATTGATATTAAAGACCTGTTAAATGAACTTGCTGTAGAGGAAAAAGTTGCTATTAAGAAAAGATCTGTTTATACAGCATATAGCATCTGAGCCTCTAAGCTGCCAATAATCTTCAATTCCTATTGATCTGAATAAAATAGAACCATAAGATATTCCTTTTGTATTAATTGAGGGAGTGTTTGCAGAGAAAATGCTTGGTTCTTTGTCTGTGATTAATACAGGTAACTAAGGGAATAATGTTTTATAATTCAAAACATTAACACTGTATTATCATAAGCAGACATTAAAATTATTTACCTATTACTATGAGGTCCTCCTGGTGCCTTTTCATTTTGCTTTAAAATGATCTTTAGTTAATCTCTCTTAAAACATGAAGAAACAAATATATTTGTGAAATGCCTAAACATAATTACGTGCAGATCTTGGCTTTGTATACATGGATCTTAGCTAGAAATTGTTCAGATATATTTGTTGTCTTCTCATTCTCTTTTATATCTAGCAGCCTCCTTAGCTTTTAAAATACACATTTCTGGACAGACCTGTCGCAATTTCATATTGAAAGTAATTTCTTAGAATGAAAATAATTTATCAGGGGTGCCCCATCTAAAATAATTCCATTTCTATCACTGTTAGGAGGAAAAGTGGTAACTGACAGCAGGTAATCTACAACATGACCACTGGGGGTCATTTTACACAAATATTCCGGTACAGTAAAGTATTTACTGGTTTTCTTGAGTAGGAATAATATTTTTAATAGAATTATTTCTAAAGAGAAGTCTCAGAGATTAACATCCAGAGATATTAACCACTTGAGTTCCCTAATTTTAAATGGTAAGTGGGAAAAATGAATACTACATTGTTCAAAGAGCTAACCAGAATAATATCAAGACACTGAAAAAACCAGGCACATCATTTAATACCTAGACAGAAACACACACACACAGATCTTTTCCAGAGTTTTTATTATGTTTTTAAGGGGACAAACAGGAAATTGTAACTGCTCTGACATGGGTCATGAAACATTGTGAACTCCAATTTACCTTGTATGATTTACTTGTGCTTTCATCAATTTGTCTGCAGTCCTTCTAAGAACTACATATAAGTCTCAATGAAAACAGAGCTGAATGCTAAGAGCCAGAGAAAAACAAGCATTTGATTCATGAAATTGTATGTGCTAAATAAAAACCAATATAGTCCTTAGGAGCATAAATCATATATACTTGTTTGCCAGTCAGCTGTAAATATGACTTTAAAAAATCAAAGTGCACTTTAAAAAGAAAATAGATGTAGGATGTTCGCCAAAGGTTCAAACTATTTAAAGTAAGAAAATAAACTGTAGGTACCTGCATGTAACATCTCACATCTAAGTTTTTTAGAACTTCAAGTAGTTCATTTTATCTTATATAAAAACTTTATTTATGTACATATTTATATGTACTCATAGTTAAGAAAATGAAGCACACAAACTATGAGGTTTTTTCAGTCTGAAGAAAATACCAATCATAGATTGACAATGATGTTGATGTCGTTTTTTCCAGTGAAACATGAAACTTAGTTCTTTACCTATTTGTCTAAACAGTATCTGTACATGCAAACAGATGACTAGACTTACATATTAAAATTTTATTTTAAAAACTTTAAAATTCTGTCCAGCATAATATTGACACTGGATATTTTGGCTGCTAATTTCTGATCAAGAAATCATATGTTTACAGATAAAGACCAGGCCTCCACTTCAATTTATATTCTGACTCATTACTGGCTCCAATTTATTACTCCTTATTCTCTCCCAGGTACACCTACTCTCTTTTCTATAGGCACGCTCTTATTACTGTTAAGAGAACATAAATTCACCATTAAGATAATAATATGCTCAGCAAAATTTCACATTTATAAAATGATAGAGCTTGTAAACTATTCTAACAGATTTATTACCACTTAAACAAAATAAACCTAATAAACAATGACACAAACCCAAACTCCAGCTGAATCAACTACATATAATCCACAGCTTTAAGCCTACTCCTCCTCTCTCCCATCTTCATATTGTATAGTGAGAAGAATCACTCCCTGTCTTTACATCTCCTGGTGTGTTCATTTCCATGGCTTTTAGTCAACTGAGTTGAGCCAAGTGAACATATCTTATTTGCTTTTGGAGCAAATAATTTCCACTGGGGGGAAAAAAAATAGTAATAAAAAAGTCAACCTATACCTATAAAGTGTCCTCAACAACAGAAATCATCCCAACACCACAAATGTCTCTGTTATGCTTTTTGTTTAGTGATAACAATGAATGCCTCAGCAACATTAACTCTTTCAATATTTTTTATGTGAAAGGGCTAGAATCCTGTAGTAAAACATGATGTACATCTTTTTGTCCACCAAGCTATCACTAAGCCTTCTAAATCATTTGAATTCTTGTCCTAAAACTGTATTGCAATCTGCCAATTTATTTAATTTCTGAAAAATCAAGGTCATGAGGGACATGAATATTAACTGCACTGAGAACAAGTGAAAAAGCAGCACTGTACATAAAAAGAAATTGTACCTGCCAGAATATTATTTATAAAGTGGAAACTACCTGAAGTGAAGCGTGATAAAGAAATTGGAAAGGAAGAGCACCAGGTTGTTTACTCTTGGTTTTTAAATTAAATACGCAACTTGCCCCAAATTTTATCATAGTGCAAATCTGGTTACATCTACAGTGCTTCAGAAAGAAAGTGAGCAATCTCAGAGTTCATACAACTTCAAAATATTTTGCTCTGTGTAGTGCTGGTTTGCCACAGTTTAAAATTAAATTGGGTGGAAAAATAGTTCATGCAATAAGCATCTAACTAAATGCTGTCGAGTAGGTAGTTAAATGAGGCTTACTATTCTGGGACCCACTCAGTACACTGAAATGGCCTAGGAAGCTCACCTTCAGCTCACCAGAGTTTTATAAAGTTACCAAAAAAAAAAAAAAAAAAAAGCTGAGTTCTATCACTTAACTAGCATAGAGTTTAGATCAACAATTAATCTAATAATCCAGCTCTCACAAAACCCAACTTTTATGTGATCATAATCACCATCACAGAATGAGACAACTCATCTGAGTGTTAGTACCATCATGGGCCACCTTGGTGGTACCTTATTGCCAGTTCAAACAAGAATTTCTATTGCAGAGAAAAAGGACAAGCAGGAAAACATTACACCAAGCTACCAAAAGACATTAACTTGCTATGAACTTTCTCAATTCTGTATCTAAAATACATAATTTCTTATAAAACAGCAGTCCAGGGTGGCTAGATTCTGCTGTGATCAGCGACAGTTTCCCTGAACTTACTACCAAGGTGGGAATCCTGCCCAACGCAGGGTGGCAGAGTAACCACAAGATGTTTAACACTGCAGCTTGGACTAGTTTAAAATCCACAGAAGGATTCATATTACTGGAACTCAAAGCTCATCTTCAGCCATTTGAAAGAGGCTTCCTTCAACTAGGACTTTGAAATTCAGTATTACTTGGCCTACTAAAACCAAAGCACAGGGGAAAAGGTAATCTACAGGAATTCACCCATTCCTAACCCACAGAAGATCCCACTGCTCCCTCCAGAATCACTAGTTTTGGCAAAACAAACAGGTTTCTGGTCAGGCAAAGCTCATATGATGCCTGATATAGCAGGAAACCTGGATCCTGGACTGTCGCAGTCACAAAGGAGCACTACAATGAGCAGAGGCTAAGTAAGTTCTTAATGAGTTACTGTATGCCTCTCCAACAGTGCCAACAGGGTTCCTATGCCATCCTTAGTAAAACTTAAATCTGACTTTCCACTGGAAAACCTCCTGGGAAAGACAGATGTGTAAACAACATCTGTCCCACCTTTGGAGTGAGTCCAAGCTATTGCAGACTCTCGTGGTGCCATGAATCTGCAACTAGCACCATAGGGATATAAAGAGTAAATTAACCCAATTTTTATTTAAGCATCTAGATTATTAGATATCTTAGTTCAAATGCAATGTTAAGACAACATGTTTTGTTCAGCAGTACATTATACATGTTATTTTTCCCCATTCTTTTCAATCTGAACAATATAGTGTCTGTGTACAGGAGAGACTACATTACACTTAGACTTAAGCACACAGAGGAAAAACGACACAATAAAAATATGATATAAAGCACACTGCAGGTGTTGCTATATGTAGCATATTGGCACCATATTAAAAATTATGCATTCTTTATAGATGAATAGTCTTCTAGGTTTAAACCACACAGAGATGAAGTTTCACATCTCTGCAAAATCAGCCATGAGGAATTCAGTGTGGTAAAGTCTCACCTTAAGCTAACCTAGCAGATGTGGTTAATTTCTTAATTTCTGACAATGAATTCATCATGAACGTAAGATGTCTGAGACAACTTGTAAATACTTCATTTTCATGTCTTCACTGAGAAACTGATGCTGACAGGAACACTTATCAGCATACTACATGTCTGTAAATAAGAAGTAAATGCTACATGTAAATACATAAATGATAGCCATATTTGGGATAGATAAGACTTTGATGAATTCTTATTCACTCTACTCATCAATGTACCTCATGTAAATTATATCTGTCTGTTGTAGCTTACTTGAATTTTGAATTTACTTAAATGAATTTTGCAGGTGACATATGCTTGACATTGCTGGACCCTGGAAAATTTAAGTCCCTTGTTACTTGATAGAAAAAAAAGAGTAGCCAGTACTCATTTTCCAAAAACCAAGCAGATTCAGATAATCAAGGCCACATACTTATGTGATTACTTCTAAAGTATCAGGTGAGGCACATAGTAGAGGATGATTAAGAAAAAGAATATATCAGAAGAAAAAAAATCCTAAAAAAATATGTCCAAACTCCTATTTTTGACAAGGAAATACAAAATACAGTCATGTGGTCAAATAAAGAGGAAGAAGGGGGACACAGCACAACATCTGGCAGAGACAAATAAACACCTCAGTTTCTGCAGAAATGTACATGCTTGAGTCACAGACATTTCTCTCGGGTCAGTCTTCAAAAGATCAGAGAAATCTTTTTAATATCCTCCTTCCTACTGTATCATCATTCCTTTGTAATGTAATATGTCAGGTGACAATACAGCAGTAGCGCCACTAGTGCCAGCTGGTGCTATGTTACTGCAGAGTACTTGCAGCAAGATCTTAAATACATTTCTTTTTTTGTATTGTCTCAGAGATTGAAATCAAGGGAATTTTCATATCACTACAAAACCAGAAAAGGAAGCAACCATGGATATGCATGCAGAGTCACGATGAGGAGTATAAAAGAGATTCTCTTCAGTTCTTTGGGAAGTCCCAGCATTATTAGCACCTGAGTAACCAGAGGAAAGGGACCTTTGGCTTCACTGACTCACATCGACATTCCAGCGATTTTTTTTCTATTTTTTTTGTCACATTTTTAATATGAAGATTATAAGAAACCTCAAACACAATTATTTCTGTACTGATACCAATTAATTTCCTAACTACAATTACCTAATTGCTGCATACCTTTTTCCATGTTGTGTCTTTTATTCAGCAACATCAAACTACAGCAATGAGTAGGTCTCACTTTAAGCTCTCCCTGCATTACAGAAACTAAGACACAGAAATTGCGTTTTCTTCAACCCTCAGATCACACATCAAGACTGAGGTACAGAATTTAGATGTCCCACACTGAAGTCTCACAGTCTTATCCTATCTACCTTATCTCCTAATTACAACATGAATATGATAGACCATAAAAATCCAGGAAAAGAATATCACAACAACCAAACAAAAAAGCCCCACACGCCGGGGCCAGAAGCTAGATTTTTCTAGCATAATTTTTCCAATAAAAGCAATAGAAGCTACAGACATTTGGCACTTCTGAAAAAAAAGCGGTAAGCAGCTTGCACATGGTAATAGCAAGTTTGCAACAGAGCTAAAACACAGTCCAGATCTCTGGGGTTTCTGTGATTCGCTACTAGGCTGGGAATAGTAAAATAGGATTCATAACATACCACATGTAATCCTACAACATCGTGCTAAGTGCATTCAACTAAGACGCGAAAATCATTTCAGCAAAGGTGGCCTTAATTTCAAGTACTATAGTGTTGATTTCTGGCTGTGTTGAAACTCTCTCGTATGGTCTTAAAGTACAAAAAAAAAAAAAAAAAAGAAAAAAGAGCTGTGAATTTGGTCCATGAAGTAACAACAGATGAGATTCTTAAAACATATAAATGAGAAATTCTATGAATCTTTATTAAGAAAAGCTATGGCATTTTATAACAGTGATGAATAGCTGTTGATCCTACTGTCAAAGCCATAACTGCGAGAGTCAACAAGAATGTGTGGAAATTCTGAGGTCTGTGATGTTTAAGGGAAAAATGTTGGCAACAAAGCAAGCTGATTTTCACCACGCTAACAAGGTATTAAAAACTACTCCCTATATCTTGCCAATATTCGTCCATTATTCAGTAGTTTCTGCTTACCTTGCAATAGAAGGGGTCTGGAAGCTCTTAGAGCCAGCATTTTAGTTTGGATCAAAACCATGGTTTGGAAGTTAATCTCCTGACCTGACCATGCCTGCCTACTGAATTTTAGTTTCTATTGCAGAATAGTGTCAGAGCACTCAAAGCAGAATTCTTTACGATGAAGCCAGGTAGGAGCATGTGCTCCAGGGACACATCTAATAGCCCTCAATTGCTAAGGAATCCTCATTCCCTGGGAGTCAACTAGATCTAGTCTGAAGTAAATTCCCTTCAAGGTACAGTGTGGACATAGGCTCCTTAGCACCAACTGGTTTAGTCAAAGAACAAGTACTACTTTTGAACAACAACTTGCTAATGTAGACACAGCTTTTGTTTTCATGCTTGCAATTTTCACTTTTTTTTCATTTACAGACAAGCGATTTCTTATTCTGACAAGCATCGCTTAAAAGGTCAGGCATTAGAGAATCTGATTCATTTGCCATTTATTCCAGAGGTACACTATGCAACATTTTTGTAAACAGTAAAGTTGCTCCAGACTTGCACAGGTATGAGAGAAGAATTAAACAGACTTTCTCCTAAATTTCTTGCTACCTTTAAAAATCATACTAATCCCTACAATGCTTACCCAATACCCTTGTTCTTTGTGGTAATGAATCTGCCATACGCTCTTGTCTCTGAAGCAAATGATGTAAAGATTCTTTGAAGAAAGGGGATTTGCATTTGATGCAGTCCTGGCTATCCATACACAGATGCTACCAAATCCATTGACACAGATTATAGAGCTACTATGACGAGCTGGGGCAGGGGGAGAAAGGAGGAGTTCAAAAACTTCTCTTGTTAAAAAGCTGGGAAAGTTCATTCCCAAATGATTTGAAACTGAAAAAAATAATCAACTATGAAAAATTAATTTCATCCCTTATTGATTTTCACTGACTTTTAGAACTTTAAAAAAAAAAAAAAAAAATCTGTTTTGTGGACAATTTACTTGCAATGTGATGAAGAAAAAAAAAGCTAATAAATTACTAACAGAAAAGCTGTTATGCAAAGACAGAACATTTTCTACCTCAGTATGTCTTCCAATACGTGATCTCACTAAATTGTGTGTTTTTCATGGAGAAGGTCACAAACATAGATGTAGGAGAATAAGTTTGCTTAGTCTACAGTTCTGGCAGCATACCTCATCAAAATACCATTCAGAATTAATCTCTAAAAATTTTACTGCTAACGATGACTACAAGAAAGACAGAAGTCAGACCTATTTGCAAATCTTAGTTTCTGGATGGTCAGAGAAGTTACACTTTGTCTTTTAAAAAAAAAAAAAAAACACACCAATTTTGGGGTTGAAGTCCATTATAGAAGCACATATGACATCAAAATTTTTGAATAATTACACTTTGTATTCTGTTTTGAGAAATTGTTCCATCTGCATTTTACTAGTGTGTTTCAGTGCTGCCATACCTACCTAATAACAGCATCAGTGCATAAAAGAACCCCTTCGACTTTATTTCAAAGCCAGCTAATCCTACACATCTTTGTTTAAAATATTAGGTTGACAAAAAACAGAAACATGTGCCTCCATCCTGCTTAAGGAAGTCAGTAGTTTAAGTGGAATATAGATTCATTTCCATTTATGTCCTGGAAAATATATCCTGTCAGTGTTCACAACCCTGTGACTTAGCAACAGTGTTTGGAGAACAAAACAAACAAAAAAAACCCCCTAAAAAACCCCAACCCACACATCACACATATTCCAAACAGTTCTGTTTATATTCACTGGTCTATATCCCATATTATATTCAGTGATGACTTGTATGAAATTAGATTTATCTTTCTGAAGTTTAATAAAAAGATGATTTATTTACAGATTATACAGTCAAGCAGTATAAAATATTCTGAATTTACCAATCATATTTTATGATTACATGACTATGAATTTATTCTAAAAAAGAAAATCCATATCCAGGAAGAATAATGCCTCTTTCTAATGGTTTACAGAGAGTGTACTACTATTCTGCTGCTTTCTCTTTTACAGGCTTTTACAAGCAGTCACAAACTAATGCTACTGCAGTGAAACTGTCCCGGAAAAACAGAAACACAAGGGTTTTATTCTATTCATTCAAGTCTTTGTACCTTTTTCTTCATAATCTGTACATCATAGGAGCTGTGAGACAAACTGGGAGAACAAAGAGACTATATAAGCAGCTACAGCAAAGTATTGTGCTGATCTACACGCACAGACTATTCAGATCAATTCAAGTTTTACAAGCACATTTTCAGAAATGGGATTTCGATACATACACGCAAAAATAAAGTGTTACATAATATGTGCTAACCTACACATACAAGACGTGAGCTTGAAGATAGCTGTTACTGAAGACAGGTTTCATCCGTTTGAAAGACAATGAATCCCCGGCTTCAGTTCAAATAATAAACAGTTTCTACAATGCAAACTGAAGGAAGAATTTTCTTCAGGACTAATAGCATGATATTGTTTTTGTTTTGGCTAAATGGGCAGCAGTAGAAACAGAGAGCACTACATTAACTTTGGCTTTCATAAATAGCTGTCATGCCTTTCGTAAATAACTAGAGAAGAATAAGAAAATGCAGTTTTCATTAATATTTCAGTGATATTGAGTACTTCATTTCAATGTCCAGTAGTATCCAATTTGGACTATAAAATGCTTGAACCAAAATGTTAGAAATAAAATGGAAATGCCAAAGAGTTCAGGAGAAAAAGCTGCTACAATGATTCAGTCTAAAAACTGGTACTATTTTAAGAAACTGAAAATGAGCTTAGTAAATTCAGTTAACAAAACAATAGAGAGGATTAAAATGTGATTTGCACATGCCTAGAGATATCTCTACAAAATATTACAGTGGAAAGATCAGACCAGGAAAAAAGGAGTAAGTGGAAGATGAAGCCAAATGTTTGGATTAAAAGTTAACATACATTTTTAACAGCAAGGTGAGTTAACCACTGTAATTAGTTCTCTAGGTAAATGGAAGACTTTGTATCACATCACATCTTTAAAATGAAGTCTGAATATCTTTCTGATTAGAAGATACTTGTTTAAAGCAAAATACTGTAGGAACTGCTATATTAAGAAACCAGTGGTATTTCACAATCTCATTTAACTTTTTTTCCCAGTCTACAACCACAGTAATTTAAAAAAAAAAAAAAAAAACCCAAAAAACAAAAAAACCCCACAAACCAAAAAAACCCCCAAACCCAAACTATTTAAGAAATCCTTAACCTAAGATATCACAATATCTTCATATGCATTTAAGCATGAAATGAAAAATGTGAAATAGGCCATAATTTTATAATAGATAAGCAAACACAAATAGTGGTCAGGAGGAATTTAATTCTTAGCTTTTTTTCTTCTTTATAAAATTTTCAAAATCAGTAAATGATAAAATCCATTTCAGCTGATGTTTCCTCTAGTTAGAGTTCACAGTTCAAAGAATTTCCCTGATACTATGTTCCAAATTAACTTTAATGAAGGCCAGCCACGATAAGTCACTTTCACTCCTCTTCCCCCCCCCCGCTTTATTCTACTCTCTTTCTTAACTTTACAGAAAAGCTTTGCAACACTCCAGATCTACAGTAAGTGTAATACTCTAAAATTGTTATAGGGCTTTATTCAGAGTGACTGGTAATGTGACTGATTCTCAGAACAGGCGATTTTTTATTTATTTTCTTTTTTACTCTGATACAAGTTTATGGATCCTAATTATTTCCTGTTTGAGTTTTACAATGATAACAATGTATGTCACTGAACACAAATTTCAAATATAAGGTGAGAAATATTAAGGTTAAAATTATCAAAGTGCTTTACCAGAATTTTTTTTAAGCATTAATATTATTCAGAAAGATTATGTGCAGTGAAGAATGGATTTTCTGTAAATAATAGTATACCAACTGTTGACTACAGTACTGCCTTCTATTTTTTAAAATCAAAGTCACCTAAGAGTGTTTTGACTAATGTGACTATTTGTGAATAGTAGAACTAGTTATCAGAGTTCAATTACATTAAGTGGACTTTTACTCAGAATGAATAGTTTAATAGCATAAACATAAATACTATCAAAACATACTTCATATACTTAAAAAAAAAATATTCTTATAATTCCATTTTTCCATAGGAATAGGTAGAAACTGAGCCACTTTAGTTGAAAAATGTTAATCTTTTTCAGTAGAAATGGAGTATAATTAATAGAAATTTAAATAACTACACGTGAAGAGAAAATTCATTTGTTTCAAGAAAACATTAAATTCAAAAGGGTAACAAGAACACCACACATGGCTGATGCAATATCTTTTAGGGCTATTAGCATCAGACTATTAAACTTGCATTGTCTAATGAATCTAACAGGTATCACACTGCCTCTAGCAAACTTCTGCATTTTCCTGAATTATAAGAATTAATTATTTTATGGATGTTGCAAAGAAATCAGCTTGCATGGAATCCACTAGTTCTAATGCTTATCAAGGTTCAGATCCTGTGAGGAAAAACCAGTCTGCAAATTTCCAGAAAAAACATTGCACTGATACAGTTTTGTGCGCCATGAAACCGTTTCACAGAAGTGGCTGGCCCTCACTTTTGAGGCCAAATAATTCCCATCGGTACCAGATGACTAAATATGCCACAAGCTAACAACTTTGCTAAAGAGGAGAGTCTGCCCCACTACCTCCAATTGCACCAGGTCTGATAACAGTAATAAAAACTTCATGGGTGTTAAAGTGAGCAAGATCTACTACAATGCAACAAATTGCCATTTTTAATATTAATCACATTTGTATATTATGCTCTCTGTCATACTGAGGTTTGTACAGGGTACCCTATCACATGTACCTTCTGCTGAATACAGCTTATCGTTTGATTACTGTTCTCTTGCAGCACTCTTCCTGCGCGTATTCCAAGTGCCTCACAAATAAAAGGATAACAATACTGTTATGCTCCATTACAGCTCTTCTTGTCTACACGCTAACCAGATCTTCCAATTCCCCATGTGAGGCTAGTGCCCTGTCAGGTCTCAGAGGGTTTTAAAAAAGGCGAGGGAAAAAAAAAAAACACCCAAACAAACAAACAAACAAGAAAGGTGGAATACTGATGCATGTGAAATCACACCAGCTAAGAAAGGCTCAAAATGTCAACAACGTATAGGGAATGGGGAGAAGCATGCAGGTATTCAAGTTCACGCATATGGGATTTCCTTTTTATTTTTTTCCCCAGTGTTGGATTCCAGCTCTGGTATTTACTGGAGTGATAGCTTTTTTTTTCCCTAGTTGCTTAATTAACATGGCATAGTTGGCCCTGTGACTGTCAGAAACAACATATGCGTCAAAAGTGGAATGGGTGTCCTTGCTGCAAGGAATTCTATTTTCAAGCAGAAATGACTCATCAACTACTGGGGTGTCCCAAAAGCTACAATTTGTCAAGCTGTCAGGAGAAATGGGAGGGAAAAAAAAGGAAAAGAGGTCACATCTTTATTTGTATCTGTAGCTTGAAAAGCAGAGAGTAAGGCACTGATTGGATGTTCAACTCAACTCTGAAAGGCAATCTTCTATACAAGCCATGTTTTGATAACAGCTGTATGGTATCCGGTATTTTTAAAACCTCGTCTGAGTTATCTCCTCTTTTATATTGGATAGCTTTGTAAATTTGTCCAGTGGCAAGGAAGAATGTTGTTAATTCAGCATGCATAACTAATCTGTCTACAGGGAAAGAAAGCACAGGATGAAATATTTGCAGATGAATTGTCAGATGCTTTAGGTTGAAACAAAAAATGCAGAGATTCATTTGAAGAGAGGAAAAGGATGAAAACTAAAGAAAGATCCGAACCTGTATATCAATTATATACTGGTGTGGTTTTTAAAAGAATTTAAAATGTAATCTAAGAATATGTTTTCACAGCAATACTGGAAACACATCAAGCAGCACAGTATGAGTTTGTAAAAACAGAGGAGTGAAACCAAGCACGCTGTAAATGTTATCTATACAGTTTCACTACACAAACTGACCTCCGAATTACTGCATACAGTAGGTGGTGAAAATAAACATAGAACAGATCTCCTGAGAACTTGTTCCCAGTGAAAACAACAGGAAACTAAGCTGCAGTTAAATGTTAGACTAAACATTTTTAATCTGTATTTCTTAAGTTCAGATCCAAGTCATTATCAAAAGAATGGGTATGTAAATATAATGGTGTCAATAAACTTCAAAATAAACACAAACTTACAAGACTAGCAAAACACAGGAATGAGAAACTGAGATTTACTGCCATCTTTTTTTCATCCCATGGAAACACCATCTGATTATTACCTGAAGCACAATCTTTAGACTAATTTCAAGAGTCCAAGGGAGGAACATTTCATATTATCCATGGAAGACAAGGAAAATACTAGCAGTAGCCATCAGTCCCTGCCTTGGATCAAAAAAGAAATGAATAGACATGGATAGAAATTTGAAAAGGACATTGGTTCTGGGGTTTTGAGATAACAGAGATACTTTTACCACTCTGGTTTCACTGGCCTCACAGACCTATGACTTCATGCAGAGATATGAATTGAGCATGGTATCAAAACTAACGCAAGATTTATGCAAGCAGGGCAGCAGAGGATAAACTAGGGAACTTAAAACATATTTTAGAAGTATGGTTTTCTAGACAAGCCTGATTATGCCTGACATCTGCTCTGAACCTTCAGGTAAATGTAAGACTTTTCTTACTCTTGCACAAATCAAACTTTGAGATCCTGCCCTACAAAAACTCATGGAACTTAGAGCAGATGGGGACAATCTTCCCAAAACAGGGCTAGAAAGCAAGGAAGACTGCCAGGAATCAACTAGAAGCAGCTGACAATTTGCAGTCCTTTTTTGCCCTGATGTGTAACCCGATGCCTTTTGATTTCCCAGGACACAAAAGCAGAAGCAATTCATTGGGAAAGAAAGATGCAGTTTGGCACATAGGAGTGTTGAACACCAGCCAGTGGTATTCAAATGCCCTTTCTCAATGGGCACTTGCTTGGAGAAAAATTGCCAGGTGGGGCAACAATCTGCTACAGTCTTTGTCAAGACACTATCTTCCCCCATCCCTTCAGATATCCCACATAAAGCATTAACAGCATGAAACAACAAAGAAAGAAAAAAAAAAAAGGCTAAAAAGAGAAACAGAAAGAAAGAAAAATAGATTTTTTTTTTTTCTTAAACACAGCAGAGACAAAAGCTGATTTTAACATAGACATGCAAACCTATGTTTTTAAATCTACTTCTTACAAACAGCTCGACCAATATAAACTTTCTTGCCATAAATACCATTTGTCATGAGGTGACAGAACTGACTCGTACACACTACCGGGAAAAAAGAATTTTCTACCTGTTGGTACTACATACTTGTTGGATTTGTTATTCATTTTCACACAAGCTATAAAATGCTAACCTCACATCCTCAGAAGCATTCCTGTGTGCCTATACACAGCCTCTAGATTAAAAAACAAAACAAACCCCCCAAAAACTAGTTTCTCACCGATCAACTATGCTAAAAGCTCTGATCTGAGTAATTGTGACCTTGAATTGCACAGCAACGTTACAAAAAGAGAACCTGCCCTGGGCCAGAAAGGATCACACATCTTCCTTCAGCTTGGATCCATTTCAATCTTTTGAAAGTCTCTGAGTCTATCATAAGTAATAAACCGTGTTATGAAAGGTGAGGGTGTTGTTAACTTTTTGTCAAGAGCTTTTTTTAGGCAAAAAGCATTTTTGTAAGATTGAAATCCTATAGATACCCTCGCCGCTCTGCAGGCTTGGATCCTCAGAGCAACAAAGTGATCTTCATTTACTTTCAGTGTCCAAGGTCACACAATCACTTTTACATTGCAGAAGACATAATAATCATATAGTCCAACATCCCACTGACCAGAGTATCACCAAGGATACATACAACTGAGATACCAAGTATTTTATTTTCTTCAAAGCTCCTTTTGTAAGCAATTCCACAACCATTTTAGGTTATCTCTTTCAGTATTTCACCACTGTCACAGCTACCAAACTTCCCTTAAGATCCAAACTAAATCTCTAAGGCTGTAAATTATACAGATTTTATAGTTTCTCCAGACACCATGCAGATGACCTTTGGTTACTCTTCCATTTACATACTGGAATGGTGTCATGTCTGTCCTCCCCACATCACAAGGCAGAGGTTTTTTTCTTCCCCAGGCTGAACAAATCCTTTTCCAACAACCACTCCTTTTTCCTTTAACTTATCTGTCACAAGACGTTTCCTAAATTTTTCATCATTCCTGCTTTTCTCCAGACTCTCTCATTAGTTTGTCTACATGTTTCTGATACGATGCAGAAAAAGAAGCATGCTTTGAGGCCTTACTAAGGCCTCAGATATTCTACTGGTGTTAGTGTAGAAACTTCACTGCTGTGAAATTTTTCATTTCCTATCCACAAAAATATGAAGCCAAGTTTTAGTGTAAAATCCTGCTCCTTTGAAAAAGCCTTGTTAAGTAAATATAGCTAACAGGCTATTCAAATTAGCCAACACTTAATTTAGGGTTTAATTTCCTCTATTCATCCTTAAAAGCGATAAATCAGAGAGCAACATGTCGTGCCCTCCTGCAAACACTGTGATACAGACTTCTGTACATATCAAAACCAAATTTCTGACTATTCAGTACAAATTGGAGAAGGTAGAACTAATGGCAAAGTGCTTCAAAAAAACATTATCAAATTCCATGTAGCTCTTAAAAAAAAAAAAAAGATCTGATTCTTCAAATACAATATTCTCATTTGTCCAGCTAATATTCTAAGAGATGCTGAAAATTTAAACCATATAAGAATTGGCTCATTAAAAATGAGGACTTTGCTTCCTGAAGATCAAACTCTTAAGCCTGCTATGTTCAGTATAAACACTATTAATTCAAGTGACAGATATTTACATAGAGGCCTATCTGGCAACATTTTCATACAAATAAAGTCACTAAATATCACTGCATATGTAAAGTTTTGTTATTAAAAATTACTGACTTTTTTTAATAACAAAATGATACAAGCTTGAACTTCAGTGATTCCTTAGCATGCAACTGGCTGCAGCTGGAAAGCAGCTTTGCCGAAAAGGACCGGAGGGTCCTGGTGTGCAAGCTGACTATAACTACTGCCCTTGTAGTAAAGAAGGTCAGCAGCATCCCAGGCTGCATTAGGACATGTGTCTCCAGCACGGAAACATAGACACACAGGAGTCAGACCAGTGAAGGGCCACAAAGATGATTAAGGGACTAGAGCGCTGTCACATGAGGAGGGCTGAGAGCTGGGACTGTTTTGTGTGGAAAAGAGAAGGCTCAGCAGGATCTTATCAATGTGTATAAACACCTGATGGAGCCTCCCTTAGGAGTAAAGGAAAGAGAGCCAGGCTTTTCTCAGTGATACCCAATGATAGGAGAAGAGGATATGCCATTAGCTGAAATACATGGAATTCCAATTAAACATAAGAAAAAATCCCACATTTGACTGTGAGGGTGATCAAACACTAGAACAGGTTGCCCAGAGAGACTGTGGAATCTCCATCCTTGGAGATATTCAGATCTCTACTGGACACGGCCCTGAGCAACCTGCACAGGTAACCCTGCCTGAAGCAGGAGGGTTGGACTGAACAATCTCGAGGCTCCTTCCAATCTCAATAATTCAGAGATTCTGCATCAAGACAGCTGAAATAAAGTTACATGTTGAAATATAACCTGGTGTAAAATACTGAAAACAAACCAAATAGAAGATGATAATGGCTTGTTTCCAGAACTGCATATAGAAAACAGATGTGATTTATTAATTTCTCATTTTTTAGATGTTTCCAGAAATTTCAGCCTTACTTAAATGCTTTACAAGGGCTAACACTTCAGAAAATGTATTCCATTGCAATTTATCACATCATCAAGGTTGTGTATCATGACTAATAAGAATTTCTGTATAACACCAAGGAATAAAAACAGTAACCAAAAATTTCCCCAAAGCTTGATTTGCCAATTATTATAGAAGGACTTTTTTTTTTTTTCCCATTTTATCTGAAACATATTCACAGCATTTCTCATTTATTTGCAACAATTTTGACCATTGACCAAACACAATCTACTGGCATTGATTAACAGAAACTTCATTGCATTGTTTTGTTTGGAGACAACAGGATATTTCCGTATTGCCTACCCAGTGATTATGTAAACCAGTGAAAATCATTGTAATCCAATGTTGATTCATCAATATGATAAACACATACAGATGAATTATCTTTATTTATGTTTCAAATCTAGCTGAAGAATACTAGAAAGTTTTATGAAGGAGTTTTACAATCTTCCTCAACTCCTAAGTAATTGGAAGAGTTATTTGGGTAATGTTTTAAAAATTTTATCTGCCTATAATCTACCAAACTTGAGCTCTCCGAGTATGACAGAGAACAAATGCAAACATTGAGCTAAGAAATGGATAGCAAGTAAAAAATGCATCTAATTTCTACAGGTATGCCTCACTATATCCAACTTTTTTTTAATAACTCAAGAAAGATAACACCTATAATTGGTTACTGTATCTCAAGGGACAAATATCTACCAACAAACCTAGAAAATATACAAGCATACCTAAAATTCCTTTGTCCTAGGCAGCTAAGTCCATACTAACACATGGAGGATAATCATCTGGGGTTTTTTCTCCCCATCGTGGCTTGTTTCTTTTACTTTTTGCTTTATAATATTCACATCACTGTTGTTGTTGGATTGCACTCATAATTTACACCATCTGTACCTAAGAGAAGCCTTCCATCTTTCTGGTATTCAGTTGCCTGCAGAGGCCACGCATCGCATTGCATACCCACCTGGCTTTAATGGTAGCATGCCATTATAAAAGCGATGAATCTTAGCTATGGACATTTTCCCATGAAACGTTGCAGAGCAATGAAGAAAATTAATGTTCATTGCCACAAATAAGACTTCTGCAAATTGCTTTTCAATTAAACCAACTATGGTTTACACTCAGTTATCTATTACTAACACAGTAAAAATAAAATTAGTCCTTATTTATGACTGAAAAATCTTTTTTAATGTTATATCAATTTAAAGGGTGCTGACAGAGTCTTTATAAGCCATACATTTTGTCATTTGCCGAGAATCAGCAGCAGGAACAGCTGAAGTTATATTTTTGTTATAATAGTAAAACCCAAGTAACTCGAAAGTAATGACTCAAGAGAAATTAATTTACATATTTAACCTAAATTTTCTTTACATCAAAAACTGACACCTATCACTCCATTGGCCTATTGAGCAGTTAATAGAACTAAGAGTTGTTTTTAGGAATTAACTATTTTTCTCTCTTTTTGTAAAGGAGAGGTGGGGAGAACAAATCCAGCTGGATTTACTTCAGCATGGGACAAAATATATCAGCTCACAGAATTGGCTAGAAATCACTGCAGTATTAACAAAATTAATCAAAATTGACAAGGAGACTGGCTGCAGGGTACCATGGGGGATTTGGATAGTCTGTATGAGACTGACTGTATTATTTCCCAAGAATTCTAATTATGGAGGGAATAATACTGTTGTAATCTACTTGCCGAGATACAGACCATTGTAATTTTAGCAATTTGAGCAACAGTAAATATCATCTAACAACATTTCCTTGAACCAGATCCCAGAATTTAAAGTCAGCTTCTTCATCTCTATTCATGCATCATGAAAAAAATGTATATATATTCACTCTAGTGTGTACTTAAAGTATGAAGGAATGCTCCAGTGACCACTTAGTATGGGTTTATGAATGTAGTAAGACAAAGAAGAGTTTTATAAACATAATTAAGATACTTTTGCATTGAGTAAATTTCACTGTAAGTAGAAAGGGTTGACACAAAGCTTAGTGTTATTTAAGCCGTAGTTACTTAATTCGTCAAATATGAAGACTGAAATGCTATGTAGAATCTCTATGCACTCAAAATACTGGTAAATGCATAGGAGCCTGAACTGCAAGGGATGTCCTCAGCAAAATGATACAGCATAGCTCTAAAATGGTTTACTGGAGCAGAAAATAGCATTCTTTTAAAATTGCAAGACATATAAATGTAAAAGAAAAATACGTTCACAACACTTAAAAAATGAATCAAACTGCAACCTGAAGCTTACAATAAAATTAGAATATTTTTGTGAAATAACAAAATCAAAGATCAAAACACTGAACTTCCTCCAAGAATTGTATTTCTAATCATTTTAGACACGTCTTAATTTTTTTTAATGTATCAAGCCACCAGGTTTCACTCAAGATTCAGATGTAGGAGCACCGAATTGTTTGATTTACAGTTGAAATTTCAATTGCTTTTTCCCCCTAAGAGACATGAAACTGAGAAAGAGTCACCAAAATGTTCTGCAGATTAGTCCAGGTGATGTGGAAAAGCTGACTGATTTGTAATGAAAATATGAGATGGGTATCTAAAAATAGTTGATTTTTCATGTTTACACAGCCTTACTGAACGACTTAGTTAAACCTCATACCTATCAGTAAAAGAGGTAACGCAGCGTAAACAAACGAGAAAGATGTGAATTCTCTTGGGCAGTGACAATCTGTATCTGTAACAGATTTAAATAAATATTCCTCATCAGGCTTGTAGTATTTCTATAGAACATTTTGCTGCACTAAATCAAATGTCTTTCACAAGACAAAGTGGCAGCAGTAGCAAACAAGCAGCAAAGTCAAACATGGCACACAATCACAACTTAACCTTAAATATTCCCACAGAATAAAAGTTCATAAGGATTTGAAATAAAACACCACTTAGGGGAAAAAAAAAGTATTTTGCTAGTAAAACATTCCAAGAGAACTTGCTAATGACACTTTCCTCCTTGTGCTGTCACAGGAAATTCTTCAAATAGAATATTTATTTCCAATGCATCCTTCCTAATCTATTCCCATACAATGGGGGGAGGGGGGGAAGAAGCATGAATCCTCCAAAACAAGAAGTCATACTTTTAATTTGGCATTGTTTTGTTAAGCAATTTCTAGTGTAGTATCTCTGACATCTGTGTTTCCAGTCAATATTTTCTGACAGTTTTAGAAACTTAGGAAACTTTAAGGAAAGTCTAGAATAGAGACATTTGCAAAAAGCACAAACAATTAGTTTAGAAATCAAGCTAAGAATCAGAATAAGGGCATTTCCCTTGTGGTATGCTTAAGACAAACTTGGTAATTTTACATTTGGGCACTATTCAGGTTCCCTGGATATCAAATGGGATTTGTACAATCAGTATGCAAAGGAGCAAGTACTTCTAAAATCTTCTCAGACATACAAAGATAAATAGAATTTTTTTAAAAAAAATACAGTTGTCTGTAAGTTTAACTTCTTTATTTTCCATGTATAAAAAGAAATAAAGTTGTCTGATTAAGAATGCAACAGTTGAGAACAAGCTCAGGGCTCAGCATGAACCTATATGTCTGTGTGTATATTCGTATAAATCTTCCTATTCACAGTGCCACTGTTATTCTTAGATCCAGCTGTTTCACACTCATTGCCAGATGGCACTTTTATGTACAATTCTAATCAAGTACAATATGTGACACAGTATTGGAAAAAAATAGCTGTTTAAGAATAACTACACTGGTGCCTCTGAAAATACAAACAACTCCAAAAAACTAATCTGAAAAACACGAGTGGAACATACACAGCAAGTTTTGAGAGTTTTTATGTTTTCGCCTTGCCATTGATTGGCTCTAGTATGTCTACATGGATGTCAGTTTTTAGTGAAGGGACTCCAGTAAGTGAGGTAAGCTTCAAGGGAGAGGACAGTAATAACTGTTCATTACAAAGTAAGCAATTTGCGGGGGGGGGGGAAGAATCTGTCCCTGAAAAGCATAGCTTATATATATGGTTGCATATTACATTGTATTGCATCCCAGAGGAAGAAAAACAGAACCAGAGTTGAAAAGGATATTCACATTCTGAACAGTTTCCATGCTACTTCCATTAGAAGAAATAGAAAACAGGAGTCCCGAGTTACTGGTTTAGTGGGAAATTGAGTTCCCTGCTAGTGCTTTTACTGACCATGCCTAAAGGTGATCATGGCAAGCAAATGTTATTTTCTACTCTGAGTCACTAATTCAGTACGGTATGCAGAGGTCAGGATGACAAATGGAAATGAAAACAGGCAATTCATCTTTATCGCTGTTGTAAATAAAACTCAGAGAAGTACTTCTATATGTATTGGTTAAAACACCTTTCCCATGCAGAAAAATAAACAGAAGCGGACACAGGAAGGAAAGTTGTGAAAACTACTTATAAAAAAAGCACGGACAACAAAAAAGTATTGGCAGACATCAGGCTCTCTATTCTACTGCAGCACATTCAGCTGACTCTAGAGAAGCATCTAAGGAGTGCACATCAAGTCAGATTTTCCTCTTAAGAATGAAGGATAATTCCATTATTTCCTTACCCTGGACAATTAAATGATGAACAATTTTAAAGGAAACATGAATTGGAAAAGAACAATCATTAGGATATATGATGCCATTCCGTACTGAAGTAGATCACTTTCTTAATCAAAACTCTGCTAAGTAACTGATTATGACTTTTTCCTTGAATGATCTGCTGCTATGCAAACTAAAAATGGAAGACTAGCATTAAAGTGAACGAATATCTGAAAATAAAAATGTAATTATTTGGTTATTTGTAACCCAAAGATTAAAATAATTATGTGGGTGATATTTATAATATCTCTTTGGCAAATGTTTCACTTTTAACTGCTATTTCCAGTATTGAAAAATACTATTGTCCAAGAAAACCGTATTTTATGAATGAGATTCTACAAATAAAGGAAGGAAGGAGTCTAGTCTTTAGTAAGAAATGAAACATTTCCTACCAGGATGTGACTGGATTTAACTGATGGGAATGCAAAGATAGTCATTTCTCTGCTAAATAAATTCCCAGTTTAAGGACTGAAATCTTCCATTAGTTGCTACCATGCATCACAGGAAGCGTACGTATTCATTTTAATGCAAAACATTCTATATACATCCTGTGGTACTAGGAGACAATGATTCAAGCTGGTGGCTTGTAAAACATAGAAGCATTGAATAAACAACAGAATAATCTTAATGAAGGGTATTGGGATAATCACCATAGTTTTCAAAATGAATAACCTTCATTCTTTCCACCAAGAATGATTTTTTTTGCGATTTTCTTTAGAGCCTTTCTTAAAAGGCAAGCACTGCTTTTTACTAAGAAAAGTCAATTCGGATTAAAGCAGATGTATTGGATCACAACTGTGCCCATATTTTGTAATGGACTATAGTGCGAAGATCTCTAAGTTTGTGCCAGAACCAGAATCAGTACAGACATAATGTATAGCAACACAAACCTGCTTAACTGGCTCTGCTGAGATGTAGGACTAATTGGTACAGAGGATACTATGTTGATGAAGCTGAACTATTTTCTGACCTCAGGTATTTCCAAATAGCATTGCCCTGGACACACCATTTCATGCGGTACTGGTCTGGGAGAGTGTCTGTTAGAATGATGACTTGGGTAGCATGGAAATGCTCTTAGTTTACACTCCTCTCACAGTACAGATGGCATTCATTTTGCCTCCAGTCACCTTCCCTATACCATGAATATAGCAGAGGGAACAATGGCTAGTATCTTCAGTATGAGCCTTATTGACTTCCTCAGTGCCTTCCACTAGAACTAATCATGACACGCATCCCTGCCTGACAAAACTCAGTGGTCTTTACACTTTTCCCCTTCCTTCACTATCCAAGAAAGTGGTGGTGGTATTCCCATCTTTCTTGATGCCCCTTATGTATGAAGTCATGTAAGATTCTTTTGTGGACATATCTGCCATTGTGTCTGCAAAACTACTGCCAGATTAAGTCTTGGATGAATGGATCATGCCATTTTGTTTTGGACACATGCTTGCAGTAGTACTCTTCAGCTCTGGATTGAAGACATGATTTTTGTTGCTCGATGGTAAAATCAAATGACAGCCAAATGTCCACGGCAGAGGTGGAATACAACAGCCATAGAACGCATTGTGAAGGAAAGCACGCAACGGCATATGCCACTATCTGTCTGATGTGCGCACTAGATCCTGTTCGTCTCCGCTGTTCCTGGCCAAGTTGTAGTCTCTGGTTTTCCAGTTGTTTTGTTGAGGATATCACAATCCTTGCTCTCATCCTACCTTCATTATTTCCTGTTTGACCAAATTCTAAAAGGAATTACTTTTACTAATCATGTACTTGGGTATCTTAAATAGACTAATATTTCACTATGTTTGTTTCTATATTGCTGAAATGGATGTCGGGTCAGCTGCTAATACAGAATAAAGAAGAATTTTTCACTTCAGGGTTATATCTGGGGAGTTTCTAACCTGAATTAAACTATTAATGTGTACTTAGAAAAAAAAAAGAAGACAAAGACGCGTAGGAAGTAGGGTAAGAGAGGAGGAAAAAATAAAGGAAGAGGGTGCAAGTAGAGTAAATGAATTTAAACTGCAGCTGGGAATTAAACATTGGCTGAACCCAGAGAAACCTACAGTTAAAGCACTTTTCTATCCTCATTGACAGAGCAACCAATAAGCTGGTAGCAGTACATGGATTAGGTGTCCCACAGAAAGCTTAAGCAACCCAGAGAAATCTCCCATGTTGTCAGTTTTGCTCTCCTTGAGGAAAACAATCAAACAAAGGCTTCAAGAATGCAGTACCTAAAAATCATTATGTAATCCATTAGTTTCACAAAAGACAATTGCCCTAACAAATAGTTGTATTTTGTTGGTTTGAAATGGAAACATAAGTGGAGACAGGTTTTATTCTATTTGACACTTTTGCCTTGGCCATGCTGGGCACCCAGAAGCTTTGCCATTGTGCTTTAAAAAGTTTTTTTAAAAGATCTTCAGAAAAGCACCACCTTACGTGCTTCAGTGGTGAAATATTCAAGTAAAATTTGCTGAAATTAATGAGAACACTCATCACAATGTTAAGAACGAAAAAGTATTGTCCTCACTTCAAGGGAGCTCAAGATAGAACTTGAGTTTTCCCACCACTTTGCTCCTCTCCACTAAGCAAATCTCTACCTTAGTTATTTGTGTTCTGCTTGACACATCTAGGCTACAAAGGTATGGTTTGAAACGCACACAATATAGAGCTGACATCCATGTATTCAGGAATGCCTTTTTCTGGTGCTAACACCTACCTAAATATCAGTATGTACAGATGTCAACAGTGAAATGTCTGATTTTCTGAGTTACATAAGGATTGTTTTTTTAAGCGCTGCCATTAGACAGCTAGGCTGGCTCAAATGGAGTGACTCCAGCTTACTATCTTAACCACTGCAATAATGGCAAGCCTAAAACTAGGTTGGGGAAAAGCAGCAAACATGTAGTCCTACAGCTTTAAAATGCTATTCACACTTCAGAATATCATCCTCTCAAAATAACTGGATTCAATAGAATAATATTCTATTAAGTCCCTTTTTATTGGTTTCTTCTGTGTCAGGCTACCAATTTGCCCGTTACCCCACTGACGGTGTACAGCTTGATATGAAAACAAGGCTGGAGTATGAATGATATCAAAGAGAGGACATTCCTAGTTACACTGGTTTGTATCAAATCACCAAATATCTCAAAAGGTCAGGATGAGACTTTCTTTTGCCTGTCCAAAATACAACACTGTATGATAATGTTGGTGTAAATCTAAAAAAATATTAACATGCTTTGCAGAATTTTACTGGCTCACCTTATCTTGGGAGAAATCTATCAAAACCAGGAGTTGGAAATCTGAACAGATATGCAAGATATAATGCTCATGCTGTCTAATTAATTCAGAGTTCTTCAGAAGTGTTCCTATCAGTCTCCTGAGATGCTTTTTTACCTCCTGCAAACTGTAATTTTTTGGCAAATATTCTTCTCCTGTATTTCTTATCCTAGTCTTGAATTTGAAAGATTCTACACATGCCCAATGAACATAAAAGCTATAATTTTGCAACTGTATGTATAATCTCAACGCATAAAAGTACTTTTTCTCTCTGTTCATGCCACAGATCCAATGCAACTGCGTTCAATCTAGTTTATATCAGATCTTTTTCCCATTCTTGAGTTATTTTGGTAGACTGTGCACTATTATAAAGTTCTACGCACTCAGGCGATGAGACCAAGCACTGATTTGACGTAGATGAATGGAGCAATTTAAAGATGTATAATTGCTGCAGGAAAGGAGGGAAAGGAAAATGTACTAGAATACTCACTTTGACGAATCTATGAAGTATATTACAAGAGCACCAATACTAAGAGCGAAGACTAAGACAACCTACAAAAGAAAAGAAAGAGTCATTATTTAACAGTGTTAAAAGTGAAACATTTATTCTTTTACACACAAAAAAGACAAGGAAAATAAATCAAACTATTTTTTTTATTTCAGCTGTCATTTTCTTTAGAAAGCTACTCCTACTTGAATTTCAAACGCTATATATTATAGAATGTTTTCTTGCATTTCAAAAAACACATAAACAAGTTGAATCCTAGCTCAGGGAAACCCAGCATACAATTAGTTCCTAGATCCTAACCTCTGCTAAACTACACTCTTCAATTTCAAATGGCAAGCTATCCTACTGCATGGCATTCAAATCACACTATAGCTTTATCAGACTATCCTTCAGGACTGCAGTAAAAGTTTCTGCTCACTGGTAGGTAAACCAAGAGTGATGACAGATTAGACTGAATTTCCATTTATATACATGCTCATGAAATCCACAGTATCAGTGTAAGGCTATGTAAAAATATTTATTTACTCTGCAATCCTGTCCACCGAGGCTATAGTTAACTTTCAAAGAGGTTAAAACAATAGCTGGATGCAGCATGTTCTGATACAATGAATACAAAGCACCGGGTAGTCTCAATGTTCTCTCCCCCCCCCCCCCACCCGCCCTTAAAATCTGTTGAAATTTTTGAATTAAATCATTTTCTTACGTCTAGCAGCCAGCCCTTATTAGCAAGGTAGAACTTGCTTTTCTGGCCAGTGCAGGAGAAGCTGGATTAATCACATCTCTGTCTGTCTCTAATTTCTTTTTTCTTAATGTAAAGCCAATGCAATTGTCTGTTCTACTGGCTCCCAAAGATTCTCTGACATTGTGGGAACATTTAGTTTCACATCCTATTCAAAGTAGGTCTGCATCTACACAGGACAGCACAACTGAAATTTTTGCACTCAAATTTTGGCTTGAAGAATGATGAAGTACACAACAGCGTGTGTACCCATTACAACTTAGAATTCTGATATCCTTACTCTAGGTTTCTGTCTCTTGAAAAATACCATCCACTGGGTAAAATTTGGAATCTGAAAACATGACCCCAATAAGCTATTTTTTGTATCTTAGAATGCAATTCTTCTGGAAGAAATCAGAAATCATTCCTGTCTGCTGCACTGACGATGGGAAACAGATGGAAAATTATGTCTCCTGTAACTCATCTGATCTGCTGGTCTACAGAATCAAAACAAAATGTCCCTTAGTCTTCTGGCAGGCACGTCTCAAGTAGCTGCTAAGAAGTAACATCCCTTAAAATAAACTCAGAGAATTGATCACTCAGGATTGGGTAAACCAGCGTACTAACTAAGGGGACACGCAGATCCTCAAACTGCCAGTTAAAATACAGCTTCCTAGGTCAGAAGTGGATAAAATTTAAGACACTAAACAACTGCATGGGTGAAATAAGCTAGTGGTGTCATTCCAGTTCTGACTGAGCAGATTTATTAATCTGTATGAATACCATAACTATTGCTACTTTTGTTGACAATCTCAACTGTTCAAGCAACAGATGAGCACTGAAACAAACATTTCTTCCTTCAATACAGGCTTCAGATCTTTTTCTGAAGGTGCCGTATTAGGAAGGAGCCTGTCAGTCATAGTGCAAGCAATGCAAGGGAACATGCAATGCGTTAATTCTAAGACGACTTACTGAAACAGCAATGTAGAAGTTTCTGCTACTTGGCTATCACTCAGTGCTGTAATGGCAGTGTCTGAAGCAAGGTATAATTATATAACCAAACTCCAGAGCTCTGCAGGGCCAAAATCAAACATGCACATATTTTCCAATACAAGAAACTCACTAATTAATTTCTTAATATTATGTAATCACTACAACTTGTTAAAAAAATTCTATTCAACTCAGTTTAAATTAATTTTCATTCCTTATAGATCTTGCTGACCATAACTGTCTGCTTTGTGAATGTCTGAGAGTATTTTGCCTGAGTACAAGTACCTGTTGTCTTATCTGATGCATTATCACCCAAATCAGTGAGATCTGTCAGTCAAAATCAAGGACTGGAGCATGAAACTCTTCAAATAACATTTTTACTACCCAAGTCTAATATAATGTTAACATCTAGAGGTTGAATCTTCTTTCATTAAACTACATTATTGATCAGAAGTGTATAGGTGTTGCAAAGTGAAATAAGCTATTAAATCCATATCAACTGGTAAGAGTCTCACCATCTCATAAGAAACTAATGTGGTGAATAGAACTTTTAGATTTTCACCTGGCAATATACCCCAAATTATGATTAGCAGTGATGCCGAAGCCCATTTTTCTCTGAATTAAGTTACTAGGAATCAAATTGATTGTGCACATCCTGCCCCACTCCTTGCAAGATTCCGAGCCATATACAATCACAGGTTGAATCTGAATCAAATCCGCTCAGTTTTCTAGCTCTATAATTATTTATTATCATTACATTTCAAGGGAAGTCTTTATATTATTTTTATTTTTTAAAGCAGAGTAACCAAGGTGCTGAGGGTCCTGGGAATACAATGCTTACATTTTTGGTAAAAATTTTTATTTGACCCAGATCAGTTTTAAACACAGGTATCAATCTTACATCATTTAAAGCCAAGTATTAGTACTGATAGTTTAGCCTACATTCTATGGAATCATTTCTATGCTATTAGCACCATCAAGCCCACTATTAAATACAGGTATGTCCTTTAAAAAAAACCCCAAAAATACCACAAACAAACAACTCAACCAATAAAAAAGCAAATCAAATATGTGGAAAAACCAGTGCCTGAACCAATCAGGTTAGAGTTATGTTAAACTTTAAAAAAAGAAAATTGTTACCCTTCCCTGCTATATAAACACATTTGATAGAGTCTCAAATGAATATTTTTTTTCTGTAATCCCATCTAAAAAAGCTGAATTCAACCTGATTATTCAGGGAGTCAGTTATTGAGTTTAGGTTTAGATTCAGAATCTTTGCTAGATTGTCATGGGAGATAACACCTATTTTGGGGACTTTACTTTTCTTGAAGAGAGGGATGAACATAGACAGACTGATACCCCAAACTCAGAGCAACTAGAATCTAAGGGATGAAAAAAGCCTGTATGTACGTGAATTACTGCCTTTTTTGTTAACTGGGCCATGGGGAGAAGTTTGCCTGCTCTGTTTATTATTCCAATGCATTTGGCACAACATTGCAATTGCTACACATGTATTATAACTTCTCTCTGTCTGGAAGGAAAGAATCTTTTAATTTATAACAACTCACTGTTTGTTTAAGATTGAGAAATGTGAAGTCATATGCTTGGAGCTACGCTAAGGACTTAGTATCAAGTTAAAAATAAGCACCGTCTGATTAAAGAAAAGAGGGGAGAAAACATGGAATAGTTGCTGCATATCCTTAAATCGTTCCTAAAAAATATTTTGCTCTCTACTGTTAGCAAGATTCTCCAGAAGAGCTTTGACTGCTCTGTTGCAGTCAAATTGCAGTCAAACTTTATTCATCCACATTAAGGACAGAAAAGAAAAAAAAGAAGACAAACAAACAAAACCCCCAAACAAACAAAAAAACCACCCCTGCAAATTTTAATAAGAGTGTAGCAGCATAATAAAACTTCAGGGAAAGTATAGTTATTGAGAAAATACCATCAGAATCAAGCCATGATAACCATAAAGGGGATCAGCACACATTCCAGGACCAAGCCTATGCAACAAGAGGAGAATATTGATAATCCAAGGGGTGGCACTGTTTCCCCTACAACTGCACAGAACTAATGTCCTGGTGTTATTGAAGAAACATGGGAAAATGGAAAGGCTGTTCACATTAGAGAAGAGGGCTACAGTTAATACATCCACAACAACGAGTAAGGTAAGGACTCTAGAGCAGGAACTTCAAGCTCTCGTTACCCTGTAACGTCTGAACGTTCTGTGGAACACAAAGCAGAACTCACTGAAGTTTCAAAGACAAATTATTGCCTATACGGTATTGAACTATCCAAACATCATTAATACAAAATAGCATAGAACTCAAGAGGTAAAGCAGGAAATAAAAAAGGAATAGTTGTCCATTGTTATGTTCCTCTCAACATTAAGTGTTAAAATAAGTAGTACACAGTGAAAAGGAACAACTTTCAGGAATCCTGTAACCCCTAGCACTTTAAGGCACCAGAGCATCCTTATTTTGTTATCTGATGACAATCTGTTGTGAATTGCTCTTCAGAAATGCTTGTCTGAAACTCTTATGATTGTAAGGTTAAATTTTTCAACCCTAAGCCTACTGTACTACTTAGAATATATTAAGTTGTTCATTATTAATATTTTTACAATTTCACTTAATTTTAATTTCTACATCCATACAGTAAATTGTTAATGAGATACTGATCTTCTTCATATGATGCTTTAAAATAAAGCTGTATTAGTTTTTGTATTTCCAATTACTTAAGGAGAATACAAATTATTTCTTATGACCATATAGCTACATCCTCAAGGATCTACTAATTTTGGAACACTAAAGTTTGCATTAGTAAGATGTCAATAGCCTGAGGTTTTGACCCAATTTGAATGAAAATTTACGTACTTTAAATATAAAAAACAATCTTCCTTTAACCATAAAAATGGAAATCAATTGTATTTTTTTATAGACAAAGAGAATTTACTTGTCTGGATTTGTTAGAAGAGAAAACCAGCATTTCTAAGGACACACAAGCTGCAGTTACATTTCAGAAGTAGGAATTACTTAATCCTTGTTTAGCAATCCCAACGTTAATTTTCAGACTCTAAGATATGCACCCGCATCTGTGCAATTATTGCAGTTTAACAAAAGTAAGACCTGAGGAAGTCTAGACCACAGAAAAGTCAAAATGGCTTACTGAAATTGATGTCTCATTAACTGATAACCTATATGTAAACAACAAAATTCAGAAAGCATTCCATGTAGGCAAAGCCATAAGTGGTAAGAAATTGTGCACTGCAGCTGATATAAACAGCTGAGCAATTAATATGTCTTAGGTTACTATAAATACCAATGAAGTAAGTGCTATTTACTATAATACAATATAGATTGTTGCTCTAAAAATCGGTGTTCTCCACTCTTTTTTTTTTTTTTGGTAGCACTTCATTAAGATGTTCTTATTAGTATTACCTTTGAATATATCACAGTGAACTAAAACAGCTGCATGATGTTAAATTATGGAATTCATATTAGGTCATCCAACAAAATGGTCTTCAGAACTTTTGATTTGTCAAGACAAATAAAATGCTATGTATATTTTTATAGCAATCAATAGTAAATTTCTGTTTAGAGACATTTTTTCCACTACACCCTGATACCTAGGAGTAAAGCAGGAGTGAGTATCTCTAAAATCCATCAGCAGGACCTAGTACCATGATCTGGATGGAACTGTACACTGACTTCTCTCCGGGCTTAGACACATTGCCCTGTCGCCAGTCTTTCTGCCTCTGCTTCTTTACTTGGTCCCTCCCAGGCCAATGTATAAATAACTAAAAGGATGAAGGCAAAAGTATAAAATAGCCGCTGTATCTACTCTATGAGGTCATGAATTCCCAGGGACTATTAGAAGATCATTCCACCTCATTCGCATTTGCAAGATCATATTTCTTATTGATGAAATAGTCTCTTAATATCTTCCAGAACAACTGCATATAATGCCAGCTTCTCTTCCAAGAAAACTAACCATGCACCAGTAGTTGTGAGCCACCTTACAAGAGCAAACCAGGAAATGCAAGCAGATGAGGGCTGAAGTGGGTGAATAGGAAGAGAAAGATAAAGTGATAAAATAATGAAAAGACAAAATAGATTCCATCTTGTTCCTACCAGCAATAAGTAATAAATGAAAAGTTCAAACAAGGATTCTAGGAAACTGGGAAATTTCCTGTCACTTACCTTTTATTCACAAATACAGGGAAACAGATTTTGCAGTTAATATACTCCTTGTCCCGTATAAGAGCCACACTTGATGGAACATAATACTATGAAGAGGCAGTGATATATGCACTGGTTCTCATGCAAGTACAGACAAAGTGCAAATTCTACAGTCAGCGCCTTCTGTTGACGACAGGATACAGGCTAACAGCTATGAATCTTAAGGGATGTGTCTGCTGGGTAGTGTGCTAGCTAGTAAATCTGTCCTGGTAACTTATCGATGTTGCCATTTTGCATGCAGAAGATGCAGGTGGTGCAGGGGAAAAAAAAAACAAATCACCACACCACGTTTCTACTATTTCTTCTACACTTTGAATGTCAGGTAGGATTTAGCATCCAATTCTAGAAGGAACTAAGCACCTCCAAGCTAGACAGGGAGCAACCCCATCTTTCAAGGGAGTCAGAAAAGGTTCAAGAGCACACAATTCTGAAGAGCCTTTACTAACTCTTAGTTTCAAGCCTGAAGCAATAAACGTACTAATTCCAAACTTTGTAACTTTGATAGCCACATCAAAAACTTCTCAGGAACCCAAAGACTTGAAAATGTTTGCAAGTTATTGTCTTTCAACTACATTTTCTGCTTTTTAATTTTATTTACCTTTATTACACAACGAGGAGTTAACTAAATGTTAATTAGTTATTAAATTCTACAGTAACTAAATCAGTCACCAACATACATTAAAAAAAGTACTGAAAACCTTGGCAGCTTTACGAGATTCTTTGCTATATAAATTTTCGCCTTTGGCAAAACTCACATATACTTAGCATTGACCAAGAAAAATCAAAGTTTATCCAAAAGAGGAGGTAAAGCGGAGTGAGAAATGACTATTTGACAAACCAATAGGCAGTAAGGCCTCAGTGAACTTCTCTAAGAAAATTCATAGCAAGGATTTAATTTTAAAAATAAAAGGCAGCAGTAACATAGGGCAGCATGAGCTCTGGATGATGATCATAAGCAATCAGAAGACTCGGTTATTATCCCTAGTTCTGCCACTCACGTGATGTTTGACCTAAAGCATATTACTTGACCTCTCCAGACTTTCTGATTCTCCTTCTTGCTTTCATTTGGCAAGGATACGGCACGTCAACTCATTAGGGCAACAGCTGTCTTTCATTACAGGTGTTTGCAATGGATCTAGCACAGCAGAGACCTCTACCCCTGCCACAATAATAATAACAAAAAGCCAGAGCAGGACACTATGTAACAGTGTCAGCACCAACTATGAGAGCAAAGGGACTTTAATAAGGGTTTTATTTAAACAGAAAGGCATCAATATCTCTTTCTGAGATAAACTTCTTGTTTATCTTTCTAGAATTACATTTTTTGGTGCCATTAAGCCACTAACCCATAGTAGGGTTATAATTTATGACTGAAACTAAAGCTATGTATTTATTGTAAATAGATCTTAAAAAATACCGTTCATATTTATTGCATCTCTTTTTAAAGACTTGTGTAATAGTGATAAGAAATATAGAAACAAAATTGCTGGGAGAGGAAACAGATACAGAAGAGTTACCAAAAAAAATTAGCCACATATTCAGTTCCCACATACTGAAGTTATGCATTAGAATTTGAGTATTATCTGAAAGGTACAGGTAAGATGCATGGTAAAGGCCTGAATCACCGTGAGCTTACCTAACTATTCATAACTGTAGTAAGTAATTAAGGTAACAGGTCACTGGGAGTAGGATACGTGCTATTTTGAATAAAACTACACAAAACGGAATTAGCAAATTCGGCCTGTCTGCCACCAGCTGCATTTCATTCTCTCGCCAGTAAAAGATTCAACTTTTTTACATACACTTTTAATAAACTACCTCTCATTTGAGCAGACTGCTTGAAATTATGAAAAGTCTTTAAAGGGATGATGTGGGATCAAAATTCAGGAATCATTAGAGTAGACCTCAGACTCAGGAATATGAAAAATCAAAGCAGGAAATAAACCAAAGAAAATTAGTATCTTAATGCACTTTTGTTTTCCACACACATTCCCAACCTCATTTGAGGATGAATTTTAAAAAAGGAAATACCTTTGCTATGTCCTGTTCCGTACATGCTTCTAACATGTGTTAATATTTCAGCTTTATTTTTCTTTCTTTTTCTGGATTTTTTCCTCAACTTTCCACTGACATATTGACAATAAAATGAAAATTTCTGTTCAATTCATAAATTTGCAAAGACTGAGATTTTCTAATTAGTGAAAAAATACAAGACAAAAAATCCCATCTGTTAATGGTGCTCTGTAGCTTGAAGTTAATTAGGTTTGCTGGGAGAGTGCCTGGCAATATGACCAATTAAAGTGCATGCAACTTTTCCAATTCAGTATTTAATTTCATTAGTCAAAAAAATAGCAGTACTTTCTATTACAATGTGCCATTTTCTAGAACTAAATGCATACATAGCATTATATGTATGTAAATATGTGTGCGTGCGCATATTTTTTTTTTCCTCCAACTTAAAATGTCCTCCCTCCTGATTACTTAGCAGTCATCCAAATCACCTCCCATTAAGGTCAATAAAAATAAAATTCACTTTTTGTATACTGGTAAAAGTGTAACTCACACTGATTTCCAGTGGATGCATGACAGTCACACTGAGCAAAAGGGGTTATGTTGGTAACAGTTACCTACAAACTATTCTTCCAGTTGTCAATGCTCTCAATTTCAAGTTCCTTATAGTCTGACTGTAGATAAGGGCCATCAGTGAGCCGCCTGGAATGTCATTTTAGAGAAACGAGTGAGTGACCTGTCAAACAAACAAATCGTGCTAACTGAAAAGCAAACAAGCTCCACTGCAAAACTGCTCGAAGGCAAAAGAACCCAGCTCTGGAGCACGGACCCATACCATATACAACACAGCAGGACAGTAGCACTCATAATGATGGCTGGTTATCCACAGTCCCACCCCCAGTGCACTAACTTATGGAAAGACTAAAAGAGACAAGATATTGGCCCAAAATCATAACCAGAATCTGTATAATTAATTTAGAAAATAATCTAACCCCAGTGGTTCAACATCAGGGAAACAAAGAAGAAATCAAATAAGGTCTATACCAGTAAAAAGTAATCATTTGCCAACAGTTAACCAAGACTTGTATCTGGAATACCACAATACAGAACTTAAAATTAATAAACTGTAAATATATATACACATACAGGCAATGCTGTCTTTTTTAATTAAGCAAGTTTCCATTTCTTAATTGGTATTTGTTAAAAAAAAAAACAAAAAAACCCCAAAAAACCAACCCCCAAACCCAAGCAAACAAAATTCACTGCTCTTCTATCTACTTCAATATACTGTACTCCTCACCAGTTCCCATCAGCAATTTGTTAACTACAACGTAAGAGAACATCCAAGAAACTGTCAAGGAAAAAACAAGATGTAAATTAAAGAACGGTGGTAAAAATGCCAGAAAAGAGTAAGATAATAGGGTAAAGAAAATGCTGTGTCTTTTAAATGTTGAAATCAGAAAAATATCTCTGGAGATAACGCTTTGGGGTAAAAACACACTAGCACGTGCTCTCAGGAACAAATAAAGTTGCAAATGTTGATCCTCTCAGAATTGAGGCCTGATCCTGCAACCCATAGCATGTTGTTACAATATTATAGATATTAACATTGCTGCTAAAGGAACTTCAAGCTTTATTGCCACGTCATAAGAAATGACTAAAAGGAAATCCATTTCTTTGTGAATGGATCTCTGCGAGGATTACATTTAATGAAATTGTTTACCTTACACATTCAAATTAATGCCAGATTGTATGGCAGACAAAAGGAATCGTCGCTTTCCTCAGTTGTGTGTGGACATTAGAGTTTGACATGCAACTTACACGACAGTCATGTCAACAAATGTTGAAAGCAGAATTAGAGAAGGACTAATTAAAAGAGTTGACTTCCTCTTGGTAAGGATTTATGATTGAATGGGTTGGGTAAGTTCATTTACTCAGATTTGCTGTTACTATTCCTAAATTTTCAAATAGCAGAACTCCACAAACACAGAAACAGTTACCTCCCTTTTCAATTGTTTGGTTCTTAGTCACAAGAACTGACACATACAGCAAAGGGGGATGCAGCTGTGACAGTATTCTCTGAAAAAAATATAAAGCTCTTAGTTTCAGTAAAGCCTAGTGAAATTTCATTCAAGAAAAAGACTGAATGGAGAAGAAATGGTCGAATCATTCAACATACAAAAAAACATTTGAATGCTTGTCAAGGAATGTACTTTAACACAGTATGAAAACAAGACACAGTCTTCAGAAGGGAAAAGAATCACTGCTAAATGCATCTGATTAACTGCAAAAACAGTTTTCTGCTGCAGTTTCAGCAACATTACCGCTCTCATCTTCCATTTAACATTAGGTAACGTGGTGGGTTTTTTCCTTAAATCTTTTGTAATAGAATGATCATTTCCAGAATTGTAATATTTCCACTTCCATTTCCAGAACTAACATAGACAATAACAATTGCTGATATCTGCAAACAAATGAAGCCTCATATTCATTGGTCACGTTCTACAATAAGCCTAGGAAAATCCATAGCTGTTTATCATAGACTTGTAGAGGTAGCCATCAACAATATGACTTTAAAATGGACCACTATACCTTCAGAGATTTGCATGAGGATTTGCAAGAGCTCTCTGTACCTCAATTCACATTGGCTACTCAGTGATTAGGCACAGATTACTGTCAAATACATAAGAAGGTTTCTGGTGGCAATTAAATATCAAACACTGGATATCAACGAACAAAATCAATGCAAGGAAACCATGCTAAACAGGAAGAGGGAAAGCTGTTGTTGATGGAGTTAAACAACACAGTATTTTTGAAAGTCACCTTTGTAAGCATGTTTTTCCTCCTTTTTCTCTGGCATTGTTTGTCCTTCAGTCATTTTGCCAAAATTGATAGCTTTGACTGATAGCCACAGGAAAACATCTCTCATTGATCTGCTTTGAAGACTGAAAAATTTACTTTTTTGATCAGTAGGAATACATCTAAACCTACTTAATCACCTAGCTTTATATGAGAATTTGTGAATACAAAAAGCTGCCTTTAATTAGCATACAAAAGAAAACTATAAAGAGAGCAAGTCTGAACAGGGATTGTAAATTGTAGCACTGACTACATTTTAGTCATTGTACAGACTTAAGATATCTGATAATTCTCTACAAGAGCATATACCTCAACTTATCTGAAAACAGAAAATAAACCCAGCATAATTCTTTTCCAGGGGCTATTTCAAATTATAATTCTAATCAGAACTCTCAATTTCCCATTGTTTATATTTATGTTGCCATGTGAGCTCTTTTGTTTGTAGACTAATTTCAACTGAAAAGCCTGCCAATGAATTCTTTGACATAGCCATTAATCATGAGATATGAGATCTCTATGTAATTAGATAATAAAATTTAGCAATTTCACTGAAGCAGCTAAAGTAGACAAACATTCACGGTTGTTGTACTGGGTCTGGCTGAGATGGAGTTAATTTTCCCCATAGCAGCCCTCATAGTGCTGCGCTGTGTATTGGTAGCTAGCAAGGTGTTGGTAACACACCGTGTTTTGGCTACTGGCACAGCACCAAGGCTGCCTCTCCAACATTCCCCTTTCACCCCTAGGCTGAGAGTGGGCAAGATCTTGGGAGGGGACACAGCCAGGACAGCTGACCCTGGTTTCTTCACACTTTGGTATTGCAGAGAAAGGCATGGAAGCCTTTGATACCATCAGTTACAGGCATTGGTCACTTCCATACTGTAATCATCAAAGAAATGCTGATGGTATGTTCATCTGGAATTATGATTCAACATCATGTACCAAATGATGAGAAATCCATACGAGGTATGAAACAGAATCAATGATTTGCAACTATCACTAAAGACCAATGCAGAAAACAGTGATGTAGCACACAAAGATGTAGACAACGATGTAGCGAGAAAAGGTAAAGTTATTTTTACACAAGAAACCTTTACTCATAGTTAATATTTTTTTCTAATTTTTGAGGGGTAGGATGGAACAAGCAGTTTCTCTGTAAGGATGCAAAGACTGATTTATTCAACAAACTTGTTTCCTGCAGATGAGTTTTCCTGTGTTGCTATGTGGCTATAATTCTAAAACTGAAAGCTTTTTTATGAGCCTTTTTAATGTGGTTTAAAGATAAAATCATATAATCATATGATTAAAGGCTTGCAGAACCAACTTCCAGTGTAACTCTCTCTAATGGTCTTGTTTACTACCCCCGTTTTTAAAAAATATACAGCAGTGACCACTAAATCTGGCCTTGAAACCAACTGTTACTTCAGCTGACCTTTTCCCTTGCTAGTAACAACACTATGTCAGATCCTTTAACTTTCACCCTCTGGTGTCGTGGCTTTTGTTGTTCTTTTTACATAATATGAAGAGTTTAATTCAAAGATAACTTTTCAAAGTCATCCCTTCATCTGGGTCCACATCTTTACCTGGCTTTGCTAGCCTGTGGTACCTCCCACCAGCATCCTTATTCTTCCTACAGGTATCCTCTTTAAGGTGGAGGCCTAGAAAACTTCCTGTCTTCCTGCATGCTTTATATGGTCCCTTGTGAAGGTCTAAGACTGTAAGACTACTGAGTTTCATTCTGGAGGGATCTTGTTCACAGACACAAAAAACAGAGAGTGGAGAATGAGGAACATAGAACTTCAGCTTATATTCTGTCTCATAACTGTCGGTTGGTATATACTTTTTTCCATTTTCTGTATCCTTGCTTCAGCCTGACTATATTTGGTAGGCAGCTACAAGAGCATTTATTCTGAAAACCACCAAAACCTAAAATTGGACAAACCACCAGGTAATGACATACCTACCCTGGCCAAAGAGATTTATAAGAGGTATTGGCTGCTACCCCATGTCTTTATATTAGTATGAAGTTTTAGTTCACATTTAAAAATATTATGGAATAGGCAGAAGTTGAAAGTACATATTGGGTTTTAATGTTTTTGGGGGTTTTTTCAGTGTTGCAAGAAAAAATTGTATCTTGCATGAACTACACAAAATCTAGCAGCAAACTTCACGAAAGACAAAGGGGTTTTCTCTGAATAAGTAGTGCAGAAGCTTCTGGCCTGAAACTCTTCTTACTATTGATCTCCTATAGAGATTCAGTCCTATGTTGCTTTATTCAAAAAAAGTTTTATTTTAAAATAGGTCACCTTTCTAGAATCTATTCTAGAGCAGAAAATTTGAAAGCCAGATGTGGGGAAATTACCTTTTTAACACATGCTTTTTAGATTTAACAACAGTTTAAGTCTTTAGACTGGGATGAGAACTTTCTCTCTCCCAGCTGTAGGTCCAGCTCCTTTCCCCCATTGTGCTGAATCACCAGACCCACTTCCCTGATGCTCAGCCTCCCCTGAAGACACTGCTGCTGTTCTCTTTCAGTGAAGAGCAAAGGAAAATGTGGCAGGTGAAAGAAAAGGAGCACCAGCGGTGGGCAGGCTATTTGGGTTTGTATCAAACCCAAATCCCATCAACCTCTGGGCTCTGCCAGTGACCCCCCGCTCCACTGAACCAGCTCACTGTACATACAGCCCCTTGCACAAGGCCAAAAAGTGGAAAAAACCAAGAGAATCAAATGTAGTCCAATGACACTTGAAAAATGCTTATACCAAATCTCCAGATGAGAAATATTTATACTCTGGTGATGACACTGCACAAAACCAAACACTATCAAGTCCTAACACTAACAAATAATTTGTTTTCTCAACAGCTTGGCTGACATGCTTCCTCTCTGACTCCCAGACAGAGCTGGAAGAAAGAGCTTTCAGCATTCATAATTTCAAACATTAAATTAAGTTAAAATTCCTTTTGCTGATTGCCTGAAATCTCAGAATCCCTCTCTGATCAAAACAATGTTACAACAAAGACCTAGGTAAAGCGTGCCAAGGCAACTCGACACTGCTGACTCAGAAAGGAAGTCCACCTCCTGATTCATTAACACGACTGCCAGCAGCACTGATGTATTCCTTGGAGATCTCTTGATTAAGCAGTTTCTCAATTCATAGTTTGGTTTCTTATCATGGTTCCAGGTATATTAAACACCAGGAAGACCAAATACACATCCAAACACCCCTGACTTTAAAGCTGCAGCTTTTTCTTAACTACAACAACCACAGTAGCATGTCACTAATAACAAGAACACGCTGCAGGGCGATTCCACAATGTAAAACATGGCCAGGACGACAGGCTTTTGTGAATGAGCAAAGCCTTTGTTAGAATGGGTGACACACACAGTTTGCACTGACAAGGCAACCCGGAGACAGGTGCTCTGCCACTGACAGTGGAGTTATAAACTGCACATTAACAGAGCAAGCTGTCTTATTTTTGTTCCAGTTTATTGGTGGATTAGAAGTAAGTGACCACTGTACTGAATATATAGAGCACCTGTTTAGATTAACTCTGACCATTTTATGTATTTTCCCAGAACAAAGCCTTTTGTGTGATTCAACAGAACTTAAGCAGAGCCCTTTATTTGCCAGAAACAGTAGTCAGCAATTCACCTCCTCAAATCTGCCAACCAAATCTGAAAAAGGGCAAGTCTGTGCAGCAAATATTTTTGGATGATACCTGCACAGCCATGTTTGAACTATATAGAGTTATTCATTATATGGAAGAAAAAAAAATTAATAAACTATAGCAGTTGAATAATAGCTTATTGATAATATAAAATTCTGAAATATTTTTATGCATAAAGTAGAATAACAATTAAATAGATGCATAAAGATAACATAAGCAAACTCCTCCTTCCTCTCCTCTACATCCAAAAAGAATGAAGATTGAAAAAAATCAAGTCCTCCAATGCCCTTCAAAACTTTAACATTGTTATAAAAATCTCACTTTTAAAGCAAAGACTTTCTTACATAGAAATGTAACAGGTATCAGAACAAAAGTTCCTCTCGATTGCCCCAGAATTCTAAATTTGTATCTAAACCTTCACTTGTGTAACAATTTTAACTTCTCATTAATTTTTTTTTATTTCCTGCAAACAATAGGAGTCAGTACATTTGCTTATGCTCAGTTCATGTTTTGAAAGGCTTCTTCAAGACCATAGAGACTCAAAACCTACTGTGTTAAAATTAGAGTTTAGGGAAAGCATTCTGATGCCCAGGAGAAACAAACCAAATTGACAATGCCCATTTTAAAAAGGAGTTTTCTCCCTCTCTGATTTTATGAAAAAAATACTGCATTTTTTTGTTTCCGCAATCCAAGAGGTACTGAGTGATCAAAGTTCAAATACCATTTTAAATGATAAAATTCTCAGTCCATTGGCTTGAGAAAATGACTTTTTTATATTAAGTCCCCGAGACTCGTGAAGAAGCTCATCTAGCACTTGTAAAAGCAGTTGAATGTGCCTAAGTTACTATTTTTGAGGCATAAATTGTTCATTAACAGAGATATCTTGGAGCTACTACATTTACATGCCTTTTCAAAAAAGGATTAAATGCAAATTAGAAGCATTTGAGCTAAGTTCTTATCAAGAGGTTTGATGAACTTGCAGAAAAATTGCCCTCCTCCATAAACTCCTAGGAATGCTACGGCTGACCAATAGCATCGTAATTACATTCAGTGAAACATGTATTATTACTATTAAAGAAAACTAAACAAATCAAACTAATCTCTTCTGCACTATTTGCACTCCACTCTTGACAGCATCACTTAACAGTAGTTTATCATGAATCTTGCCAAATTGTATCAGTTTGGTCTGTCACTTCAGTTTATGTCCCTGCTTCCAGAGACATAATAATATGAACATCTCAGATTTAATTTAATAAATAAATAAAACCAATGACCAGCACAATTTTTTTCAGCCCATCTAGTTATAAATTAGAAGGTAATGAAATTTGACCACAGTGAATCACTTTAATGGTTGAAATACATGCGTTTAATATGGAGAAACCACACTGGTTTTAAAATGTATTATTTTGAAGATAATTTGAATATAGGCTTAGGCCTGGTAAATGCTTTGGAGTCTGTGTTATAGACGATATTGTTTATTACATGTTACAAAGCCAGTGATCTTCAACACCATCAGGTACTTTGACAGGATTGTTAAGTTTTCATAGTGCAGTTAATGCAATAATTTTAAAACAAAAAAGAAATTTTAAAACTATAAAAACTTCTGGAAAAGTTACCACATTAAAAATTTACCAACACGTGTACTTTGTGCTAAATTTATAGCAACAACTCAAGTCCTTCCACCACAGTAAGTTATTGGCAAATAGCTGTAGTTTTTTGCAACACTTGAAGAAAGAATAACAATATATACACTGTAATAGTAAGATACAATGAAATTTAGAGTATCTAAAAACTACCAATAATGTCTCAATAATTTTCTCAAGAGAAAAACAATTGTCAAATTATATTGCTTCACATGATCCTTATCTTTTTAAAGAGGTAGATGACCCCAAAAATATGGAGATGAGTGAGCACAAAGATATGTCAGTGATATGCAATGATAAAATTATACTTTTCTTCTCATAAATACCAAGAAATGAAGAATGCTTTAATACATACGATTATATATAACTGAATCAACTTGTCCCCCTGGAAAATTTCAGACAGGACAGGTTTGTTTGTGTTTAATAGCATTTTATTTTAAGAGCAAAAAAGATTAACTAATCAAACAACACTTCGGTGGAAGCATACATATAGGAATAAGACTTTCATCAGAGATGGGAAGTCCATCCATTTCAGAACAGCGAATGGTCAATAGGAAGGGTATTTACCTATAATGCATAAGATTTTTTTTTTTTTAAATCAGATAAGGGTGTTAAATCTCAGTCTTTGAACATGAGGACCTCCACTTCATCTCTCTCAATTCCTCTCATCTGAGATGTTCTATTTTGTGTAAATAATTAAATATCCTTTTGAAGAGAAGCACGCTGCATCTCCCACAACCAAGTTAAGTGCTATAATTAGTCTGTTCCTGAGAGGAGTTCTTGGTCTCCTTTCCCTCTTCTCTCTCAGTCTCTCCTTCTATTAATTTTGAATGATTACTTTGATGTAATATGGTTTCTCCCAAAGCATATTGAAAATTTTGCAGAAATGGTCAACTCTTTATGACTGAGATTCTAGTTTCTTACCTTTTAGATTAGCACCTACATTTAGATTAGGACATTTGTTACTTTACTACTGTTTAGAGTTACTATGAAACTGACCTGTGGAATGATATGTCCCTTGGGAGAGTGCAGAGATAGTACCTCATTATAATCAGTCTCTCTATTAGTAGATAGGGGGAGTTGCATAATTCAGGTGTAAACCTAAGTAGGGACTCCTGTGAATTTTATATGTTGCAGTCCTGTGCAAGATACGGGATTTACCAAGTCACTTATATCTTTGGCCAAAAATGTCTGAACATATTTGAGTATACCTGCTTCAAGGACTCAAGCTGCATTACAAGACAATTTTGTGTTAGGGAAGCTAAAGCTGAGCCTTAAGTGTCCCAACTTTCAGGTCAAATCCTGCATTTCCAAACACCTCTGGCCACATCCATGAAAGGAAAGATTATGTTTTGCTTCTCTGATAAATCTCTGAACTGACATTACTAGTTTGTTTCAAATTTGAAATACATGTGAATGTGTTCATACTTTACTCTTTTATAAATGTAGATCTTTATGCAAACACTGGTTTTGAGGAAGTTAGATAATAACTAGCACCAGAGTAACTTGTGGGCATATGTAAAAGGTGACAGTAAGAAACAGTTATTTTCTTTTTGTATAGTTGCCAGTTCTGCTCATTTATCTGTTTTTGGCACTGAATCATATTAATTTTTGCCAAAGAAAATATAAGCACTGACATTGCGCTGAGGCTAGCAAATTATGTAGGACTTCATTTCATCAAAGCAAATTGCAACAAAACTGCCAAAAAACCAACAGTGATCCATTACACATCAGAAGACAGGCAGCTTAAGCCCAGCTCCATTTATTATGCAACAAATTGAAGAGTCTAACGCCTTCAACATAAAGCTTTGATAAGCAGTTATCCATTTTAATCAGATTTGTGCAAACTGTATTATTTAGCTGGTTACGGGGTTTGAATTTTTGTGTTTTCTTTATACAGTCAAATTTATTTTATGATGCATCTCTTCCATCAAAAAAGGTTATTCATTAAGTAAATCCAATTGCTCCAGACAAAATTCTGTGAGCTTATCATTTAAAAAGTGACATTAAATTTTATAGTTCATAGAATAGCATAGTTCCTTCACCACTAAATAGCCTCCTTTCTCTGACACTCCAAAAGAGTTTCTACAAGGAAGAAAAAATGAAAAAAAAAAAAAATCGGTTTCTCACTACAGATAATCAAAATTAAAGGGGAAAAAGGAGCCTGTAGTGATAGGACAAGGCAAAATCATTTTACACTGAAGGAGGGTAGATTTAGACTAGATATTAGGAAGGAATTCTTTACTGTGAGAGTAGTGAGACACTGGAACAGGTTATCCAGAGAGGTTGTGGATGCCCCATTGCTAGAAGTGTTCAATGCCAGGTTGTTTCAGGCTGATGAGGCTTTGGGCAACATGGTCTAGTGGAGGGTGTCCCTGCCCATGGCAGGGGGGTTGGAACTAGATGATCTTTAAGGTCCCTTCCAATCCAAACCATTCTGTGATTCTATGATTCTAAATGTTCGTTATTTTCCACTAGTTATAAAGCCATAGTAATTTAAAAAAAAAAAAAAAAAAAAAAAGAGAAAAAGCATTACTATTTCATTTAGCTACTAAATCTGCCCCAAGAAGCAAGAACAAAGAACAGCAAGCAAAGGTGTAAAAATAAGGGGGTTTACCTTAATAACTTTAAATAACAGTTATCATAACTTGAAATAGTTTTGTTGGGGTTTTTTTATTTAAGTCTTCAAGGACAGTGAGTATGCCTTTTTATGTAGAAGCAGGAGTGCATGACACTCCAGTCCTATTTCTTTACCTGTATCCAGCCAACTGCTGACCACCCTGGGCTCCTGTCAGCCTCAGTGGATTCTAGAGTTCTCAGTTTCACTACACTGCATTACTGACAGCAAAAAATTTTCCCAGAGTGCAACAAATCACGTTAATAACTAATATTTATGTTATAAATAAATGAAGTAAATAATATGGTATAAAAAGAAGGAAAGGAAAATAGAGGCTAACTATCAGCTAAACAATGAGTTCTATTGATCTGCACATAGAATCTAAAGGGAAGCGAAGCTACTCCCATCACAAGTAACTTCAGTTTGAAATAAACTAATTTTGGCATGTGTAAACCAGATGCTTGCAGTGTAAATACTTTAAAGAAGTTATATTAGATCGTCAAAGAACATGTATTGCGTGGGAGTAGCAACATAATTAGCAAGAGCACGACTGAAACCTAGCTAACAAAAGCTTTCCTTCAATGGCAGAACAAATTAAAGGTACACCAAACTGTTGCTCACTAATTCATGTGGCCTCCAGTAGTACTGGATTTTACATAGAACTCATGCTTTCTATTATATTTGGGTTTGGTTTTCATTTAATTCATGAAAATATTATGGACTTTTTTATCTAGGAAGTGTATTTAATAAAGTATAAGCTGTATTTTAAAATATATATACACAATTAAAATTGGCTCAACAAATTACCTTAAAATAATAGGCTACAGGTAGCGGTCCTGCAGTAATAGAAATGTAGACTGCCAAACTCTCTCTCTCTCTCTCTGCTGCTGCTGCAAGGCCAGATATTGAAGCTTAGTAACAAATTTGATTTAGGCTTTTTAAAAAGGAGGCAGAATTTTCATATGAATCATCTCCCATTTCAATAATCTTGACACTAAAAAATGCTTGGCAAAGTTAGTATCTGAGCACTTTTTAAAATCCAGTCTTTAAGAGCAATGATTCAGTTGTATGATTTTCTCATTTTATCCAGAAGCTTTTAAACCCTGTGGCCAGATCAATGTCCAATATATTTGATGCTCACTCTCTAGTCTCCCGATGTATGCACAAACTAGAAAAGAAGAATGTACATTACACAAGTGCATTGCTATCCCTTTGTCACAGCAAAAAAAATGAGAAATTATTATTACTCTATGACACCAAAGTGTTTTCAGTATATGAACAGCATTTCCTCATGTTGACATAGACTGAAAGTATGAGGATTTTAAAATCTTAGTTCTGTTTATTCTGTATTTGTTCATGTCCTTAAAATACTGCCTCTAGCAGACTGATGAAAAGCTCAGGCTTTCATCTTTTTTATAATGATAGCAAACATTTTAACGGACAAAAGCTCTTGCCTTCAACTAAAGCAACTGAAGCTGCTCAACTGTGATGCAGAATTCGAAAGAGAATCTGAAATACTGCTTTCAAGAACGCTCTGATAGTGTAGTGAAAAACACAAGAAATCGGGGATTTTTGCGTATTTCCAAGCTCAGATTATACATGGTAGTTTAGGATCTAGATTGCTATAAAACTGTATTGGGCTTGCGTGGCAAGGTTTTGGTAGCGAGGGGGCTACAGGGGTGGCTTCTGTGAGAAGCTACTAGAAGCTTCTCCCATGTCCAACAGAGCCAATGCCAGCCGGCTCCAAGACGGACCAGCCACTGGCCAAGGCCATCACTGATGGTGGTAGTGCCTCTGGGGTAACATATTCAAGAAGGGGGAAAAGCTGCTCCACAACAGCAGCCAGGAGAGAGGAACAACTCTGCAGACACCAAGGTCAGTGAAGAAGGAGGAGGAGGAGGAGATGCTCCAGGCACCGGAGCAGAGATTCTCTTGCAGCCCACGGAGAAGACCATGGTGAGGCAGGCTATCCCTATGCAGCCCATGGAGGAAGGATGAGGGGGAGCAAATATCCACCTACAGACCATGGAGGACCCCATGCTACAGCAGGTGGATGCCCCCCAAAGGAGGCTGTGACCCCATGGGAAGCCCGTGCTGGAGCAGGCTCCTGGCAGGAATTGTGGACCCGTGGAGAGAGGAGCCCATGCTGGGGCAGGTTTGCTGACAGGACTTGTGACCCCATGGGGGACACATGCTGGAGCAGTCTGGTCCTGAAGGTCTGCACCCCATGGAAGGGACCCACGCTGGAGCAGGAGAAGAGTGTGAGGAGTCCTCCCCCTGAGGAGGAAGGAGCAGCAGAGACAATGTGTGATGAACTGACTGCAAACCCCCATTCCCCGTCCCCCTGTGCCACTGGCAGGGAGGAGGTAGAGAATTCAGGAGTGAAGTTAAGCCTGGGAAGAAGGGAGGGGTTGGGGGAAGGTGTGTTAAGATTTAGCTGTTATTTCTCATTACCCTACTCTGATTTGATTGGCAATAAATTAATTTCCCCAAGTTGAGGCTGTTTTGACCATGACGACAATTGGTGAGTGATCTCTCCCTGTCCTTATCTCGACCCATGAGCCTTTCGTTATATTCCCACCCTGCCCCATCCAGTTAAGGAGGGGAGCGATAGAGCAGCTTTGGTGGGCACCTGGCCTCCAGCCAGGGTCAACCCACCACAAAAACATGGAACAACTCCATTCCCCTGCATTTACCTCTATTTCTGTGAGCTCATGATCTTCCAGTGTCTAGATCTCAGAATCCTCTAAGACGCTTTCTTGTATTTAGTTCTAGTTTTCTTTGTCTAGCACACGGCAGAATATTCTCCCTAACATATTATTCTCCATAAATAACAATTCTGTCTAAACATTATAGGTACTAGAGGTTCAGTACCACAGGTAATTCCGCAGTTTTGAGGCTAAATTTCTAACTGCTAGTTGGGTGGCCCTATCAGAAGGAGATAGATTACTCCGTACTTTAGATCCACTCTCCTCTTTGTGGCACAGGAGGAGGGCTGTGTCTGGGGCAAGGCAGGAAGCACAGCACAGACACAGCTAAACAAGAAGGAAAGGAATAGGCCCAGTGCATACATTAACTTCTATTTAGCTTTAAAATCCCACACCTCAAATTTTTCTGTTTATAGCATGCACATTTTCTTCACGCTATTTCTTTCACACCATGTGGGCTGACACAGTTGAAAAGTAGGCCATACAAGTTTTGCATGAATAGCGTACTTCAAAAATTGTTCTGGCAGTTTGCGTAAAGAACCAGGTTGTTCTCTCCTGGTCCTTGTGCAGCAAGATGTGTTTTGAATCTGTGACCTATTACATTTGAACTTCCTGTTGGAAAACAGTAATTAACCTTGATTGTGTGAAAACTTGTTTTAAGATCATACAAATATTTTCAAAAAAGAGTAGCTTTATGCTTATTTTGAATTTCTTCTGCCCCATTGTATGTTTGGCTAAAATTTACTTCAATTTCAATTTCCACTTCAAGTAATGAATTTGAGAGAACCTGGATTATCTTTTTTCCCATACCAAATCAAACTCCAATTTGAACTCACACTCATCCAGCTTCATTATCCTATTTTTCAGTTGTATGACACCTTCAAGCTCTTTAGTTTTAATGATCAACAGTGTAGCAGCATGCATTAGTCAGCTTTTTAATGTCACTGCAATAAAGTTGCATTAGCCATGAGCTTGAGAACTCCTTTAGCTGCAATTTCATGGACTCTGGTTTATAATACAACCATGTGTATTTTTCTACACCATATGGAAGCAACTTGACACTCATTACCAATTAACCAAAAGTGAACTTCTTAATCAAATCCCCTCTTTTTTCAGTTAAATTATATTGCATGCTTTCACTGATAGCTTTGTATGATTTCTTGGAGTTATAATTTGGAGAGGCATGTAAAGCTGAGTAATATGTCAATAATATAAAACAGATACAGAAAAAAGTTTCAAGTTTGGATGCTGAAGATGATGGAAATTGTACATGTTCAGCAGTGTCAAAATAAGACACTTGCTCAGATATCTTTACAGATTAAGCTCCCAAATATCTAAAAAACTGGTGCACACAGAGAGCGGAAAATAACATTTAACAACATTTAAAACACTTGAAAAATGAATGAAAAAATATTAATATTTATATGCTATTTGTTCCACTTCGGAATAAAGACAGACAGGTTTATTGGCATCATTCAGTTGAGAAAGCTTATTTAAACCATGGTTAAAGGTAAATCTTACAGCATAAAAGATTGTCCTTTTGCATTCATCAACCGGATAAAACTGGTTTTGTCCAATATATTTTTCTTCAAAAAAGACACATTATGTCAACCAAAATTATGTATATATTTTTCTGTATTATTTGGAGTAGAAAAGAAAGTCAAAGTATTATTTCAGCCATTTCAAAAATACATTTGTGGTTTTCTTTTATTTCAGAAATGATTGTATTCTAAAAGGTAAATGTTATTTGTTAAGTAAGAAAATTATTTATTGCTTTGTGCAAAATCTAAAATAGTATCAAATGCAACTTTAATTGCACCAACTTGTCAGATGTCACAAAAATAAACTGGCCTCTTATCTATTTGCATCAGTCTAATTATTCTTTTACAGCCTCTTTGTTTCAAAGTGCAGCTGCTTATTAATGTTAAAGTACTATCTATCTGGAAATACATCTTCCTCTCAAGGGCCTTGCTGATTTACTAACTAGCAACAACTAACTTCCTCAATGAGTTTCCGGTTTGCAAAGGCACTCATTAAAATCCACGTTTTTAATTGTTTACTGCTTTGTTCCCAAAGCAAACACTGGAAAATGCTGTTGGGGGAAGGAAAATAAAGAAAACTTCCAAAGAATCTTATGAATAAGTAACAAAACAGAAAGTACATTATCAGGTTTGGCTCATTGTTCTTAGCTCCAATATGGTGTCACAGCATAACAAGGCAATTCATGTATAATGCATTAGCAGTAAAAAGATCACTTTCCATTATGTGAATGAAACCATGTCTACATTCTGTCTCAGTGTATGCCTTTCTATGAACTCTGCACAGTTGGTATGGGAGCAAAGAAAAACTAATTTTGTTTGATTTTGTGACGTTTGGAGTGACATGAATGTTTCGATTCCTGAGTGATCCAATTTGAATTTAGACTGAACAGCCAACCGTATCTTTATTCTAACGTAATGCCTCTGTCAAGCAGTATCTAACTTAAACATACACCTTTATGAAGCTTTAAAAAGCAAAAATACTTACAGAATTTTACTCCATACCAACATAATTCACTTTTAGCAGCTTTCTTGGCATCTTAAATTATATTCCACAAGCTAGAAGGGCAGCCTATTCTCTATTATCTCTTCCATTGATAATTTTTCTATCAGATTCTGTTCTCCTTTCTTTTATTGCCTTACATTCTCCCACAGTTTTTCCACAGATGTCATCTTCACAAAAGATGTTCTTCAGACTTTTAGGTAAGAAAGTTTTGTGTTCCATGTATGTAGATCGCTCTAAACAGGTATGCCTGGGCTGTTCAGCGTGACTAGGGACAGTGTCTGACTCTGCCAGTGTGGAGATTCTTACCCAGCTCCCTGCTTCCCCACTGCCTGTTAAGTGGCCCTAACTGCTTGTGGCAAATGCGCTTGTTCTGCCTTTCATGAAGGAGCTTCCACACAGGAAACACCTCCTATCCGCAGTAATTATTTGGGTGGACATGCTTATCTGAGCCATGGATCAGTGACTGCACAGAGATAGATACTAGCCCTGGGCAGAGAAGTAAATTTCTGGAGCACATGCATAGGTATGCCAAGTCAGCCTTTCTGTGGTCCATATGGCTAGAAGAAACACAGTTAGGAAAGCGGGATCTGAATGCATGGACATAGTGACGCAGGGAAAGTAAGGAAGGAAATCCAGGTGTGCTTTGGGTGGAAGAGTAGTTTAGGGTCCTAACTTAAGGATGTGGAGATGTGCAATAAGATGATGAGGAAAGTAGGTGAGTACACTAGTAGATTGTGGGAGAAGAGTGTGGGTAAGAGAATGAGATGTTCACTGCAAAAGACATTTGATAATCCTTATTTGAAACTGTTCTGAAATTCAGCAAGTCAAGCTGCCAACTCTCCTGCTCTTCAGCCATCATTAACTATGCTAAAATGACCTTCTCAGATGAACTGCTTCCTTATCATCTGTTACAATGCTTCCCAACAAAACTTCATAGCAGAGAGTCTGCAAAATTAATGACAAAAGCAATAGCCCAAGGAAGCAAACAAGCTAAAAGTGAATGGAATGACTAATAAATGGGCTGGAAAAGTGGCATGGTAGGTATCTGGGTTAGGACATATCACACTGGAGTTTGAGATCTGAATGCAGTTATTTACCCTTAAAACATTTGGAATACCACAGGTATATCCTGACCTCAGAACAGTAAGAGAACTTCCCCTTTCAAAAAGTCAACAGCTGACAGCCTACTCGAAAGAAGAATCTTTACAACAATCTCAGCACAGTCTCTTCTACTTCATTCTAATGCAAATGATCTAAACACTATTCCGTTTCAGTCTCTGTGCAGGGCTGGCCGCATATACAGGTCTTGGCATTCCACTATTATTCAAAATACCAAAGGATAAGGATTATTTTATTGAACATACTCAAGATACAAAGCAAAGTTTAAATGAAAGAAGCAGAGAGGATGTTTCCATTAACTTTAAAAAAAAGGTAAAACAGGCTGTGGACTTTGACAAATACTTGTTTTGCAAGATATTAAAGCCCAGTCTAGTTTAAGATTCACGAGGCAAAATTGTATTTTGAATTTTAAACAATTTGTTTATCATGTATATCAAGGACAAATATATTCTTTCTTACATGGCTCTCAGTCATCACAAAACCCTGGAGGAAGTTTATTACTAATAAAGCCTGGACTTGGTATGTGCTAATATTTGGGTGTACCTGGTAGAAAAGCTCTGAAAAGTTTTTCCCACAAAATAATTTGTTAGCCTTAGCAAGAACAAAATAACTTCAGCTAGGGTTCGACCACAGATGCCCTTCCAGTTTCAGTAAGCATCCTTCTCTGGAAGATCTTGATCTATACCATTTTCCTGACAGACAGCAAAGTGTCACTTGAATTTGCGAACATCAGGCAAAATCCACATATTTTAGCAGTAATGAGAAATAACATATTTTCTTTAAGAAAAAAATTACCTGCAGACCTGGTTTAATTGATTATGAAGCAGTAAGGAGTCATTTCAATTTCTTTTACAGCGGACGCTGCATAAGAACTTGACTAAGTGAAAGCTATTTTTTGGTTTTGGCACACAGTTGCTCTAAAAGAAACTTCGTGTAAGTGAGGGCATCAGCATAATATCCCTGGAGCATGTCTAAACCTCCCAAGCTCCCTGATATTTCAGCCTGCAAACTGGAGGAAACAAAAAACTTACCATCATCTTTGTGTCAAAACATCAAGTGCTTTGCCAAATCAGGTGAACGTTTCTTTGACTAATCTGAAATTATTTGCAAAGATAACTATAATATTACTATAGCTTTTCTTGTTACTGTTAATTAACAGTAGACAGGAGTTTATTTCATATGTGCCTTTATTTCATATCAGCCTTTATAAAAAAGATCCTAATTAATAACAACTAAGTAGGACACATCAATTTTCAGGATAGGTCAACAATCTAAACCCTATCCAAGGCCACATCCAAGCCAATTTCAAATAGCTAAGCTGCTTTACTTGATTTAGATGACAACAGCTCCATGGCAGCATGGTATGCAACAGAAAAACTTCTCAAGAAACTAGATAAACAGTCAGGCATCTAAAGTATATTAAGCACCATCTGCCCTTTCTATACTGCCAGAAGTACCTCATCTAGTTTTCCTAAAATTAGCTTTGATACCTCAATACTACCAATTATACTTTAAAGAACAGATCTGATTCATTCTGCCTTGAAAATAACATCTGTGCTGTGCTAATGGACACGTAACACAGATGTACAAGTAACATTCTATGGGTGTTATCCAAACTGAATAATGGCAATGTGTCTTACTAGGTTTACAGGGTAAAAGAAAAGCAAAGAGCATTACTCAAACAACTGCTGAAGACTGTCACCCTTCTTATTAAATACTACTTTGTATACCAAATTTCTCATTGAAACAGAAAGATTTATTTGCAAGATAGTGCATAACACGTGAATGGGGATAGGTGTGAATGTAGGGGTTTTTTTTCAACACACGCATGTATGAAGTTCACACAAAAAAGCTACTCAACCTACATGAATATCCTACGTGCATGTTCACTGCAAAGTTGTACAGTTTTGTCACCCAAAACGCATTAAAAATAAGAATAATAAAATATATGTGATAATGAGAAATAAGATTGGTTTAGAAAAATGAAGATGCTACAGTATTTAAAACTTTCTATTAGTGTGCGCTGATACATATCTGTACCTCTAAGCACTGTAACATGAGTATGTCTTCCAAAAGCTCAGTTCTGATCACACACTGGCCTCCAGCATTTTGATTCTATTGAAGAAGGGAATTTTTTCATCTTAGTGGAAAAGATGTCTGCCAGAACATAAACAAACTCACTAACATATTTGCAGGGCTTCTTAATTGACATTACTTTGACTCCAATTAAAAATCTGTTTTAGTGATCCATTTTACTGCTTTTAGGGGGAGCTGTGGATAATTTGATTCAATGTGGTCCAAAGGACTTCCAGAGCAGAAAGAGAATAATTTTGATTCCAGAGACGATAATACAATTGGTGACATACAGCTTTCAGTCAGTCATGGTTTCCTATGTATGTTGTTTCTCCATTTTCTATCTCATCTGTTTAAAAAAAGTTTCTCTTTACTGAGCTATTCATGTCACTGGAATGCCATGAAAATTCATCATATGATATTTATATTTAGTTTAAGAAAATTAAAAAAAAAAAATCAAGGTTTTGGGTTTTTTTTAATACATCGCACAATATTCCATAGCACAAAGAAGGACATACTCAGACCACATTGTACTCAACTGAGAGATTAGCTAGCTAATGGGAATAACAAAGATTTACAGCCTTTCACCTAGAAGACAAAGTTTGACAATAAACAAAGTTATCACTTAAGAGTTGTTCAACAAAGTATAATATATTTCTTAATGAATACACATTCCTCATCTACTTACAGCATGAATATTACCTTTCCCTTTGCCCAAACTTTTGAGAAGCTAAATATCAGGATGGGGACTGAAATGTCTCTTTTTAAAAGCATTTCTCCTGTATATCCAGAGAAATGGACAATCCCATATCCTAAGTTAGCTCCCTCAGTTTCCAGGTGCTTCAATCTATTTCAGTTTATGGGCCTTAGAAGAACACTTGATGAAAACAAACTTCCAAACAAGTAGTACATTTTAAATATTTTCCTAAACAAAACTGTTTCAAGAAAAATGCACTCTTACGGACTGTTACAGATTGGTGAAACCAATTTGAATTTTTAAGCCTTTGCTTCTCACCCTTATTCAGCCAATTAAAAATGTGCTTTCTTAATTGAGGTGAAGCTTGTGTTTTTATTCCTTTTTAGAGGGGTAGAAGAATCCTTGCGGAAGTGTAAAAAGCATGTCCCTATGGACAATATGATGTCGATTCTATGTTCACTTTAATTGGCATCACTTTCCTTCTGTGTTTTCTTCAAAATCTCCTGTGGCTTTTTTCCACTCACCCTACTATGTTTTTCACTGATTTTTTCCCTGTGCCTCCAACCCACACTTCAACTTCAACTTCTGCCAAGAGAATTTTAAGCCATTAATCGCTGAGTCAGATTTCCATACTCACAACATTTAACTGAATTCAACAACTCATTCATCCATGTTACAGTAAAATAAACGAAGGAAAAAGAGAACAACTACTTCAGAATAATGGAGCATTTCAGTTTTCTAGAGTTTGATAATTTCACTTGGTACATAAACATACTGAAGGGATAAACATCCATTAATTAGGATTGGAATTCCAATGTAATCATGATTTTTTTTTTTTAGACATTTTTAGACATTTACATTAAAAGGATCAGAATACATAGAAGAAGAGTGATTAGGCACTGATTGCATTGTACTTACTTTTCAAACACTGACATATTGTTTGAAATGCAGAATTTCACTAGGAAGCTCAATACCATCCCAACAAGTCCACTGCCAGTCATTAATAAAAAATTTTCCATAAGAGGTCAGTGCAACACTGGAACAGTTTTCCCAGACAGATTATGGAATCTCTGTCCTTGGAGGCTTTCAAGACTCAGTTAAATAAAACCACAGCTGACCTGACGTTTTTGGTAATTCACCACTGCAAGGATTCATTCATGCAAAAACTTTACAAAGTTCTCTAAGTTATATGTTAAAATAATCTGCTGGGGAGTCCCCCAACAGAAGGGGTATTTGAAGGGGTACGAACAGCTCACAATGGTCAAGTTAACCTGGAGAGTAAACTAAGGTTCATTTTATTACACAGTTGCAGTCTGTGTCTCTTTTATATCAGAACTGTGACATTACTGTATTTTACCAAAATTGTGAACTAAAAAGACATGATAAACTAAACTGCATAGTCAATTAACTGCAGAAGAGAATACTCTTATGGGGGGGGGGGGGGGAGGGCAAAAACCATAAAAAGAAAATAATTACTTATATGAAAAGTAAACAAAACCATCATATATTTTAAAACATAAATTTGAAATCGAGACCAAGAGAACTATCAGTAAGATACAAGTAGAAACTGAAATGAATGGAAAATAAAATAGAGCAAGTTCAATTTACTGCCCTACAGATGAACTACAAAATAAAACAAAAATATAACAGATGAAAATTAAGATTTTTTTATTTTTGTTATTAAGTATCTTATTATATTCCTTTCACGACAATGATAGTAATGTGGGTGGTTTGATATTTTCAATTTGGTTGATGTTGCTTCTCATAGTAATGTTCCCTTAAAATCAAGGGGTTTGGTAGTTACAAACGATCACAACCATAAATCTATTTTAATTTAAAATAGTCTTTTCAGCTAGAGACTCTAAGGTCTTTTGTCACAGTTCTTATAAATAGACCTTGACCTAAATATCCTGAGATTAGGCAAGCCCTTAAAGAGTTACAGTTAAAAGCATTACCTGCAGCGGATTAGAGTAGACAAGTAGTCACGTTTCATACCAAACTATGACCTTCATCTAACACAAATGTCATGTTCATTTAGGAAAAGTATCTGTACAAGGAAAACAGCACTCCTCTCAACCAGTTTTCCCTAAACCACGTGGCTCAGCATATTTGATTTCACTCCGTAAGTGCCATACATAATAGGCACCTGTATTATGAAACTTTGCAACACTCCATTCCACTAAATGGAAAGCTAGACACTCAGGACTATTCTCCCCTTAATGCATATGTAACTTCTGTCATTGCTAATGAAGCCTAATTACACTCATTAGTCCTATTCGACACTTCCTATTCAACTTGCTGTTTGCAACAGGACTTGTGCTTCAGTGTGTAGCACCAACCAAAGCCCACACAAAAGAAAACAATTGCCTTATCTCCATATTATTATTGTTCATTTTCCAAACATTTTTTATTTGGAGGTTTGAGGATGGCAAATACATTCTGACTAAAGAAATCAGAAAACAGATTTAAATTTAATAATATTTAAATGTAATAATTTTGCCTCCTCTTTGTTACCCATTGTATCCTGGTAAATGGAGTCCGGAAAATACCACACGTATTTTTCCATGGATTAACTGCATCATTTTAGAGCATCAGTCTTCTGGAAAAGCACACAGAAGAGAAGCAGCATAATCACCTTGCTTCAAACCAAATTAATTATATTGTGAAAAGGTACAGAAAACAAAGAAATCCTTTGATGGATAGTAAGTTAAATAGGCCATAGGGATAAATAACTTACAATGCAAAGCACTGGTAAGAAATGGAGGAAGAGGAGAAAATAGTTTATGATGGAAAATTGCTAAACCTTGGCTAGGCTACAGTTCCTTGATTGCATTACAGAAAGAAAAGCTACTACCAATATGAAATTGCTTTGAAAATGCAATTTTTTAATTTTTTTTTTTAATAAGGCTGTTGAGGACTTGGCAATTCAAATACAGACTAAATTAAACCTATTTTTTTTACTTGTAGGCCATTTTACTATATATTAATGAGGCCATAGCATTGAAAATACTTGCAAATTTACCAACTGTAACTGAGGCCTGAGCATTCCATGGCTTCCTAGCATCATCATTTGTTGCTGAACTAGGATACAAAATCTGAGCTTTGATTTAACTATAATTGCCATTTACTCTGGAAAGGTGAATTAGTATGGTGTTATCTGCCTTACGCTGCAGACAACATGAAACAATAGCTTGGAGAAATACAAGCTGTCAAAACTATCTCAGAGCTTGTAAATGCTTTTATTCTGTAAATATAGGATTATGTATATGATTTTTTTTTTATGAGAAGTCAATAATTCACATTATGCTGAAGCCAAGTCCATCAACATTTTGTTTTCTGTGTCTTCTCTCTATTTAGTCCAACTCTGACTTCCCAATAATTACACAGCAGTTCATACTTCTGGCATTAGCCCTTAGAGGTCAGCAGGAGGTTATCAAGGAGACAGAGCAACAGTGATAGGAGCCAAAAGAATAATTTATCTAAAATAATATATGTAGTTGCTCAGGAAATAATGTGGTCACTCAAGCACAGAGAGACAGAAAGCAGAGTAATAGAATGTGACTGTAAACTCCCTTCCCTTCTCCCTTTGTTCTAAGTGAAGATCAAGCATACCACTGCAAGAACAGAGGAATGGCAGAATGATGAGCAGAGCTGAGTCTCTTTGAAACTATTTTCCCAGGTACATCTTTAATATATTTATAACATGCACTACAGAGGACACTGTATCACAATAAAATAGGCTAAAATAAATAGTCAGAGAAATTAGGGGTAACTGAGCAAATTCACCTTGTTAAATGCCAGAGTTGGTATTTGTATATTATAGAAAAAATTTGAGATGTCAACATTTTCATAAAGTTCAAAAGAAAAATATATAATCATTCAATAGCTTTTTCTGACTCGAGTTCTGTCCAACTTCAAATACCTCTATACACTTAAGAAATACTTTCTGGGCTTGTTAAAGCTTTTACCACAGTAAAAGTAACGGTAAATCACCTAACTAAATGGGAATATACATGACAAACCTAGAGCTGCCATAAGCAGAAGCCCCTCCATTAACACCAGTTATACTGTGTCTATTTTCACTATAGTGCTTTGGGCCTTGAGAGTCCAAAGCTTTAGGGATCCCCTATAATGAAAAGCTCTTACAACATTTTGATAAATTGCCAGCATATTCTAACATTTAAATAGCAAGCAGTGCTACAGCTAAACATTTATCTTCTCCTCAGAACTCCAGGGACACGACAGTAAAGGTGTTCTAAGCAAGAATGTGCTCCATATATCACACATATACATCAGCACCATCAGCATGTTTGTTTCTTGCTTTGTCAGGTGGACTTTCTGCTAAGATTTCTACAAATTGCCTGAATTTAGAATATTACTACAAAAATAATCTCTTTCTTTGTAATAACATATATTTTTGGTATAATACATATATATTTTTGTAATAACGTATGGATGACATAACACTAATATTTTGCTTAGTTCTGTAACAGGTTAAAGCTAAAATATCACACACAGACTTGCAAAATTTTTGAAAGTCAGCTTGGTGTCAGAGCTTTCTCAGCCAGTTATCACAAACAGCAAAAGATTCTTGGTCCTGCTTCAGGAACGGGACTTCAAGCGACATAGCAACATTGCCCGAGCAGCTGAATATTACATGCACCTCCTTCACCTCTGCATTTTTTTGCAGACTCAGACAATCTTAGTCTTGAGTGAAACAAAAAACTCATACCATTAATCTCAGAATGATAGCTGGTTTGGAACATATTCATCAAGTAAAAAGCACAAATTATTTTAATTGGCCTGAGGGAAAAGATAAACAAAGTAATGCCTAATTCTATAATCTGATTCCATTAAAATAACAAAAGTAATTTGGGGGGTTTGGATTATTTGCCCCCCCGCTTTTTTTTTTTTTTTAATAGGAGGAATATCATTGTTTTCCAGTAGAGAGAACTTCAATTAATTTTCTCCAAAAATCAGGCTCATTTTTACTGTGGTCTCCAGAAACTCTACTAATGGGTTTGACTCCTAGGCTGTTAAAGATGGTATTAGCCTATCAGGTTAAGGACAGCAAAATATTAGGTAAGGGTGTACTGCATTTTCCATAATTATTTCATATTGAATGCACATACCCTGCTGTGGACTTTGCCTGAGCTCCGCTGCAGCTGAGCCTGTGCCTGGCTATATACCTCCTGGACCCTGATCCTGACCCACAGACCTGACTTTTCACCTCAGACGTGCTTCATAGTTTGTCCGTGAATTCAAACTCTTGGTTGAATCTGGTTACGGTTGCCAAACTTACCCTGTTGTTCTTGTTGGGGTACTGTAGGATGCTGCCAGGTGAGGATGTACTGTAGGATGATTGGTGAGGGCATGGCCCTGCCTACCACTCTCAGCTCACATTCCCTATGGGGCAGCTGGCCCTGTTGCTCCCTGACACAAGCTATTGAGGTGCAACAGACAAAATGGAAGGTAAAAATTCTCCACTTAATTGGTACATACAGTGAAAAAAAATAATTGAGATATGCCTCTAATAATCCACAGCCCAACTCTGATTCCGACAGCAAAAGATCTAATTGAATACGAGACTTACAACACTCTAGAAAGTAACATCTATGATTTCCAACTTCATTGATCAGGTAAATTGCAGGTATGAAGGTATTCATTCCTTCCTGTCTACAAGGCATATCACTGAAGACTTCTTCTTGACTAATAGGTATGATTTGAAAGAGTTATGATGCATGGGCCTTCAAATTATTCTTTTTTTAAGCAGTTTTTGAAATAAACTTTGCATATTCCCAGCCCCAAGAATGGGCTTCACAGTGCAACTCAACCACAAAGCAGGAAAAATGCCAGAAGAAAACCAAAAGAAAGAGTCTACAGACTCTGCCTGAGATGGTGAGAAACTTGACTGATTTCATCTGGACTTCCAAGAACTTAACTTGGGAAGCCAAGTGAAATTTGTGCATACACAAAACACTATTTAGGAAGCCTTTCTATCAGTGATGTCATACTGGAAGTTGTACAAACAAGCAAGCACTCTGTCATTTACAAAGAGCACAGTGAAGACTTTGCTTTGCCGCCTCAATCTGTTTTGCTCTCTTTTATGTGAGTGAATACAGAAACAACAACAGTTACTTTGCAGCCATAAACTCAGAATTTGTTAAGCAAGACTGACGATAGTAAGTGCTTAAGAGAGAAACAAATATCCTTTAAAAATTTTATCAGAAAATACCTGAATTTTACACAGTACAAAGCTATTATTAATTTTCTTCAGAACATATCCCTTAGGGCACAGATATCCTTTTCTTTGTTCCTTTTATTTTTCCTCTTACCTTTGAGCTATTGATTATGTATTTCAATGCTTAAATTTTATGAGCTAGCCTATAAGTTTATTGCATGATCATACGGCACGATCAGCATTACAAAATATATTCATTTTAGAAATGTACTGTATGGCAAGCAAAACTGAGTATTTTAAGATTATCCTCCCAAATGTACAAGGCCCATGAGTCAGGTATCAATTATTAAAAGACTTTGTTTTAAAACCAAATTCAGTGTTCTTTTTAGTCATCTTCTGGTGTGAATTATCTAGAGATCATGCTTTTAGGCTTGGTCCTGAGATTCTTTAATATATCTTTAATTATCTTTAATGTCTTAAGAAGAAAAAAAAATAATATTCTTAAACACATGATAAAATTATCATTTTGTAACACAGTTGTGGATGACCTTTCCACAAATACGTATTTAAGTAAAGCCTTCTTCAGTAAAGCATTCTGAGGTGAAAACAATCCATTATTCATATATCCTAAAAGATCAGGTCTTAAAAGGTGAATACAATTCTTCTCATCAAAGATGATTTAAGGTTGACATGTAAAGCTCTAAAATGTAGGGAGATTATTAGAGGCCAATAAAGATGGATGAACTAACGCATTCAATTTTTGGAGGCAACAGAAGAGCCAGAAACAGCAGAGCTGTTTTAATATTAGTTAATAATAATTGAATAGTCTTTAGTTTTGCTACCAGCAGTCAGCAAAACCTTCAGAACATCATTTTTCTAATTTATTCCACAGTAAACTATTTAAAAGATACATGATGTGTCCTCCATTTTTAAAGGGTATATTATAATACTATTTTATTTCAAGACAAAACTTACAAATCCATTACCCCAGCTTCATTGTGTAATTTACCTTCTTTCACTATATCTGCTCATAAACACATAGAGGTCAAGGACATGGCTTATAAAAGAGATCATATCAAAACAGAATCCAGCCAGCTAGCCAAAGTGTCATGCTCCCAATACTGCAAATTACAAGACTGTAAAAAAAAATATTTCAAGGCAAACATATTTAACAGATAGTTTTATGTGTAGAAAAACAAATTACTGTGGAGTATGGAAAAAAAAGATTTTTTTTTTCAGTAGATCATTCCACTTACCTGAAAGCTATTCAGTTTTTTCAGAAGGACTTTTTGAAATCTCAATATCTAGACTGAAAAAAAGATTCTTGTGATGGTACCTATTCATTCATCTAATCTTTTTAGAGAGCTGCAACCATAGATCATAAGCTCTGCGGATAAAGGACCAATTTTTTATGGTATATTTATACATTGTCTTTTACAAAATGTGCAAACCATAAACTATTACTGTATTTTACGTAATAAAAAATAGTGACAGAGACTTGACAGTGATGCGTGCATTTTCTCCCCATAACATTCCTGCCTTACAAAGTGCTTGGACTTCTGGCAAGGTATCTTCCACTACACTGAGTATCTGTGATGAAATACTACCTTACTTTTTTTCCACAGCTAATGCTTCCTTTCCTCCAGTGAATCTAGGCTCATTACAATCCATTCAGCACTTCTGCTACAACATTCATAAGGTGATTTGTCAACACTATGACATGACTATATAAAAGAAACAGATGCAAGGTCCCAGACACCAGCCTGATTAATGAAGAGAATGAAGTGTAATGAGACTTTCTAGTGGCTAATGTAGCAGCAAGAAAGAATCAAAAATAAACAAAGACTCTTCTCGTACAGATTATTTTAGAACTGTGCGAAATATGACAGTACTTATCTAAATTTGTGAACATATCAAAACCAATTACAGTGAAATAGTTCTAAATCATGTCAAAGTTACATGATTAAAATAATAAAAAAAAAAGACACAAATTTAAACATATACTTTGAACTATGCCAAACATTTGCTGCTGTCCACCCAGAGTTTACACAGATGCTTGGGGTTTTTCATTGGCAAAATTTGGCTTTTCCTTCACAGTAGAATTAAGTTGGGACTAGAAAAATCATCAAGCAGTGGACATAGCTGAATGAGGGAAGCTAATCTGAGATTTTTGTACTGTGAGGAAACCTAGGATACAATGTGGTCCAGCTTTAAGAGGTGATGAAACACAATGCATGCTGAATATGTTGGCATGAAATGAGACACTCAGAAGTGGAAACAAATTCACTGCTGCTGTCATAGGTTGTCTCCCTTCTGTCAGACTGTCAGCAATTACCTTGCATATCCCAGTAGATAAACAAGAAAACTCAACCTTCATTCCTGCATCTACTGGAGTTATCTAAGCACTGAAAATAGAGAACTAACATTTGGGGAAATTTGCACACTGCATATGTAGTCACAGAAGGTTGAATGCAGAAGTATAAAAGAAATTAGAGTAAAAAGGTAAGTGACTCAATAGTAAAACTTATGTGTATTTTAATGCTCAGTAGAGGTCACTGATAATCAGATGGGACTAACCAATACTGAGTGAACTACTGAACTGTCAAGAGATTCTGACCTTCAGATTCCTTCTTTAGAAAAAGCTATATTGTTCCTGAAAACATAGCATCTGGCTAGCTCACTGTTTTAAAGAAAAAAGCTAATGATCTGCAACATACATTAATTTTAGTAATTTTTTTTTTTTCTTTTATCACCCCACTTACTGGCTAAGTTCAATGTTCAACTTACTGGCCTAGTTCAATGCTCTTAACTGGGATAAAAAAATCATTACAAAATTATATATATACACCAAAGATACACATTTCTATCTTTTACTAAGATGGTATATCCCCACTGATTGTAGCCAAAAGGTAAGCATTTTATGCCATTCTCACCTTGAACTAAAATTTTCAAAACTTTGACTGTCGGAATTTCTTTGCTGAAGTTAATAATATATTTGTGTTTTTCAAATACTTTCATTTATTTAAGGCTCATATTTTTAAGACGTCTCAGGTGACAAATCAGAACATGTAAACCAGGGTCTTGCTCTTTAATGACCACTGGAGTGAGAAACTTACTCTGGCTCTCTTCCTGTTTTGCTTATCCTCTCCGCAGTGTCATGGTATTAGGAGGAGCAGTTTACCTGTCCACTGAAGGTTTCTCTTACAATTAAATTCCTTACAGTACCCGGAAGGGGCCTACAAGAAAGCTGGAGAGGGACTGTTTACAAGGGCATGTGGTGATAGGACAAGGCACAATCATTTTACACTGAAGGAGGGTAGATTTAGGTTAGATATTAGGAAGATACTCTGTACTGTGAAGGTGGTGAGACACTGGAACAGGTTGCCCAGAGAGGCTGTGCATGCCCCATCCCTGGAAGCATTCAAGGCCAGGTTGGATGGGCAATCTGGTCTAGTGGAGGGTGTCCCTGCCATGGCAGATGGTCTTTGAGATCCCTTTCAACCCAAACCATTGCTATGGTTCTACAAAATGAGCTAAGTGCTTCCGTATGTATCTCCATTAAAAATTCCATCCAAACATATTACATATCCATTCCCAATAGGCCACACAACTGAATGAAACAATTTTAAGAAGAATTTTAGGACACGAGGAGAAGAAGGATGGGATAGCATTGAGACTATTATATGGAATAGCTAATATATGGAAGAGATAACTGCTGGGAAAGTTTCACTGACATGGAAAAAAAAATAAGTTGTGTAAGTTTTGGGTCAAAAGGGGAGCAGGGATGTCCTGAGGATATTGCCATGAGAAGGGTATTACAGATGCAGCATAGGAACCGTGTTTCACTAGATCGATTAGTTGCACAATGAATAATAATGAAATATTACTTCGAATGAATAACAGCAAACCTTACATATGCACACACAAACTGTACATTAACCATAACAACTCTTGAGAAGCTGATCCTTCAGTTACATGCTGTGGTCTCACAGGTGTTGGTTAATTAGATGGATGAAAGTAGTTAAGAGTTCTTTCTAGAGCAAAGTCAGTGTCAACGACTAAATTTTTGTGGGGGAAACCAAAGAGGAAGAAAAGTTTAGCTTTGCTATTCCCAAACTGTAAGTATACAGAGAGATATGAAAGGTATTTCAGACTACATCTACTTCAGGACTGAGGAAGCAAACCGAAAATTAGATGGAGTTATGTCAGTGGCAGAGAAAACAAACAGCTGATCTTGAGAAGCACTGGTAACCTGGAAATTATGCCTGTGCTTTTAAAGTAGGATGGAAATCTCCACGCCGAGTATGCTATCAGTCAGCTGTATGGGTTTTTTTAGCTTTAATATTATCGAATAGCACAGATGTGGGCATTTTGGCTTATCATCCTACTTAAAAAATAAATAAGGATAGCTGCAGAAATCTGTCTTGATACTGTGCCTAACGTCACATTTCACAGAGATTCCTCAAGGCAAACAAGAACAGGTTGCCCTACAATGACTCAGGCATCTTTTGAATCATACCTGCTATTATAAATTGGCTTGGAGACCATCTTTACATGTTAATTTTTTGTGCTTTTGGAATTAATAGTCATTACTGCTTTCAAATTCCATCCCTCTGTCTCAAAAACTAAATCAAAATATGTTAAACAGTTAAATTGTTCCATACATATGGAGATACATGTTCTCTGTGCATACATGGATATATTTTCACATTTGAGAAGAATCAACTGTAGAAACCCCAAATTTCAGAAGTAAAACATAATGGAGTTTTATACAGTTCCCTCCCAAGGTAATACTTATAAATGAAATAGAAGCAGAAAATTCAAATGCCTATCTCTTGCAATAAACTCAACATCCACGTATTATATATAAGCTCCAGCAATAAGGTGCATATGCCCAGATTTATTAAAAATGCAACACTATTGGGTTGTAACTTCAGCCTTGTATCTTCTCCATTATAAAGTAACTTGATATATACACCACTGATACAGAATCACATAGTATAGTCTTCATCCAAAATACATATTAATAGGGTCCCTTAATGATAAACATCTATTTAAATACATTATTTGAAGTCTTTTGATTTTTCTCTCTTTTAGTGGTCTAGAAGCAATTATCAATCTTTTTCACAACCAAACCATGTCTATGCATATGCATCTTCAAGAGGGAAGAGCAAGGTAAATCCTCACTGACATACAGTCCTTCCCTGATCATTTTTCTTTGCTATACAACCAGAATTTGCACTTCTGAAAGTGATGTGGTTGCCAGAAACATACTTTCCCTTTTTTCAGTGCTCATCTGTCTTACCATGCTTTGTTTCAAATTCTTACCTCCTCTCAACATTCTTTCATTGACACAGTCTATGTACCACCCTCTTTTAGATCTTCCTGATCTGCCTTGGAAGTTCTGAGGTACAGTCAAGACAATGTGTTTGAAGGACAGCCAAAACTTTAAAAAGCCTGAAAATACAGCATACAGTACACTCGTTCCTCCCCATAAGCATCTCCTTGCACCGTGCAACACCTGAATTGCCTAACACACTGTTTACTTTTAAGAATTAAAAACTTGACTTAGAGCCCAATAAGCTCAGTAGAAGTCTTTCCACTGATGTCATTTAGCGTTGGATCAGGTCCTAAATTGACAGAGGTCATTAAATTGTTCTCTTCTCTGTTTTTTCTCTGCCAGTCACTCCAACTCCACTATGATGTCACAGAAAATGGATTGACTTTTTACATAGTCACATTAGCAAACCCTGAAAGCCAACAATACATTCACGTGTATAGCAAATAGAAATATTCAAGTATATAGACATTCATTTTTCATTACATTCCAGTTAGTACCACATCTTGGTTTAGTCAGCTAGTACCAATGACATCATTTTTCGGCTCTTCATTTGCAATTTAGTGTTTGGAAATCAACAGTTTTGAACTCCATTAAGAATTTCAAGTCTAGAACAAGCCAGTTTGCAACAACCCTTACCCATTCCAAACATCTCTTAAATCCTAGCTTAAAAATGTCAAGTTTTATATGCAAATTATGACATAGAAAAGGGTGAATTCTTGATGAATTTTATTTACCTTCCTCTAAAGGATTTCCTTCTTTTATGCTTTGTTCTTATCTTTATCTGGTGGTTTTCTTTTTGCCTATCACACCCCGTTTATCTGGGTGCTCAAGAACAAAGCAATAGCAACAAAGTACTTCAGAGAATTTGGGAACATTGAATGCAAACTGCACTCTCACTGACCCTCAGAGAAAAAGGTACCTTTAAAATGTATTTTATCTGGGAACAGAAATGATATAATGCTTTTAAATGACAGTAGTGATAACGTCTAAAAAGTTTCTAAAATCTACTCCACAAAAAAGCAACTTGGTGATCCTGGCGGTTTGAATAAATCACAAGCAATTAAAACTGGGTATGAGGCAGATTGTAGATCTGCCTTCATTTCGAACCCCTGTAAGCTCAGCACTGGTCCTTCTAAGTCTCTTTACATGATCCAGAAATAAATCCTGCTATATAGGGTAGAGTGAAACATGAGAGCGCACTGGAAAAGAAACACTTCTTTGTGGGAAAGCAATGCCCAGAAGAGCTTCAGGCTTTAAAGAACTAATAAATCTGGCCTCCTGCAGATGCTATTCTACTAACTTACCATTTCTTCCCTTAGTGCATCTGTCTAGCTAAGCTAGTGCTGAGTGGGGAATATTACCGGCTAAAAAAAGAAGGCGGGGGGAGGGGGAGAGGGGGAGTTCCCTGATTCTTTTGAAAGTATCCTATAATTCTGCTTTCTTTAGATTTTGTTTCTATTTCCCTTAGAGGTGATAAGAACTGAAGATAGTTATTGATTATCAGGACACTTTCAACATTTCAAAGAATTACGTATGTGACTCAAGTAAGAGTAGGCAGTTCTTGATTTCTCTATGCACTAAAGAAAACAGCAATAACCTGCCTGATACTTCTTTTGAGTGACTGTGTGGTCATTACACTGGATATTCAATTTGCTAAGTAGTGAAACTACTTTAAAACAAAAAGAATAAACATTTAAGTCTTTCAGGAAGACTTGTGGGGCATCACTGGAAAGTAAATCAGTCAACAAACAATTTAGTCACAAAACAATGAAGAGATTACCCCATGTGCCTGAGGCTTATCTTGCAAGCACAGCAATAAGTAGTAATAAGGAGTCTTATTTTTGGGAAACTATTATACTAAAGAATGTGCATCTTTAGAAAGCACATGTATATTTATTTTACTAGGAATATTGATTAGAGACCAATGAGCTCCCTAAACTTAAGTATATAAATAAATCTGTTTGGCTACATTTCATTTTACATTTAGCACAAATAAGTCCAAGGCTGATTCTCCTTCCAGTCAGTTGTGTCTTCCAGGCTCCATGCAGTAGGACAATGCTGCTATAATGAGCAATGCAGGAAAACTAAAATGACTTTTAAACCAAACCTTCCTGTTACTAATTACTAGATTGTATTTTTAGTGAATTCATGAATGCACAATTTTGGTAAATTCAGCCCAAGTTAAAAAAAAAAAAAAAAAAGAAAAAAGGGGGAAAAGGGGAAAAAAGCAACACTACCCTTCTTAGTCTGACAAATTGCCAGTAGCTCCTTTTAAAAAAACTTCTTCTTAGTGGTAATGAAAATGTAGTATCTTAAATGATATGTGCTGGTGTTATGTTCCACTTTGACAAGTTACTTCAGTCATTTTGGGGGTTTATTACTGAAAGTCATCTCTGCTGTACTCCTGAAGCATCTGATTTGAATGACATTAAAGTGATGTGGTGAGGTGGGAGCAAACTGGCAAGGGGGAATACTTCACAGACTCTTAATGCCTGTTTTCACATCATCTTATAAAGAAAAATTAATGCAAAATAAATAATCATTTTCTTATTCTCAACAGCTAACTTCCTGAATGCAAAACGGGGATGTTTCAAAATGAAACTGGTTAAAGACTGTCTCAATTTTAAGCCTATAAAAATTATTGAAATATCACTTCATTTAAAGACTAGTAGCCAATGCACAGATTTTTAAAGTTATAAAGGATATACGAGTTTCATTATTAACTGATAACCAAGCATTTATATACATATAAAAGCCCACAAACATATCTATGTACTTATGAAACCAGACTTTAATAGAAAAAGGACTAATTTTTTCAGAAGCATTTAACTTAACTCTGATAGAAATAAATAGGTCCCAAATGCCTAAATACTTTTAAAAAACTAAATGAAAGACATTTTACCTTTCTTTCCATCTACTAGCTCATAGAGGACTTTTACCACCAATAAACATATAAACATTAAATGACAATGTATTTTCCCAAAATAAACGTGCCAAAATTTCATAGAAAGATCTAATTCACTGTGCTGGTAGACTTTTTCAAAGTCCAAACAGAATGATTTTTATAATTAGATTATTCCCACCATGTATTGAGCCTCACAGCAAAATTCATAGGAAAAACAAGGAAAAAGGCTGAGACCCAGAGTATTAAGTACTACAGAAAACGCTTGATGCCTCTCTTCACAAAAACAGCATTAGCAGAATCTGAAGAGAAACTGAGGGAGAGCTCAAATGCTAATCACATACATACTTGGATAGGAAAGAATTTCAGTATTTCAACAAGATAACCCTAAATAAAGGTACAAATAAAGACTCCTTAATTAGTATTTTCATGTTTAAAGACTTTAAAAGTCAGTTGCTTCTTCTGACACTTATGAGGAGGCTGGCCTTGCCAAAGGTGGTAACACCACTGTTGCCAGCTCAAGGATTTTTAAAGCTCAAGGCAAGCTGAAATCTGTCTGTCTAGCACAGCCTAAAATCATTCACATAATAAAAAGCCCAGTAAACACTTCATTGCCTCCAGCAACCACCTGCTCTGCCCATATGTGGTCACTGAAAATCTAGCATAAACCCTACCTTCTTCACTAGTCATCATGTCATTATTCATATGAGAGAAGTGTGCTCTGTTGGGATGCAGCTCCATGATTCAGGAAGTACAGACCGCAGCAATCTTTGATTTTTAAATTGCACGGCCAGTATATGGAGAAAGCAAATTATATTAAATCTCATTCACTAAATTCATATTCCTGCCTTCACCTGAGGCAGTGCTTTTACCCTTTGTAGCACATTGTACAAATATTAGTATTACATTGGACATACCTTTATTCTATAATCTGGATTCAAAAAATTGCAGAAACCTATTGTCAGTTTCTAGCAGAACAGAATAAAACAGGGAGGAATCACAACGGAAAATGTTTCTTCACTTTCAATATATTACAGCATCAAGGAGAATTTACTTCATGGTGCTGGCTCAAGCATCTCATGACTCCATGCACCCCAAGCTCTGACATGCAAATGACAACTTGGTGGGGGCTTTGAGAGCTGTCCATGGATAATTTAAACTACTTGCATTCAGTGGATGCCTAATACCTTAAATATATCCTTAAAATTCTAATTTGATATTAGTCCACAGAACACATCCAAAGTTTACTTTCACCAAGTTTCTGCCTCTCTATACTAGGCAGTATAATTCATTTTATGGCTTGTTACCTTCATCTGCCTACCACTCTGGCATACAGTTCATTGAATATTTTAGGTTTCCCATTATATTAAGATGGTTTTTCAAGCATCAACAACTTGGATGTAATTAGAAGTCTGCTAGAACATAACAGATGGATTCAATCCTTAAGTGTAGTAAACTTAAATGGACAACTTTATTAATCTGATACTGTAAATAAGTTTTGCCTCTACCACCAATTCAACAGCTCTGTGAAAAATCTCAAGTAGGGAAACTTCCCACCTAGTATTCCATCTTCAAAATTTTCATTCCGTTCTTAAGAAAGAAGCAAATGAATGATGGCAAATGAATCTTTTCTGGTAGAACACAGTGATCATCTGAATCTAAGCTTTGATTAAATATTAGTGCTAAATCTTTTTGCTAGCATCCTCAGACCTCACAAATCATGAAAATTAGCCAGTGCTGGTTGGAAGCAGTTACTGAGAATTATACTTTGCCAGTGTCCTTATTACATTTGTACTGTGATATGAGGCCTTCGGTCTTCTCAGCTGTCAATCTCATGCCCTTCTCTAGAATTACATTCAATTAACAAGGAAAAAAAAGGATGCAAAATAGTGTGATGTCTGCGTCTAGCTTCCTGACATCAAATACGTATATAATTATATACGTCACTAAAGTTCTTTGTCAATACAACCCTATGAGTCAAAGTAAATATCTGTGGATTTCTTCTTTGTCACAAATTGAAATAATGTCTCCATACTGTCCATGTGCAGAATAGAACAAGGAGCCCAGACTTATTCATGAATTTTTGAATGCAAAGAACATCAGACCTATATAATGAAATGCATGTCAGCTGCTGTGTCTGGATGCTGTAAAAGGATGCAAAACATCCCGATGCTGTATTTAAATTGACAGGGCTTACTATATTGGGAGTTTTTGCTGTCTCAGTGGGAGCCCGGGGACATTGCTGTCAAACCAAGAAGCAAAGACTGCCCTGTGAAGGGAGCCCTGTCAACTTCTTTTGCTTCTTACACAGTAATTTTTTCTCCATTGTTCATACTTGGAGATTCCATGTGCTTACTTCAGTTTCAGATCCACATCTTTAAGTTGTCAGTCATTTGAAACAAATCCCTCCTACCATTCCTTTCCATCAAATCAAAGTGAAGTTAAATAGTAATGGCATCGCCTCAGTGCTATGTCTTCTGGTTAGAACCAGCACCATCAGACCAAGTAACTCCTATTTAATGAAAAACAAACAAAAGGAGTAGTCTCTGCCTCGACACCAGTGAAACTACCGACCAATACTCCTTACACGTAGCTCCACATTGTATATACTTTCTGCTTACCAAATGCTTGTTGATCTCATGCAAATCAGATTAAAATACATTACACAATAAAAGCTATATATTCAGTACAGCAAACAAACCCATTCTGAGCCAGAAAAAAATTATTATTTCTGTTCAGACATATGATTTGACAGCCATTTGTTATGCTGCCTTACCTGAACCCAGCAGAAATAGAAAGAAAAGTAGGCTGCTCTCCAGATTCACAAGAATCAAATACAAAAGTGGCACAAATAAAAATTAACAACTTCAATCATATCCTTAGTCTCTTTGAACATCATGTTATTCATACATAAAAAAGAATGCTATACACATTTTTAGTAGTTTGCTATGCTAATAAGTGTTTAGAGATTTTTGAATAAACAGATATTTTATAGTCATACATGTTTGGGGGGGGGTGGTTTGAGGGGGTTGTTGCATGCATTAGAATCCCAGTCTGTATTAGTTTGGGGGTTTTTGCAGGACAAGAAACTAATTAAATCAAATAAGAATTTCAGGCGTAGATCCATTAGGAAGGACAATTACTATTCTATATAAAAATCCCTGCCGTTGGTCTCTAATAGTCAGATCTCTATTTTCTGTTTTTATTCTTAGCGCGTGGTTGTACTGCAGTATAAACATGAAAATGGATTGATATTTTCTCTTGGAAACATAACAATCTGAATACTCATAAGTGGGTTTAGAAATTACTCTAACATTCAAATGACTTTTTTTAGGAAGAAAACAGGTTTGTTAATGGGCTGCTGTTGGTGCTCTGCTTTACTAACATCTAACAAGGAAAAATTATAACTTATATTGCTACTGTCAATCAGAACAAAAAAAAAGCTGAAGTTTGTTGTTTGGGAGTTCTGGGTCCTTGGAAAATTAAGGCCCTGAGATTAAGATGAATAAAGAAAAACTAGGGTACTAGACATTACCAGGTGCTTTTAGTCTTTATCATGATTTATATACCAGAAAAACAGAACTATAGCTAATTGCATTGCATTTAATACACATTGTTGAGAGTTTCCAGTTAGGTACTGAAAGCTCTTCCCAAGCAGTGAAAGTTAAGGTCTCTGGGGAAAGTTTCTGAGAGGAACAGTCCCCCTGACAGCTTGTCTTTGGCATGCTTAAGACTTGTAAACAACTTTCAATGGAGCTGTTTAGCATTATTTACCAAATAGCTGGGAGTTCATTTCCTTTTTAAAAATAGTTTCAAATACCATAATTTTCCATTTCTCATGCATTTTTAAGTTAAAAGAATTAGGTATTTAATCAAGCTTCATTAACAATGATATACATGAAAAATACCTATTCCAGGCAACATAAAATTCATAGCTAGCCAGCTTTCAAAGTATAGATGAAACAGGACATATCTGTTTAATTGACTTCTAATAACACAAATTTGTCTGACCGATGAACAGACGACTGTAATGTCGCCTTCCCTTGCAGTATTGTGACAAGATAAAAATAACTTAGATTTACTGTAATGAATGCTGATGCCAAACATTCAAGCTGAAAAAATAAAGACAGACATACTCATCCTGCAGCTCAAATCCTACAGAGGAATTCATTTGGAAACCCCAGAAAAAAACGTTATAGAGTTTAGTTATGCTTAATTTCTTAAGCAACATTAGTTCAAAGATTAGTCTTCACTTTAATCAATACCTGCAGACAGAGCTTGCTTATGCAAACAAGTATATTTCCAGGAACAATTATATGCTTGGTGATTAACAAAAAGAGTAGTGTGACACTAGTTTTCAGTAGAATAGAAGCTTTGTTAAAGTAGAGCTAAAAGGTTTGGGGAAAGAAAAGTAACCATAAAAGTATCTGAAGTCCCAAATCATGCTAAGTACTGGAAAATCACCTGATAGCATATTGCAGAAAAGAAAGATGCTTTATTTGCTTGGAAAGTCTGTAAGAGTATTCTCAAGCCAAAACTACGTATTGATGATAAAGAATATTGCTTGGTTTTGTCAGTAAGGTTTTATAAACAAAAACTGTCAGAATAGGCTACTTGGAAAAATCTTTAGTACATTTAATAAGGAATATACTAAATATGGAATTGCCAGGACATCATAGATAAAATAATAATAATAAAAAAAATCACCATCAAGTTTAGTAAGCCACTTATCTAACTAAAATCACCACCACTTTTTCCCCATTTCAAGCTATGGTATTATTTTCCGAACAGGACATAGTCTATCAAAGAATTCTGAGAGCTTTATCTAAGTGCTGTCTTCACTGTATATGGAAAGCAAATCATGAACCACAACTTATGACAGTTTTGGCTTTCCCACCCAAATATCAATCAGCTCTGAGTAAGAAACAAGCTTGAGAACACTCCTCTAACTACAGAACCAGTTCAACACACTGGCAAAATCTATCTGCAAGGAGATCCAAGACGAAGATACTGTCAAAGTAATTCAATGTATTAAACATTTAAAGCACTTCTCATATAATATTCAATGAACAGAAAGGTGAAATGTGTTTTCTTTTTATGCAGCCTTTTTGTTTCTCAGCAGATTAACTCTACTTTTCAATGCAAACAAAACAAGAAAAAATAGACAACTCATTTATGTGTGAATCATTACAAATCAACAACCTGGCAAAGAAGAATGAAAGTAACTACATCAAAGACACTGTTACAATTAAAAGGCCCTCCTGTATAACGTGTGCAAAACAATTGATGATGATAAATAGATTTTAATTTCTTAAAGCTACACATACTGTCATGAAATAGTTTTGAAATGGAGATAAAAAAAAGAGACCCTGAGGAATTTTAACAATTCTGAAATATATTTCAGACTTTAAATTAAGACTTTAAGCAAATAATAATAATAAAAATCTTTTAGAAGTGTTTTTTAGATGTATTTAAATGCCATTTTGAAAACCTAAACTGAAAGCAAAACATACATTCAAAGAAGGTTTTCAATTGTGTTACGTATCAAAACCAATACAATTCTAAGCTTATTTACTTATATGAAGAGATAGTAATTTTTAACAGCTACAGAACATAAGGACAACAGCGAAACTACCCATATCTTGTAGGGTCTACATGATGAAAGAAATAACAATATAAAATTGAGGAAGGGTAAATTGTGGCTAATTAGTTATCTGAAATTATTTCCTAATGTTGAGTTCTAATAAGACTGCAGAAACCTGGCAAATTTTTGATCTTTTACAGAGAAGTACTAAAACATGTAGGGTGATGAACATAGTACTTAGTACTACTTAGTACTTACAAGACTGCATCTCTTCCAGTTGTAGATATAAAGTTTATGAGAATAACCAGGGAACTGAATTTATGAATTTATGTCACGCAGCTGATTGTGGGAAATGGTCTTGATCCCTAAGACTCCATAACGTGAGAAGTCACGAAAAATCACAGAATGGTGGGGGTTGGAAAGGGCCTATAGAGATCATCTGGAAATCACTTTTACCATATCAATATGGCACTGACAACCTATTAGGACATGATCTGGATGCTTTGTACACACAGAACTGGAAAAATCAACCTCTACTTAAATTAATGTATGCTGGTATGGATAACCAGCAGGTTATCTGCAAAAGTTTTTTAATACAACAATAACATACATCATGTTGACATGTAGATGCCAGAAGGAAAATGTTATCAAGTAGAGTCCCTTACCGACTTGGATAACTTGAGGCTGCAGATTATCCACATTCCTACTTTTAGGAACAAAATTTCTTTCTTGAAATTCTCTGGGTTATTACATGTTATCCATAGGAAATATGATATACCAGAGGACAGCAATATATTATAAGGTACAGTGCATAGCTAATTAAATCATCCTATAAAAAGTGAATGCATTCTTAAAAGCTGACCAAGTCAGCAGATTGATCGTATACAGCTACTCCATCATGATTAGCAAGTGGGTTTTTCAAAAAGTTTTTTTTTTAATAAAACTACCTTTTCAAAAAATTGTTATCTTTTTCCCCTGCATTTTGTAGTTAGAAAGATTTACTCCCTGGAATGTTAAGAAAGCAAGAATTAAGTTTATTATAGGATATTTTTATAACTGTTTCTAGAGTTCTTAATTGGATTTGCCACTAAAGTATAAATTGCTCTTCTCCATTTGAAAGATAAATCCCTTATTCTTCTAAACTTTTAAGGTAGGTCCCTTCTTTCTAGAAAATATCATATAAAATATTTTGTTTTCTTAGAAAATTATTCAAAACCCGTATGCCAGCTGGAGCACTAAATCACAACAATATGGACAAAAACATAACCCAACAAACAGTGAACCTGATATTTGTGTTTGGAAAGAAGGGGGCATGCTGGCAAACCTAAACTCAGCCAACTAGTCCTCCACAGCATGGGGAGCATTATTATATCGAAATCCCTATTGAAGAGCTTTTTGTTTTAAATTTAACATGACCCTGACTGCTCATTGTCATGATAGAACTAACGCCATTTCCCATGTAAACCTAGGTGTTGACAGTGATGTCCTGACAAATTTCCATTGTGGATAACTGTATTCTTTCTCTTCCCATCCTTGAGAGATACTTAGTAATGCCTTGTGGACTTACTAGCTGCCAGAGGTGGCTGCAAATCATTAACAACCTGAACATTAAGAAGAAGCTGTTTTGTACATGCAAATGTTATAATATTCATGAAACTGAAACACTAAGTTTTTTTCAGTATAAAATGATTATTCCTGATCATAGATAAATTAAAACACTACAAACTACATTTTTGTAATAGCTTCCTCGTTAACTTCATGTTAATATCTTCTTTTGGAAGACCTTCACTTTTTGTGAGGAAATTTTCCTTTGAGAAAATCAAAGTAGAAAAAAAAGTATTTTTTAGGAGTGTAGAACTTTGAATTGAACTTTTAGCTTCAAAACTATTTTATTAAGAGAGGAGTGGCTTTTTCCCCCCAAAGAGAGAAAAATATATTCGACAAACATGGTTGTCATCTTCTGGGAGCATCATTTAAGTCTGCTGCTAGGTTAATTATTGTTTAGAAGTCACTCAGTCATGTAAAACTCCAAACCAGCTGAAGCATCAAACAAGCAATAGGAGTGCCACTATAAGACTCTTCAGACTAGAGTGAAACAACAGCGTAAGTGTAGGAAGTGAGCTAATACCTTTCAGACTAGTGAATTTACAGTTTTACGGGGGCTGCATCAACGTTTAACATAACAATCTTATGTTATCTGATTTTATTGCATCGCTGCTTGCAGAACAGACTTGAATTCAACTAGCACGTGCCACTGAAACTATGTGAGAAAATTTAAGTGAATGCCACAGTTAAAAAAGAAAGATAAATTATGAGCTTCCTGAATTTATAATACAAAACTTGTTTGAACTTGATATCCCCTTTTCCCAAGGCAAAATTTGATACTGTAACGTAGCATAAAGATATTTAATTTTAATAAAAAAGTAGAATAGTAGGATACAGGGATGAAACCAGATAAAAAGTAGCTGGATATTTTACAGTGCAAATGTCATGGCAATTTGCAGACAACTTCAAAACTGTATTGTTGTTTTTCACCAGTAAAATTGAGTGGGACCAAGGACAGATGTGAGAGAAACTGTATAGTCATTCAGCTAGGCTTATCATACAACCAAATATTCCCAAGTGTATGTAGGTTTTCCACCCAACACTTATACGTGGGCGGATTTTCTTATATTTGATCGTTTGTCTGGTATTTTAGATGTGCAGATAAAACAGAAAGAACCTACTCTGTCCACTCCTACTGCATGATCAGATCAATGCTTTGCCTTGGGCTTTGAACATGAGCAGGAACAAAAAGTGAGTCACACAAAAAGGTGTGGGCTTGGAGCACAGCAGGCTGCCAGCCCGCAGCGAGCTCTGCCTCCACCAGCTGCATTAGATCCTTGAAGTTGCAGCACATTTGTCCAGATTGCCATCATTGAAAAAGCTTTTTTCCATGAACCAAGTTACTAGAGTGAATGTTCAGTTGTTATTCAGTCCCAAAATAGCACATCCATCTGCTGAAGCAAGTGTATAATTAAAAGATTTATTGTTACATAAGCTATATATTCCATACTGTTCTCTTGTCAATTTTGGAAGGTGTTAAGCCAAATTCTCTTCTGGGGCTTCCCTTCAATATAATTTAGATCAGCTCATGATTCAGCCCATTATTTGGCTATTAACAAGCCCAAGATACTGAGTGGATGTGTCTAAATTATCATGGAGAAACAATTTGGCTGCAAAAGGGCCTACTGATCATTATTTCCTGAACCACCCAACTTCAGCTAAGTCATTCTTATACAATTCCAACCTACACTGCAAGTCACAGCTTCTGTCTTTGCATCTTCAACAAGGATCTGAGGTTGAGGACAAAGCTAGTTCACAAGGCTACAACCCTCAGTCCAGATACCAAATTCCCCTCTGTATCAGGCTTCCTCCCCACTATTAGTTTCCCAGTTCTTGAGCTCTTCCTCCATATTTTTCTCTGTCAGAAATATAGTAGGCCAAACTGTGGTGACAGAAGAACTGAGACTATGGTTTCACACAGTCCTTTTTAGAACCTGTAAACTCACTTCATTGTTTATAGTTAAATTTCAAGTTCATTATATGATTTTTTTTTTTCACAATTCAACTGGAGGTCAGCACCCTGGTATCATTATGCCTCCTAGCATCAGTTCAAAACACAGATTCATAGAATGCTGTTTGCTCTCTTTCCAGTTCTTAACAGTGTGCTGAAGTAAACGCAGAAGCATCATGCTCTGCAAGCTCCAAATCAGATGGTAATGCAATATGAAACTACCAGAAACTGCTGAGAGAAGCCATCTCAGAGCAGAGGAACAAAATAATTCAAAATGAGTGGATGCTTATACTTTTATTGAATTTTAGGCACATATAATGAAGTTGTCTTCATACACAATCTTGTACTGCTGCACAGCGAAAGAAAACATTAACCAGAAGGGAAGAAAAAAAAAAAAAAGCCACTCAGTTTAAGATGGTAACAGAAACCGTAATCCAGGATCCAGAAAAAGTTCAAAATATAAATTTGTCCATTACAGAATTCTAAAAAAAGCTTTATTGCACAGGTTTTCATAATCTAGAAAGTACAGACTACAAAAAAGGGAGATAATAGTATGTATTTTGTAAAATTATATGTTTTGAACTACCGAATGCTCATTACATCAATGACATTAGGTAATTAATGTCTGATTACATCTGCAATGTTGAAAACAGTATACTTCAAGCAAGGAGTTGGTTCAGAAAAAGGATCCATACTAATACCTCAATACCTGACTAGGCAACCAAGAGTTTGCTCTGGTGACATGAAGCTATTAACCTGGGCTTTCACTGCCTTACAGGGTTGAGGCTTAATAGCCTGGAGGACAGCTACATTAACTCTACAACAGCACATCCTATGCAACCCTCATTCAGGCCTTATTCTCTTGATATTTTTCTAAGCCATCCCAGAACTCTGGCTTACTTCTCTTTGAAACACAAAAGAATTTATAAACTTAAAAAAACAAAAAAACCTTTGAGATTAAAATGAATAATAATAATGAAATATAGCGTAATGCTTTTATCTTTCCCAACAGACTATAACAATGCATTCATTAATTTTCCCGTTATCACTGATCACTAGGAACAACCTGTATTCAAAACATATTTTTGTAGTTTTCATATTTTATGCTTATGTTGGCCACAGAATAAAAGTTACTATGTTTGAACTAAGATTGATTTTAGAGAATAAGAGTTATGCTATTACGTAATAAAATTTATGGTTGTTTATGTTCCAGGAATAGCTACACATTTAGAAGAGGAGCTATGAATGTAACATGGAAGACTATATGGACTGAAAGCTGCGCAAACAGTGGAATAGTTCACATGCTATTTCTTCAAGACTATGTATTTGCCCAAAGGTTTTCAATAATAGCAATCACTGAAGTATCTAATAAAGCAAAATTGTAAAAATCAGAAGTCTTCTATTCTTCCACCCTATCAAAACAAATGCGTTACCATTTGACATCTATAGAGAGCTCCACTACATTTTACAAGCTAAAGTAAGCTTAGTCTTGCATCAAAATTTTGCAAGGGCAAAAGAAATCCAGCAAGCATGTTCCTTCCCACCAAGTAAGACATGTTCTTATGGCATTTGACAGAATTAACATTTATTTATATTGCTCATAAAACTATACATTATTAATCAGCTTTTCACAGCCAAAATCCTGTGGCTTACATAAGTGTGATGCATAATACTTTTCCCTAAAGAAGCCGCTGTTCTCAACAAAGAATCCAGGCAAGTCTGTAAAATGTAAATATATTTTGCTACTTTGAGGTACAGTCACCAGATTACAGTTGTTTTATTGACAGAACTAAATATTTGAAACAATTCTGTATGACATCAAGTTAGTATTTTTTTCTTTATTATTTAACTGAGAAACGGTTAGCAATATTTTGGTACTAATTCCTTGATTGTCATAATGGCTGATGTAATAATTTCATGTATCATTTACTAGCATACCAAAGGATATGAATTAATAAAGGGGGGAAAAACAAAAAATGTTGTCTTAACAATATTTTCCCCTAAATAAATTGATACAATAGCAGATGCTACAGATTTAAAATGGATTTAAATTCTATGGATTTTATTTGTTTAACTCAACAACCTCATTCTGAAATGAGGAGATGCAACTATTCTTCTGCTGTCACACTGTGGGTATTACCTCAAATTCTCTTAGGAATTGAAGCATTCATATCACACACATTTCCTAGGACTGGAACCAATGGCTAGCTCTTACCCATTTTGCAACCATTGCAAAAAAACGTATCTCCTTCCCAATCAAAATACACTCTTTAGTATCACTTTTTACCCTTACCTGTATTTTTCCAGTGGAACCATGTTTGCAAAAGGGTTAAAACACAGTTCCTGTATCTAATTCAAAAGCTTTTATGCAAGTGTGTATGCTCTAAAACCAAAAGTATCAGGATAATCCATGCAAACTTCATCCATAACGTATTCCCGTATATAACTTGTAGTTGCGTTATACAGAGTGACTATGGACTACAAGACTAATCCTGTATGGGATCCAGATACATCTAGAGTGAATGCCTTAAACACTTAAGTAAAACTGATCTGAAATGTTACAATATCTATATTTCTTAGCTTCAAACACTCTGGAGTCTCATCTATTATTAAGACTCCTCAGTCTCTGCAGCATTTCTACTCCATATGAGCAATTAATCAAAATGCATCAGGTGATTATATAAAAACACATATGCTATGAAGGCATCACTCCTCTTGTGTTTGAGATGGACAAAAACAAGTAAGGAGAAAATGCCTTCATTTTTGTGTAACATGGACATTATACTGGAGGCATTATGTTGTTATTATTATAAACTTAAAACTGAAAAAAACCTTCATTTTTCTAACACTCTATCACAGTGATGCCAGGGGGAAGGCGAAGGCAGGGCTGGTGGTGGTGTCCATAATTAAGTAAATCTTTGAATGAACAAGGATATTTAGTTCTTAGGATTCTGCTACAGTTAAGATTATCGCATTACAGGCAGCATTTGAAGCACCTAGAAGGACAAAGGAATGAGAGACCACAAAGCAGGGCTAAATAAGCATGAAAACCAGAGAGAAATATTTCTGGACAGCTACTAAATTGCACTCTAGACTTGGATTAACAGGGAAATAATAGCAAAGCCTCCGAGGAAATTTTAGATAATAAACACAGAGATTGTCAAGGAACGAAAAAAAATTAAGGGAGGGAAAGTGCACCCCAGGAATCATTTACAGTCTGACACATCTTTCTTTCAGTCCTACAGCTTTGCCTTTGCACCAGCAATTCCATATTGTTTAAAGTATCCTACTTACCTTATATAGCCCCTGTTACCATAGTATCTAACCACCAGTTAAGTGAAACACCATGTTCCATGAGGTAAGAAAATGCCCTAACACACTTGGGAGGGGGGAAGACACACAGGGTGGTTAAGTGATGGTTAAGTGTCTTGCCCAAGGTCACTTATGAAATCCACTGCAAAGGAAGAAAATAAACGCGTCTCACAAATTGCATATTATTATATTAAGTATTGGACCATCTCTCCATTTTAAATGGAAAGGGATGATCGGTGAACAAATACTAAAGATAGTAACAGCTTTTGCTCAATCTTTTTGTTAGAGTTGTCCCTTCAATTAAAAAAAATATCAAAACCTGAAGAGTTTTGACCCCAGGTATCAGAATATACAGGGGAAAAAAGAAAAATCATTAAAAGGAGTGTCTTGGTTTTGCTTTGTATTTCTTGCTGGAGAACCCAACTAAAGTGCAACTACAAGGCAAGTAGTGCCGTTTGAGAAATACAATGCATTGCCATTGCCTGTCAGTAGTATTCCATGTTGATAGAAACACCTTCTCGATAACAGTTGATTTTTCACTTTTCAGGAGCCTTGGGATTTCTATGGAAGACTGAAGTAGAAGAGTGCCAATTTAAGGTGGAAGGTCTACATACAGACACCTGTTCAGGAGGAGCTAGCTTTCTTTGTATACAGGCTATCAAGATGTCATCAGTCAAGAAAAGAGGAGTCTTTCTCTCCTTTTCTGAACTTATGCAAAGGTTGATCAGAGCTTATATAGCAAAATATTTATATCATTTTTTCCTTGACAAAATCCACATATTCTCCAAATGTAACACTGAGATGTTGGTTGAAGTTCAGCCATTTAATAGGTGAGTGTATGGAAGCCATTAATTAGAAAAAAATGTATCCAAAGCCCCATACTAACGCTACATTCATTCACTAACGCTACGTTCATTCAGCAGTTCACCAGAAAATGAAAAATATGCTATTTGGCAGATCTCCCTTGAGCAAGAATGTAGGTTAGGTCACAAAGGGAAGATTTCTGCCTTGCTGCTTGCAAATGGAGGAACAGTGAAAAGAGGAAGCATCTCCTAGCAGGTCAGCACAGATATCTTTCAATAGATTTGGGAAAAGTGTCAGGAAGGACTGAATTATTGTTCTGTCTGTACTTGCGGCAAGACCCTTTTACCAGCTTTCCGCATTTCTATTTCTTTCAAACTGTTCAACCTTGTCTATTTAGATATAGGCTTTTCAGAGCAGAGATTGATCCCTGTTATTATATTTTTCCAAAGTTTCTACCCGACACCAGTCTCAGGAGGGGCTTTTCAGCAGCAACATAGTGTCAAATGCAGGAGTTAATGGTAACGCAGAAATAAGTTATTTCAATGTGCCAGTGACTTGCCTTCAAAATACATATTTATCACTGAATGAACCAACACACTGAATCAATACAATATGACCAACAATACCGTGAGGTTTCTCTGTATTTGATGGATGGTAGCACTGATTTCTTGACTTTTTTTTTCCTTAGGCAAAAGTTTCAAATGGTTTGAATGAGAAGCAAATTGAAATAAATATAGAAATGACCAAACCATCCATAATTAAAGTTATTAAAGTAAGGGTGCTGTGGCAGGAATAGGAATAGCAATAGCATTGGAAAGGCTTGAATAAAGACTTGTGTTTGGATATAGATGTCCCAATGACAGTAGATCTGGTAGAAGTTTCTGAACAAACAGAATTCCTCTTGGCTCCCAGCTGATTTAAGTGCTTCCCTAATGGGAAAAATATTGCCATCATATCCCTGCCCCTCATGATTTCCCACAACAAAGAACAGATATAAGACTAATCAAACTTATAAGGTAAGCTGAGAAAACTGATGATGCAGATCACACTCACATTACAATAAATATAAAGAGCACCCATATTAAATATCCACAGAAAGTGCTACTGTAAACCTTAAGAATTTAACAAGCCAATAAAACATTAATCCTTGTCAATCTTAAATATCTTCTATTTTTAAGAGTTCATTTGGCTGCAAATGGCTGTCATTGCTAATCCAAGTACTGTGCTTGTAACAGATGTTGCTTTAATAAAGTGATCTGTGCCGGAGATGCTTATTAAACCGCACACAACAGCACAGGATTTACTGCTCCAGTGCTCACCCTCTTTGATTTCAGCTTCTGCTCCTCTCAATGGAAACTTTCTATAAGGCTGGCAAAAGCAGATTTCAAAACACAGTGCGACAGGCTTTGGCAGATCATTGAGGGAGTAGTTTAAAGGATAAAGTAGTGCAAGGCATGGACATCATAGCGGGCAGGATCCCCAAGGCAGCTAGAATATACTGCTTTGAACATCTACTGCATGCCAGTTGTTCAGCTATCACGTCAATTAGCAAGGACTAGCAGACCTATTTTGGAGCACTGCTTATATATTCAAATTAAATTAAATTAATCAATAATTCCAGTGACATAGTGGATGGGAGGATATCTTTATTCTTTTCTTCAACCACCAGTTGTGATTGGTATTTGACAACTAGCAGCAGGGGTGAAAAAGCATGTTTCACAGCTGCAAGAGACCTAAGGACACAGTGGGGTTAAGTAGTTGGACTGTACACAAGGAAAACATCGTGTCTGTTCCTGGACTGCTCAATCTCTGTTCTGGTCCTCTGAAAAGGCTTTATTTTTAATGGAATTTTGAAGTGAGGTAAAATATTACCTTTACAAAAAGAGCGGAGTACTGATTGTTAGATCATGAGACAATTCACAGTTTCAACTCTTGATCCTACTGCTATCTCCTAACATGACCCTGCAAATACTTAGCTTGGTGGATTACACTTTGAATATTCTCCCTTTATTGTGAAGGGGGCTTCAATATTCTGTGCCGATACAAGTTCTGAAAGGGAAGCTCATTCTTTTGCTTTTTGGCTAAATGCTGTAAAACATTCTCAGAAACCTGCACAACTGAAAACTCCCAAAAATTTTATAAACAAATATCAAAAAAGACATTCCACTTAGATCTGCTTCCCATCTAAAGTAGTTTACGTTTTGAGCTGATGTGTAGAAATCCTAACAATACTGAAGGAACAACAGATAACTACTGACATTCAAAAGAAATGAACATAGTTTCTGCTGAGATACCTTTTAATAGTTGAAGATGGACTTGTATAATACCAAAAAGACTGGGATTTTTTTGTTTCAGATTTGGTCTCCTTTAATCACTATCACCGCTTAAAGGATCAGGAAAGCTGAAGTGGGGGATTTTTTTCCTTTAGTATATAAACATAATAAGCACAAACACGCCAAAACAGATAAGGAATGACTACAGAATTTTTAAGTTGTTAATTTAGAGATGATAAATTATTTATTCTGAATTCCTGCATACCGTCTTTCCTTTCCATCTCTTGTTGCTGTCCTGTTCACAAAATTAAGGTACGAAGATTTCTTTTTCTCTTAGAAACAGCCCTAGGTAAACAAGCAGGACATTTTGTTACCTGGAAGTGGCTCTACTGTGTGTTAGCAATATAAACATCATTGTTTATATACAATGCAATTAGAGAATATAACAATATAGACTGCTCTAAATTCAATACCAATGATGTTTAAATTCAATAGCTTCAAACAGCTGGTGGGTAACATTAAAAGAAAATTAATCAGCTGAATCCCAATTGATGGATAGGAGTTGGACTTTTTGTCTATTCAGACACAATTCTACAGATGACACCAACTCCCATGCTATTGTCACTGACAACTTCTTCGTGTGAGCCACTAAAGATATCAATCCTTGCAGGCCCCTCACCCAATTCATGCAACTACAGCAAAGCTTAAAAAAAAAGTCAACATACAACAGCACACCTAGAATTTACCTTACATATAACTGCTAACTTAGACAAAATTGAATGTCTCTGCTTACTAGAACACAGTGGCAGTATTCCCCATTTACGGTACCATTACTTTCAAGTCAGCCGCTGTGTCTCTGGAGAAGCACTTTCATTATTGCTCCTAAATCAGGAACTTCTTTCTCTTTTTCTTTGACCTGCCAACTATGATTAACACCACTAAAAGCACTTTTGTAAATATTTACATGGACAGTTGCAAAACTCAAACCCCAAATGTAGGACTAGGACACAGGGGGTCAATACAGAAAGTAAACAGGATTTAACAGTCAATGTGCAGTGCTCTGCAGGGACCATTTAGAAAGAAGGCATATTGCATTTCCAAAAGGAAAATGAAACTGGTGTTAGGACCAAGTTATTAAAAAAAAATTAAGCACTACCATCTTCTTTCTATGGAACCAATTTATAAAGGTGAAAGACACCATTAAGACATTTTGCTGGTTCTTTTGGACAGATTTTGGAACACGAGCACTGAAATAAGTGCTCTGTGTTCAGTTAACTGTTTTCGTTACCTAAAACTTACTAAACCAAACACCTACAAGACCAGCCATTCCTATATTATTTGAGTTCTAGTAGCTATGGAGTAACTTCTGACATTCTGCAGAGGGTTCAGCAATCACAGGAGGTTATTCCTTAATTCCAGCTGCTAAATTGCACTATAAAATAGACTAATACTCAAATATAATTTTTCTTTTTAATACTTGGAGTTATCATGGATGACTAATGGAAGAAGTCCACAGTTGCTCATAGGAGGTTAGACGGATTTGCAGGATAACCAGTTGAAAAGTGAGCCATCCTAGAAGTCTGAAAAACGCTAATCTAAATTAATTTCCAGTTTCCAAACAGCAGACTTCAGTATCTGCATGAACTGTATTGCCTTTTATAGCATCAATGACAGTTTGCAGTTCCAATTGCCTTCCACATCTGTGTTGGGTTTGCGTGGCAAGGTTTTGGTATCCTTGCCAGAACCAGGACAACATCCTAAACCAATGCTCCAACCACCACGCTGTAAAAAAAATACAAGTGCTCTCTCGTCAGACAAAACTTTTCCCAAAGCACATATCAATCTCATGTCATTTTTTTCTTTTGTGCCTCTATTTTCTACCTTTAGGTTAAAGGAATCTTACAAGAATGCTAGAGAAGTTTGTTCCCTACACTAGGAATGATACATTTCTTGAAGAGTTCTCCAACTGATTTATCATTTCTGTGAACAACATTTGCATTTGTTTTAATAAGTCCCAGTACTACATAGCAAAGATAGGATTAGGCAACATTTGTACTGGTTGTGAAGTCTAAGCTATCTATTCAGAGAACATTCTGGAAGAGCTCTGAAATTTGGATGCTTACATACAAACTAAAATAAGTTAATAATTTCTACAGCATTGTATCTTTAAAACCCAACAAAAAATATAAACTGCATAAACAGCCAAGTTTGCATAAATATTCAAATTTTGCTCAACTTTCTATAGAATCTTGGGGAAAAATTGAAGAAATGAAGAGTATTCTACCTCACAATTAGGAAGAATGCTTGCAATCAATACTGAAAAATCACCTGACATTTAAATTGAATTTCTGTGAGTACAACCCACAATTCACAGTGCAAATTGAAGCTATTAAAAAGTCTATGCACAAGATTAATTTAGAATACTATTTTAATAATTTAAAAATCTAAATTTCAGAAACTTGTCATTTTTTAAGCTTAACCTATTTTAAAGCATTTAATAGATTATACAGAATTCACAGCAATTGCAGCTCTAATTTCCCTTCAATACAGTACTGCCACAAGAGAGAAGAGAGGAAGCAAGTATATGAATTGACAGGCAGGAAAAATTAACTCTCAAAACCCAGAAATTTCTCCCTTTTAAATATCACCTACTTCTGAGGAATATCATAATTTGATGCAACAGCTAGTGGTGTTTGCCTCAGAATTCACATAATAAAATCCTTTATTTTACACATCCATTTGAAGGCTCAGTGCTGTCTTGTCATCCCAGTACTGAATTGGGGGGAAAATAAAAGCTAAAAATGTTAAAAAACTTTTGAATCTACACCACCAAAAGTGTGTGATTATATTGGCTCTCAAAATTGAAAAAGCTCAGCAGTATTCTTTGTATTTCTAGTCACTTCTCTGTAAATTAAGCTCTTTTAACGTGCCAAGTACACAAAATCATAGAATCACAGAATCATTTGGGTTGGAAGGGACCTTAAAGATCATGTCTGGTTTGTTGTTTGGTTTTTTGGGATTTTGTTTGTTTGGGGGTTTTTTGTTTGTTTTTATTTTCTTTTAACTTGGAGTTTTGTCTTGGTTTTAACTTAAGAGTTCCTCAGACAACATTTACCTCGAGAGAAAGCAAATAAATAAATAAATAAAACACTTAAATGAGGTATTGTCATCTATTAAAAAAAAAGATATCTAAGGTCGTCTTAAAAAGGCTCTTCCCTACACCTGTGGCACAGAACTGAATGAAAGGCAGGATAAGTGTAAAGCAACTGGCATCCTCTTTCTCTAGACTTCATAAAATGTCTCATACATAACATATGTGAGATTTAAGGACAAATTATATAGTTTTGTATTTGAAGTAAATGTTTTCAATACTACCTTTGTTTCTAAAGTTAAAAATATCAAAACAGCCTGGATTATACAAACACGCAGCTAATAGGAACTGTCCACACAAATCACCTAAGTAGCTATGCACTTTCTATCCCAGTTCATGTTTGCATATGGTTTTCAACTTGTGTTTCTTTAGCTTACAGGGATGATACTGCCCTCATTCTCCCTAATGGAAGAACGTGCAGGTGTTATCAGACCTCTTAGACTGAGAGTTTCTCCACTCCTAAATAAAAATGCACACATATGTAATTGTTTTCACATTTTTTCCTGTTGCTTTATATGATTTATGGTTATTGGATTATAGAAAGTTCAAATATTTCAAAACCTTTGTGGCGTGGGAAGGTGGTGGTGGTGCTTATTTGTCCACAGAAATGCAAAGTGAGACTTAGAATAAAAATCAGTATGTACCTAATTCTTGGTAGCCCAACTGAAAGTTATTTTGCATTTTTAATTTTCAGGTGAAGATGACAAAAAGAAAAAAGAACCTATCACATTTTAACTCCATTTGCAGGCCAACATGTGTGATGTTCAAATCAAACACCAATATTTGGATTTCTAATCATTTTAGAATGGAGACATATCAATAGAGGGACAAATATTTTTGCTTTTGCTGATGTTATCTTAGATAGCGAATACAGCTAATTTTTTTTTCCCCTCAAACTTAAAATTATTTTCAAACTAAAAAAAGTTCAAATTACAAAAATACACGTGGGTCAGAGGTTTTCAGTTTACATGGCAAATTAGCAATTGAATATTGATATTCACTATCTCAACAGATATTACCACCAAGGAAACTTCCAAAATCAGTCACAAATGCTTAACACATAAGTGACCACAAAGAGTCTGAACATGTGAAAAAGATGGCAAGCCAATCCCATGGTACTCTGTCAGCAGAATTACAATGCTGTGACACTTTTTCCTTCACTCAAAATATTATGAACTGTTCAATAAATAGCAGGAACACTCCGGGGGAAACTGTCATTTACTAGCACCCAAAAGGTCAGATTAACTGCCTCCAACTCTGTCAAGCCCACAGATTCCCAATTTTAAAGCATAATCAAATCACAAGACCCAAAAAATTGCATGCTATCATTTAATTTTGTTTAGTTCTGTCTATGGAAAACGTCTTTCCATCAAACTGACATTTCCAAAAACAAAAATAAAAGCCCTTTTTCTTCTGTCTACAGGTAAAATCACTTTTCTTTGGTGAGAGAATCTCATCGTTTTTTATCCAAATACGCTTATAGGCATCTTCCAGAAGGAGTATTATACCTCAGCAAAGCATCCTAAACTGCTTCTCTATTAGAAGCTACCACAGTGTATCTGAAGTAAACTATGTGTAAAGGAAAATAAGAAAAATAGTATTATCATGATGTCATCTGTTGTTTAGAAGTCTCCACTTCCACTCAAAAAATCAGATAATCTGATGAATTAGTTTAGAATATGTACACATATATCTATTCAGAAAAAAAACACTAGTGAGAAGTACACTTTTTTTTGTAGATTGACTGAAAAACTCAGAAAATTTCAGAAGTTGTTTTGAGAAGGTGACTGAAGCAGTAAATTTACAATTAAATAGTAAAAGTCATGTCAGCAACTTCCTCCTACAGGGTTACTGAAATTTGCGATTTACTCCTTCTATAGGAACACTGAATTTACAAAAAGCAAGGTATATTAAAAAAAAATAATTAAAAACCTTCAGTCCTTAGTTTCCATGCACTATTGGGGAAAGCTGCAACACTCATAGCATTAAAATGCCAAAATAAATTCTTTATTTCAAGAATACAAAACAGAGGTTGGAAGTTTCTTATGGCTGAGACAAAGGTCTCCTAGTGGACTTACTGAGATGCATAGTATTTTCAGGGACAACGGGTATAGGAAAGGCAATAAATAAAGACTCATCTCTACCTGATTCTGATTCTCAGATCTGATTCTGTGTAACAAAAATTTGGAAATCATTCTAATTAGAGAAAGCTCTAGCATTAACATATTTTCTCTTTTTTAAGATGGAAGCACTGGAAAACAGTAGTTCTCTGATCTTATCTTTCTGGTTTTCCTTTTTGGAAGATATTTAAGATTTTAAATGTCAAACTATGAACATGTTGACAGGTCATATCAAAGGGTTTAGTTCTTTATACAAGATTTTTCCAGTTTTCCCACCCTGTTCTGTGATGAATTGCAGTTGTTCAGTAACCAGTAATATGAAAAGACATTATTATAAAGTAAAAACTGATACAACTGGACTTTGGAGATGCCCTGCAAAAAATTAAATTGAACTTGTCAAAAGTATCAGTTAACACCAATGCTGCTTCTTCCACGCAAGTAACATCTTTCAGAGAGTACTAACTCTTCCTTTACCTTTCACTAACAACTTCTAGAGAATGTCAGATTTATTCTGTAAGAATGTATCATAAGTGTAGAATTAAAGATTAAAAAGTAGAGGTAAAACTGATACTAAAGATCTTCTCTGTTTATGTAATGTATGTTATGGTTAAAGTTACTCGAGCATTCGTATGGTTTTGAAACTATATGCGTACAAGTGCTATAATCTCCCCTGCCAATTGGTATGTTATTCTGAATCTGTTCGTGAGACACTGGTTCTCAGATGATTTTTCCTTCTCTTCCTGCCAATATCTAAGGCTTTTATCCTTTCACTATTGTTCTCTACCTTGAATTCTGGATCATCCTTGGCTTTTCCCATTACATCTCCAGGGTCTCAACCACATTAGGGTTCAACAATGCTTTCAATCTCTCAAAAGTACAAACTATCACATGCACTCAATTAAGAATCAGCAATGTCCACTCAGGATATTCAGCAAGAACTGCAATCAGAATTCAGACATATGAGAACTAAAACTAAAAAGGGACTAAGAAGAACATCCATGCTTGTACTCCAATACATTAAAAATAATTAAAAAATAATAATTTCTAAGTTTCATCACATTAAACTTATGAAGCTGTATCTAATTTATGGTTGTATGAGGGGGAAAAAGGGATTGATTTTAAGGGTCAAAAACGTTTCCAGTTTAAGAACTAAGTCCTAAGATAATTAATTCTCAATACGAATTCATTACAGTTTGTAAATGAATTCATCTATTCACTATCTTTTCAGTGACAAAGGTTCTTGATACATAGATGAAACTCTCAATTCAACCTCAGTTCCAACACCTCATGCTCTCACCTCTCCTCAAATTGAAAATAAGAGTCATTTCATTTGGAAAACCTATTAGTTCCCTATTAATAGAACAATGACCTTCTAGTCAAAATTACTGTCTTCCTACACAGTACAATTTTTTGTTCACTTGAATTTACAATAGAGAATTGCCACAGTTAACTCTTTGCTGACACTTTAATTATTATTAAACTACAGTAACTTTACATTTGCTTCACACAATTCACGTACACTGTTATGTCAGTTTAACTAGCAGGTAAAATCAGAGATATATTAAATAAGGAAAGGACCATGCCATTAATCAGATTAGGTTAGTGGTCAGGTTCGTATCTCCCCCACTTACTATTTTGTCTGACAACATCAAAGCCTTCAGGAGACATTTTAAAAACAGAGGAATACCTAACTTCTAAATTTTTTTTTTTTTTTTTTTTACCTCAGGCAGCTGGCAGTTGTTTTCTATGACTGTTTTCTGTTTCCACATGCTTTACGTTTCTGTTAAATCTGGGGGTTTTTAAGTGACACGATCAGAACTATTCATAATATACTGAGAGCACACCACTGATATGTACAGTACCCAGTCTGGCACAGTTTAAACTAAGCTTTGGAAGAAGCTCTCACATTATACACAGAAAAGGTTTTTTTGAAGGCTTCTTGATTGAATTACTCTATTTTAAACTTGCTTCATGCCTTGTACATTGAAGTAAGTGCAGAAGAGGTCACATGAGTCAAAACAGGTTTACTGACTTCATGGGCTCTAATATGATTAGAGATAGGAGTTCAAAACCCAGCCAGGTTTCTGAAAACTTTTACATACAAAAGTCTTCTTATCAAGGGTGGTTCTAAATTGTATGCGCCACTATTCATTTTGTTTTTTTGACATTTTTGTATGCTTCATAAGGGATATTATCTAAAATTGCCAGCTGTTACTAACAGGACATTGCCCTGATTGACTCTGATATTAATATCGAGGGTAAGGAAATGCTGCCCTGCAGCTAGGTAATAATTCTTTACCATGTTACATAATACTAAGATACTCGTTAGTATGGAGCTTAACAAATATATTTGGCTTAGCTGGCGCTCAGCATGGAACACCACTCTTGCTTTAAATTAATGATGAAGATAGAAGTGGAAGAGTGAATATCTATGATGGGTTGACCTTGGCTGGATGCCAGGTGCCCACCAAGCTGCTCTATCACTCCTCAGCAGAACAGGAGGGAAGAAAATAAGATGGAAAAAAAGCTCATGGATCAAGATAAAGGCAATTTAATAAAGCAAAGATTGCATGTTGAAGCAAAGGAAAAAGAAAAGTTTTATTCTCTACTTGCCATCAGCAAGCAATGTCCGGCCACTTCCCAGGAAGCAGGGCTTCAGTATGTGTAGTGGTTGCTCCTGAAGACAAAAGTTGTAAATAACGAATGCCCCCTCCTTCCTCCTCCTTTCTCTTAGCTTTTATTGCTGAACAGACATCATATGGTACAGAATACTCCTTTGGTCAGTTGGGGCCAGCTGTCCTGGCTGTGTCCCCTCCCAAGATCTTGCTCACCCCCAGCCTACTGGTGAGGGGGGAGAAACACTGGAGAGGCAGCCTTGGTGCTGTGCCAGCACTGCTCAGCAGTAGCCAAAACACGGTGTGTTACCAACACCTTGCTAGCTACCGATGCACAGCACTGTGAGGGCTGCTATGGGGAAAACCAAATCCATCTTGGCCAGACCAAATACAGTTATCAGAGTTTCTGATAAAACTTGTCTTACCAGTACGTTCAATGCTGCCCAGTATAGTCCCAAAGCATTCACTCCCAACAAGACTTTTCAGCAATTAAAATTTTCTTCCCCTGCCTGAGATCTTCAGAAAGAACAGCAATATTAGCATTGCCTAACCTTCCCCAAGTTAAGTCTGATGATTTGCACTTGCATATCAGTGTGTCAAGAGTGGAAGACTCCTTCCTTAGAAATTATATAGCCATCGTGCTGGATTAAACAAAATTACTTTTTTATATCACAATTACAAGACAAACATTTGGAAAGTGAGTTAACATTCTGAAAAGGTGGTTAACTTTCAGAACCACCTCTCTTTTTTTCTTAAACTGAAAATTCATAAAAGAAGATTCACTCCCTTTCCAAGACACTTTATTTGCTTCTAATTTTTTCCTTTTCTAAGTTTATATGCATACACACTATGAAATAAACACATACCTAGCAATTCAGAACAAAAATAACTGTGACACTATTCTGTAGACATGAGAGAGTGAGTGTATCTTTGGGCAGTGCAAAAGCATGAGGTGATTAAATTCTCCCTGTGATGCTGACCTATTAGAAACAATATTCCTTTCAGTAGCAAAACAATACCGTTGTAGAGAATGGAATTAATTTTCTTTGTCAAGATTAGTTATGCAGGTTTTCTCCCCTTACATTGTCTTCAAATTTATATTACTGTCTTGCAAAAATTACATGAGTAAGTCACTAGCATGCAGTAATACATATATTCAGGCATTTTCAACCTTGGAGATTTACTAAGTACTGGCACCATTTCTCTGATGTATAAATCACGAAATACTGTGAGGGTTAGAAAATGGTGGTAGAGGCACATAACTCAAAAGTTTAATGCTCTTAGGTCTCAATCATGCTGTTTATTTCTGTTTTGTTATCCACCATGCTATAGGTCTGCATTAGTTATCTGGCATTCTCTCTAATGAAAGATTGCTTTGAGGATATATTTATAGAAGCAAGGGATTTTGCATCTCCAAAGTAACCTAAAGAGGCTCTTGAAGTTTCTGCAAATAAATGAAAATGCTTAACAGAACTATAGAGATTTAGTTATTGTTCTTAAAAGGACTGAAATTTGTAGCATTGAATTTTGGAAGAATTATATGAGAATAAAAGGACAACTGTGCAAACTAAATTCTGTCTGATTATTAAAGGGCATTCAGATTTTGGAAGATAGATACACAGATTTTTTGTAGTCCTAGGTAATATCCACGCAATGTATTTTCATCGTTATACTAACGAAGGACTGAAAAGAGCTCGTAAGAATATAAGCATAGTTACTGGACCTATCCTATCTAGTTACACTTTGCAGTATCAACTGTTGTTCTCAAGATAATTGAGAGCTTAAAATACCCCCCAAAAAGATATAAAATTCAGACTGTTAAAGCTTTTATCTTCTTTTCACTCTAGGGATGGGAACTAGAAATCACAACAAATTGTAGTTTCTGGACCTTCTAGTTGAATATCAACTTATTGCTTCTAACTGTACAAATGCCAACCCTAAGAAGCAGTGGGGAAATTCAGGATTTCTCTATCAGTCTAACGAGAAACAGTATTTACTGGGATGATGCATTATGCCAGTGACAAACTTTAATTGGAAAAATTGAAAAAAGCTCTTATCGAAAATCATTTTTGCAGCCTGCCATAGGAAGTGAAGCAGGGTACAGTGATGTGTGAGAAAGCAATAAAACATTATTCAAGGGTGTTGAAAGCACAAGAAGAACTATGAAACTCTTTTTAATTTCCTGATCTCCCAGCTGCTAGAAACAGACAGGATGTGGTGCTTTTAAGGACCACAAAAAGGCTCCAAAGCTGCATCCTGTGACCATCATGCCCGCACATATTCACTCAGAATGTAGTCCATATGCACATTTTAGATCATCATGAAAGATATCAGCAAAATATAGGATTTCCTCTCTTTTCAGATATTGCACACAAATGCCCAACGCTAATATAAAATGACAAGGAAGTTGTTTGGGTTTTGTTTCGGGTGTGTTGGTTGTTTTTTTTATTTTTGGGAGGGAAGGGGGCAGGAGTGGGGAAGAGTGTTGTATTAAATGGAACTTCATATTTTGGGAACGTGTATGAAACATCACGTTCTGTTTCCCTACAAAGATCATAGTAAACCATAGCAGAACAAATGCATACTTACTTTTGCAGCTTAAAACCAAAAAATATTCACCCCTCTAAAACCCCACCAAAAGTCTCTGGGAGACAATATTAATTTTCTGTCAGAGTCCACAATCACATTCTGATTTGCTAGAAAGGTTGGTCTCACCTCTTGCAGTAATTTGCAATGTTTATAATGGTTTTTTTGTTTTCTCTTCCACCTACTCCCTCATTTACTGGGCAAGTGTAATCAGGGTTATGCATCTTAGGACTACAAAAGCAATCGCTGATACAATGATACCTGTACATAACTATCTGTAATAGATGTTCCAATCATCAGCACTAAAATTCCAAACTGGCCCCTAGCTGCACCATTACATTTCTTATTCAATTATTACAAAAAGTATTCAATAAAAACACAACACTAGCAATTCTGTGCAAGCATTCAGTCTTAGCTTCCAAAATGAAAATTAATGTTATCATTTGCCAAATTTCTTGATCTGCCTCTAAATCACATTCTCATAAGAGATGCCTATTGTAGATCAAGCCTGGTTCAATATACTCAAGAAATAGCCAGACTAAATGAGCCACAGGTGACATTCTGGTCAGCAAAGTAAGAAGCTTCAGTTCCTCCAAAGCAAACTGCTAAATATGTTCAGTTTTCTAAATTTCATATCTGAATTCAAGCCACAATCTCTCTGTTCAGATGTGCTGCATATATTGATCTTTTCTATATATATATATATGGATCTTTTTATTTTATTATTTCAGTCATATTCTAATATTGACCTAATTTTACACAGTTGGAACTCCACTGAAATCAATTAAATTAATTCAGATTTATAGTGCCACAAGATGCAAGGAAGAGCAGATCCTCAGCTCTTGAAAGGATCATAAAATTAAAGATATCCATCTTCATAGAGTAAATATATTCTATGTGATATAGATGCGTGTGTAGCAAATGCTGAGCTGTGAGTGCCTCTCTGATTGTGATTGATATGTATACATATACACACACACACACATATATATATATATATAAAAAATGATGTGGTACTACTCACTTGACAGCCAGAGGATTCTTTAATAACCCATGTCACGTACATCATGAAAGACTGATGTGAATTTTAGCTGCAATAACTGGAAACCCAAATTATTGTATCAGTAGAACAGCCCTCTCCGTGTCTCTCCGTTTAATCAGTTTATGAGTCACCTTGGAATACCATGCAACCATCTTCCAATTGTTGAAAGATTTTGTTCTGTGTCGCAAACCCAGCAGAAATTACAGGCATGACAGCAGTTATGGTAGGCTAACAGCAACTTATACAGGTACACAGGTACAGATTTATCATATGGGGACTAATGCAGCATTAGCTTTTCCATTAGCTACAGCTTTCTTTTCCCACCGCATCACGCCACCCACACGCGGCTGCTACACAGTGCTGCAGCTTCCCCATGGAACTCTAAAGCACCGTGACTTAGTGACTTCCAAAAAAAGTTCAAATGCTGTTTTATATATTACATGAAAATACCAACTCCCAGGATGTTATTTCTAGAAATCCTTGTTTTATAAGAATTTCAGGTGAGTTTTCCAAATCAAATCCAAACCAATATATTCCAGCTATGCTGAAGCCATACTATAAAGTAGCTCAATTTCACTAGCTTTTGTCAGCATTGAAAACAGGAAAACACTAAGATTTTTCTTGCTTCTGGAAAAATGATTGCAGAATTATTTAATACAGTTTTCCCTGAGGGCCATGAGTAAACAAGCATCAAGAGAATGAGCAAACAGAAATAATACAACAGCCACATACTATCACAGCAAGATAATGAGGCAACCATGTACACTCTCTGATAGTTACCAAGAGAGATTTCCCATAATTAAATTAAACTAAATGTCAAGTAAGTTAAATCAACATCAATTCCTTACATCCATGGATATACACAATTAAGATTTATTTCTATTTCATATCATTCATAATGTTTTGTGGAAAGGAAAGCAGTGAATGTGGCATTAGAGATATAACCAAGGCTAATCAGACTACAGTCAAAATGAATTTAATAGGACTCCTGGATAAATCCCAGTACAAGTTATAGGAAAGCTATACTTTCCCATGCTCTTTGTTATGTCTCACAAGGCTGATATTTTTTCATAAAAATTGGACAAAAATGGGATTTTCATTACACAGGAAAACTTCTTGGGGTTTTTCCTCTTTCTTCATTTGTCAGCTACCTCTGAAATGGTTACATAAACTAAGCTAAACTACAGCTTAGTTGGAGTCACTCCAATTTGATAAAGGATACTTAACATAAACAAAAATGTATTAAAGACTAAAGATGAGGGATATACCAGATACATCAGACTAAAGTCTATCCTCTACATATGATCGTATCTTACATTTTGCTTGGAGTGAAATTAGATAGGTGGTGTTCCTTCTGATTTACAGGAAAAAAATCTGTAATAGTTGATATCATTTTGACAAGCTGAGATTCTTCTGAATATTTGGGCATGTTCAGACATGACTGCAAAGTAAGGTGCAAATGGGTTTTGTCATGACACTATCCTTCAATTCACAAGATTTTCAGAGATTTTAGACATATTTCATAGGCACATGATGACAATAATACATTCTTCTCGGGTTTACTTATTTAAGAGGGAATAAGAAAATGTCCAGTTCTCATCTGGCACCATGTGCAAACAGTGAGCTTTGAAGTAAAATACTTTCAGCCATTAAAATACTCTTTCATATGAGAGATATTTAGTTTTTATTCCTATCCAAGTAAGTTCTGCTAGCTAATAAAGAGAATTAAATTTGCACTTCAATCTACATCAGTAGATACCCTTCTATACATTAGTCCATAATTTTTTTAGGCTAGAAGTTTCTTAGTGTAGGTTATATTATTTAACCATGTGAAAGCCATACTGGTTCTAGGTCCTACATTATATCAGCCTCCCCCCCTAAACATTTTTCAGCCTAGACAAGCAAGAAAACAAAGTTGAAGGTGGAAGTCAGTAATAATTTCCACTTACAAACGGGAAACTAAGGCCAAGCAAGATCAGCATTTGACGTTGCATAGTACATCAGTGGCAGAGTCGGTCCCAGTTTGCAACCTTAAGCCACAGATATATTCTTTATACATGTAATATACACAGATATTCTTCTGGTATGGTTATATATATATATATACACACACACACGCGCGCACATATTCTCTCAGTAAGCCACTAACACACCCTGTCTTGATGTTGTCATTTCCTACTCAAGAATTTCAGTACAGTACCTATTACTTATATTTGCATCTTAAAGCAGTTACCTCAGCTTTGATAATCAAAATCAAGCATAATTTAGTTTCGCTACAGCAAGCGACAAGATCCAGAGGAACTCAGCATAATGGGAAAACGTTCTGCCAACTCAGAAAAATAATAAATTTTTAATGCTAATCAGGAATTGAAAACACAATGTGGCAGTATAAGCTTTTAATTTTAAGAACCTTTTAAAGGGCTTACTTCTAATTCTGCCTTCCTCCTCTAATATTAAGAGTGCCAAGTAAACAGGCTCAAAATATTTACAAATTTGTCAAGCTAGAAAAAAGGTGGAATACAGGAGCTGGAACTGATATGATGCTCCAGCTGTTCACAAACTGGAAAATAAATAAGCTGTAATATTTAAATGAGTTCCACTGAAGATGTGAAATCAGACTGGAAAGGAAATGAAGCAGCATATTCTAGAAATTGCACAGAATTCTCTAAATTAGTCCAAACAGGAAGAAATGCATGCACATTTTACATGCTTCCAGTATCACTTGCATGCAGTCCAAGAAAATTATCATGGAATTAGAACAGAGATTACACTTGTATTTTTTAAGGAATTCTTTTCAGTTGGATCATCCCCCCTTTTCCTTACCCCTGAGAAGTGGATGGGATCAAAAAGCAATAGGGGCCAAACATGACAAGTGTTATTGTGCAACTGGCCCGTGAGCCTTGCAAAGGTATCTCAGGATCGGTGGGGCTCTGTGATGTGGGTGATGGCTCCGTAGGCAGAGTTCAATGAATGGGCACATGAACAACCCCAGAGAAATAAACTTAGGCTTTTCCTCTTATAACCATTACTTACTAGTCTTTACTAAGCCATCAAGTATTGCCACTCTAGCAAGTCCAACCAACCATCTTTCCTCATGACATCTTCCTCATGTCCATATCCACTTAAGACAAGGAATAGTAATTAAAATGTTTACAAATGCTGAAACTTTTTTAAGCCTTCTTGTTCCATCTAAAAAATTAAAAAGAAGTTTTAAAGTTATCCAGCTTCACAGATAGCACTTTTTAAGTGCATTTCAATCCAGAGGCTTCTATATGCAATTAAAAGGAAAAAAAATATAAATTAATATTTTAAAGGGAGAAAAGAATAAAAAGACATAAGTCATAAAAAGAGAAACAATATAAAAATTGTGTTATGCAGCTTGAGGAAATATAACACCAAAGAAGATAAAAGATGAGGACTTTTACTTATATGTAAAATCATACAAAAAGTATAAATGGATAGAAACAAAAAGAATGAAATGTTATAATTCCTCTTGCAGCAAAGTAAATGAGATGCTGGGAAACTTGGAAAGTATGACCAGGGAAGTACTGCCATTAGGGAAGTTCAATTAGTAGAGAGGGGATAACTTTGTGCCAATGAAGGAAGTCGGACATGATGACTCAAGAACTTGTTTTAAGCACAAATCTGCAATACTTCTGCAATGTAATATTTCTGTCAAATTCTGATCATTTTGCTTTTAGAGATTCTAACATAACTCTCTGCATACAATGAAGTATTTGAATATGCGGTTAAATAAATAAGCAAATAGTACTGTCATAGTACCAGGTAACATTAATTAATTTCTTTAATGTATAGGATTTACAATAGAGGAATTCTTCCAATTTCAGTTATCTGAATGGACTACCAACTAAATCAAATGTTGAGGGAAAAAAAAATATAAGGACATAAGGAGCAATTAAATAGCTAAGTGTTATAAAAATAATTTCAAATTTTCCAAGCACTATCAATAAAAACATCATTCTGTACAATTGAAAAGTACAAACTCAAATAAAATAAACCTTAGTGTAGGCAGACAGGTTTATCTAATTAGCGCTTGTTTTAAATATACTGCTAAAATTATTTAGTTACCTAACTGGAATCTAAATACTATAGTTAAAATTGATTCTTTCAAATTCCTTGTTATTAAAGACTATGTGAGAGTATTTGCATGTAAATTACACATTTGAAATATATTTAATTGTAATTTTTAGTCACTGAAATTTGGTAGGAAGGTTGGGTTTTGTTGTTCTTAATGTATCGGAATACATTAGGCACCCTTATTCAATTTCTGAGCAATAATCACTTTGCCACACCGTTCTAGGCAGAGCGCTACCCAGAAGCACCTCTGATAATCACTGCTGCAAACAAAGGTATTGATATTAAAAGAACTCCTTGACCTGGCCCCTCCTTGTAAAACTGGCAGATTCCTCCTAGCTGTTTTGTCACTGTTTCAGACTAAGAACACTGGATATCCTTTAGAGATAACGTTAGGCTGCTGAAAAACTAAGTGCCAAGTTGCTAAGATTTTTGGAAATTTCTGTTATTTATTTAAAATTGACACCTTGTCAAAGATTTCTGCAAATTGCACAAATTATCATCCTGCCACACAAAATGATAACAGAACTACTGTTGAACAATAGTTTAACATTAAACACAGTGACAACTAAAAAATAACACATAAATCTAGCATTCTATAACATTTACTGTATTATTGCTTTTACAACCTTAATTTGTCTTTTTGCACTTATGTATTAAAATATTCCACTTGATTAGAAAATCACAGATTACTTTCTCCAAATTCTCTCTGAGTTCGGGTGATCAATCATACACTGTTACTGCACCAAGACTATGTAATGACAGCCATTCTAAAGACTGCATTCATGCTTCATTTGTTATTAAAATTTTAAAGTTGGGTATTAAACGCAGGAGACATTCTGCACAGAAAAACCTCAAACTGTCACGGTCCACAGATTTTAAACAAATTGAAAGCAACTTTGATTTCAAAAAGTGTTTTTAAAAGTTGCAACAACCTAAAGACTTTTAGGATATTTTTGCACACATACAATTTGTGATGTAATCAATGCTTTAGCTTTGCACCACTGTTAAACACAATAGAAAAAAAATGTAAAGAAAAAAAGACAAACTCCTTAAATCTGTTTAGTAACAAGGTGTAGGTAGTATATAAGTTTCTTAGCCAGCAGATAAAATTCAGAACCTGAGGATTACAAGCCCATCCCTCTGGTGCAGCCTATTAAATTACAGAATTATCTCCCTAAAGAAGTGCAGATGTTTGATCAGCTCAGTGACTTGAACTGGACTAGACAAGCCAGTGTCTAATCAGTATAGAGCATATAGACAGGTATGACAGCATCGGGTGATGCTGTTATCACTATCTGTATGTACATATCAGAAGCAGATGAATGAATTAAGTGTCCTAAATAATCACTGTCTGGTAGGGATTTTCTGTGTTTTGTTATACATGTGGTACTATTTTAACTGTGCCCACTATTAAATCTGGAGTAATCTGCGTATCATTCCACCACAGGATGTCAAAGGTTTAAAAGACATGAAAAATGCATTTTTATGATGAGAAATGCCACTTAACAGTTCTTCAACTTAGATTTCCACATGTGAAGAAAAAAGCACCTAATCCTCCTGCAATAAATGCCAACAAACTGGAAACCTGAATGAGGTCAAAAGCCCGTCAAGGGACAAATGAAGAATTATACATCTGAATAACAGGGTTCTGCCACAATGCTAACCACTAGACTGTAAAAATAGATAGTTTTGTTTAATGATGAGATCAATACAAAGAGTTCTTCTGCAGAAAGAAGAGACTAATTGAAGAAATTTACTTCACAAATTATTTATCATTAAACTTTTCCACCAAGACCAGGATTTCTTCCGAGGAAATCATTACATTATATCTACAGTTTTCAGGAATTACCCATTGTTGCACTAAATATTTAGAGATGACTAAATAAATTCACATACAACAATATATTAAAGATATTAAAAGTTACTTAGTAATTCTATGTTCAGATGTAGCATTCAAAAAAAATACGTATTTTCAGAGAACAATTACAAGTCCTTATTGAAGTTGGTAAGTGGTTCCGACAGACAGAAACAAAAAGACCACTAATATTTCTGTCATTGTCTTCAATCACAGTAGGTCAGCTAAACTATCACAGAAACACTAGGCAGTAAGTCTCAAAATTTCTTCTTTCTTTACCAGGTCAGGGGAAGAAACATCCCTAGATCATCCCTGATTCAGTTTTCCTTTTAAGTACAGTCAGCCAAAGTCAAATGATGTTGTTCTCACCCCTGTTCAAAATGCTCCTTGCAAATTTTCTTAGTAAAGAGGCATTGTAATTAAATAAAATATTTTGTAGCCATTGAAGAATGCTAATTAATCACAAGAACATCTCTCTCCACATTAAAACTAGATTGCAACATCAAGTCCAGAAGTTTCCTGTTCTGGAATTCTAGGTAAGTGCAGTCAGAAGCACAGCCTTCACATTCTCATACGTACAATACAGAAGGTGACAGCTATTTCTCTCCATTTCCGCTGTGTTTAATTCAGCATTAAAATATAATCTGCCAAAAAGTAACATACAATAAGATAAATAAGGGACTGTTACTATAAGAAAAACTAGGGGAACAAAACCAAGCTGAAGACTATTGCAAAGCAAACATTAAAAAAATCCCATTCTCCCATCACCACACTCAAACTCATTGCACAGCACCCCCGTTCATCCTGTCATTGGCTTTTCACAAGACAGCACAAAACTAATTGGTAGGTTTGCAATGGTAGGTTTGAAAACCTGGCACGTAATCTTGGAATTTCTACACTTCATAGTCATAACGACTACTGCTTAAAACTTTGACCAAACAACTACATTTTTTACAAGAAACACTAAGTTCACTTCAAGTTGTCATAAACACAGGCATAGAAAGAGAATAAAATTCTTAAAGTGCTCAGCAGGATGATGCAAAAAGGTCAGCTATGAAACTACATTCATATGGATTTGCTTTAATGGCTCATGTTCCAAAGGTTTTTTTGAAGTGTTGGGGGGTTTGGGGGTTGCTTTTTTTGGTTTTGTTTTGGGGGGGTGGTTTTTGTACAACTTTCGAGGATACAATTAATTTTTATATTTCAAAGCCTAAGAAATTACTGAAGCAGTTAGAATAACAATGGTTTTGGGTTTTTTTATTCTAATCTTATTAGGTTGTTGGGGTTTTTTTATACACACAAAAAAGGAACCACGTCTACTGTTATGCAATAATATCACTCTTCTCTTCCAAACAAAGGTAAAACAAGAGTTTCTTGATATAATCTGACAGAACTGGCCAGGCATGTTATTTAGAGGTAACACTGTTTGAAGGCAGGTTACCTCTTCTGAAAAGGCTAAGGGAAAAAAAACAAAACAAAACACATTTTTTGATAATGTGTCTGTGCTACAGATCATGAGATATTTCCCCTTATCCAAGTCAGCTTCATGCCAAGTCAATCATAAAGTAGCCACCTGGGATGCAAACGGAGACAATACTAATTATTCCCAAGTTATCCTGCTGCCATGCAAAGCTTGAAAGCGGGTATCAACAGATTCTGTTTTTCAGTGCTAGGCCTCCTTCAAAATGAAAGGACCTCTTAACTCCCTTTTCCTTATTACTGCAAGACAAACTGATTTTGACCCTTAGTAAATGCAGACAAAATGACTAAACGTAGAGTCATGAGCTTCTGAAACTGGCATAGTATAACACCCTAAAACGGGGAAATTTAACTTTCTAATGATCAGGTAGAGTATTTAATTAATATTCACTTCTGAATTTTGGTGTTGACTTCCTAAGTAAACTTTCAGTATAAAATTTGAGTTTGTGTCTCATATCCTCTTTCCATATTAAACAAACCAAAAGCTCTCTGGGAAAGCATGTGTTCATGTGCTTGTGTCTTTGCAGTGCTTCACAAAGCACAGCTCTGATTTATGAGAAATCATGAAAACATTATAATTTTTTATACGTTTCCTAAATCTAGACAAGGTTTCTTTTACTGAACTTTTTTTACCCACAGAGTATTAGCAAAACATTAAGAGCTTAAGAATTTATGTTGTATTTGAACAGCAACCCCATTTGACATTTGTTAAGTAAGACTGATGTGACAAAAGAGCAGCTATATAAATAATAAATATATAAAAAAACATAAATAAAGCCTTTACATCCTGAGTACCTATGAAAAGAAAGATATATGGGGGAAGAATTGTTTTTATTGAGAAACTTTAGTCTTGTTTTCCTTTCTTTCTTTCTTCTGCTGGTAGATATTTCTGCCTCTCATATGAGCTTTAGCCTGTATGTCATGATTGTGACACCACCCTCTGTCTTTCAATAAAAAGGATTAATTTTTTTGCTGTTGTTGAACACTCTACACTCCTAAATAAACCTGAGTGTTTGTGTTAAAACTGAAGAATGCAACAGAACTTTATCACTTGTTCCATGGTAATATCCAGAAGTTATAGTTGTATAATGAACCATTCTTACCATAATGAACGAGTGTTACATTAGCATTTGTACTAGGTAACTGGTTTTGCTATTAGAAATAGATTCTCCTGGGAAGACAACTTTCATGAAAGTAACTGCACCTGTAGTAGGACATCTGTAAGCACAGACATTTTAGCCATCACACTCGACTAATGTACTGGGAGAGGGGGGAGGAAATGAATAATCAAGTCAGTGATTCCAAAGTGATGGCTCAGTGCTCCGTGATCATCCAACTGAACAAGCTACAGTGGAATACTGGATTTCATAAATGGTGGCATGTAACCACATAAAACGTGGCTTTGAAAAGTCAAACGTTGCTGGCTCCATCTTAAAGAAATTTTCCAGGTTGTGTCTTACGTACACCTAAGTCAGATGACGCAGTGTTACATACCTGTCAGAATGATAAGTTATGCCACTTCTCTTCTGTGGCATTTTACATCAGTGCAAGTTAAATTTCCAATCACAGATAATTGAAATCATTATGTTGTCAAGATATTTCATAATATTAACAGTGGATTGATAGTCTTTTCATGTTACTATTTCAAAATACTTCCCAAAAGAAATGTTTTGCAATTTACTATGTTAATGCATTACGAGATCTATTGATTTTAGAAGAAAATGTTGACACTAATATAATGCTTTCCTTATAAAATGTATTACCTTTTCCAGAAGACTGGTTTAACCTGGTTAAATATAGGGAGTCTATAGCACAGTAGGACAAGAAACAAAGCATCATTTCATTTTGCTTTTTCAACTACCATTAATAAAGCCAAAATATGCCTCCCACACAAAAAAGTCTTTACTTCTAACTGATGTCTCTATTCAGTGAAATGCTATGAGACTTCATTGTTGCAATGGTCACATTAAAAACATTGTATAATTGTTTTGTATAACTACAAAAAGAAAATATTTTGAGGAAAGGAAAAAAAAAAAAACCAAGCCTTGAGCTTTGCATTGCAACTTTCCTTGACATTGATTTATTAAACATCAGTACTAAAGTCTCTACGTGCCTGTGCTAAAAAGTTTTCTCGAAAAATCTTATCTACAGACCAATAGATAACACGCCATGCAGTAGTAGGAAAACAGGCAATATTTCATACAAAACTTGCATTTTTTTAAACTGTTCTAACAGAACACTGAATCTGTCAATAGACCTACTAAACTTTTAACATCTAAATTGCAAGACTAAAATTCATCTTTTTCTCTTTATTATCTAATATTGATTTATCCATGCCAGTGTAAGGGTAATCAGTATGGCAATAAAGAGAAACATCCTTACTGTCCTATGTCAACTCCTATAGGATATGCAACAGAAAAATTGTGTGCAATGAAATAAATAATAAATCATTAAAGTCATTCTAAATGCACCTACTTCCTGTGATTGCATGTCAATGCTTTTAAGTTTTAAATGAAAAGCAACATCCTGCTTTCAACTCGTTATTCATAAACAGAGCAGGAATTACGTTAAAATTCAATTCTTTGCTACAAAGTTTTCTAAAATGGAGAAACTTCAAAGTAATGTTTATTCATTCAAATAAATTTGATGTTCAGTATTTTATTATCAATTACTAAGTGCATTACAGAAATACAGAAGTATCATTATCTCTGCATTAGATATATGATTGGGAAATGAAGAAATCAAGCAATTTGTGTAACATTTAGTAAGACAAAGTAAAAAAAAAATTATCAGATTCTGCATTAAAGGGGATATTTGTCTCACTGTAGTGCAAATGAACAAGTACTACCTCAGAATGCTAACCAAATCTAAAACCTACGCATACAGTTTAAATAACTTAATATTATGGCTAAACCCTGCTTGCACTGAAATCAACAGAAAACATCTAGAATCATGGAGTTTGTGTTTCCTTTGCTGTCTTTTGAGAATTATACTTACTGAAATACTTCATGTGTATATACTTGCCTCCTAGGAAATAACTGTCGCACTGATCTATTTCCATATAAGCAGATTTGTATATTTAATGGACCTTCAGTTCAGCAGTCTATAGGCAGAAAGCACACTATTAGATAATTGTAGAGAAACAATATTTTTCCTGAAAATTACTCGTTCACATTACCTTTCTACACAAATGGCAAAAGGAACAGTTCACTATTTATTTCATGTCACTTACCAAGAGAGAAAAAAAAAAGGCGGGGCCTCCAGAATGAGATACAATTAAAGCTTGGGAATTAAAATATAATTCTGTAGTCATATACATAAGAAAAGACCTCAGTGCTAAGTTTGAAAATTTTTACTGAATTTTCAGCATCGGTTTCTCACCTTGAAACTCATACAGAACTCGGCTTGCAAATAAGAGCATGGCATTCCAAAACTGAAAAGATGTTTAGAAACCTGGAAGTGCTATAGAGAACTATAAAAAAACCCAGAACATCTCCAAACACATAAGAAGTTGCTTCAGCCAAATTTTTGCTCAACCCGTAACTGTCACTACCATTAAATATGTAGAGCATGCACGAGTCTGGTCCTGCCAAGGGGAAGGATTGACAGGGGAGTTTTGACAGGATTTCGTTACTATTCAATAGCATCTGACCTTGAGCCCAGAAAATTCCCTGAAGGATTGTGGCAGGCAAGTTTTTTCTGCTTTGTTTTAATTCTAAAGCCTATTCATCTTTCTTAAAGAAACATCCCACAATTAGTTTTACATTAACGATATGCCTGCACATATATTAGCCTGTATGTTTCTTGTAAGAAGGCAGGTGTCTCTAGTTCTGATAAAGTTTCATTTGGCTCTCTAACAAAACAGGGTCTTTCAAATATGTTATTTTCAGCCTTGAAAATAGCAAACTACATCTGTCCTCAATTAATCCAGTGTAAATGTGGATTGACTGCACTAACTTCAATTAAAATACACTGATATAGACGAGACCAAAATTTGACCCAGAAGCTGAAACAAATTTAACTTTTTGCTTTAAAATGCTTTCAGTCTTACAGTTCCTTAGATTTTTTCCTTCCGACCTATTTTTTGACATTTTCATAATGAACCACACTACACATTTTTTAACCCAAAGTAGTAAGTAGGAAAAGATAATTCAGATAACACATTTGTCAACAATTCTGTAAGCTAAATTATGCTTTTTAGTCTTTTTTTTCTTTTTTACTAGCAAATATAGACATTTATTTTGTTTTTATAATACTTGATGGTGTTTCAATGGCACTTTGAACTGCTTATCGTAGCAGACATACTCCTGTCACCTTTTTCTACGCGGAGAGTTTAAAATTAAAATGGATTACTTCAAAATAAATAAATAAGCACCAAACACTTCTAAGGTTGTTTAGTTATATTGAGCAAAATAGCTTCTCTCCTATTTTCAAAATACTTGTCCTCTAGTCTAAAAAGTAGAAAATATCCAACAGTGGAGAAAATAAACAGTTAATAATACTGTGTTCCTAGTACACGATGAAAGATAATGCAGTAGAACTACTAATTATACACGTTCATGTTTAATCAAAGTTTCCCAAGCAAAACTCATGTTTTAGCTGAAATCTTTCTAGTCAGCTATTCATTTTTCTGCAGTGCTAAACCATATTTTTACATCTCTTAAGCTGAAACTAATCCAGCATTGAAGACCCATAAAAGAGGGTTAGGAAGCAGTCACAGTCTTCCTTTGCTATAATTTCACTTAATGTCTAAACCAGAATTCTTGAACTTAACTTTGTACTTTGGAAGAGAAATAGGACTTTATATCATCCACAAGAATAAAATTGAAGAATATTCACTGCATTAGGCAATAAAAGGCAGGCACATAGCTTTCTGAAGGTGCAAGAGAAGCAAAGGTGCACTGCTTTCTTTATAACCTGAGAGATGACAGCAAGTCACCATATCTCAAAGTACACTTTTTATTGTTTGTTTGTACTTATGGGTAAAGCACAAGAGATTACAGCACATTTCAGACTAACAAATCTCATAAATGAACTGCACCTTTAAGACTAATAGTGTCTTTTGTTGTCCATATATAGGATCTGCCAACATAAGGCACCAGGTTTACTCCTCTGGCAGGCTCCCACCACTCCTACTGAGGACTCGGTATCAGTAAAATAGACACTATCCAGCTCCTGCATTTTATTGCCTTTCAGTCAAAGACAACTTTGATTATCTTCTTTAGTGGATTAGGACTCCCTACAAAAAAAACTTCCTTGACAAGCAGATCTCTTTCTCCTTTCTCAAATCAGCTCTCCTAGACTGGAGATAGCCTAACATTTATAGAAATCATGCTTTTGTGGAATAGTCTTTAAAACAACAATCTCTGCCGCTAATTTACTCCTCTTATCCATTATAAATTTAAGATAAGAAAAAGGAGGAAGTTAAAAAGCCAGTTTTACAATAACAGCGAAGTAGTTAGTCTGACACAGAAAGACATCTCCTCATCTGAAACAGAATCTTTGAACCTACCATGGAAACCTCCCTGTCTGGTACCATCCAACACATTCAATCCAAAAAGAAAATATGATCAAGATCAGAGAACAGGAAGGACCAAGACTTTTGAAAGTTCAAGAATAAAGCTGCTGAACCAGTAACAAAAACCATTAAGTCCCTCATTTGCAATAAAAGATATGACTAACCAGCAGAGAAGTGGTCAGTTCATCTTATGGAATTTAAATTTGTATCAGGTGCTAACAACTATCAAATCAGAAGGCACAGAAGAGCATGCCTTACTTTAGTACCAAGTGAACTGGTTGAAATACTCATCAAGATAAGAATAATGTAAGTCTAGAAAAATATGGTATCATCACCACCAACCTCCAGAGTTCCCATAAAGTAAACACATGGCTTTGCAAATGCCTATCAAAATTCCCCTCTGTAGCGTATTTTAATGGCAACTACATATTAAATCTTAATACAGTTCAGGCTGTCATTATTTGCTGAAGAAAGCTTGGGAATCTTGAAATCTGAATCCAACAATATTAAATGGTGATACCTAATGTACTGAATCAGAGATCACTGAAAAAAACCAAAAACCACCACCTCCCCAAAGAAAAAAAAAGAAAAAACCACACCACTTGGAACTGATTACAGTATGTATTTTTAAAATACCTCTCAGTTTTTTTACTGGGCAAGCAAGACAGTATGAATGCATTCTGCTGTAATGCATTACAGTACGGGAAGTGTTGAAGAATGCTCAATTTAATCTCTCGGTGGTCTCAAAGTTCTATTGGTCAAACAAATCTGCATTTCAGCAATGTCTTAAACTGTTTTTTCTATGCTTTCTGTGTTACTGATGAAATCAATAGAACTTCCTGATGATAACGGCATTACCGTAAAGTCACAGAGGTATAAATGAGGTTCCTGAATTGTATAACAAGTTTGGAGGGGTTAAAAAAGTTCTTTCACACCAACAAACAAAAACACAAACATTATTTAAACCTTCTAGTGACCAGATGCAGTTCATTAGTTAACTCCATCATTTTTCAGAATCATTTTCATACCTAGCAGGTTGCTAACAGGTTCATTTTTTTCACAAGGGTTTACCCAATGGGAATCTGAACACATTATCAATAAAATAAAAGCATGAACTATGCAATCTCTTTATACATAGCTCTAATGTATTGTATTTTATGTCACACTGATATTATTTGTTTGAAAAAAGCTTGCTATTCTTGATATCCTAACCTTGTAAACTATATCAAATTGTGATGCCAGTGGAGACACTTTTTTCTAATTCTAGTATATATTTTCAAAGTATATCTATTCTATATAAAGGTAAATTCATATAGATATCTAAATAACACTTAAATGCCAATATTCATGCTGAGTCAGATGTTGCCATAATATTAAACTTTATTTAAAATGGGAAAGAGGATTCCTACATATTCATTATTGTACCTGTAAATGAGACCTAATAAAGCTGTTTACAGTTAGCATGCTAATTCTGAAAGTATAACAGAAAGAGTTATCTTCCAATACCCCAAATAATCAGAAAGACAATAAAGCAGAGAATTCCCTTATAAGTGTAAGCATCTAATGTCAGTATTCTTAACTACACTGGATAAGACAAAGTCTTTCTCAATCCAATGCTTACTTTGTGGCAAGCTAAAAGTTTTCAAACCTCAGTTTCTGCTTATTCCTGTAGTGCCATATCAGTGAATTAACTCATGCGACTGATTCTCAACTAGTAGTATAACTTAAGTGTTATAAAAACAGATTTAACATTTTTTACCACAAGATACATTCTCTTAAGGGAAACAAGAAAAGATCTCACATAGGCAGGCTTTTCATTTATTAAAGTAAAACAGTAGGTTTGGATATGCAACAGAACTGCATCACTAAAAAAAAAAAAAAAAAGGTCTTTCATATGAAGAGCAATCAGCTATAAAGAGACCATGAGCAACTAGTGTTGATGCCCAAGGCTCTTTCCAAAAGAGAATACATAATGAATCTAATGGGCTGAATAGTAAGGAAAAATTCAGATTGTTTATCTGTCTGCACCTATCAGGTGCAAAAGAGATAAAAAAGCAGAAGAGCAGACCAAAAACACTAAGAAAAAGAGCCTGTATGGTAGAGAAATATTTTGATACATGAATACGCCATCTCCAATTGCAAAATATGGAAGTAAAAATAATTCACATATATAGAAATGTGTGTGTATAGATATACAAATTAATATAAAGAAGATATAATATACCTTTCATAATACTAGGTGGACTTAACTGTTTAAGACAGAAATGTATTTTGGACCTGAAAATGTACAGCGGAAGAGTTTTTAAAAAAATTCACTAAAATTAATTTCTGATTTCAGCACTTTTTAAAAGCTGATTTCAATACTTTTTTACAAGCATGTGTAATTATTTTTAATCCTAGCTTCCACAGAAACAAAGGGAAAATAGCAAGTTTAGTTACGTGTTCAAAGTCACCCAAGTTACTGTTATAGCTGAAAACAGAAACCATGTAAAAAAATTCCAGTCCTGTGCTACATTTACTGAATCACACTGCTGAACATTATTTTTCCAGGATGACAGAAAATACTTAGGAAATTAAGAATTACTGTTATGAACTGTACCATCCTCTAGCTGATACTTCAAAGAGGGGACAGTTTTCTGCCCAACTAACTCCTCAAATGTATCTAAGTCAGTGGCTGGCAATCTTTTCCAGTCTGGAGACCCCTAAATTTTCTTTATTGTACTTACAAGCACCAAACGTCAACTGTAAACCTATAAAACTGTTGGCTCGGTTTTCTTAGTTACTCTTCATAGCTTTCTACAACAGCAAATTGAAAACCATCAAACAACTCGCCCAAAACAACTCTGCAGTTTTTACCATGAGAAAGAACAAAGCAAATCTGAAAAAGTAATCTACAGGGAAACTTTCCTACCACGATTTTCTAGTTTGATAGAAAAAAACAGCTACAGATTTCTCAAACATATTTCTGTTAGTGTGACATGCAAGCCTTTTATGTTCAACATACTGATTTATGTTGCCGTTCTGTAATATGGAAAACTTCTGATTTTCATGTACTTCATTATTTTTGATAATATTTTACAATAATTTAAGTATAGCAGAAAAGGACTTTAAAATCTAGCCTGACAGAGTGCATCTCGATCACATTCATTGAAACAAATCCTTAGGCATAAGCATCAACAACAAAATTTGTTCAAGCCTTCATTGAGAACAAAAAAAATTGCTGTCCTGAAAAAAAATGTGAGCAAACTGCTATGACATTCAAGAAAGATCCTGCTGAATTCATTTTTTCATATCTGTGCTGGGTTTCGGTACACAATACTATGCCAGGCTTTTGAGGGGTAGGAGAATGTGACAGTTCAGCTTTGTTTACATTGCTTAGAGCAGAACAAATTGTCTGATTTAGCCAAAACAACAGAACTGATTGTTCCAGGTTCTGTTTATATATGCATGGTTGTTAAACTGTAGCATGGTATAAAAATGGTAGCATGCAACATTGTCCAGACAGTCTAATGACACCCAAAACACATTTAGATCAACTGCCCTAATGGCGTGTTCTGTTGATTCTTCTAGTTTAAAATTCTCCATGTAAGGTTTAACTTTACACTATTTGGGTTGGATAGATTAAAAAAAAAGAATCAAAAACAAGGCAACCAAAGTCACAAGGCCAGACTTACTTCCTTTTCCTGAGGAGCAGATTTAAAAAGGAAAAATTAGAAAATTAAACAGCTCAAAGATGTTGCAAACATTTTGCATTGACACTAAAATGCAGACAAGATACTCTTGCTTGTTACCAAGATACCCGGCTATACTTTCTCAAGGCACATTCAGTACCTTCAGAATGCGCGTTATGGGATTAAATATAATAGTTGACATAACAAAGAAAATAGTGCATCTCCATGAAAAAGCTTCGCATTCTGCTATCCTTTGCAGCAAGCTCATGACAGTATCACATTTTGTATATCACAACAATCAGATGGCTCACTAAATCTACTCATCTCTACAGAAGTAATTTTTGCAACATTTTACCCTGACAGGCATAAATTGTTTTTTTAACAGTACGTAGGAGTCACATGTTTTTCAATGAGAGGACTGTGGGCATCTGACAGAACTGGATGTCTCAGTTTGCATGCAGTGAAGAGTATCTATCTACACAAGGGAGGACCAGGTTCCACATTTCACCTTAGTTCCTCATGTGGTATCCCCATTCTAAGTAATAACAATTACACTGTGTTTGAAATCAAATTTTTTTGAAGTTTGGACTAGAAATAGAGGAAGAATCAGATCATGTTTCTTTTTCCATTCTACACCTACCCCACCTCAGTTAAGCTAGTTTTGTGAGCCCCTCTCCATGACCACAGTAAGTGGCTCATTAAAAGGCATGGAATTACATTGCAGAAATTGCCTTTTCACCTATCTATCCTAGCCACCTATGCTGAATAGAAGCAATCTTCACAAGACAGAAAGAAGCAGCAAGACTGCTTCAAACTTCTGAAAAGTCCTGTCCCTTCCCCTTTTGAGAAAATATTAATAGGTCTTTACTTTTCTCCCACCTTCCCTACTCCAACATTTCTCCTATCCTCATCCTGAGATGAAGGAAAGTGCCTGCAGGATAAAGACTTGTACTCGGAAGGAGGGAGCAGGACCAGTCAGAGCAGCCACGCTAATTTCCCCCTTAAACTCATGGCATTTTGCTGTATCCTTCGAGAAGACCCTGAGAACTTTCAGCTTCTAGGTGAAACACATGGAATAGGTAGTTAATATTCCGTAATTTTTACTGTGAATTCATAACTTCTTCATCCTAGTTTCTGCAATTAGATTTCCTGCTCCTTTCTCAGAAAGACAAGTAGGTTGTATACTATTACTTCAGATTGAACCAAGCGTTCTGAACCTTACCAATAAGGAGAACCATTTAAAAAAAATAATACATATAAATTATCCAGGGAATATGTCAAATTTGGCTTGTTAGTCTTGGATGTCAGTAGCCAGCATTTTAACTGATTCTGACTGAATGGCATATTATTCTTCCAGCAGCAGGACAGACATTACACATCACATGAAAAGTGGGACTTCCGGCACCTTTAGTGGTAAGCTGTGATGTTGTCTCTCCTGCAGCATTTGAAGTTGAAATAAAGCATTAATTACAACAGAGAGGAACCCCCGGCACCAAGTCAATATGCATTTAAGGAGCCAAATAGAACTACTGAAGCCAAGCAGAATACACTGAGAACATTTCTCAGGAAACTTGCACATATTCAACTATCAAACAACAGTTTAAAAAAAACAACCCACTGAATATTTAAGCAGCAAAAGGAAACTGATTTTGACAGACAATATTTTGTATAGAAATTAATCTTTTTTTTTTTTGCTAAACACCAAAAGGGAGATTTTTTAATTATTTTTTTAACCACCAGCATAGCAGTTTGTTCCATTTACCCCACACCTCAGAACAAATCATTGATGTCACAACTGCACAAACATATGTGCAGAATTATCTTTAAAAATATGCATTATGTTTTGATTACAAGCACAATTTTATTAAATATACTAAATACAAAAATATTAAACAAACAATATTATCAACTGCATCATCAGAGCAGCCTTTTGCATGGGAACCATGTAAATGCCTTAAGGGGAAGCCATCTGTCTCCTCTGGTGAGCTTTGCAAATATGCCTCGCTTGCAACAGTTGTGTCCATATCTTTTGTTCAATATCTGACTATTGTCAGTGGCCCATAGGCAGAAGGTAAATTTCCTCTGCACCACACTCTTATGATGAGGATGCAACACAGCGTCATTAGAAGGAACACTTCTGTATTTATGTACTTTCCTTCTAGCTGTACCTAAGAAAGAAGTAGCAAGGACCTTTCCTAACTTATGTTTAACATTAATATTAGTGATAGTCTTTTAAAAATATTTTTAAACAATAAAGACTTGTATAACTACAATAGCAGTTTCCCAAAGCCAGTTTTGCTATAACTGTCTGAGTACTAATAATGTTCTTGACTTTCTCCAAATAATCACACCATTCAAAACTTGACACAAAATTATTTTTAAACATGTTTGCTCTTCTTCATTTTAATGATAGTATGCCACAGATACCTTAATTTAGGAAAAAAGGAAGTTGTAGATGCCAAAAATGTCAGCACAGTATATTTATTCCCACTGTAGGAAAAGTCACATGGTCTATAATAATATCAGAATAAATGCTACAAACTTGGCCATTTATCTACAGGTCACAGAAGTCGCTGCAGCACAGTAGAAAGTTTCTGAAGATAACTTTACAGTAGATAACTCTCATAGTAGCAGCTATAAGCTGACTGAAACACCACAGAAACTCGGTAGATTAGACTACGTTGAGATCCAGTTTACAAAAAGAAGGCATTTGTAATTTTAATTAAGATAAACGTTTATGAATTGTATGTGTGATGTATACACTTCATTTTCTATTTGTCCACTTTCTGAGCTAAGAATTCAAATGCAAGGTTTTAAGTCCAATTAAGTCCACTTCTCAGTATAGTTCATGTAATTCTTCTATGAAACATACTGTTTAGCCTTCCCTTGATTTCATTTTGGCATCTACATCTACCTACCTTGTGCTCACTTAATCCATCTCCACATAGAAGTATTTAAAACTGGTAAAATTGAGGAGAAAAAATACTATTTATGTTTCATTAGCCATACACTTCATGGGAGACTTAACAGAAAAGAAAGTTTAAAATTGGCATATATTAACACTAAAAGCAAGCTGATAAAAAAGAAATAATTAGTCAGCCACTTCCTTCCCATATTACAATGTCATATGTGATAACAAAGTAACTTCTTAGTACTACATATTGCTTCATACTGAGAAATTATCGTGTTCTTGTTTTTATTATATTAGTTTAAGCACTATTTTTTTTTTATTTTACAAGACAAGATCCACTGAAATTACAGCAGTTTCACGAAACACAAGGTGCCTATCTTAAAGGTGTAGTGACAACCAGAAATTCTACAGCTACATTGCAGAATTGAATAGTCCAATGCTAAAGAAATATGTACACTTGAAGAACTTTCTCTCCCACAGGACTGTGGGCAGAAGTCTACCCTTTGATGCAAAGAAATCCCCACAAAAGATTCCTTGCTATTGTCAATAATAAATAAATATTGAGAAAAAGAAAGCACATAAACGGAACTTAAACTAGCTGCAGTTACCATAGAAACCAGCAGGACTTACTCAACACTTCCTACTCTGTTCCATTATCATTCAGTATCTCATGAACTCAAATGGAGAAGTATTGTTTCTATTCCTATGGAAACCCTGGAAATAGCACACATCATTGTCACAGGAGATTAAAGCAATCTAGAACACATCTCTTGGATTCATTTATGTGCCACCAAGGCCTACGAAAGATTAAAAGTAACTAAACAAAGTCCATTTCTCAAAAGAGAGGAGCAGAATCCAAACTATCCCTGTGAACAGTAGGTAAGTAACAAACACTGGCAAGCAGTTTATAATCTGTGAACAACTGTCATGAATGGATCTGTACCAATAAGACTATGCCCTTTAGTCCTTATGACATTTCTCTTATTGTTGAGGGTGAGAAAGGGGAACTTCTATACAGATGTAATAGTGTATAACCTAAAATGCATACACAACTCTTTCCATCTCAGAAGACCTAAAAAAAATAAAATCTGCCACACAGATTCAGATATATACATATCGTTAAACAAGATCCATGAATATTTGAATGAATATGTATTAAAGGTAAGATATTTCCCCATCACTCCCTTCTGACTAGATGTCTCCTTTTTCTACTCTATTGATCTAAACTTTTAATCTAGCGATTAGAAGCTATGACTGCAAGCTGTAAAAAATGCCCCCCAGACTCAGTTCAGTTGTCTATCCAGCACAGAGACAAATCTCTGACCATGTTAATATGAGATGCTTTTTAAGAAGAACAGGAAATAATAGTAACTTTCTGTAGTCCATTCCACTCGTACAGTATTTGGAATGAGTATGTTGGAAGATTACCCTTTCCCATACTCTGTAATAGCTGTTTGGTATCTAATGCCCATTTGTCCAATCCATTTTATGAACCTGTTGACACTGTCTACACAATCTCCCTTTACCAAAAAAAAAAAAAAAAAAAAAAAATCCAGAAGTTCACTGATCCTCATATTAAAGAAAACCTACTTTTTACAAATATCTCTTAAGTTGACCTCTAACAACTTTCATAAATCACCATTGTTTTTAGAATCTGGTTAATAAAAGTTTGGCATAGACTGTTCACCAACTTCCTTTGTGAATGCTGACCACATCCCATACCAACCTTTTCTCCAAACTGAAAACTCCCAGCAATTTTTACCTTGTAAGGCTGTGGTTTCACATCCTTATTGCTTTTGTTGCCTTTCTCTGTCCTTTATTCTGTCACTCTTAAGATATAAAAATAAGGACTTCACACAGTACTCAAGACGTGGGTATGTAAAGATTTTTTTTTTTTAAGTAGCAAAACTATGTCCTCTGTCTCGTTCTTGATAATGCCCAGGGTCAGTCAATTATTTCAGAGAACTATCCATGATAATGCCAAAACTTTCCTCAGTCGTATCTACCAGTCCTGACTTCAGAATCACTTAAGTGTGATTTCCCCCCGCCCCGTGATACATTGCTCTACTTTTACACACACTCATGAAAACAAGTCTTGATATGGGTCTTGGTTCGATGCACGTATAAAAAAACCAAAACCAAAACCCCAAACCACTGAGGACATGGAACATCCTGTGCTTCCTGCCTGTGCAGACTTGGAGGCTGAGAAAGCCTTCCTCCTTATCCTCTGGTTCAGAAACCTGGAGCACAATACAAGGGAAAACATGGCACTAGTTATTTTTGCCTAACTAGGGGAGTTTATAGGTCACACCAAACATTGCTTAACTAAGAAAAATTGTAATGTCATAACTAATAGACTGCAAAACAAATCCTGTTATCCAAGACTGAATGTGCTTCGCTGTTGAAAAACTAATGTCAGGTTTGGATTTGTAAAATGCTTGGAATATTATGAGTATGAAAGACTAAATCACTGAAGAATACATTCAATTTCTATTGTCAAGTCAATTAATAAATTTTATTGTACATTAAGGCCTATTCCGATTAACTGCATCCCAAGAACGTTGCAGGTGCTCAGAAAAAAACTGTACGTTAATTCCACAACAAAATTGGTTGCAAGACATCTCCAGGATGACAGGGTCCCACAACGGAAAGAAAGATCAAAATTTATGAGAGCTTTGTTTATCCTTGATAAAGCTTGTTAAACTCCATATTCAAATTCTGAGATGTTTCATGCTCAAGGTTGCTCAAGGTTTCTCTTCCTGCTTTGCAAATCTGGTAACATAGCTGATATTGTCACAAGAACATTGTCAAAAAAAAAAATTCTGTATGTATACCAAATGTACCTGCCCTCTCCAAATTCATATCTGTCAGGGATACCAAATTATCCTTTGAGCACCTATTCTCATTAAAATCATGAGAGAACTGTTACTGCCTTTGGAAGCAGGGAAAAACCCCACATAACTTCTGTGTTGCTAAATTTCACTTTGGCTGCTAGGCAACTGTAACTTATTGCAAGAGGTGTTTTTTCTACCCACCACCCCTCAATGTTAAAAGAATTTGAGTCCTCTCCATCAAAAAAAAAAAAAATGCAGCTAGAGCAAAGCAAGCTGTGAAAATATCCTGAAAAAATCGCAAGCAGTATATAGCATATTTACATTTTTTTCCAGGAAAATCTACTATAATTACTTACCTATTTCAAAATCCACTGGTTTTCCTTACTTATATTTTTTCAAAACACTCCACAAGCTCAAGCAATGCACCTGACTAAAAAAAAACAAACAAAAACCAACCAACCACCAGTACTTGTAATTCCATTGCTTCTTTTATCTTCTTTCCCCTTCTAGGGTACTCTTATTTGCTATATTTTTAAATGAATTTTCTCTTTATGACATTTATGGTCAAAACCTATGTCTTATCTAAGTAAAATTAACTGACTCACACTTAAGAATGTTTGCTTGAGCAAGAGTATTGCAAATAAATTGCATTTCAGTACTACATGTATTTATAATTAAAAAGTGATCATTATAAAGAAATTAAAAAACCTGAAGGCTTACATTTTTATAGAGTCACAGAAAGATGCCACTCTTGTCTTCCCCTGAATGAGCAGTGAGGCCTTTAGCACTTTTAACTGTTCTTCAGAAGTCCAGTCAAGGATCTAAATCTTTCCATAGTAAACATTTAGTGCACTCTCTATGCACTAGGTGGTCTTTGATTCAGACCTTCAATGACGTTCTATACCTTAAGAAAGCAACCTAAATAATCTTCTAATTAAATAACTTAGTAGCAAACAACTTTATTATATACTATTGCCACTAATTGGCATCCCCTTTTTTCTCCCACCTTCTCCCCTCACGAAGGGCTTTTCTTCTCCTCCTTTCAGTGCTGCCAATCTAAAAGACATTTTCATCATGTAGTAATTAAAAAGCAAAGTCTTACACACTCCATTTTAACACTATTTTGTCTGTTTCTGACTGACTCTGTTTCCTTTAGGTACCGTGAGAGTCAAGGCAGCAGGCAAAACCACCGCATGGCACTTAGCACAAGCCAAGGAAAGCTCATCTCTCTGCTATGCATTTGCAGGTCATGTGTTAAATAAAAATGGAACAAAGCAACAATTATTTGCTCCATCATTTTATCTCCTGGATTTGCAATTGAAATAATGATTTTTTGCTTCATTGTCAGTTTATAGCAGAGTCAACATTCAACTGTGTCCTAGATTGAACTGTGGTAACTTACAACAATATAAATATGACTTTCTCTTGTATATCAAGCACTTTACCTAATTAATGAAGTCATCATCATCTTACACAAATGATTAAAAAAACCTCATTTCAGGAAGCAAAATCAGTTCATAAACACCTTTAATTTCCTGCTTCTTCAGTTAATTATGAACATGTCTGATTCTTCTTTGAGAAACCCACCTTAGGAGTATTTATCTGATACTTCCCATCATCTACAGCATTATATAGCACTTCAAAGTAAATCAGTATTTTCCTGAGCAGATTTTAAGTAAACTGTTACCTTTTATTGTTATGTATATTTACGCCACTCAACATCAACTGCAAATAGAACTGCATGGGCTCAATTAGAATGTTCTTAAATCATGTGTTTATGCAATTTAATATTGACACATTTTTAAATAGTATGTAAAATTCTCATCTACTTTACGTAAGAGCAAAAGTCACATTTTCAAGGGTTGTGCCACCAAGAACATTAAGTTCCAGTCATGCCTTTAAAACCTAAAGAGTGAGGAGAAAAGGATATTCTGACCACACAACTGTAGCCACCATGCCTGGCCAAGCTCAGTTTTCTACACTACTTCAGAAAACAAAAAGGGTTTCTAACTGAAGGACATTCTGGATCCCCTCTACAAATGTCTTCCTCCAAAGCCTGACCTTCAGATGAAGCTGGGTAGCATAGATATTCCTTTGTGCAAAAAACACTTCTGAAGTGTTGTGTAGAATTTAGCTCCTAAAGCAGTAAGAATGTCTAGTTCTATTTCAGTACTTTATCTCTGCAATATTCACAGAAAAATACTGAATCAACTACAATATTAGCACAATCTCATATACGTGCCAGGTTTAAGTCTCTTCTATCTAATCTTGCTGTCATTAACAGACAAGAATTACATGCTCTGAGATGCTAAGTTGACAGAATGATAAAACAAGTGTTGGTCAAATGTTTTGAAAATTTGATGGTTTAATGATTTAGCAAATAAATTTCCCGTTCTCATTTCTCATGTTGCTCCCCCCAACAACAACAAAAACCCAAAAACAAACAAACAAACAAGCAAAAAGAGAATTCTCTTTTTAACAAAATGAAAACTATTCCTCCAGACTAAAAGAACAGAAATATGTTTCCTAATGGTCCTCTGTTGGAACTGATACAAAACCACCCTGAGGACCAGGGAACAGAGGCAACTTCTACCTCATGTAACCAAGAGCTAAGGATACAAATGGAGATATTAACACGATGTATTTGATACACTATCCTTTCCAATAAACCTGCTCTTAGATACTCACGTGATGAGGGAGCACCATACTAAGAAATGACACAAAGCAAACATTTCGTATTGAAGAACCAGACATACTTGACCACTTCTGTGGAGCAATGCATGAAACTGGCAGCACCATTTCTTCTCTGCTCCAAAAAAGTAATGAAGAGTAGGTGCAAATAATGCTGTTTTACATGAGATCACCAGTATGAGAAGCTTTTGTGCCAGGGAGACAGTTAATTCTGCCAGCATTCAGAATCACTTCCACGGAGAATGTGTGAAAGTTTTTCTGTATACAGAGATTAATTTGCACGCTACTCATATCTTTGGCTTCACCTAGTTAGCTCTAACATGTACATGTAAAAAATACTGCCAAAATTTAAATGACAAGCCTGAGTTTTTTCCACAACTCACACAAACACTGCTGGCAGACCAAGATATCCATCACAAATAGGTTTTACATAGAGTTTCAGATACCTAAAAAGATTGATTTATTTTTATTTTAAACACAACATTTAATTGAAGTGAGAAGGAAAACATTTCAAGGTTTGAGAAGGTTTTAATTTCTCCTCTCTGTTTAGTCTTCAAATGTAATTCTTCCCCTTTTATCAATGGAATGGGAGGTGACAAAGAGTACATGGTTTGGGGTTTTTTTCTTTTATTTCAGTCACAGAACTCTTCCCTTCCCCACAACTACCAATGAATTAACTATTATTAAGAAAACTAGTGTGGAGGGGAATCATCTCTTTCAAAGATTTCAGAGTCACTGTGTTTGTCAGGAATGGATTAAATCATCTCACTAACTGTCTCCAGTGCCCCAGATCATGAATAACAAGCAACATCCCTTACTTTCCAGTAGAAGCACTGAAATGTGTGATTTAGAAAATGCTTTTTCCAAAATAATTTTCAAACAAAAAAAAAAAATCAAACAACCCATTGTTAAGTTTTCAACTAGTTCTACAGCTATGATGTTGAAGAAGGCCACCTAGTCTGTATTTTAAAGAGTGCCTACTGATTTGCATGTATTATCTAAATTGAAACATTTGATTTCACAAGAGAATTGGGCAAATGGTCCTATGTTGATGTAAATGTCCAATTTTGTACTACAACCGCATGGATGTGAAGCTGTGACCTTTAAAAATAAATTTTGTCCTGTATTTTCCATACTGTTGGCCTTTATTTTCCTCACCTGTGGGTAGCCAAGAAGTTTAAATATTAAACTGGTAATTATAGGAGCAGCTACTATATAAATATTTGTTCCAACACTCACAAAACACCTGGACAAGCTGATCTGATAAATTAGGAAGTTGTTTTGTAAGGTTACTGGGGAAGAAATAAAAGCTAGACCAGACATGTCAAAGAAATAGTGACAGACTCCAGTAGAGAGAGGTCCAAAAAATATTCAGTTTTGGTTCCACAAACAGCACTTGACATTCCAGTAAGATTCATTTCAGAGAAAATGACTGTCCAGGCAAGAATAATGATGAGAGTTTTTTCCATGAGCAGAAAACACAAATAAGATTCTACCTTACACCAATGTGTGTTGAACACTTTGCTAACTTGTCTCCTTCACCTGTCAAATAAACCCAGGCAGCAGTTACACAACAGACTCCAGGTTATCATGCTGAACTAAAGATCAATTATAACTCTTTTCCGAAGTCCATTTTCAGCAGACCACTTCTAAAACTTTTTTGTAGACATTGGATGTATAAGACTGATTTTAATTTAAACTCTCTCAGTGTAATAAAGTACTATAATTTCTTTAGCTGCAGATATCTCATACAATTTTGATTTCATAGGACTGTAAAGCCACCAGTTCTTTCTTTAGGGAAAAAAAATAATTCCACACTTTGATTCAGAAATATAATAGCTGGCAGGAACAGGCTATGTTAACTTAGTAGGAATTCATGAGTAAGTCATAATATTTTCAAACAATATACTTTGATAAAAATATTGACTTGACTTAGCTACATCCTATAACTACAAATAACATGAATATTCTCACTAGCACAAATGTTCACTGCAGCAGTTAACCTTTAGCAAATATAGCTGTAAAGTAAAATTGAAATGAACAGTCAATGTTCATACTGGAAATGGTCCCCCAGAAATTACAGACTATCAATTCAAATCCTGAAACTGATGAGTGCTATATTGAAATAAATGCCTGTTGTTTTTTAAACTGAACAAATTAACTAACAGACTCCATACATGGCTACTTATTTTTCAAATGATTAGTCATATTGATGAGCCCAGATGTCTACAATGCCTGCTGTTATACCTTGACAAGAATATAAATATACAATAAGAAATAATCTGATCCAATGATGTCAGCCAGCTGTCTACAAAGTATCTGGAAATAAACTAGTCCTTTATAAGATGCTATGGTAAACTACTAGTACAAAAAAAAAGTACCCCAAAAGAAATAAATGAAGTTATCAAAAGGAATTGGATAAGTTCTCCCAGTATCTTGAATAAAAATACATAGTAAAATGTTTTAGGTTTTGGTCTTGATTGTTGGTTTGTATTTGTGCTCACATATACCTCAGCAAAAGCAACACAGGACGATTCCTGATTGCATAGCTAGTAGTATAGGACTCTGGTTTGGGGTGATTTTTAGCCTTGATACTGAAATTGGAACAAGAAGCAGGGCACTAGAATTTGTCATTTTTAATGCTGAAGACCTCAGGAAAACATGCAAAAGAAATGTGTCACTTTTCAGAAGATCAATATATCAGTTTCAGATAGAAGACATCTAACACTAAAAGCAGCAATGGAACATACTATCAAGCTATTGATTGAAGTGAGCACTTAACATAAGCAAATGGGCAGAAGGTATTTTTAGGAAAAATATAATCAAAATAATCTTATTGTAGAACTAAACAAGATTGTAGCAATTGAGCCACCTCAACTTTTCACTGTAAAAGACTTGATTGGGAAGTGCAATTTCTTTTCATTTCCTTCTCTCAAGGTAAAATATCTCTTAACCAAAGTAAACAATCAAGGACACAAATTCTATTTACAGTTTAACCCAAACTAGTTCCAAAGTCTCACTGGGATTCTCAAAAGTTTTAAATAGGATTTATATCACTTTAGCTGTTAGTTCATAAGTACACACATTCTAACAAAGAAATTAATCAAAACGACACAGGAGACACCTTTTACTGCAGTGAATGCCATAGAAAACCCTTGGCAATTACTTATGATTTGACAAGGCTATAAAATAATTATATTCAAATAAAGTGAAAACTGTATTTTTTCAGTGGAACTTTAAACCACTTGTTACCAATATCTAACTTGTGACTCTATTTTATACATAGTGGTTCACATTTGAAGGATTTCCTAAGTTAATAAAGAAAAAGATCAAAAGAACATAAAATCATGACTAGTCCACTGAAAGTACCACAAATCCCATCGCATAGCCAATTCAAACTTGTCCTTGCTTTACAGTTCTGACCGCTATCTACATTTGTAACACTGTGCTTATTTTCCAAGTTGGCTTCCATTTTTGCTATCACAATTTTACTTTTATCCTATAGTTTTACCACATAATATGAAATTACTAAACTCGGTGTTTGTAGCACAATTCAAAATCATGGTGTCAGAATACAGGAATAGCCGGGGTGGGAGCAGGAGGGGCTGGAAGTCAGGTTTTCTTACTTGCTCTCTCTGCTTCTCTCTTGCAGTGGGAATTAGTCTGCTATTTTACTTCCAAAAGAGAAAATTGGGATTGACTCAGCACTGATGCAACAAACCAAAAATCCTCCACTAATGCTGGGACACAGTGTTTGTTAAAAAATGTTCTTTAAAATAAGAATATAGAAAATCATAGAAAACTTACAAGTACTCTGCCAGTTAACGTCTGGGCAGATATCATGACTCCTGCCCAATCCTTCACAGAAGTCATCCATCCCACTTCTGCTGCCACATTCTCCTCTTTTTCATCTGTTGGTTTGCAGGCCCCATCTGCCTGTGCATCTCCACCACCATTGATCTTCTGGGCCTCCTGCAAAGTAAGTATTTGGGTTAGTTAACATTTAGCAATTTGACAATAAAAGTTAGCGTACAGTTGTGGCTAAGAAATGCTATGAAAAAGCAAATCAGTCTTCCTAGGTTCCTGCTAGATGAAACTAAGCACCTACTTGGCCATATCTCTTTAGAAGTAACAGAAGCAGAAACGTTCTATGAGGTACCAGACTAACAATTAAATAATAACACTCTCCTTGACATTAAATCTTAAAAACACATGTGGCATCAAATATGCTATATGTTCCTTCCTCATAAGCAGCGTAATTGCCAAGAGCTATGTATGCAATTATAGAGCTACATGTGAGCTTGTCAGACATACACTGAAGGACCTTTTGATGTATTAGTTCAAAACAACGTGTACTAGGTATGAGAACATAATTTATGTCAAATTTTAATTTACTATCACTAGAATTAATTGAGTAAACCTTCACTGAGAAGCATGATGTTACATGACAATAATTATCAAGTGTGAGGAGGACAGAATACACCATAGAGAATCTGCAGGGAGCTACCATGCTATCAGTGAACCAGTGTTCAATGAAAGCGTTTAATATATCACAGGAATTCTTCTGTCAGTAAGTGGCTCTCACAGAACAGACAGCTAGAATTTAAAGAGGAGCCTCAGCTGCACCAAGCTGACTGATGAGTCACATGCATTGGAATTCATATCAGTCTCTCACGGATGCTGCAGCAAGGATGTCGTGCTCTGTAACTGCCTGCTATGTGCTACAGTCACGGATGCTGCACAAAAAAAATCAAGGGAAATGATAGGAAAAGCCAACCTGGATTGTACAGCGTTTAAAACATATCATATGCAAAGTATCAGACTGTGCTGTGAGCATGCCTTTGGTGACAGCATAATACTAACAACTTGCTGAATACTTGACAAGTTGTGCTAAGCAGGAGTATGGGAGACAGCAAAATTCAGTGCTGAGGCAAGTACCGAGCACTTGAACTGCACCCATAGATCTACATTAATGCTTCAAGCACTCCGCGCAGACCAACAGCTTGAAAGACCTTGTTTATAGATGATTTGCCTATAGGCCACTAAGCAGGAAATCAATTGCCATTAATCCGCTTTGGGATATCCGTTATACAAGCAAAAATGTTTGACGTCAGTTCAACAATTATTACTACAGTAGGAATACTACACTACCACAGTCAAAACACATAACTGTGAGGTGGCCTTGAGGACACAGCTGGACATAAAGATAAGGGCACTTCCTGAGAGCAGTACTGAACTAATAAAGCAATTGCACTGAATCTGTCAGCAAAGGACAGTAGAGCAACACTAAAATGTAATATGGAGACCAACAGCTGTTTTTAGAAAAATCTCAGTATTGCAACTTAATTAGCTAATCAGATTCTTCTCTGTTAGTCTCCCTCCCAAAATGTGGGCTCTATCTTCTGACTAGCCATTACAGCACAGTGCATGATGAGGCTATATTGATAATAACAAATTATTCAATTACAACAGTAATTCAGTACTTCCTAAGCAAATAACCAGATAGAAGATAAAAGCTACTTTGAAAGATACATACGGCATTGCTCACACACAGAGCACAACCTATAGAGATGAGCTCATCGCTTAGGACACTGATGTATGGTACGGCACAAGGCATATCCAGGAGAGTAACATTTGGCTAAGGACAATTTATGACCCATATCATCACCAAGCCATACAGATCAGTGCCAAAGAAATGCCTTGGCCACCATCAGTATTTTGATTATAAACCAGGAAAGAGAAACCTAACTTCTTGTCCACTTCTCGTGAACAATGAGGTGGATTGAGACCTGGCTGAATAGCTGTGCTCAGAGGTCCTGGTGAACAAGAAGTTATCCATGAGCCAGCAATGTGACCTTGTGGCCAAGAAGGCCAGTGGTATCCTGGGGTGCATTAAGAAGAGCATGGCCAGCAGGTCAAGAGAGGTTATCCTCCCCCTCTACTCTGTCCTAGTGAGGCCACATCTGGAGTTCTGTGTCCAATTCTGGGCTCCCCAGTTCAAGAAAGACAAGGAACTACTGGAGAGAGTCCAGTGGAGGGCTACAAGGATGATTGGCAGACTGGAGCATCTCTCTTATGAGGAAAGGCTGAGAGAGCTAGGTGTGTTTAGTCTGGAGAAGACTTAGAGGGGATCTGATCAATGTTTATAAATATCTAAAGGGTGGATGTCAAGAGAACAGGGCCAGCCTCTTTTCAGTGGTGCCCAGCAACAGGACAAGGGGCAACAGGCACACACTGGAACACAGGAAGTTCTGTCTAACATGAGGAAAAACTTCACTCTGAGGGTGACTGAGCACTGGAACAGGCTGCCCAGAGAGGTTGTGGAGTCTCCTTCTCTGGAGATATTCAAAACCCACCTGGATGCCATCCTGTGCAACCTGCTCGAGGTGATCCTGCTTTAGCAGGGACATTGGACTAAGTGATCTCCAGAGGTCCGTTCCAACACCTACCATTCTGTGATATTTTTTTTTTAATTTTTTTTTTTTTTTGAGTGGCTGTATGTACCAGGCATAATAATATAATAAAATATTGAGGTTTAGGCAACCTAGACACATCTCCAAGGCCCTGGGGGCACTCAAGGCCTCACTGGCCCTGGCCACTGTCCCCACACCCTGCCTGTGGCCCAGGACACCATTTCAGGCAAGCCTAGGGCCACCAGCTCCCCAGAGCCCTGTCCTACCCAGACAAGGGCCTTGCTGAACTGGGCCCCACCAGCCCAGCCAACCCACGGCCTGGTTCCCCCTCACCAGGCCTGATCTTTACCCTCACCCACAGGCTAATGTCCTAGGCTGGCTCCGGCCTGGCCCCAAGGAGGTTCCTGCAGCCCAGGGCTGGGGCTGCCTCCAGCAGTGGGACAAGAAAGCCCTGTCAGCCTGGGCATCCCCCCGCCCTCAGGGAGCCCCCAGCCCTGCAGAGCCCTGACACCTACCGACTTGCATGACAATTGCACATAAGAGGTTAAAACCACTGGTGTCCGCTTGTCTCTTATACAAACATTGTGGATGGAGATCCGCAAGGTTGGTATGAGAAGCAGCCAAAGGAGGAAGTCTTATGGTGGCAAGACAGCCCTGTTTTGGCTGGAGAACGTGGAATAAACAGACAGTTTCTACACAGAATCTTGAAGGTCACGGTGCCCGGAGTGAGACCTTTTGCTTCATTATCTGTGAAATGGATATTCAAGTTGATACCCCTAAATATGGTAATGAGCCAAAAAAAGTACACACTAAACATATATGACTATAGTACTCTACACCCAAATCATGTTAAATGTCACCCCAGGGAGGGGACACAACTAAGGTTAGGGTATAAAGGATAGCGAGGAAGTTACCCCCAGGGGGAGAGAAGAGATTGAAGACCCCAAAGAGGCAGTCAATAGACTGTGCTCCTTCTTCTCCACCCAGGATAGGGACGCCTCCTTGGTAGGCATTGCAACTTCACCTTTTTGGTGAAGAATACCTGGGGTAGCGTTTTGCTGGCATTACAATCATTTATTACCGCTATTGCAGTAAGTGCATTTATCAACGGCAATTCTGAACTCTTTATATCTGTCACTTCAATAAGCTTTCTATGTTTTGACTTTGCAAAACTGTCCCAGTGAAACTCCTTTGAGGGCTCTGACAGGCAAACATTAACTCTGATATGTGGCTATATATAATCCTTTAGACATAAACCATTGACCAAGTCTGAAACTAAGACTGGACCTAGCCACACCTAGGCTCCTCTCTGAGGAGGAGTTTAGAAAGCAAGGGGGTCCCTTCTGAACCTTGTGACTCAACAGGAGGGCCTCCCTCAGCCACACATCAGACCCATACCCTTTACACAACAACTTGTTAAAGGTTACACGTGCCAAGTATTTCTCTCTTCCCATCAGTTTGCCTTTTGTAACTGCTAGAGCTTGTCTTTCAGATTGTAAACTCTACACGCCAGATTTTACTGCATGGTCCTCCTCTGCACAGCACAGTGGGCTTTTATGTTCTGTACAAGTTTATACTGAATAAAAGTATTAATGTGGTTTTTGCAGTAAAGGAGATGTAATTATCTCTTCCTCTCAGATAAGAAACTGAGACAGTGATTAGGTGCCTAACTCCATCACCAAAGAAGTCATTGGCAGGGCAAGGATGAAACCACAGACTTGCTTGATTTTTCCATGCAGCACCCCTATTTAAAATCTCAGGGATGCACATCTTGCTAATAATATTCATAATGATGGATTTTGGTATAGAAAGTCACAGAACTACAAATCATTAAACAAAAAGAGCTGAATGTAAAAGTCCATTTTATGGTAGTGAACTTGAATACGTTAAGGTTTGAAATTTCTATCATTGTTTACATACTCTTTTCCTTACCCCCAACCTTTTTGTCAATATATCAAACTCAATTTTAAAGATGTGATTATTCATAAGATTATAAAAATAAAATTTCCTAACACTCAATAAAAAATAGACAATTTACTACACTGAAAGAGAAAGATAGCTTTTATATTTTCAAGAGGTTTTAACACCCTAGAGTTCTTTTTGCTGTATTGACTTTTGGTCATCAATAGAGTAGAGCAGCAAGATGTGACAGACCTATTAAGTGTTTGAGTCTCTGAAGGTATTAAAGTCTGTAATATGTTTGAATGGCTGTGTTTCTGCATTTATACCACTTATTTCACCTCTATTAAAATCCCCCCCACATATTATTTCTTAATTAAAATATAAGTAAAACAATCATCCCCTGCCAAGTATCATTTGGAGCAGAGTCTCATGATCAGCTACATACCAAGCCTAACTCTTGCCACTATTGTAGCTATAATTAATATGCAGGTTAGTGGTCATTATGTAATATTTGTATTCAGTTGGGATATTTTATAATTTTTTATCCACATGGCTAGCTTCTTAGCTTACTTAATTGGCAGTTAAATATTAAGAAAAGTTTATTCCCAAGTCATTATTTAATTGTGCAGAGATCACTAAGGGAGATTTAAAGGCTGCTTTCATTTACACTGTGTACAAATCAGTCCTGTTATTAACTGTATAGTCCTGTTCCATTGCTATTTCTTCACCTCAAAGCATTGAGTAACCAACACCACAACCTGAAAAAGGTGCTTAAAAAATAACCTGACAGTGATGGTAATTGTTTAATTATTTACAGGTTCAGTAGCTACAAGTAAGATAATACCATCTTTATCCATTCTGCTTACCTGTTGTTTCACAAACTGTTTGTTATTTTAATTACTTGATGACAGGAACATTCATGTAGATTAAGTGAGAAGCAGCATATTTTGTGAAATATATATTTCCTGAACTCAGTGATAAAATGGAAGAGAATGCATGATGAAAAGGGGTGTACAGGAACCAGGACTCACTGTTCTACCAATAGTTTGACATGGACCTGGACCAGAAACTTGAATGCTTTGTCTTGTATTTTCAACAATAAATATTGATTTGGATTACACAATTGCTGGGATGCTTAAACACAGTTACCTTAAGAAAGCAGACTTCAAAAAGGGAAAAGACACTCAAAACCAGTTTTCATTTCTGAAAGTGTAGTCCTGCCTGCTTTGCTTTACCTCTCTCTAGAATATCTGTACAAACATAGAACTAATGCACAGACACTCTATTCAACCCAGGGCTGCATGAAATAAAATCAGAAAATTATTACGAAAACTTAAAACATCATCTGAGAATAATCTCCCAGATATGTCAGAAAGCATAGGAACCAGGCAGGTAATGTGAGGAAAACAAACTGGATTAAAGTCTGGTAAAACAAAGAAAAGGACTTCTGATATCCCTGCTTTTCTAACATTTAAGTAGCATGAATAGCACACAAAAATCATGAATTATCAACTGTAATGAGAATACAGGGCATCAAGTCATGCCCACGTCACACAAGAGGAAGCAGTATGCTCAATTTAAGCAGATGTTTAAAAACAGTTAAGACCAATGGAGCAAGCCCAGAAATGGCCTTAGAATTCCATCCTAGAGAACATGAGATGAGAAAGGGCCTGCCAGAACAGCAGTTGCACCTGGTTTGAAGCATGCAGTAATAAAATATAGTTTGGGGAAGTTAGGGAAGGGCTGCTTTAGATAATGATGCCAGCAACTTGTAATTTTATCTCTATTAACCACCCCCCAATTAACAGCATTGGATTCCTACAGCCTGCATTTTAAGAACTGGTTTTTATCAGACCAACACCACTTTCATACTGGCCACTGTTATACATTGGAAATCTATGTTTAAGTTCCTTTCCGTTCATCTGATTCCCCAAAGCCACCAACAGATGCTACGTCAATAGGAATAATTTTGCATATAACATTATTTCTCCTTTCTGTTAGGCAGACCTCTAAAACATTGAGTTTAAAATTATTAGACTTCGATCAATAGTTCAATTACATGCCCTTAGATACATTCTCTCACCATATTGATAACTCCAAACAGGGGTGTTATATTTATATAAACCCATAATATTCTGCTGCATTCTCAGCAGCTGGGCAATGTACTGTGTATGTCAAGACATCAGGTACCTGCTGAATACACTGCCATGACAGATGTTCTCCATCTGATATATTTACCATCTGTGGTCTTCATCTTAATAGTTACTAAGTACCAGTTCTCATCCAGTGCTAAAAACAATCAAACCAAAAAAACCTGAAGCAGTTCACCTGTTCTACTACAGTTTAGCAAACACAGAATTTCACTGGAATATTAATAAACAAAGCTGATGGGAAGGTGAGAAATAAATAGCTGTATGGACACTTTACAAAACTTTTTCAAAGAGTCTTGTAGGAAAGAGTAAGCTAAAGTTAAACTTACTAAATATAACCTAAGAGGTACTCCTTATAAACTGGCCTACCCACACACAATTTCTTTGAATATTGGGTTCTTAGTCAATATTAGGTTACACTGACGTCAGTTATCATACTGTAGCTAGAGTTTGGCTAGTTTCAAAGGATTAATTATTGATACAGAAAAACATTATTCCTGTTACAGACTAAAAGGAAACAGAATGATCTGTGGAAAACATGGCTGATGAGATAAGCCAAGCGTTTTTCTCTCATAAAATATTCACAAGCTATGTAATTTGGTGTTTGCAAATTTGGCAGATTAAGAAAAATTGAAGTCCAAAATAGATTCTAAAACTCTTCTTATTAGTTTAAGACCAAGATGGTAAACTCCTGTGAGACAACTATTCTTTTTGTTTTCTGCATTCCTGCAGAAATTTAGAGAAGCTCCTCGCCAGTCCTTACTTATAACTAGAACTTTACTTTCTGTGCTGACAAAAAAAAAACAAAAAAAAGGAAAAAAAAAAAAAAAAAAGGAAAACCTTCACCATGAAGGGTCTATGTTGCAAGACCAAATACATTTTTCTCTTTTTCCAGAAACCGGCTTCTCTTTTGCATTTGTGCATACCTTCAGTAATCCTGACAGATTTTTTTTTTCTGTGCCCTTCCTATTTCCAGTATGGGTTACTTGTGTAAAATCCCCTTTTCGTGTCATTGTTTTGACTGACAAAATCTGGCACAGTAGAGGAATTAATTCTAAAACCTTGACCTGAGAGGCAAGGGAGACTAGATTAGTAAAATACAGTGTTCCAGCCATGTTCCCACAAACAGACAGCATAACAGTCTGTCGAATGAAGGGTTCCTGGGTGTAGTTCTCACTTAAGAATACAAAACAGTAGATACCTACATTATCTCCAATCTGAAGAAAGCACAAAAAGACTCAGTTCAAAGCTTAAAAATTCCTACACATTAACGGAGGTGTTATAATGTAACACCTCCATTGATGTTAAAGTACTTCCGAATAACTGGAAAGCTGGCTGAGGGATCTCCATACCAGCCTAAAAATTGGGACACATGCTCAAGTCCCTGTTAGGCCACCAAATTTGTCAAGTCCTCAGCCACATTATCTAGTCTCTTCATGTCTTCAGCCCACAGCTATAGAACAAGAGTAATGGTAGTTTCTGTTCATGGGGATCTTAAAGATAAATACACTCAGGATTTCAAGTGTTTTGGTATTAGACAAATGGCAGACAACACAGGCATAGCGTAGGGAATCATTCAGTAAGACACACTAAAAACATACTGATAAAGACTGTTAAACTAGCTATACAAGACGATTAAACATAGAAGACAGAAATGTAAAAAGGAAACAATGAAGAACTACTGACATTACAGAGAAATGAAAAATCTTAATAATGATACCAGGAAAGTAAAAATAGATGATAAAACCAGTGCCCACTGGAGTTACTGAAGAGTAAAACGGGGGAGGAATACAGGATTGCACAATATGACCATCCAACAACAATTTAAAAAAAAATAAAAATAAATCACATTTAATGAAAGAGATTGTCAGGACAGCATGATTCTCAGAACTAAAAATCTGCAATAAAAATAAAGTCATTACAAACTTACGTGCATTCAAACGTACAAACAGGGTGTTTTTTAAAAACTTGCAATTCTTGGTTCAAGTTAGCAACTGTTTATGGCAATGTTAGGTAAGCTTTGAATGTAAGTTCAGAAGTTTGTGTGAATAATTTCATTTATATTTATTCACAAAAATAAATCCTTAGGTTTTCTTTTGTTACTTCTGATTGTATATCAGATCACATTCATAGAAATAAATAACCAGTGAACTTGTCTTAAAAACTACATAACAAGTTAACTTACTATCTGCAATACATAAATAAATACATACAAACAAACAGGACAAGTCAGTGATGTACAGGTTAGGAGTATTCACTGAAAATATTTCACAAATTTTCAAACTAATATCTAGCTCACATCCATAAATTTCTTTTCCTTTTCCATAGCCAACAGAGCATTTTGTATTCATTTCCTTTCTGAAGATCAAATTATTATCACATTAAAATATTCCCTAATGCCCCTGTCCAATTTTAAAGTAGCAGCCAAAAGGGCAAGACAAGCATTTCATTTTATTAATGGGGACAGTAAATTTAAATCAAAGGAGACATGTCATTATTCTTTGGTCCCTACATACCATAGAAATAGGTACGTTAGGCAGATTAGACAACTATTATGTAAGACTGTATGTTATTTAACTCTCTTTTCTGTGGTTCTAGCATTATACTGACACCATTCTTTCAAAATATATTCTATAAAGAACTTTAGTGTAGCCACGCCAGATCACTAACCTTAAATATGATGGAATCTAAACTTGTAAAAGTATATGAAGCAATATCAGATGGGACTGTGTTACTAAAACTATAGAAAGGGAAGAGATCTCTAATGGAAAAGCACCGAGAAGTGTAGAAAGGTGCATGCATTTTCTGTCATCTTCCCATTTTGTTTCCTCCCACCTAATAGAGGGCAAATCAAAGCAAGCACACAATTGAAAATAAAACTGGTACAGACATTATGATGAAATGAACACTGCTAAATTACCTACATCATATTGACTAATAAATCCAGGAGAAATTTCTATCACAGATGATAAAACATTTTAAATATCAATAATTCAATGAAAACTTATTACAAACAATTAAAACCACATTTCACTTACTGTCTTCATACTTAACTCATTTTTGTGACACTATATGATTCACTGCAATCCAAAAGTCTAAAAATGCTTCATGAATGTGAGAAAAAGAAGATCTTAAAAATGAGGGGAAAAAAGTAACAAACAGCGGGGAAATTACCTAACTTGTTTATCTTGATTACAGAAAGTACTTTAGCTGATTGCTTATAATTTTGTTGTTGTTAACATTAAGTAACACCCAACTCCGATCCAAGTTCTTCAGTCATCACCTTTTGGCACCTTTTTTTTTTTTTTTTTTTTAACTACTGTGAAAGGATGAAGAATACATTGAAAAATAACTCATTTGATTTTGCCCAACTTTAAGACAAGAATTACTAGTGTATCTTTTATGACCTACGTGATCTAAATTATGAGAGTAGCTTCTACAAAATAATTATCTGGTAGAAGCGGAAGTAAGAAAATTGCTGAAAAAAAACCCTATTCTCTGCCAGGTCTATTCAACATTAAAATAGATAATTGGAATGTTCCGATAGTAGGTTTATTTCACTAAAAGATATACACAAACACAACGTACAAAATAAGTATCAAACTGCTTTGTCAATGAAATTAAACTTTGCGGTATTCTTTTCAGTCGCATGCTTTTCTCCACCTTGCTCAGTTACAGAAGAGGAGGCTTTTATCTGTTAGCAAACAGTATGCTTCCTCTCATTTTATTAACATCATAATACTTCCTTGCTTGTGGTATCAGAGGTATCAGAAAGAGATGCAGACCAGATTGCAGAAGGAAATTCTTTCCCTCTTCTGTGCATTACAGATGAGGAAACTAGTGCAGCTAGCACCAGTAACTAAAACTGTTGCTCAAAAACACCTCTCTGATGCCCAAAAACCACGCTGTGGATTAGGAAAGGCAGTTACAGGGCTGAAGGGACAGAGTCTCTAAGCACTAGGTATCATAACTACTCCAAAACCGGGGTCTTGGGCCTCCTGTAAAGGAATTAACTACTCGCTTCCTTGAACTGCAGAACTCCTTAGAAAACTTGGGGATAGGAATTTTAGGTCTTCATTTGATTAAAATCAAACATTTTCACACAGGAGGAACAGACTTAAATACCTGTGGCTTCTATTTTACGTGAAATAGCAAGTTATTAATATTGTGGGGGAGTATAGGCAACCTTCCTCAGTGCTGAGCCTGTCAAATGGAATTTATTTGCATTTGCATTTTTACAAAGAGATTAATGATTTTTCAGAAGGTTTTAGAGGTAACAGGATAAAAGATGAAGGAGGGAGGCAGTGGGACAAAAATAACCGGGAGACTCACAAATATAACTACTTGGTAATATCATAAAACGCATGAGTCAATGATGATTTGAGGCATGCCAGAGAACCATTCTATCATCTGCCAAATTGGACAAACCAGTCACCTCTAAGGCCTTTTTTGATTCAAGGGCAGTATATAATATTTACACATATTGTATTAAATTTATAAAGGAAATCACAATGAATTAAAGGCAGCTCTCTGTAGCATATAAAGCCATATCGAAGCCTTTACTGACGTAAGAAATTAAGTTACAGTGTGCAGCGCATAAATATTTGAAGAGCAGCAGGTCAGCCAATAAGTAATTAAAAATATTTAACAGCACACAACACTTCTCACCTCAGAAATTACACAGTGTGATGCAGCTTTCAGACTGGAAAAAACTTTATGGAAGTGAGAGTCAGAGAGCACATAAATGTGCAGGAATCTGGAGAAAAAATGCATAGCTCTAATTTTCAAAAATATTGAAAATGGAGATTTAGTTGTAGAGTAACAATTTTAATGCTTACTTTGAAATAATTATATTAAACTAAACATTTCCCCTAAAGGACCAGTTATCTAATATTGTAAGAAAGATACAAGTGCTATTATTTAATCAAGTAGCTGTGACCTCATACATTACCCACTGCTATGGAAACAACTTTGTTTAACCTGAATCTCATGACTCCCTTACATTAATGATTACGTAGACAATAGTTTCTAAACCTACAAGAAGAAAAGTTCCTTGTCGATAAATTTCTTTTCAGTAACATACATTATTTTGGTTCACTTCCCAGATACTAAATATCAGCATCCAAACTATCCAAAGTCAGTACTTGTAGATTACAAATACAGCAGCTGGTACATTTATGATGCAAAGAAACATACAGAGAAACAGTTCCTACCAGTTCATAGATACTGACTGAAATCTAAGGCAGAGAGGAAAGCTAATTTTTTTTTTTTTGTTACACACTTGCATATCCTGGGCTGCATCAAAAGTATGACCAGCAGATAAAGAGAGGCAATTCTGCCCCTCTACACTGTTCTCATGAGACCTCACCTGGAGTGCTGCATCCAGCTCTGGGGTCCCTAGCACAAGACAGACATGGACCTGCTGGAGCAAGTCCAGAGGAGGGCCTGGAAGATCACCAGAGAGCTGGAGCACCTCTCCTGTGAGGACAGGCTGAGAGAGTTGGGATTGTTCAGCCTGGAGAAAAGAAGGCTCCGGGGAGAGCTTACATCAGCCTTCCAGCACCTGAAGGGGCTGCAGGAAAACTGGAGAGGGACTGGTTACAAGGGCAGGGAGTGACAGGACAAGGGGTAATGGGTTTAAACTGAAGGAGGGTTGATTTAGATGAGATATTGGGAAGAAATTCTTTACTGTGAGGGTGGTGAGGCACTGGAACAGGTTGCCCAGAGAGGTTGTGGAGGCCCCATCCCTGGAAGTGTTCAAGGCCAGGTTGGATGGGGCTTTGGGCAACATGGTCTAGTGGAGGGTGTCTCTGCCCGTAGCAGGGGGGTTGGAACTAGATGATCTTTGAGGTCCCTTCCAACCCAAACCACTCTATGGTTCTATACAGAATGAGAACAAGCCCAGTGAATTCTCTTTGGCTTTCTTGATATAATTTTAAATAACAAAATGAACTGGTACAGAGATCATCTCCTCCTCTTGTGGGTGCACCTCTAGGAATTGATGCCTGACTGTGACATTGAACATAGCCTTTGTAAGGAATCAGAAGTGGGACTACTGGAAAATAAAAATACATGGTTTCCATTCTTGGCTATCATAACACAAAGAATTATATCTAAATCTTCCTGGTCATGGCAGGATTTAATCTGCCTGTACAAAAACTTGTAGATGAAGCTCCTACTCTGACAGGTAATTTTCTAAATGAGAACAGCAACTATTTGAAGTTGCTCAGAGGCTTGAATTGTTAGAAGGAGCCTTGGCAGAGTTGCGTTAGTAGCAGCGGGCAGATAAAGCGCTTAAAGGCAGATGTTGTGTCTCATGAGCCTGTAGTTTTTGGCTTTAAGATTTATCAAACCAACAAATGCTGCGTGTGTCAAAAACATGTTACCTCTGAACACTCACTCTGTTTATAAATTACGCATGATGCTGCAAGCAGTTATTATCCACTGATCAGGAAAGAGAATGAACAGAGGTGAGAGGATAGGTCAATTTAAATTTTTAGCTCTTTGTCTAAGATTAAATAATAGTAAGAAAGAAATTAAAGGATAACGATTGTTAAATCATCACAGACTATTGAGTTTTAATTTGCTCAACCTTCAGGGAGCAGAAGTTGACAACGATCAGTGATAAAGTTAATGCTACTATGGAAATTTCAATCTTGAAAAGAGATGGAAGTCAATCAGGCCCTTTGTTTATATCTTGCAATTTTGTGATAATCTGGTAACTTTATTACAGGGCCTAGAATTCCAGTTTTTTTCTTTTAGATTTTATATAAATTATTCTGGTAAAACAATTCACAGTAGCATAAAGATCAAACAACTCATCAAAGCAGGCTGTCACACTTTACACTATTCACAAGCTGTGTTTTACTGAACCTACTCATCAGCTTGAAGCTTTAGAGTATTTCTTCATTTATAGTGCCACATAATTACCTCACACAGCTTCCCAAGATGCAGGTGCCCCCCATAATTTATCTATGAATGAGATTCATTGACAATCCCATTCCAGTATCACATGAATTTAAAAAATTTACCTTTACTACTTCTTAAAAGAAAAAAGGGCTTCATTAAGCCTTAGTAAAAAAAAAAAAGTAATTATTCATCTATCAGTAATTCACATCTTGCAAATATCTGACTCTAGTTTATTCAGTAACAAAACATTGAAGTAATACATATAACTAGAGGATGCATTTGAGAAATAAATATATCTCTGTATTTCAGATTCAGGTCATGAAAATCAGAAAAAAGGCACGTCCTATAAGATAGCTTTATTTTCTAGTTTAAAAGTATGACCTTTATCCTCACAAACTAGTTTAGCAAGGGAAATGGGATCTACAGTTTACAAAGGCAGAAGTCATATGAACCATGATTCCCATTTTGTCTGTAGACACACAGCTTTAAGATGAGTATTCAAGGATATTTTTCTTCCTGGTCACTCTCTAAATCCTCATTGTCACCATGGAATGCACCGTCCATAATTCGAGTGCTTGTTTTTATTAATGCTTGTACAGTGCTCAATATACTAAAAGTGATGTGTAATATTTAAGTAGCTTTACTTTCAATTACTGATGATGCACATACTGACAACCATTACTGCCTTGCTTTACTAGATATAGACATCTAGTGGTCCTCACTCACAGTTGCAAAAGATTTCCACTGAATAAAATTAACTTCCTATGAGGAAAGTTTCTTCCTTAAGACTAAGTCATATCAGATTTTTGCACTGTGCTGTTTTAATAAAAATTGACAGCAAATCTATTTTAAAGGGCACTCTGTGGAAACAGTCTCCTTGTTATTGATTGGATCAATAGAAAGAGCTGTAAAAATTCAAATGAAAAAATGCTACCTTAATTCAGTTTTCATTTTTTTCAGGATTCAAAACTGATAAAACAATTTTATTTCCTCTAAAACCCCTCACTATTGCCATATGAATTTAAGTTCAAATCATTCTGTTCCACAGAAATTGTCCCGTAATGATTTCTGCTCATGCAGATAATCACATGAGTAACAGAAAGCTATAAACTAAGCAAACTTTCCAAACTCCAATCCATTTTTATGAAGCACAGTGTTTTACACAAAGTTCCAAGCAATTGCCCGAAACAGAGGCTAGTGTAAAAAAAAAAAAACCCCACCCAGCAAATCAGCAATTGAGCTATTTTGCTTTCTGTCAGCTTTTTTCCTAAAGCTGTTAGCTTTGTCCATCACACACACACAAATCTTTAATGCTTCTACAGGTCAGAAAGTGATCTTTGTGAGCTGCTATTTAAGTACACACCACCTCATTAATTCTCCTGGTTTATGATCTCCAGCAACTTCTTTGCAAGTATGGTGCTGAATGCAGTTTCCTTCTTGTCTCTCAACAAATTTATGAAAACAGATACAATCCAAACAGAAAGGGGGAGAGAGTGACTGGGCCCTCACACTCCCACCTCTCAGAACTCTCACCAAAAATGTCCTGGGCATGTCTCCCATTACGATCAGCTATAGCAGCTGTTCGCATATGAAAGCGCACCCTGTGAAAGTCTGTAGTGTCTTTTTTAAACATAATACCAGTCAGAAGAGGGGAAAAAAGGAGCCTGAATTTTGCTACTCGCCATCTCTCTAGATACTACCATCTCTGCAGGGATTATAATCTAGAAAGAGAGATTGTTAAGTGTTGTGAAGCACCATGTGAAACCAAGTTCACAACGATACCACTTTGTCCAGAACTATGGAAGTACAAAGATAACGCTAGTAGTTCCTCTGACTGGGTTTGGGTTGATGGCAAGTTGAATACGAGTCAAGAGTGTGTCCTGGCAGCCAGAAGGGCCAACCATGTTCTGGGGTGCAAGCACAGCATAGCTAGCCACTCAAGGGAGGTGCTTCTCCCACTCTACACTGCACTGCTGCGACCCCACCTGAGCTTCCAACTAGTTCAGTAGAAGGTGTCTAGTGACAAAGAAAAATATGCTAAGAGACAAGATTTATGATGTAAGCTATTCATTCAGGAGATAGGGCGGTATCATCCGTCTTAATTTGGTACTTTATTTGCTTGATTTGGGGGTGGAAGTTTTGAGGTGGAGTGGTTTCCTCCCCCCCATTCAATACATAATAGTTTGTCATTTAGTGTCTACAAGTTTGGCGCAAAGCCTCCACTTTCTTTCTGTGCGCTAGTGCTATCGATTGTGGTGGCACTGAGTATTGAAAATATGATCAACAGCAGCACGCATCCTTCTGGATGAAACTCCGCCAGTCTCCTGGGGTGTCAGCAGATGTTTTTGTTATTCCTCATGTCTTGTAGGAGCCAATATTAACCCGGGAAGGAGCCAAAAACTGAAAGCAAGACTGACAACAGGAATAATATTATGGTCCAATGGGCACTGAGGTCACCGTTTAACTAAATAAGGCATTCATGGGAGGATACATGTCAAATTACCAAGAGGGTTACACAGCCTTTCAGCTTGCTGGAAAAATTTTGGGTTTTTGCTCAAAAAAAAAAAAAAAAGTAATAAAAAATACCATTAGGCATGGTCTAAACCCAGTAGTGTGTTTGGCAAGGCTACTGGGACACTGGAATAATAAAAGCTACCAGATACAGTAATCAGACTCCAGAAGGAAGATGAAAGTTGCATTGTTTAGTTGTAAAAGCAAGCATCAGGAATTGCCAAAATGAATAAGCAGACACAGTTTGCTGATGTACAGTTTCTAGGAATTAGGGAAAAAACTGAATTTCTGAAAATCATATAAATTCAAATTTAGATTTTTATCAGTATGGTATCTGCTTGGAGTCTGCTTCATTCTTCTGAAAAAAAAAAAGTGTTTTGCTTAGTAAATTTAGACATAAAATTTAAGAACTTCATAGTAAACTTCAACCTCATATTGACAGGCAAGATACCCTCTCTGTTAGTGAGGCCAGAATTCAAATTCTGGAAAGGAAACTTGAACAGTACAGGGATTCTCACAGATTTGTAGTCACATGGTTTTGGTTTATGTTGCAAAGCTAACTTTTTCTGAAGGTACATTTAATATCAGGACTGAATTTTTTTTTTTTTTTTTAATAATGACAATTCCAGGAAGAAATTAAACTTAAAACTGAAATCTTTTATGTACACTCAGTATAGTGACTACTTTAAATTATACAGAAAATAAATTATACATCATTTTCTCAGTGGTTCTAAGGGCCAAGTTGAAGAAAGTCTCATTCGCTCTGACATTTTTTTCAAGCCATGAAAACCTCTATGCCAAAAAGTTTCTTACAGATAATCAATTTTATTCTGAAAGCAAACCAAAACATGCCCACTTTTTTTTTTTTAAAAGGCTACATAGATCTTTCATTTTCATGTGGTGCTTTCCAAATATTCCATTCAGTTCAGCTTAACTTTCATTTTCAAAGGTACTTTAAAAAAAACCTTTAAGAGAGGCTCAAATTTGGCTAGAAGAACGGAAGGAAATAGAATTACTCAATCCCTACAAATTTATGTTAGAAGTAGGGCAAGCTTCCCATCACAAGTGAGATTCCCAACTACCTACAAGGTGAAGTGAGCCATGTAATGAAGAGGAGTATCAGAGATGTGAATACAAATCTTGTTCCTGGCTACCAAATCAGTGCAAAGGCCATACTAACAATTAATTCGTATGAAAAGAAGGGCCCATTTCTTGCAAAGAGTATACAGACCTTTTACCAATTAATTCTAGGTTATTAGAACACAGCTGGTGAGTCTGCTTCCTGACATCTTAGACAACCAGCATCCCAGTGATGGTGGCATCACTGGCTTGCTGTGCTCCAGACCTTGGAACTCAGAAGAATGCTTTTATTACTCAGAGACTTAGCAACGGTGATATTTAGTAAAATGATCAGTCACCAAAAAAAAAAAAAATACATTTTTAAAAATGTATGATTTTCTGCTGTGCTCTGCACTCCCTGTAATCAGTGAGTTCTGTTGGAATCCAAGTGGGGGAAATTTTTCATCAACATAGGCACATCAATTATGAGAATGTCAGCCCTGTTGGAAACCAGACTCAAACTGTTGTTAGGTAGGCTATTTATGAGATGGCTGAAACAAAACAGTAGAAAAGTGTAAAAATAAATGGAATACAAGTAAGGTAAGAAGTACATACAACTTGCATGCAAGTCCAGGTCACTGCAGAAAACTGTTCCCCCCCTCATTCCTTCAGTGGGAGTCTGGGGTTGTGTCTTTGTTTTTACAATTAACTCTCCCACATACGCGCGCACACGCTCTCCAGGTACTTTTGAAAATCCAGACACATGGACTATGTTTGATAACACTCATCCACTGAGATGCAATCACCTTTGCTGCTCAACACAGATATTGTGCACAAAACTGACAAAAGCGAATCTAGTTGATGCTGTTGCTAGTTGTATGGATCATGACAGACCTTTACATCAACAGAAGTAAAACACTTCTCCAAAAATCGCCTTATGACTTCTACTAAGCCTGAAACTAGTAAAACACCCGTTCTGTATTTGGTAATTGATGACTAAACAAACAGGAAGTGATTGATTTTGAGAAGGTATTCCTACTGAATCAGCAAGTCTTGCCGAGAGAGCTTATACCAAAGAACTGCCCCCCCAAAGTATGATACTCTCTAGGATGAAGAGAGGCTCTAGCATAGACTTACACACTAGATGCTAGAACAGAGTTCCCTGACAGACCGCAAAGCTGTTTGAGGGTCTCTCCAACTACTGGCATACAGTAATATCCATGTTGCAACAAAACTATCTCAGAAAACAGATTTGTTCATGTTACCAGTATTTTTGTCCAAATATATTCAGACATACAAGCAACGTTACCTCTGATAACTGCACAGCTTTCATAAACTCCTCTGAATCTATAAAATCTGCAGAGGTCCCTGAAGAACTGAATACAGCTTCCTGAAAAAATGAATGCTTTCACTTTTATGAAAGCATGCATACTTATCTCTAGAGCATAGTGTTAATACTTCCTGCTCTTCCTACATCTCTGCAATCAAAACGTAGCTTGTTAAAATACCCTCTTTCTTTACAATGTGATGATATAGCATTGCCATCGGATGAGTTCCAGGTGCTCTAATCAAAACTAAAACCCTGATTATTAGAATATACAGGGTAGCAGCCTAGTTTTCAGCACAGCAAGACCAGGAGGGTTTTGGTTGGTTGGCTTGGGTATGGGTTTTTTAAACTAAAGAAATTCCAAGCCAGTGACCTAGACAATAAAGGTATATTGATTCATAAGAACTAAGGATCTGGGCCAGCGAGTATAAAGACACATTCCCTCCAGGACAGGACAAAGCATATGGCTCTATAAATGACTCCATATGACTTCCATATGGCGTTATAAATTATCTTTTCCTTACCTATGTTTTATTTGATCCAATATCTGCTACCTTTCTTTCTACCATCCATATTTTACTATATTCCAAAACAACTCATAACTGACAGTTAACAGTACTATACAAGCATAACTCAAAACCAATTAAACAACTTGACAGCTTTGTCACTTCTCCATTCAAGGGCTGATAGATTGCTATCAGTGCAAACAAGTATACTTGATTTAAGACTTTGAGGGAACACTTGCTGGGCTTTCCTAGGGGGTTGGGGATTTTACTTTAAATAAATAAATGCCTTTACATAGATCACAAATGAAGCTTATAGCAGTTCCAACACTGGTTACCACCTGTAACTAATGAAACAGAACTTCAAAAAAATTAAAAATATTTAAATAGATGTATTGTAGAAAGATACTTCCACTTTCATAAAATGCAAAGAACTTGGACAGCATAGCCTCTATGACACACTACTTTGTATAAATATCCTTATTGCCTGATGTGAATATTCTAAAATTTACAAAGAGGATAAGCTGCTGACTTCAGTATTCATCCTTTCAAAACAACAAACACCTGTGCACACAGTTTTAATTCAGAGATGGTGTTCTGAACTGGACTTCCTTCAGGTCACATCCATTTGTTTAAAGCTAGAAAATACAAAGTTCAAATTAATAATTTAACCCTGACTTTCAGTCAAATTGATTCTTTTGCCAATAGTCTAAACAGTCTTAGAAACCAATTGAAAACTTTATGAAAGGGTAAGGGCTAAAAACAGTTGCACTCTTTTCTCAGTGGAAGTACTGAGTTAGTTGCATGACTTCACTTTTGCCTGTGTATTCACCTTTACTCTACTGCACCCATCATGCATCAAGTTAGCCTCAGGAGAAAAAAAAAAATGGAATAAATGGAAAGAAAATTATCTGGTTTTCTGCCCTTGAATTTTGCTGCCTGCATCAGTCTTCAAACACATTAACAGGGAAGACCAAGAAACATAACATTCAGTGTGGTAGTGCTTGTTCTGGGAATAAACCAAGAGCTTTATTCCACAGGGATGTTAACTCAACATTTTTTATAACTACTAAAAGGGAACCTAAAAGTAATAGGAAATCTTTATAAACAATAACTAACTTGGTGCTCTCCGAATTCCTTGCGACACGGATTAATAATGAAAATTACTTTTTGTACATTGTCTATGTTCAAGCATACCAAGAAACAGTTTTTAAAAGTCACTACCATTCTTCTACACAGTAAGCTTACACTGCAAGGAATCTATTAAACAGCTTCAGCAAATACCAAGATCTCTCGTGCAGTTTGGGGGTTTGGGATCAGTTCAAATACAGGTTAATGCACATGGAAGGAACCATTCATTTAAGTAGCACTACCCATTTAAAGCGTGATTGAAGTTTGAAACATTTCAGTGCTTTCTAACAGAACTCTAAGATGGCATAGAACAAGACAAAATTCAGCTACTTATAACTGAAAAAAAACCCCTGTTGTTCTGCAAGTGCAAGGAAGTTAAGCATGCTACCATGGTCAAATTCAAATGCAGAAATTTTTATTTTGCCTATTAAAATCCACTCAGCAATAAAGTGAATTGTCTATTCCCCAGAGCTATTTTGTCTTAAAAATATAATGTGGTGGTGTTTTCTGTTATAGGCTTCAAGTATTGTCTTCCTATACAAGATTTTACAGATTATTGCAAGTCTGAATATACTTAATAGATAAACGTCTACTGCTCTGAAAAGAACTAAAGTCTGTGCATTGCAACAATAGTATAAATTGGAGAATATTTTCTGATTCAAAAAACTACAAGTGTTTTCACACATTTTAACAACTACCATTCCTTTTATATGATCTTTAACACAATCATTTGTAGTACAAGTACTAGAAATGATATCAGTAATTTTCACTTTTATCAGTATGCTGCCTTTGATGCTAGGTGCAAGTTAAAAACATTACAGTACATATGCCAGTAATGTTTGATTACTGTCTCTGGGTTTCCCAGTGCTACTTTGGTTTTGGAGGGGATTTTGTTGGGCTTTTTTTTTTTTTTAAGTCAGCAAAGTACAGTGAAAGGATGGGAAAAATTAATTTATAACATGCTTTCTGGGTAAAAATGAACTGACAAAAGAATATCAGCATTGTTAAGGGTTAAAGGAAAGATTAGTTCAAGATGGATACCTCTTCTCTTTCTCTAGCAGAAATAAAAGTAAAGGAAACTTCTTTTTCTTAGCTTGGGTAAATCTGTTCCACTCTCAACTATAGCTCCCGTGACTCCCCTTATATCTAGACTATTGTTCTGCGACTGCTCCACTTTCCAGTAATCCAAAACTACAAGCTAAGGTTCATTTATTATACCAACTGTATTGCTAATTCACATTCCAGAACCTTATATACATTTTTACCATGCAATATTAATAAGTGATCAATTATGTAAGCATAATTTTACACATAAGATCCTTTACGATTATTCCATAAAAAGATTTAAATCTGTTTTTACCAAATACATACATATATTAATTTTAAAATTAAAAAGAATAAAAAAACATATTCCAAAACCTCTCATAAGCTTTTAATTAGTAATGGTCTATCATTAAAAAGATTTACTTGTTTCATCAACAAGTTTCTACTTACTATATTACTGTAGCAGAACTGCAAAAAGGATAACTAGTTTTACCACTGCCTTTTTTTTTTTCTATAACACTGAAAAAATTACAATAGGTTTACCTATTTACATTTGTTTCTACCATGAAAATACAGCTGGTTTGCGTTTAAATAAGCAATGAACAAATTATTTCAGAAGAGAAATGATGGTGCAGTCAAAACAGGTAGCAATTTAAGACTTAGGTTTCATTCAACTAGTCACAAGGAGCAGAGCAATCAAATCAGCCAGCAACAGCCAAAAAATGAAAGCCAAAGAAAAAGTTACTTGGAGCCAATAGCAAAATTAACTTATAACAATGAACGAAAAATATCAAATCAAACGTGTCTGGGCTTGGCAATTGTAAAACCTCTCCTGATATTGGTATGCAGATAAGTAAAAAAATGAATTATCACTTTCTCAGACACTTTCATGTCTGAGTAAAAGAGAGTGAATAAAGTTAACTAGCTAGTAGACATTTATTATATTCTAATTGGAAGTATTATTCATTATCTAGTTGCTGAATATTCTCTTAAGATGGATAACATACACTATACCAGTATACACATACCAATTCATAAGCACAAAACCACAAAAAAAATACATATCCAATTAACATGTGAAGAATACTCAAATATAGATCAGGAAAATTTTTTTTCAAATTGATCATGTTTTATTTCTTTCTTAATTGAAGGACAAATTTAAAAAATGCCAGTGATAGCTAGTTGCGACCTAAACCATCCACAGAATCTGTTATGTGACTTTGGCTTGGTTGGTTCAGTGGGGTTCGGGTTTGTTTTGTTCAAAATGCAGAGGAAGAGCTTTAAAAAACTGTATCAAAACAAAGAAGTCTTTAGCATGATAGATGCAGTGGGGAACATTGGTTCTTTCATAATAATTTTACTACAAACTATCATCTAATTCTGGTTTTAAAGAAAGGTCAGATGCTAAAGCCTATTTAAGAATAAGGGAAGCGTTTTTATAGTATTCAGCTGTGTTTCAATTAGTCCCCTACTATGTATAATTCCCTTTTCCCTAGCCAGGAACAGGTAACCAGAAAAACTGGACACTTTGCTGTGATAGATCTGATCTTTTGTTTGCTTTTGGAATATGGGAAAGTCAAGCGCTCATTCTTTCACGACACAGCTTTATGCCTACATAAGGGTGCGTTCTCCTGGCAGCATCAATGGGCGCTCGAAAGTGCTAACAGTATCAGTACCGTACATTGCTACAGTACCATTCATCTGAACGCTATTGGCTGCCATCAGCTAATGTATGATCAATTTTGAAATACAGATTTTATGTCCAGGGTAAGCATCTGCCGAGAAGCTGACACTTTTGAAGCAGTTACAACAAACTAAAATCTGCCTAAGCAAGCGATATGATCTTTTGTGCAAGATGGATGAGGAAAAAAAAGAAAAAAAAAAAAAAACCAAAACAAACAACCAAAACCTACCAGGATTCCGAGGGTGCTGTAATTTTATTAACAGGAATGGGAGCAGTAGCCTTTGGATGCAGAAAACATACGTATTAACTACTGTGCAGACTACTTTCTCTGACCTCTTAGGACAGTTCATTCTGTTCTGAGCTGCCTAAATTTATGGGCTCAATTCATTTTAACTTTTCTGAAAACAGAAGACGGAGTACATCTGGAGACAAAATAAGCTCAAAGACATACTATCGTGTTTAAAGTAAACATTAGTTTTCTGTATGTGGGAATTTGCATTCAGTCTCTGTCAAGAGATCAAATAAAAGGAGGGAAGTTTGCTAATTCATCATAGGTCACCTACCTCCACAAAAGAAATAACATTACAATTTATTTTTTTCCTATAGAGGAAAATCAACAAAAGATAACATGATAAATACTTTGGAACCTGATTTTATTTTCTAGGTAAATAAATATGTATATATGCAAGCTTATCCTTACCTAGGAATAAGTTTGTACTACAAATATTTCCTTGACACGCACAAAAACCCAAATTACAACATCATACTGTAAAGCAGAGAACACACTACTGAAAATACCATATAAATAGAAATAAACCTGACAATTTCCTTGTACGTGCTGAACAAAGGCAAAGCAAAAATATGGTACTATCAAAGAAAAAAATACTTAGATTTTTAAAAGTAAATTACTTTTTACTTTTGCTACTATGTATTCGCCAACTATTCTAATTAGAGACGTTCTTTAATGCCTAACCACAACACCCTAAAAATAATGAGAGGTCATTCAGAATCAGATTTGGATGCTGTCAGACGAGTAACAAACATAAAAGTATCCACGTGTTACAGCGCTCCCTCTCCAACAGAAATCACTGTGCTAATCCTGTGAGTAAAGACTACCTACGTTAACATCATTAGTATCAACTGAATACCAACAATCATTCTTTTTCACACAGTTGCTTCTCTCAAAGCACTGGCTCTCTAAAATTGGAACTGCTTTTTGCACGCAGCAATTTACTAACCCAGTTTGGGAGTTTTACCCTAACCTACCACCAAGAGGCATGTGGAGAACAGAAAGCTAAACAGCTAAGGGACAGGAAAGGGACCTTGAGGTCTGACAAACTGCCTTTGTTAACAGTGAAGCAGAATTTTGGGGAGAACTTAAGATGGTAATTTACCAGCCTCGGTTACATCATTTGCACACTTGAGACTGATTAGTTATGTCCCCTGGAAGTGAAGAGTTTTCATACTATGATCATCATTACCATTTATAAAATATTTCAAGCAGACCAAAGATTATATAAATACATAATTTTTACTTATATATCTCACTATTGTTACAGTAGTGTCAAAGCATCTCACAGACTTCAGGATTTATTCAGAACACTGATGGCCTTAAAGTATTTGCCTTCAGATTATTTAGACAAAGCAGGGAAGTGCTATTTGACCCGTTTTTCCAATTTAAAAAAGCAAGTACATAGAAATTGAAAGGCATGCAGGAAACCTGTAAGGAAATACAGATCTGAAATCAGGTGATATGTTTTAAACCATAGCACTAATGAATGGAATAACCTTCCTCTTTCATGCGGTGTAAGCAAGCAGAATCCTTTGTCTTGCTAAATAAACCATATATAGACTCGAACTTCTGAGAAATCTTTTGCAAGTCCTCGAGGTCATCTTTTGGAAATAACCTCACGTTACTTCTTCGCGTATAACCTCACGTTACTTCTTCGCGTATAACCTCACGTTACTTCTTCGCGTATAACCTCACGTTACTTCTTCGCGTATAACCTCACGTTACTTCTTCGCGTATAACCTCACGTTACTTCTTCGCGTATAACCTCACGTTACTTCTTCGCGTATAACCTCACGTTACTTCTTCGCGTATAACCTCACGTTACTTCTTCGCGTATAACCTCACGTTACTTCTTCGCGTATAACCTCACGTTACTTCTTCGCGTATAACCTCACGTTACTTCTTCGCGTATAACCTCACGTTACTTCTTCGCGTATAACCTCACGTTACTTCTTCGCGTATACATAAAATGCATTCTTTATAGTCTAGGTCTTTTGACAATTTCCCATTCTAATTAGTTACTATTGGGATAGAAAACAGTACTTCTGTAAATTTACCCCATGTCCTCATTTTTTTCCCCCTCCCCTTCCTTAACGAGAAAGAGTCATCATAAAATTCAAGCTAGCTGCTAACCAAGTTTTGGCAGTGTTTTTGTAAGACATTGTCTCATCATAAGAATCCCTGCAGCAAAGTTGCCATTTAGAAAACTGATTACCAAAGTAATTCTTTGATTAATTTCTTGTGTGCACTACCAGCAACTCAATCTTTGAATGTAATAAAATAAGAGCAGATGGACAGCTCCCAGATACAGCAAAACTGCACAAAGCCAGGACAGAAGCTTCATTCACACACTAATCCTAGACCCCTAAGCCCAAGAAAAAGTTGTCCTTACTGAGGAAATCCATTTTCACATTAATTACTTTCAGATACAGCTATCATAAAAAATGTTGTCTCAGTCAAAAAAACGGAACTACTACTTCAGTTCATGTGTAAGAAACTCCTCTGTACAGTGGTTGAAATCAATCTGAATTCCTGCCTGCATACCAAGGACTATATTTTATTATTTTTCTATCCAAAGAACTGTTACTACAGTTTGTGAAGAAAATAAATTCAGTCTTATGGATGAGAGAATAAAAACTTTGCATTCCAAACATGAATTTATTTTTCCAAGTAGAGTTTTAGAAAGCAAAAGCGAATAATTTAGCATTAAATACAGAGTACTGCAACACTTTTCTTCAGAGACTTGTGTCTACAAAAGCAATATCCTCTCAATTTAATGAGACCAACTTACTAGCTAAGAACTCTACAAAAGCAGTTTGTGTTTTATTCTTTTTGGTAGCCTAGAGAGTAAGAGGTGAACATTAGACTAAAGATCATTAAGAACAGTAACTGCTTCCACCTGCTATGATTTCTGAATATTAAGATCCCAGCTTATGCCTCAGCTTTGCTAATATCCAGCATTCAATAAGCTGAACTATTACTATATTAACCAGCACTGTAACCAGTTAAGCATGTTAACCACTGGATTGCAGGCAGAAAGGTGATATGCCCAATCCTTAATACATGCCAAGGACAACAATATTTAACCATGGAAAAACATAGGTTTTACTTCAGAGTTCAAATGGTACCAAGAAGTTCTTTAACAGCTACTAAGTTAACAGCAACAAATAAAAGGCTACATGGAAATTTCCAAACAGTCTTTTGATAGCAATTCATTTAATATTTAACAGCAACACCTTTGAAAGGTATGCTTATATAACAGAGAAGGCTGTTCATGGGAGCTCTACTACTGACTACTTTCACATTTCATAAATCAACACAGCTTAGAGAACAGCTCTATGAACATCAGATTACATGTGTCTTTAAATTCTTATTATGCCAATTAGGACTCAATTTTTTATTTTATTGTATTCAAACATTTATATTTCTTGTAGGGGTTTTTTTTGCTGCTGGATTAAATTAAGAATGCAATGCATCTACATCAGATTGAATTACAGACACTGAGATTTGGTTCACTGAACTCAAATAATAATTCAATATTTAGAAAGTTAATGAACAAAAGGATTTTACTGTAGGTTTTTTGTTGTTGTTCTGTAGTTTAATTGGGTTTTTTCCCTTTGATTTTTTTTTCCCCCTTTGCAGCTAGCAAGTTCCACTCAATGATAGCTACTTTGCTGTAAAAAAACATATCCTACGGTCTGTGAGTGGGCAATAAAAAAATGTCTTAATATGGAAAAACACCGAGGAGCCATTTCAATACATTTTTTTTAGAGGACAAACAACAACTTGTTTGAATTTCAGTCTGTAAAATGACACTAGAGGTTTCCACAGTTTAGAGAATTCTCTCCCACATTACTATTATATTCTTTTATAATTTTCAAAACACACTTCTGAGTTAAACTTCATATCTATATTCATTAGCCATAAAGACAACAAAGTGTGGCTCAGATAATAAAAATCAAGGAATATTAACCCTTTTTTTTCTCCTTTTTTTTTTAAGAAATGATGCTATTTGGAACCTATGAAATAAATAAAACAGTGACAGTAATTCTGCTTCATATTCTTCCTCATGAGCAATTCAGTGACCTATTATGAAACAAAAAGACACACCCCCCCATGAGTGTATCTATTCTTGAAAGTCTCCTCTAATTAGATTTACCTTGACTACTTTCTGAATATATTTCCAGATCAAGGATCATTATTACAGTAAAATAAGTATATACTATTAACTAAGCACTTAAAAATTTACCAGATGAATTCTAATCTCCATTAACAAAGTATGTTCAGAATTCGTATCAAAATGAACATAAGCTAAAGGTCATAAGAAGCTTCACCTGAAAAATCAAGGGATGTGATTCTGCCCCTCTACTCCACTCTCGTGAGACCCCACCTGGAGTACTGCATCCAGCTCTGGGGTCCCCCCCCATAAAGAGGACATAGACCTGTTGGAGCAAGTCTAGAAGGAGGCTACAGATGATCATCAGAGGGCTGGAGCACCTCTCCTGTGAGGACAGGCTGAGAGAGTTGGGATTGTTCAGCCTGGAGAAAAGAAGGCTCTGGGGACACCTTATAGCAGCCTTCCAGCACCTGAAGGAGGCCTACAAGAAAGCTGGAGAGGGACTGGTTACAAGGGCAGGGAGTGACAGGACAAGGGGTAATGGGTTTAAGCTGAAGGAGGGTCGATTTAGATGAGATATTAGGGAGAAATTCTTTACTGTGAGAGTGGTGAGGCACTGGAACAGGCTGCCCAGAGAGGTTGTGGATGCCCCATCCCTGGAAGTGTTCAAGGCCAGGTTGGATGGGGCTTTGGGCAACGTGGTCTAGTGGAGGGTGTCCCTGCCCACAGCAGGGGGGTTGGAACTAGATGATCTTTATGGTCCCTTCCAACCCAAACCATTCTATGGTTCTATGAAAATATGACACAGTCCTTCATACAGGATGAGCAAAAACCCAAAGACTAGAGCAGTTGGATTTTATTGATCAAGCAATACCATGTCTTCCTTCCAGTCTTAATTTGCTTAGATAACAGATGTTCTGTGATAGCTGAATACAGATACATGTGTAGAAAAGGGCAGGAAGGAAGCAATTTCCTACTCAGTCTGATTGCACCCTTGGGGATTTGGTTTGTGTAGTAAAGAAAATATTGATCCGAAAGTCTTAAGCAGCTGTGTATCACTGATAAAGCTTCTTGCATCTATGCAGCCTGAACAAGAGAAAAGCAAAAATTTCCCATCTCATACATGTAAAGGCAAGTGTCTATTAATCACCTATAAAATACAAGTTTTTGAAGACAACTTTAAATTCACAATCTTTAAACTTTGTTTTCAGAAATGTTAATACCAGTTATCTCTTCCCTGAACTTTATATTGCATAATTTTTGGATTTGTATCAAACTTGACACCTATATAGTTGATTAGTTATAAAAATTAAATGGTTTTGGTCACAGCACTCCATTCAGTTGAAAAAACTGAAGCTTGATGCAGTAAGATGCTATGAATTTGCGTTCTATAAGAAAGTGAACAAACTTATGGAAGAGAAATCAACCATGAATTGTTTAATGCACACCAACTATATTGGGCTCAGAAAAATCATTCAAGTTGCAAACAGCTGAAGGTTTGGAGAGGAATGATTATATACGCCAGCCTCGCTTAAATATTTTTCTGTACATATCCATTTTTGGCAAATAGTTACAAAAAGAATATTTGGCTACGTAGATCTTTGATACGAACCTGTTGATTGTGTTCTTAATCAATAAAAGGGAATTATTTACTCAGATTATTGAAAATGTTTTGCTTTGGTTTAGGTAAAATCAAAAGGAAGAAAGCAGGGCAGACAAACCCTCATAAAGAAGTTAAATGCTTGGAATCAGTAAGGCTAAAAGGATTACAGTCTCCTGCCACAGCACGCACGTACAAGGTTTGTGTCAAAAATTGCAAGTTATACACACGGCTGTGTCAAGGAATATGCTCCTTGTATTAGCCAGCTCACAGGCAGAAGCAAAAAGAGCTAAAGAAAAGACGACAGACAAAACGTCAAAGAAATCTGGTGACTTCAAGCCTATGAACAAAATCTAGCCTGTACACATTTGTTTTCATTGTCTTAACATTTGCTTTGTTGTTACATCTTGGGAAAAAAGATACAGAATGGAAATACCTATACCCGATTACTTTCAGAAGACACGACGCACGTGCATTGAATCCGGTGCTCTCGTTTCTTTCATTTGCCATTCTTCCCATACTCCTTTTTAAAATTGTCCTTAGACAAACATTAGGGGAAACATTCTAATTAACTTTGTTTTACAAAGGCTGAAACAGAAAGTGTCATTCTGTAATCGAGGGACAGCTGGCTGTTACTGTGATAATATGTCAAATGAAGATCTCTTCCACTGGAATATGTTGCTCCCCCTGATTATAGGTTAAATGCCCAGAATTAAACCCCCATTCATAAGGATTTGAAAGCCTGAGCTTAAGACTTGTCTTCCATATGTGCCTGTTCCCACAGAACAGTGGATGCTACTGCATAAATGCCCACAAGAGCAAACAAACAGAACAAAAACATGGCTACAGGGAACATCTTTAAACTATAAATGGTTATTAACTGAGATACAGTACATGCTGTGCACCTTATTACAGTCTGGCAAAATTACTGTGACTGGAAAAACGCCAAAAGCCTTATGATTTCCTTACTTAATATATAACATTTGAGCAATATGATGATTTCTTAGGCGATTTTTATGCCACTGGCCATCATTTATTTAAGTATTACTGTGTAACCGTGTTTCTGCAATCAAAAATAAGCATTTGCTTTACCCATCATTGCAATTTTTTACCAATTTAAACAGGAGGCATAGAAAAGAAAATGGACTCAAACTGGGGGGGGGGGGGGGGGGGGGGGTGTTAAAATATTTTGATACTTTATAAAACTCAACAGCGCATAAGAAGAGTATATTTATAGTTCACAGGGTAAATGACCATAAACTACGCTTTTCCTATGTCTAAAAGGCAGCAAACTCCAATCCTGATGTAAATGCATTTCACGCCGAGTAACTGAAGACCACAAGACAGCGCTCATGAGCTTTGGTCTCAAACGTAGAACCAAATTTCTGAATGGTTTTCTCTAACACATACGCAAATGAAGATCCATGCCGAAGTACAAGTTCCAATTGATTTTACCAGGAGTTAAGGTGGTTTAGTCTGCAGTACACAAACACACATTTACCATTCACTACAGGTGCTACATGTATCGTACTGCCCACTAAAGTTACAAGGCTGAGTTGCTGCTGCAGGCTAGAATACTACTTCTTTTTCAGCAACTGAATTTTGTTTACTGCCTTGGCTGCTCAGTGAGTGAAAAACCATCAAGTTTGGAGCTGAAAATGCAATAGAATCAGCAGATAAACTCTGTGGATCCATGCAGCTAATTGTTTTGCTTTGGGCTATGGCATATGTATTACTTGACTGCTAATTTCATGCTCTGATACTGCTTCTTTATAGCAGCAGATGAAACTCAAGCTCTAGTGCCCTGTTCAAAGAGGCTGATAAATATGTATTCCACCCCTTTGCAATATGTTTGACACACTCCTCGCCCATTGTTATGCTTCCCTATTATTAAGTATAAAACGGTCCCCTATTCTTGCCATTGTCAAACCAAATTTATATACGATCCTGGTTTATTCAGTTTGCAAAAAGGAATTCTAATTTTCCTGTTTACAGAAATCCTCTTACAAATTTGTTGTGCCTGTAGAGTATTTAGGTTTCAGGCGGGGGCACACAGTGCTGTACACTTCCAAAAAACTTCAAGAGAATAACAGCAGCATATTTCTCTGCAGACAAACAAATAAACACTGAGGAAATCATACCGTTCCACATGCATGACTGAACTTACCAATTCAAACTGAGATTCAGATTCCTTCTAGGAACAGCAAGTATTGCTACTGTCGTTAATTCAGACCTACATGGCTCTATGGACTGAGATGAAGATACAGCCTAAGACTGAAAATACTAAAGCGTCGGCTGGTCCCCAAATTATTTGAACAGCATGATGTGAAAGCAGCATTTCTAATGTTACCTTTAAAAGAACTAAAAAGAGACCGAGAATATTGCAATCTATCATATCCATGATAATTACACAATAGCGGATCATACATGAACGACAAAAAAAAAAAGAACGTTTGTGAAATGAAGAACAAATGGGATGAAACCAAAAAGCAAGTCTAAGGAGACAAATCCTGCCGGTCTAAATCAAATACATATTTATTTCCACTGAAACACTACACTGAGATTATCTGTTCTTACACCACTAAGGTATCAGGAACTAGCTGTAATATTTTAGCTGTGAAAGAACCTGTAACTGCTGCATTCCCATATCTAAGTGAAATGTCTCCCCTTCTTGTTTTCCTGGGGTTTGGGGGTTTTTGTTTGTTTGGGTTTTTTTTTTTTTTTTTTAAGGAGGATGGATTTTTGCATAATTAATGAGAAGATCTAAAAGTCAGATGGTAAACAGGAGATGGAAATTGAGAAATAAAAATTAGGAGAACTGAGGCACTCCAGACATGTCAAGAATGAGAGGACTTGGAATGAGTAAGTCTTTGGTATACTCATACATGAAATCTAAGAAATGCCAAAAAAACCTCCAAGTCCTAGTGTATGCAAACTTTCAAGTTCATACTTATTTGTGAATTTAGCAAATATATTTATATACATGCATTTATATACATAAAAATAAACACACACACACACACAACAGGCATACAATTTTAGATCCTGGGCAACACAAATCTGGTTTCCTATAGAACGAATCTTCATCATTGCCTAGCAACCAGAGCTATTTTTATGCCAAACTGTAATAATTCAGCATTTCAGCTGTCTTTACTGAGATTTGGGAATGAGGGAGATCAGTTAAATCCCATTTCTTCCCATTTGTCCCTCCACTCCTCTGACATTTGAACTTCTCAAAACCAAAAATTGCTCCTTCACAGAAGCCAAGTTAGGACAATTTCAGCATATAGAGTGCAAGTCTGAAGAAAATTCTGAGTGACAGAAAAGGACACTATTCAGCAAACACTCCTTTCGTTCCATGTATAAGTATGGTTTCCCATAATTTATACTTCCTATTTTCAGAACCCTCTGTAGGTTCTGACGCAATAATAAAAGGTCTGTGCAGCTAATGCTGTGTAATGATGTGCAGCACAACTGACTCCTGTTTTAAGGGCTAGGTCATAACAGAACAGTCATACAGTCGTAACAGCACATAAAAGGCATTTTACTGAACATTTGAAACTGCTGTATTCCATTTTAATTATAAAATTCACTAGAAGTGAATGAATACTGTTATCCTAGTATTTTGTACAAACAAGTTAACCAAAACTGAGATTTCCTTACGAGAACAAACATGATGGATGGGAGTTTAAAGCCAGAAAAACAGGTATAATGCTTTCCCAAATCCAAAAAAAGGGTAGATATATTACATGAGAATAACATCATTGAAAGTATATAAGGAAAATATGATATATGAGGTATTAAAAGACTTGGTCCTGCATATTCAAACTGCTTGGGCTATCTTGAAGACGATCTTCCATATATTCCTCCACATCTCAACTCAAATTTTATCTAACATGTTCTATGGTTTACTTCTTCAAAAATCAGAAGCAAAAAGACTTGAAACACACATTTTTATTTTAAGTGAAAGATGAAATTCTGATGCATACACGTAGCACCAGAAAGTAGAGAGATGTGTCTCTGGCAATTCTCATGATGAAAAATTCTAAGAGCTCTTAACATTACATAATCTGAAAATGCACAAGATTGAAATCCCTGAAGAAAGATGAACCAAAATACAGCATTTACCTACAGTTTTCCACTAATGATACATATAGGCAAGAAACCTACAGAAACTTACACCAAAGCGTTCTACTGGCAAGGTTATCACTTCCAACCAAATAATATGCTTTGGCCACAGCATACAACCATCTTCTATACTGTCTTCAGGTACGAATATGAAATCTAGCACAATAAAAACTCAAAGGTTCCTCTCAGATAAGCTCCAGTCCTGTTTTAGAAACTCAGACACTTCCCAATGACACTTATTTTAGGGTAACTGAGCTTCAGTGTTGGTTCCAAGAGCAGAAAGCACCTAATTGCTTTAAGATGTGCTACATTTCAAAAATTTGAGTGGTTAGAAGATTGCACAGAATGGAATCAGGAGAACGTGGCTAATATTTATTTACCAATATATTTATCTGGGGGTTGTTTGGGGTTTTTTGGGGTTGTTTTTTTTTTGTAAATAAATCCCATATGTTTAGAGATAAATCAAAAGGCAATTGCAATCATTTCTTAACTATGAGATGCACAAACTATTCACTATGCAGAAACTGCAGATCTTCTATCTTTTTAAATACTATAAAAATCTGTAAAGCTGCTTTACTCTGTAGGGGTTTTCCCAGAAATAGGTTTGAATCCCATTTAAAGGATTTAAAGGTACCTGACAAGGTACCTTTTCTCAGCTGTTCCTTTTGGAATTTTAGTTCTTTCTATGGCACTTCCAGGAAAGTGTTGTTTGTGGTTCTTGGGCTTCAAGAGTGTTTTCCATCATTCTGTCACATTTCAGGAAATAAATTATAATTCCTTAGAAAAATCTATGGATCTACATAAAAGCAAAAAATGATAGTATAATTTGATCCTTTAAATGTTCATTTTTGTCCTCCGTTACGGTGGGTCAATGCTAGCCTCAGTGCTTTTACTAAATATTAACATAGCATTCTCTAAAATAATTAAAAGCTATTAAGATAACGTATTCCTGATGCTTATATAAAAATCACCTGTAATAGAAATACAATTCAGAGACTAGGACAAGGAGCCAAAGACGACACAGACAAATAAATTCTAATTACAATTTCAGTTGACATAGGCACGACAAGTTTCCTATGCTACACAGCAGGCGGTATTTGATTCTCTTCCCCAAAATGAAAATGTATCAAACATTACGTGTATCAACTGCATTTGTGATCTCCAAGCACGATCAGGGCTTTTGATAATTGAGGTAATGTAACAGTATATTATTACATATAATACTTGTCCCTTAAAAACTTAAAATTTTAAAAACACAAAACAAAGAAGTGAGAGCCTCAGAAAGTGTAAACCCCCTCGGAGAATAAAACTGTCACAGCCAACAAATCATTAACATCCAAACATGCTCCATGCACTAGCCTATGTTATTTCTTCCAGATTTTGCTTTTCTATACTGCTTATTAGCAAAACTAATAAGTTGGAACAACTTTTTCTTAAATGGACTGTTACTACACCAATTTCTCCTTTTTTTTTTTTTTTTTTTTTTAAGGATTCAGTGTAAAAGTCAAGTACAGATCTCCAAAACATGTCATCCATGCAGGTGCATATATAAGTACATTGAAAACATTTAAAATATCATTTCCCACAACAAATAGAGGCAAAGTAGTCCAATGATACAACAAAGTTTTCTGCCGGCTCAGATGCTCAGTGGTTATGTGTTAACTTATAAAAATTACTTTGAATATCTCCTAATGTAAAATGTTCCTTTAGGAGCTTTGGGTATTATTATAATTGCAAATTATTATCTCTTATGTTAGCTCTGTTCTTCCACCAGTCATCAAATAAGATAAAATGTCCTCAAACTACCTAATTATTTGCCAAAGATATGTCCTAGTTTTCAGTTTATGCAAGTCTAGATTTCTATCATTACATATATTTTCTAGAACATTGTTGTGTGTGTGGTAATGGCAGTGTAAATGAGGAGTAATGCCAATAAAATTTTAGAAGAAATAAAGAATAAGTACATGCAGCAACAGCCCAGTGTCTTCAGAAGTGGGTAAAATAAGTTCAAGAGGCCTATAAACCTTCTGGTGTCAGCAATCTTTCTTTAAAAAAAAAAATTAATCTCACAATATCAGTAACAAGTAATAACTGCATTTTTTGGGGTTTTGTTTTGGTTTTTTTTTTCTTTTACTCTTCTTATTTTTCCCCTTTGGAATACTGTTCATTCCAGTGCAGCTAGGCAAGGAAATTATAATTTCATTCTTCACTAGTTACATGTAAGGAGTGTAAAGTCCTTGGCTACAGTATTGACCAGTAGGTATAGTTGTGTATCACTCTTAAATCTGTCTATAAAAAGAACACAGAGATGTTCTTCAATGGAGCAACAGAGGACTATTTGATAAAAAGGATATTAAGGATTATTACCTTCAACATATAATAAACTGAACAACATTATTTCATTATTATATTTGATATCTTTAAAATAAAAAAAAGATTTTAAAAAATCAAAGAACATCTACACATTTTAACGTATTTTTTTTTTAATGCCATAACCTCAGTCATTCAAGCCAGTCTATGAAAACTAGGTCAGGCCACGTAATTTCATTCATGTAATTCTGTTTTTCTCTTTCCATTCAGTTTTCATTCTTTTGTGGCTTCAACCCAAGGAAACATTACTTCAAGAAATAAATCAGAACTGTGCAGTTTGGTTTTTTTTTTTTTTAAACTCTATGATTGGCTTAAGAACAACTCAACTTAAGCCCAACAGATGCAAGATGAGGTTTGTAGTAAATACAGGTTTCTGAATGAGAATAAGAATAAAAATATAAGGTTCTACTTACTAACATTCTCCCCATTGAAAAAAAAAAAAAAAGAAAGGATACTAAGAAAGATTAGAGTACTTGTCTCAGCTGTGCAGCTAACGTTACAGCAGCAGGGGCAATTTCACACATCTTCGTAGCCAGAACCTTCCATCAGGGGCACATGTAATGAATAAGACTTGTTGATAAGTGTTTTAGGATTTGCTCAAGCACATGAAGGAAATTAAAAAAAAACCACAACAAAAAAAACCAAATAAAAACAACCAAAAAGCTTTCCTATGATGGACAGTTACAGCATGGCATCATCTTTTACAGTTAAATATGCCCATGTTCTTGCTGTTACCTTCATTTTTATCTAGTGACCAAAAAAAGATCCCATGGGTATGAAATAAACATAAACCCTTTCACTGCAAGTGCAACTTATTTTACAGAACCAGCAGAAGAAAAAAAAATTTCATGACATTCATAGTCATAGTTCAGACATATTTAAGACTCAATTCAGAAATACAACATGTAAACCTCTTATTTCACAAGGAATCATTACTGAACATTTATTGAATCTTTAAATAAGTGGTACAACTAGAGACAAACCACACAATATTATATGGGTTATCCATCACAAAATAAAAGCTGCGTTGAATACTTGCTTTTAACATTTGGTAGCTTATGAAATGCTTTCTAAAATTATTTCTAAACAAAACCCTCTGAAAGGTGTTTTAATGCTGATGCTAGACTGGCCAAAAAAACCCACTCACACCTAGTTTCACACATCCAGCTTCCACCATGTGTTCTGTCAGGCTAATATTTGATTTAGAATACATTTCCTTTTGACAATTACCCTCTTCAAAAGGATCAGTATGGCATGTGTTGTTCTTAATACTCCACAAAAAAATTTAGCAGAAAACTTTCCATTTTGGATCAGAAGTACTGTGCAAAGTATAGAATATGATTAGAGTATTACAACAATTTTTTCCTGATTGTGTAGCAGCCTTTTGGTGTGTTCCCCCCTCCCTCTTTTTCTTATTTTTCTAAGATAAGCTTGCTCTCCAGTGGAAGAAAAATAAGTCCTTATTTCGGGATTTCTAATAATCAATAGAACCTCCTCAAACAAAGCCTCTTTTCATTTTAAGATGAAAAGAGAAGATTCAATTTAATCTTTGCCTTAAACTGTTAACACATTTAAATCCTATCAGCTGCACTGTCTTCATTAGAGTCTTACTCCATGCGCATTAACACGTCAGCTTATACAAGTCAAGAATACATCTGTTTCACAGCAAAATTATATCTAAGGAGTCTTCCAGTTTCAAGGCTACCACCATTTCCTGCAGTAAGCAAAGGACCTGGTTTCCAAGCTGTAGGGCTTTTCACAGCCGGTTCTCCTGGAACAGCATTGAAGACTGATCTTCAAAAGGTGTAGCTATTTTATTGCCAAGTAAAACTGACACTGTGTAAAGCATGAATCTAACTCACAAGAAGCTCAGAACTAATGCTGGATGAAATCTGTTCAAGTGCTTTACAGTCTGCATCATTAATGCTTTGTTACTTTCAAAGGAATGGAAAACTTAATTTTCTTTAGCTCACTAAGAGTATCTTGTTACCAGATAAAACTTGAGGATAAAAACTAAACTTTGGATTATTTCAGAAACTATAGACTTGGTCAGCTATAGAGTTCTGCTCTTATGATGCCATAAAAGCAATATTAGCAAGTATTTTCTAAACATTTACCATTAGAGATACATTGAAGTTTTAAAGTTTTTAATCTGCAGTGCCTTAAATGGCCTAGTTTTCCAGAAACGGAAATAGCTAAGCATATACCTTCTGGGAAAAAAAGCTGAAGCACCTTAGAAAATTGCTAATCATTTATGAGCCTACTTTTTGTTTTCTTTAAGTTGCAGATGTTTCACCTCTCTTGGGTGTTTCCTACACAGGGACAAAAGAGAAAGGACCTTGAGAGAAAAATGTTCAAATCCATCAATTTGTTGAATGAATTACTTAAGAAGCAGGATTAAAAGGCCACCAATTTGTATTTGTACTTGATTACTAAAGGAGGATCAAGGTATTTGAAGTATCTAAAGACTGCTGCTTTCATAAACAGGAGTAACAAGGCAAAAGCAAGACAGAATAGTCAGCTGGCTACTGTGGCAGACTGTCTGACAGTGTCATACGGGGACTGAGATGAAACAGTCGTCTTAGCAATTGGGTGGAAATTAGCCTTTTAAAACTAACCCAATAGAACGTTAAAAATCAAAACACAGAAAGAAACTTTCCTACATTTTTGCAGGATGATAGCGATGGAAAAGTTTATACTTGGCTACGTCACAAAAGAAGAAAATTCTACAACATTTATGCAGAATAAATGTGCACCATAGCTGTTAAATGTAATTGAGCTTTCTAACATCTTGAAGTAATATGCAAGCTTATAAAGTGACAAATGAAATGAACAGCTGAATTTCTAAGCATGGACGTTAACCTAGAATTGCAGGTTAATTTCACATATTAAAAGTCACAGAAGAAATTGTTATTAGCAGCAGTGAAAATGTATTCAGGTTGAACAACGCAATCACAAATTGTGTAAAAGTTAATTTCTGGTCACCTTACTCTGATACTTCTGACTACAGAATAAATTATGTATGTTCCACAATAAATAAAATACCAGTTCTTATTCACCAAGCAGCATGTGTATCTGTATTGTCCACATAAACAAGGGCAAACGGCAAACAGGAAAGCAAGTCAGGAGACACTTAATTGGCATCCCGCTGAGATCTTGGCTTCTGTGATTCAGAAGCTCTAAAAAACATTTTTTCTTCCATATAAATATTTCAAGGGAGACAGGATCAAAGGCTCTTCCATTTTGCAGGTATCTCATAGCTTTCATCCTAACTAAACACAAAAATAGTTAGAAATTATATTCTGAAATGGCAGACAGAATTACTCTTGCTCTGAAAAGGGCTGAGTGGAACAATCTAATCCAATTAGAGGCACCTGGCGATAGGACTGGCAGGCTCTGGAGAATCAAATCCAAGTGGCAAGAGACAAGAGACAAATTAGGGTGCAAGACAGGGAAATGCGACTTTTTAGAGACTCGGATGTTGAAGACAGACCTCAAATGGAAAATACTCAGAGTCTCAGTGTCCTCTCCTCCCTGCCCCCTCAGCCTAAACATCTAATCTATGAATTTCATGAAACAGGCTCTTGCAAAACTCCTTTCCTTCTGGCACAAGAACAAGAAAGGATGTGGAATATTCCATTTCCGCTAAGTGTACTGTGTAGACATATCTGTTGACTATATCCTGTTTTCGTGTTCCTTAGTTCATTAGCAACTCATGTATTCTATTTGTAGGTAATTCTTAGCCACAGATGGACTGCTTCTGTGATATACTGTCTGCCTGCCTAGCAAGTAGCTTCAATTGCTAATCAGAGCTCTAGTACAAGATCTTTTTCAGAAAGTTAATTGAGAATCAATAATACAACTGGATGAATACACAGACTTCCTGATTTAGTGTGCGTGCATTTTACTCATTCAACCTCAGTTAAAACGGCAAGCTCCCTGCAGAAGTGTTAGAACAAGTTGTTTATTTAAAAAAAAAAAAAAAAAGAGAAAAAAGAAAAAAGAATTTGCCTTCAGCCACAGCAAAAACAGATAAACTGGTTACGAGAACCAAACTTTTCTGTGCTTTAAAAAGATGGCCAGGATCACATGTAGTTGAGCTCTTCCCTGCATTTCTTGTGTTGCCAGCACGTATAGATCAATACAGAATGCTGGGAAGCACTCCTTACTTTCTGATGAGTGGAATTAACTCTATGGATATTTTCAAAACTACTTGTCTATGCCATGGATGCCTGTGGAATCGTAAAACCCTTTTCTCTTGTCTGTTATATTTGTGGGGTTTTTTTACATTGTAATAATTACATTGATTACAAGGAAAGAGGTGTTTTGATGTCGTCAACTCACAGTAAATTCACATGGAACTGAGAAGACCTCACTAAATCTGAACTAAATGAATACTAGGGATAATTTATTACTATAGCAAGGGGTAAATGCAGGCATTAAACTCTCAGTAATGGTAGGCTTAACAGGTTTTCATGTCATGTCCTATCAGTGTTAGCATGATATGCATCATTTACTTACACACATTAGCTGTATCTAATTAAAAAAATAATAATTATACATTGATATTGAAAATTACTTTTCAAGTCAGCAAGCACAGAGGTAGTATACAACAGTATAGATTTTATGAGGGTTTAAGGAAGCAATGAAAGTTATAAACTAGAAAGACAAAATAAAGTATCTAGAGAAACGGGATGAGCTCCCTGCTGAGTCTCTCAAAGTGAAACAATATTTGAAATTAATTCTGCTGTAAATAAGTACTGTTACATTCATAATTGTCATTTACATTGCCACAGCACTGTCACTTTGCATATAAAACCAGATTTATTTTATGGCATCTCCATGCTGGAACCAAAATGCTATATAACTTCATAATAGCTCATGTTTCTAAAACAATTTCCTAGAAAGATCTAAATCCCTTTTTTTTATGTATATGTTCAGATCTTTTCTTACCGCTGAGCCACTTATGGCCAGCAGAAGGGTAAAGTGTTCTCCAGCAACAGTCAACATTTTCAGGCAATAGCACTTAAAGATTGGTGACACTTAATATCTCCAAATAAACTCAAATAGTAATTTTGACTTACAGGAGGACAATCATACAAAGTAAATGGAACCAAGATAACTGCTGGTGTTCAGAAATCACTTTCATTTTCAACCTGAACAGCATATGAAAATAATCTTGTTCAAAAAAGTTTACTCATATCAAAGATGTCAAGGTATTGAAGGATAAGTACCAAGAATCCCTTACAGTGGCAACCTTAAACCACCAAGTTCAGCCTATCTTACCTACTGGCCCATGTCCCATTAGACAGTTTTTATATGAAAAAGATGACCGAGAGATCAAAGACAAATCTGACTTGGAATTTTGCAGCTGAGCATTTAGAAACAGAAGAGACAATCTATTCCTTTCTGCCCAACAAGAGCCCAACCATTGCAATACTGAGGGAGGCTGTGAAGAGAAACCCTAGCTAGCAGGAAGGCTTTTAACTAGCCTGAAAAAGAAGAAAAGCTACATCTCTCAGAAGGGATGACAGTGGTTTAAGATACAGAATTCTCAAACCCTTTGAAAGTAAAACATCCATAGATAAGTTATTTTGCGTTTCTTGATTTCTTCTTATGCTGCCCATGAAGTGACCAGATTAGACACCAAGTTCTAAGAGATGGCCCAGATGAAGCATGTTTATGCTAAACATACCACTAAACAGTGATGCTATTAGTAAGTTTAATTTGGCTAATACTAAAAGTGAGATATTTCCCTCCCTAAAAATCAGCTCTGCTTTCCCAGCCTTCCTTCCTTCTCATTACCCTTTCTACTCTCTTAATATCACTATAAATCACAATTACTTCAGTTTAGTACATCAACTCTTTAGGGACCATAACAATTCTTTCCAGTTACTTATTAGCTGTTTTCAATAAAAGTGGTTTAGACTACTTTTTCTTAAGTTCCTTTAATTTTCTATCAGGCAAAATCAAAGCATTTCATTATGGCTTTATTTCACTTCACTTGGAATATTTAAAAACATAGAAGTGACTAAATCATTGCTTCCACTTTGTAAAAAATGAATTGCTATTCTTTTTATTTAACACAGTATTTCACAAGACAAAGTTGTAACTTAAATCCTGAAAATGTGTATTTAACATTGCACACTGTGAGCATCCTGATCCAAAAAGGCAATTAGAGTAAGGAAATTAAACTGACTTGAAATAATAATTTGGAACTTATAAAATATCTTATTTTTCCCCTATGAAGGTTGCACATTCTCTTAAGCAAAAGGGAGGTTTTCTTAATACTTTTGAAGGTTACTAATACCAAAGGAAGGCAATTGCTTTAGCATTGACTCAGTGGCAACCACATCAGCCATAACATCCTCACTGCCAGCCAGTCAGTGTCTTTCTCATCAACCTTATCTTTAGCTGCCTGTCAAGGAGAGACTGGGAACGTAAAGCATCACTTCATAGAAACCCAGATAAAGCTTAACAGTGACTTAAATTTTACAAAAAAAACCCCAACCATAACCAAAAAAACCCCACCACCCAGGGAGATAAATCTACATTAGGAGGCCTATTGGTGGTAATTAATATCATCTTTTAAACTTACCAAAATCATTCTATAAAGATTTCCAGAGGACAGTCTACTGTTAAAAGCAGACGAAAAGTTTTATTCAAGTTTACATTTCACATTAGGGATATAAAAATGCACACTTGCCATTCATGCAGTCTTGTTAACTACAGTACATGCAAATTAACTTGTTCTAAGGAGTTGTTATCAGATAACTATTTGCAGGAGCAAATTGGAAGCAATGTTTCCACTATCAATTAGTCACCCAAATATCTGATAAATTCTATTGATTTGGGACATTAGGAAGGCCTCCATTATGGTATGACACTATAGTTGTTCATAAAGGATTCTTCACAAAACTGCAACAAGATCATAGTATCGCTCAATTGCAAATGAGCCACCGATCCATAGAGATCTTCCCAGTGTCAACCAAGAAGCCTGTGACATGACAGAGGTTTTAACTGAGGTCTCCGATGTCCAGTACTGTACCATACTTTCTCCTCTTTCATGTTTTGCTTTCAACAAAAACAAATAAAATGAAATAATACTAAAAGCAGAATAACCACTCAAGCTGTGTAAATCATAGAGATACATAAAATCATTAGGGAAAAAGAATACTTTCTTGCTCCAGAGATATTAAGCAACAGGGACGATTTCAAACATAATTCTCCCTCAAACTGTATAGACTATGAAAGCATGCTCATTCTGCAAGCCCTAGGAAAATCAAACGAGCAGGAAATACAGTAATCACGTTTCAGTCAGATAATATTCAGGTTGCATAGATAAAGACACCAGCATTTTTCCAGGGAAAACACTGCTCACTATAAGCCAACTTCCTCGTTCTAGAGTTCCATTTATTTTTCACCTCTTTGCATAACAGCCTCAAAGGTTTTTAACTAATTCAGGATGAGTTTTCTAGAACTATTAGAAATAGCTTAACTCAGTATATACAAAAATTAACATCTGCTTTATTGCTGACAACATTTTGAGTTATTAAACAAGCTGTTCTGAAAATTCAGTTTCCTGCAGGTAAAACAGATAAACCTCCCATCCTCCTTATCCTTTACATTTTCTATGTGCAGGTCTTTGGTAGTTTGTTTTCTAATAATAGAACAAGAAAATAAGCTTTCATTTTCCCATAGCAATTTTGCTCAATGTTCCACTGAGACAGAAAAGCTTCAGAGCACCGAGTTCAGTCCATGAGCTCTTTTAGTGCTTCTCTGCAGAGACCAGAGCACAAGGGGTTTGATGACAATCACTTTTTCCAAATACACACCAGAACCCAATTTCTTTCTATCCTTCATCCTTCTGTGTATGCTCATATTTGTATGTACACACCCCAAAGATTTCCACGTCTTTTCCTGTGTCAAAATTTTCATAGGGATTAAACAAAATAGAGAGCAAGCATATCACCCTTATACAAGATGCAAACAGAGCTCCAAAATCTGAACTGTAAGTACCCTGTGGGAAATATTGCTGGAGCACTAACATTCATTCATTATAAAAACTGATTAAACTTTTCCTTCTTGAAGCCCTAAGGTTATTTTCAGATTCTTCCTTCCCAGAAGTGGGTCACCTTCACTTCCCCTCCCCCCCGAAAACATCTTTTACTAGCATTAATTACCTTAATTTAAAATAAATTCAAATAAGCAGAGCATGAGGAAAAGGATTCCAGCAATACAAGGACTGCGTCTAGAAACATCAAGGGGATCAGAATCAAGCTGGAGACACACTAAGCCCTTTCTTCTTAAACACCAAACAGAAACCCATATGGGCTTTCTGGTCAGAAAATACGTGCTAACTGTTGTCTATACTCACTGCTTTCTTGCTGATTGCCTTTTATTAACAAACTCTGACAAAAATAATCTACAATATCAACTATCTTTGAGCTTCCAGGAGGGAATTTCCATTTGCTCCATTCTGCACCCCAATCAGAAACATCACATTTCGTGTACACAAGTCAGGAAAAAGTATCTGTGCAGACACAGATTTTGATACAGTCCTTGTCCTGAAGTACAAATATTCTAAGAAGGGTGAACACCGGCAGCATAACTGTTAGGCACAGAGAGGCACAGCCCGATAACTAATATTGCTCCTCAGTCTGTAACAACTACGCTGCTGCGGCCACTTCTGAAACACGGACGGAAGTTGTAGGCAGCACAGCACCCGTTCAGATGATATATTTTGTTTGGATATAGTTTGACAGTATACAAGGCAATAGTACGCCGTGAACAAAAGACATTGTAAGAGTAAGCCGTCGAGTTTTAGGCATCGTTCTCAAGAGGGAGGTGGACAGCAGCCCATCCTATGGCCTCCCCTGGGATGGCCACAAATTACCAAAGGGAAGGCATGTGAGGCAGGCCCACCTGAAGAGAAATAACACACAGGTTTGGGACAAGGGCAGAAAGTTTATTTTGCCTGTCCATTTTGTAAACAAAATTGCAAAAACAAGGGAGAATGATGAAGGAGTAAGAAGTTGGTAAGAAAGAAACCAGCAGCTGAAAACAAACAGCTGTGACTTGAGGTGTCAAAAAAAAACCCCAAAACCAAAACCCCAAAAACCCAGCAACAACTATGCTGCCAACATGGCAAGAAGTTTAATCACTTGCATTTGCCTATAACTTCTGAGAAGGTAGCTGATGTAGATGGAGGGGAGGGAAGAAAAAAGCAGAAAAGTGATAGTATTAAGGACTATGGAAAAATGGAGTCAGTTCTGTCAGTGGCGAGCAATTAATAGAACAAGGGAGTGCAATCATATTAAAACTATTTCCTAATTAAAATAATTATATTAGCTGGCCTTTAAGGACATATATTTATAGCAAGTGTGACAAGCTATTAAGGATTCAATTTAGATCATAAGTCTCAAATTATGTCTGTTGGGGGGGGAAGTGAGCTGCTGGCAAGCACAACAACTCATCTCACGTCGAGTAATTTGTCTCTGGCAAGGGACATAACTGGAATTATTCTGCTAAGATCAGAAATCAAATAACTTCTGTGTATGTGGACACATGTAGATTTTGAAGCGTGATACATTCAACAAACTGCTGAAGTAGTTGTCAAACGGTTCTTGATTTGTAGTATTTATATCATGTTTTCTTACACAAATACTACTTTTTAAAATATTTTGTTTGTTCATTTTTTAATTAAATTTCTATCCGGTATACACTAAACCCTACAAGATTCTCATAGTCGTATTTTTCCTATATTTAAACATTGCTAATATCTCGAGTCTCTCAGCTCTGAGAAATTTACAGAGATCCTATGGGCTGTCAGAATGTCCAGAAGCAGCATACTAAGACTGAAACCTCCACATTGATGTATCTAAAAGGCATGGAGTTTTAGAGGTGAGGAATACAGGCAAGAACAAAAAAATCATAAGAAAACTACCTAATTTTTTTTCCAAGTTCTTTATTTTCATTGCCAAATGTAGCAGAACTGTTGTTCAGTGGGCATTCGAAAGTCAGACTGTGAAATCCATAGTTTGGACTTCCTCTTTCTAAACATAAATATTCTGTTAGCACAGAATCCTTCTATTGCCATGCAGATTGTTCATCAGGTTAGCCTTAAAGGATATTGTACAGAAAGGTCTCTTGGAACTAGATCAAAGGTATTGAAGGTACACCAAGAACATATTGCCAGAAACATTCAGCAGAAAAGCTGGTTTATGTTACTCAAACCTGGTAGACTATATATGTATACTGTAATTACTGCAATCCATAGAAGTTGTCGCTAAATTTTTTTTTAAATCATTAATTTAATCACATGTCAAGAGGTACAGCAATATGTGGAAAAATAACGTATATTATGAGTTCAAGGAAAAATAACTTGACTGGTATTCTTAAACTCAGCTGTTGTCATCAGCATTTCCCATCCAGCAAAGGCTTTTTGTCATTAGATTTCCAACGCTTGTCTGCTCCATAATCTTAAACCCTTGCCTCCAGACTACCGAAGGCCATTTGATTCACCTTTTTGATCCCATTTCATTCCCCAGACACTGCTGTTTCCCAGGAGTAAGCTTCCTCTGTAAGCCCTGATTGTTATCCCCCTCCAAGTGCTGATGTACATTTTTCTTCTGCACCAGCATTATTGTTATCTACAGTGATTTATTGATGAAATTATTTGTCCCCCCATGTACAGTAGCCTATTAATAATTCAGAGATCATACTTTAGTATGTCAGAATTCCCAGTAGCAATGTGGGAAACTCATTTGCCTCCACAGACAACAAAATAGAGTTTTGCTGATAGCAGGACTAAATGGGATAATCTAGAATACTGAACTTGTTGGTATAAATTGGAGTGCACCACAGTGCTTAGTAAATTGGCAATTAATTGCCATCATCCTCCTGAGGAGACCAGAACCCTAGGCCACTGAAAATTCAAGAGTCTGCTCTGCAGTTCAGCATGGCCGCGTAGTGCTACAGGAAGGTTTTCCTTCCTTTTTCTTTCATTAGAAGCAATGGTCATTCAAAAGTCCTCTTTTTTTATAACAGAAAAATGGAATGGATGGAGATGGAAATACCCCTAGGACTGCAAAAGTTTTAGTCTATGTTTCTTTGTGATCTTCATCAAAAAAAGTGGGGGGGAACAAAAAATGAAACCAATTTCAGTTAACTACTAAGTGGATAGAATTGATAACTAGACATATTGACAAGTTCACCACTAGGATTGGGCAGCAGGAAAAGGTGCAGCAGTGTTGCTTCAAAGACCCCAAAGTTTCCTGTTCTTTCAATGGCCTGCATCACTTGTTCTCAAAATGTTACCATCTTAATATCATCCACTATCTCCTTTTAAAGCAATTGCGTATGTTAACTAAGCTTGCTCTCTTGGGCATTTGCTTCTTATCCCTTCTATGATGTAGGTAATTTCATAGTGATAAAAATATGCCAGACAACGTAACAGTCTTGTTCCCATTAACGTCAATAGCAAAAGCGGGCACTAACTTTTAGTCTTCCTTCGTATTACCTGCAGAATAGTTATCTAATAAGCCTACAGGTAACCTAAGTTTAGCTCTCAGCAGTATTCAAAAGCACCTTAGCCTATGAAAAAATATGTATAGGAGTGAGAGAAAATAATTTCATTTACTAAGAATAAGTTCATATACTAAGAACTCAATGGACAGCACCAAATCATTCCATATAAGTCATACCAAAAATATATGATAGGTTATATATTTTTGAAGGTATATCTGCTAGATTGAAATTAATGATGAAATCGTTAAACATGACACTTTTAAAATATCTATATTTAACTATTTAAACTCATTATAAATCAACTGTCCTTTTAAAATTTATGTATAATCAGCTTTATCTTTCCATAGTGCTGTTAAGCTTTAAAGGTTTCACTATGCACTTGATACAGCTATTAGTGCACCACTGTCATAAAATTAACTCCACTTAAATCAGTAGTCTGCCAATATAATAGTAAATACACATGCAGCAGTATAAGAAACAATTGCATTATGGGTCCTTGAATTTTAAAGTATTGAATAATTCACTAGCACATATTCTAAAACTAAAGTATTTTTAAATTGTACGTAATACCCCCTCCTCAGGTAACGTAATTTAAACATTTTCTATATTGCTTTTTGAATACTATGCTGAAAACAAGCATAGTAACAATGACATCTACTGACAGTATTTCAGCTCTAATTTAGATGGATCTGATGTAAGAAAGAGGAAGAACATGCATGTCCTCCATACACTTAGATCAGAAAGACTGAGAGCTCTGAGGTTATTATGACAATCCAAAAGCACTTTATTCTACAGTACTGGAATGAATTCTTAAGTCCCTCCGTTTTATTTAATCAAAGCAAAGAATTCATTTTAGATTTGCACAGTTCATTCATCAGACTGAATTAAATTTTTGATAAGCCATGGTTAAATTTTTCATAACATAATAATCTGCCGTATAATAGCCCTTTCACTTGCTTCTCCTATGCCTTCCCCATTTCCATGCCATCAGCCATACTGAAGGACCTAGGTACTGGAGAAAAAGAAATATCAGCTACTTTAAAATACTGAATATCAGAATATTCACAAAGCTTCAGGTTGAGCATAAATATTCACAAAGTAGTAAAACCGCACATACTAGACTCTTATTAGAACCAAAACAGTGGAATCCAGGAATCAAACCTCCTTAACAGTACATACAGATTTAATTTTGAGGGTCTATCCCTCAACATTTCTCATGTATTCCAGATGCAAAAAATTCTCTTTCCTAGAATCCTACCAACAATAGTCCCAGAAGATCAAGAGAACCTCTTTTTACAGACATTTTGGTCAGACGTTTTTGCATGAAATGCTTATTCCATCAAGACTAATCATTCAGGAAAACTACCTTGTTTTTTCTGAACTGCCTCCACAAAACAAGCTTCTAACTTCTGTCTTCTACTGTTTTAGCTGTTTGTCGTCTTTGAAGTCCTACAGTCTTTGTTCCTGAGACACCCATGATCACACAGACTGCACTGAAACTAAGGGTTCCTGATACAAGGTTCATGACTCCCAGTAGCCCTATCAACCAAACCTTATGAAGTTCAACAAGGACAAGTGTAAGGTCTTGCACCTGGGAAAACATAATCCAGGAGTGCAGCACAGACTGGGATTCACCCGGCTGGGAGCAGCTCTGTGAGAAGGGACCTGGGGGCAGCAACAGGATGCTGGATTGCATCAACAAGGTCATCACCAGCAGAGATAAAAAGAAGTCATTAATCCTGCTCTACTCAGCGCTTGTCAGACCACACCTGCAACACTGTGCCCAGTTTTGGTCCCCACTACACAAAACAACAGGCTGGAGGGGCTCCAGAGAAGGGCCGCAAAGATGATCCAAGGACTGGGAAGCCTGTCATATGAGGAAAGGCTGAGAGAACTGGGTTTGTTCAGCCTTGAGAAAAGAAGGATTAGGGGAGACCTCATCACCATGTTCCAGTATTTAAAGAGTGGCTACAAAGAAGATGGAGGCTTCCTTTTTACAAGGAGTCACATAGAAAAGATGAGGTGTAATGTGTACAAGTTACACCTGGGGAGACTCCAGTTGGACACTAGAAGAAAATTGTTCACAAAGAGAACACTTAGCCATTGGAATAATCTCCCCAGGGAAGTGGTGGATTCCCCAACATTGGACACTTTTAAGATTTTTCTGGATGGGGTGCTGGGCCTTCTTGTCTAGACTGAGCTTTTGCCATGAAATATTGGACCAGATGATCCTTGAGGTCCCTTCCAACCTGGTATTCTATGATTATACTACAAAGCCAACTGTGTTTTAATTTATTACAAATAAGTTAATATGGTATGCAAAAATCAAATCTGACAGAATGTGAATGAATAAAATATAAAAATAAAAAGCAAATAGTCTCCCAATTCAAATTTCTTTTCTTGAATATGGTATTTGTTGCAGCTACTCCCAAAATAGACTTATTTGGCAGCAGGAAGAGGAAGCAGAGGTGTTTGATTTTTTTTTTCTGATGAGCTTCCAGCCTCACTAGTCTCCATTCAGCATTTATCTAATTAATTTGCCCAAGTGCTCAAAAAGCATTTTTTTTTAAAATTCATGTAGTCAGCAGAGATTTTCTTTTAAAAATTGAACACTCTGTTAATGATGCATCAAAACCAACTTTTAAATCCCAATAAAATCTTTCACAGAATCATTCAGGCTAGCAGAGACATCAGAAGGTCACGTCGTCTGAACTCCTGCTCAAAAGAGGGACAACACTGAATTCAAAACAGGTTGCTTCGGACTTTGTCCAATGAGGTCTTCAAATATTGCTCTCTGCCCTGAATGGTGCTCCCTCTATTTCTGCAGAAATTCTTGTTAGAATATACAGTAGAATATGTAGTAGCTGATGACTGCTTTATGAAGTAGACAAGTTAACACAATAATTTTTTCATTCTGTCTCCATCTACCATGAAGCTAATGAGAGGATCCACTTACATCTCAAGTTCATACACTTCTGGATTCATTTTAGTAATTAATAGGAAAAAAAATAGTATTTTATTGGCTTGTGCTGCTAATGGAATTTCAGATGTAGCCTCCTTGGAGTCTTCTCACTAAACTAGCCAGTGTTTTTTTTCTATTTTCTTTAGTCCATACTAAAGCTAAAGGAAAAGAACCAAACAATTTTATGTGTCTGAATCTATGAACAATTAGGAGAATGTGCCAGGTTTTCCAATACAATAAAGATATACCATGCAGGTCTCCGATACACAAGGCCTGCAGTACTGGAGTAATATTTATACCTGAATGTAGGTAGACTATGTTCTATAGAAATAAAATTGAACTGTTATTATAGACAGCTAAAAAATTACTTTGGCACTGCTAGTTCTTCAGTATCACCAGCAAAGTACTACACATGAAGCCAGTACTCTCACAAAAGATTCAGCCTATCTTGTATTATGCAAATATACATCTCATATATAAACATATTTGCACAAATTTTCAAAAAGGCAGTATTTACATACAGCAGAATTAATTCCCATTGGCTGTAATTTTCTAATAAAGCATACAGTTACACATTCTACCTTCAAAAATAGATGAGAAGGTCTGTCATTGTCCAACCCATCCCAACATTTCAAAAAACACAATAGTGAATCACGTTTGAAAAATGTAGTACATCATACTATCAATTTTTGTCTTCTACTCTGAACTGAAATGCTTTATGGAAGTCACCACAGAATTGTAAGAGCAAACCTCACTCAAAACATAGAAATCCAGATCTGGAACCCATCTTTCCTTAAATTTGAAGTGTTGGACACTAACTTTTTGATGCCAGCCACCTTTTTGAAGTTGACCAAAGTTTAAGAGATTTTTTTCAGGTATTTCAAGCTGGACAGATTTTAAATTGATATATCTTGTGCTTTGGCCAAGTAAGAACAATTAGGTTGCTGACCTACTTAAAGGCAAAAGATGCCTTTTAAAAAAACTGAGGAAAAAAACTTTTATTTAAAATAAATGACTATGTTCAGATACACAGAAAATACCATCCCTTCCCTCCCCGCCATTAGTATCAAAGTTTGTATCAAAAAAATGAAGTTATTTTAGTTATTTATTTAAGTTATTTTCTGCATAAATTTGTGATTTCCAACACAGATATTGGGATTTAATTCAACAGAAATCCATTTGAGAAAAAATGTCATCCAGAATGAAGGAAGACTGCTGGAGACAACAGGAACTAGAATTGCTCGGAGACGATGTCAGAACCATTAGATTTGGTTGGTTTTGAACCCTGATCAACTAAATTTATATACCTTATTTGGGTTAAGACAGAAAACAAACAACAAAAACATACAGAAGGAATAGAAGGTGCCATTTTTTAGGACTGAAAAGGGAAAAATGTTTTTCTCCTAGGAATCACTGTACTTGAGTACCCACTGGAAACGTGCATGTCTATGAAGCAGGCAAATCTCTGATGGTCATAAGGAGATATCAAGACATCAGATAAATGCATATTCCTTAAAAACAATGAATCTTTAATGGATTTGTTTCTAGTAATGAGAATATTTGAGGAACACCTTATCACTAAATACCAGTAAACAAACACCTAGAGGAAAGAATTGCAGATGCTTAAATTCACTCAGGTCAGCAAGGCAAGGTGACCCATCCACAGGGAAAAAACTGCAAAAATTATATCCCACACTAAAGCACAATGTGCACCAAGATATTATCCTTATATTTAAAATACAGGATGATGGTATTTTTCACTCATTGACATAGCAACAACAAAAAAACCAAGTCCCCTAAAAAAACCCAAAAGACAAACCTCCCTAGCAAAAGAAAAAAATCCAAATGCAGCCACAGAAAAGAAAAAAAAAAAAAGCAAAACAGATCCACCCACAGTGCAGCTATTCCTGCGAACTTCTTGCACCTTATAACAAAGTAGGAAGACCTGTCTTGTAATTTATTCATCTGAGGCTCAAGAACAGAATTTTACTACTTCTTTTTTTAAAGATATCCTATAAAGTAATCTTACAATTTACTATGCAGAGAGTATTTCTGCATATATTCTAACAGCTAGGCGTACACCCAAATGTCCTTCCTAACACTGTAATCCATTGAAAGAGTCCCAGCAAATCTTTCTCCATGCGCCCAAGGTGGGAAGTAGAAGAGCATCTTCAGGTGCTGATGGAGCAGTTAAGCCTTGGAACAGCGGTTGAAATGACACTGTAAGACTCGGTAGCATTTTCGCTGGGGCAGGACAGTCTGTGGTTTGCATATCTGTCAGATAAGGCCGACACTGTTTGGTACATCTAGGGGAAAAAAAACCCAAACAAAAAAACCAACCCCCAAAACGCCAAAAAAACCCCAAAACACAGAAGAGCATAGCAATGGCTCAGACTCACACAGTTTTAATCCCATATAATTCCCCAATAGGCCCCATGCCTGTTGGTTCTTATTGGTTGGCTCCGGGCACGTAGCCAGTAGGAAACATTAGACAAAAGGACTTAGGTGGAATAAGGTGGCATTTAGGCTGGGCGAATCTGAGCCATACTATGCCATCCCGTTTCTGAAAGCCCTGAACAGTGCCAGTATATTTTGACCAACAAATAAGTAACAGATGGATTACTGGAAAAGAACTACATCTGAGTAATGCATCATACCAAGATCTTCGCACATACAATCAATGTCTAATTTTGCTATATATCTTCAATTCAGTTTCTCCAACAGCATTTGGTTTATAGAATGTCATGGCTTGCAGTCCAGTGGGATATGAGGGAAACATCCAGTTCATAAACTGCTTTTCTCCTCATTGACTTAGCCTATGCGTAACAACATTAAAAACTGCTGATCATTCTGCTTGAGTTTCTGCCCTCTTTTTGCTTAAATGAAGGATTCAATCTGAACTGTTATCATTCAATTACTATAATAATAAAGCATCAAATAGATAGTCAAATTAGTTATATATCTCCAAGAGTGCTAAGCGCAAAAACTACGTGCAATCCCATGTCACTGCAATCAAATGTTTATCCTACCCCTACTTAAACCACTTAACAGAAATAATTTTTAACATTTATGTCCGCATAAATTAGAAGATATGTGAACCGTTAAAAGGAATTTGATTTACTTTCATTACAGTCCTTATACTACACTCCCGTCTACTTTTGCTTCTCTGCTTCCTAGCCAGGTTATGATCTGTAATGATGCACAGAGATAGCAATTTATTTTCAGATATGTCCAGGCATAAAGCCAACTCCTAATCATGACATTGATTTTTTTCATAATAATAAAGATAATTACAGCTGAAAAATGAGTCAAAAAACTGTTCCAAAACCCTAACTCAAAACAATCACTTTCTCTGGTCATTCACACACAAAGTGAGATAAACCTGTCTTTTAGGAACTTGCACAAGGAAAGGTTGCAGATCTAACAGTAATGCTGTAGCTCAGTGGTCTCCAAAGTGGGGCATGCAAGACAATCCACTAGGGTGCAGGAAGAAAACACTAGAAGTTCAGCAGTACACGTATATCATTTATAAATAAATATGCCTATATTGGGGATGCATGCTCAGAAGTTTTTTTACCAATAGGGGTGCACAATCGAAGAAGTTTGGAGACCACTACCCTAGCTGATTCTCCAAGTGATTTTGAAGCACGTTATTCAGATGCTCTTCCCCAAGTAACTCAGTAGCAAACTGAGTAAAGAAGAATCTGCCTTCATACTAGGTGTGTGCAGACCTTCTAAGCTTTCTAGGCAAAACACTTCACTAAAAATGGAGGCAAATATTCTTAATCCCTTAACTGATGTTAACATCATAAAGTTCTACTGGAGACAACCAGTTTCTAGCTTACATATAAGTGATTAGGGCAGTTTAGACACAAACTGCTCTGCTCTCCTCTGCTTCCACACAAGTGCTTGGAAGTCCCTCAGGCCAAGCACTCTGAAGGAGTAAGACTCCCTGCGTGTGAGGGCTGAGCTAACAGATCAGCTTCCAGCTCTCAGTCTGGATATAAACCTGTTTTGTAGACTTACACACAAACAAAATATACATACTGCCTGGTTTACATTAGCTAATTGAAGTTAAAATTATAACTCTTTCAGGAAGAGGGAGACACAGGATAAGACAGACAACACCTGGTTCTGATCAAAGCCTAGTTTACATTTTAGAAGTCATGCGTAATGGAGATGAAAGAAAAAGCCTCTACCCTCTCCTAATTATTTACCAGTTTAAAGTAATCAAGGTTTCTCTTACAACTGTAGGGAGAAGAGAACCCTTACACTTTTTTTGAATAGTTTCTGCTAGCAGTTGTAAGTGCTAGAAAGAAAAGTGTGAAACCAAGGCTGTCTACAGCAACTTGACCTGTTCAATGAATCATTCTTATAGGATTCATTATAGAATGAACATATGCCACTCATTCAGCTATGCACTACGCGTATAAAAACTGATTGAGGTTACAAGCAAATTTCCATTAAAACACTTTCCACTACTATGACGTAGGTAATAATTCAGCTATCCATAGTACCTTTTTTTCTCCTTCTTCTAAGGCAATGCTTCTGTTTGGCTTTGCCAAATTTGAAACCCATCCAGGTTTACCACATTCATTAATTAACATATTTTGATCTTATATCTTGGTGGTTTTCCTCCTAAGTCAAATCAGGTCTTTGAGAAACACATCACAAATCTCAATTTTCTTAGGTATACTGAAAAAAAAAAATCTCTATAAAACTGCACATGATTATCATTCTTTTAATTAAATTGGAAGCTTCCATCATTTAGATTAAGATTTCTAACATTTTAAAGCGATTCACTTCAGTGCAATTAAGTATATACCCACTTTAATCAAAAGACCAAATCTGAACAAGTGATATGTACAAGGAGTGACTTTTAAATTGAAGTCTATGCAAGTGAGACAGATGATCACTGAAGGTAATAAGACATTGAAAGACTGAGCAGAGACACCACTGAGAAATGTAAATTCTTATTTTTGGAAAACCTCTAACAACTTTTTCTAGTGAAACTAGAGCATGCTGAAATACACTTCATTAAAAACCTGGAAATACGATTGAAGAAAATATACGTTTTGAAGGTATCTCAGCTGATATTCCTACTACTTAGTTCTTCAAAATAGTTCTAGTTTTACAAGAATGATTTGTGCCCAAACTCCCTGTATAGTGGAAAAGCAGATGAAGCTTCCAGAACTGATAGGTGACTGGAATAGTTAGCAAATGAAAGAACACAGGCCATATGTAAGAAGCCTCATCAAAAACCTAGGTATTTCAACAACAGTTAGAATTATAAAGGAAAGGAAAGAGGAGAGCGCAACTTCTGTATTTGACTGGTTTTAAGTTTAAATATATGCTTTCTCTTTAACTTCCGCAAGAGACTAAACAAGTGTCATTTGAGGGACACACTTGAAACTAGGAGAAACTTGAACCTTTCAGTCATCAGCGTAGACCCAGTTAGCATCATCTGTTACCTATTTAGTAGCTTGAGGTTTTTAATAAATCTCCGTGGCTAATCAGACTAGGCTATGGAGAACAATACATACTTTTGCTGTAAACCTCAGCAGAAAGGCTAAGAAGCAGAGGGACAAGGAAATACAATGATCGTAGAGCCTCGGGAGGTATCTTTACAGTACGGCCTTGCAGGCATAGCCACACCTTCTCACAAAGGACAGGTTATGTTGCATTTCTCTTTGCAATGTACATTTTGTAGTCAAACAGAAGCCATTCTTTTTGGTGCTAAGTCAGACACCTTTCATGACAAATAGGTCATTTAAACAAGAAGAGAACATTTGAAGACTGAAGCGCAGCAGCATGCCTTATTACTCCAGCTTCCCGTTTGTTAAGCAAGCTTGTTTGGTCTTACCTCGCCCCATTCTGCCAGCTAATTACACCTTCTGACAGCAGCAAGCAGTTTCCTGTGTCACAAACTCACATTCCATCAGTCTCCACAGCAAATGGCTGATAGACAGCATTCATAAGAAATAACTGCATTAAATCTTACTCTGAGATACTTTCAAAGAAAAATGGAATCTAGGTATCATTCGGAACGCTATTTAACAACTACTTCTCTGAATGTGTTAACAAGCAGACAGTAACTCAATAGGTATGTGGCCTTTGATGACACTTGTTTGATTTTCTAGGGACAAGGTAGGACACACAGCACGGCAGGCTTTGCACTTACCAAGTAATGGAAACCATCAATCAATAGCGGCCACATCTTTCATTTTAATCAGTCCAAGTCAGACATGACACAAAACAAAAGAGTTATGAGTGGCAGAAGGATCACATTATCACTCACACTGTTGAAAACGTCAGGTTTTTGTTTTAGCAAAAGACTTGGTGTCTTCAACCCTGTTGCCAGAGTTCACACTGTCCCTGCCCACGGCAGGGAGGTTGGAACTAGATGGTCTTTAAGGTCCCTCTCCAACCCAAACCAAACCATTCTGTGGTTCTATATAGAGAGACAAGGCAAAAGCAAAGATTAGAGCCTCCTCAAGCTTAGAGAATTAGCTACAGAGTGGCTAAACAAGTCATTGAATTTTAATTCTGGTTAGACTTACTGTATTGTCTCAAACTACAGTTTAACATCTCTTACCCCAGGCATAAGAAACACTTCAAAAAAGCACAGATGTAAATACAGCCATGGCTACAATGATGATGTTTACATCAGGAACTGCAGCTTAAATGCTGAACCTTGCAATGTTTGTTTTCTCATAGAAGTTTGTTCAGATGCAGGTAAATTACTTTTCTTAATTATTTCTAAATTGTATTTTTCTATTAGTGTTTTCAAGCAAAAATGTATTCTAAAGAAAAGCATGCTGTAACTAAACATCATTCAAACTCTGGAGACTGGATTTTCAATCAGATTTCTCTTTTACAGTTCTCTTATTGCACAGAACAATGCTGGCTCATACTAAATACTCAAGTTTACCATGACTTGCAGAAATACAATAATCACAAAAAAGATGAGACTAGTACATAAGAAATATTCTAAATGGCATTTAAAAAACACAGTATGTACTGAAAAATTGTGCCTGATGGCACACTAGAACCTGATCAACATTTTGCAGGGCTATGGTTCTTTGCAGACAGCTAGATATAACTCTGACAAACGTACATTCAGTCTTAGACGTACTGCCTCTGGCTAAAACAGACATAGGCTAACACATAGAAAATTTAAGCAGCCAAGCAGAAATCAATTCCAGAAGTTAAAATAAATCAGTAATTAAGTGACCCTGTTCAGAAATATAATTTTAGTTCTCATTTCCTTTTTTCTAAATACTTAGCTGGCTGTTATTTTGAGATGGCTATTAACCGCTAGGTTATTTTTAATGTCCTGCATGTGACAGATGTCTCTGAAATAAAAGGCAGCTGAAGGACAACAAACTCATTCTCCAGGAAGGTTTTTATGTCCAGTGGTACTTTGAGGCTCAACCTCAAATATCCTCCAATAAACTCAGAAATTACACTGACAAATTTCATGCAAATAGCTGTTTAAGACCACTGTTATATCTCTCACTATAGCAAACCTATATTTGCAGGACATTTAACCTTAGAGAAGGAAACATCGTTAACTAGGCTGGAAATACACTAGAAGTGGGATCTTAGTTGAAATCGAGACAGGGGATAAGGAAACTGGAGTTAAAGGGTATCCTACAGACAGAAATCTGTGGATGCCTTTACTGCTAGTGACATTAAAATGACAAGAGGGACCACAATACAGGCTCTCAAGTCAACAGTTCCTGAGGAAGTTGCCAGATACCAAGTAATTGCTCTGAGAAAGCAAGGAAAAGGGAGAAGATAGAAAAGCAGATACAGAAAAGTCTCTGGAGTAAAAGATTTCCTTAAAACAGTAACAAACGAGTTATTCATTACACTCTGGGTCATCGCAAGAATTAAAAATTCTTCCATAATACAGTATCAAACTGGGTCTGCAAGATGTACACATTTCTGAAGATACCAGATAAATTTAGCAGTGAAATGATATGATCAGACAGGAACAATGCAGCCCCTGTCTCTTCGATCCAGGGAAAATAAAAACTTCCGACCACTCTTGATTAAATGGTGGATTCTTTACTGAAATGCTTAAAAGAGAAGGAATAACCAGCCTTGTAGGGTTGAGACAGAAGAGCCCTTTCTCTGAGCTAACATTTGGGCCGGGTATTAACTGAAGTCTGAAATCTTCCATTACACACTAAAGAGTATGTTTGCACAACCGTGCAGGAGTTCACCCTTCTCTGAAAGGCTCTTCCCTGCGTTGGCACTGTTCTGCTGGTACCACAGCCTTAGTCACATTTGGGTCGCAATGAAAGGATAGCTCAGATGTGATGAAAAACACAGTCCATCATTACTTTTTTTTCAAGTAGGTTACATCAGTCCTTTCGGATGTTGCTGAGGCAGAATGTATAACAACAGGTGCCAAAGAAATCCATCTGTACTCCTTGGAAGTGCCAAAACACACAGAACTGGAAAATGTTGCTGCAGACGCTCTCAGGTCAAAAATGACCACAGAAGACAAAGTAAACCACCAGCCAAGGAGTCTAGTAATTTATAGCAGCAGTTCTGTTCTTGTCCCAATTAGAAATAAAAGGCAAAGTTTCATAATATCAGTACTTAGTTGCCTGGTGTTCATTATTATACCAATGTTTAAAAGGTACAAGTTAGAAAGTATTACAGTAGTTTTGCCGACGGATCTAGCACACAAAGTCACAGTAGAGACAGACAAAAGTTGCAAATTTCACTTGGACCCAGACATCCTGAAGAGATGAGAGACTTACTATCAACATAAACATGCATGTGCAAATGGCACCGTAGAAACTGCTGCTGCTGCTGCTTTCGACCCTGACTGGACAAAATTAATTTCAATGCCAGTTTCCTGTCGATCACTTTCATTTATTTGGCTGTGACATAACATGGACTTCAGAGTATTTATATTTCTGAAACCCAAAGGATCACAAACCTTCCCGCTGCACATATTGACGATAACGGAAGGAAAAAGCCTTCAAGTTAGAGTTGCCATTGGCCTGCTAAACAGACTAGGGATTATTGGAAATTTAAGCCACTTCAAGAGTTTAGTGAATAATTTCACCATTCACTTATTGGCTGTGATTCTTCCGGGCTTTGCACAGAAATCTTCCTTAATGATTTTTTTTGAAGCAATTATCTTTAACTCACTGTCTTATAGTCATTCGTTCATAATAAAAATCCGAACGAGAATTGCTCAACTGCAGCAAATCAGCTTACATTGCAACAGGAGTCTGGCTGCTGTACTTTACAATGCCCTCAACTTCCACAAAACAGTAAAAACAGCATTGCAAAGTGACAGTAAGGACTTCCTGTTATTCAATAAGAAAGCAACTTTTATTTACTCAACGGGTTATAAAACTTGGCAAATATCAAACTGGAACTACAAGTCTTCTCAGTCAGAGAAAACCAGAACACTCTGGTTTTGCTGCTATGTACAGTACCCTAGAAAAGTATTTTGTTTGTATTAATACAAAAACTTGAAGGTGGCAGCCTGTACATATTTCATCACCCCACACAAACAATTTTACATGAATCCTGTGATATAACAAGACAGTCAGACCAAAGGCTGAGAAGTTTTGAAGAGCACGCTGGACAGAATTAGAACTATATTTTTGTCTCAAGCAGACTACCTTATTTTTTCAGCATTTAAATACTCCTTCTATCGCTGTCTAGTGATGACAAATTATAAATTCTATGTGCAATTCACCTTAGTTTTGGAACCTCTAATTAGAATGTCAGTCAGAGATGGAAGAACATGATCTAAATGCTAATGACTGTTCAGGTCAGTTTAGGCTTTGGTCAAGAACAATCCTGCAGATTTATAAGAAGGTCTGAAAACCCTTTTATTCATTGAGAAGAAAGTATAAATAATGTTTTTCTACATCATTTTCTCATCTGAAGTGGAAGAGAAATGAACATGCGATCATACATCAGGAATTTCGGAATTCCAGTCTGACATGAGGTCCTTTAGTAAATTTCTACATCTTAGTAGTCAAGACACTTTGCTTACTAGCTAATTTTTTTTTTTTTATAAAACAGATTGACCTAATTGAACAAAAAGAGAATAAATCCTTTGTGAGCAAGCATAAATTCTCCATTTATACGATGCTTTCAAGACAGAAATGGCTAGGTAATATGTCCTCAGATGAAAGTTTTAACACAACAGGGAAATAGTTTTCTTTCTAAGGATGCTCACGTGATATAAAAGTGCATAAGAGTCACAATGCACAATGACTTATATTCTATCATCTTTTTTATTTTGGGAGACCCTCAAGAATATGGCAAGAGAATTAAGCAATTACCTGTTTCTACCTTGCTCCCTCACATACCTATTCTTTCTTCCTCTTGGTATAAGAATATGAAGTTAATTGCTGCCACAATTTTGATCAGGAGTATTTGTATCTTTAGTTCAGCAGGTCCTACATATTATCTCCAGATCTCAAAGTGCTATAAATAGTTCTTACTATTTCTCAACTGCCATGCACAACTACAGAGGACTCTCGGAAGGTTTGTATAGCCCTGACTGCAGAGTCACTTCGCACTCTTTGCTGAAGTTCAGTCTCACAGTAAGGGCTGTTCATACAGCAAAGCTTAGGACAATCTGAAGTTTTACATTTTCTTCTCTAGCAGAGCTTCCCAGGTCCCTCCCCTCTCCCTCTCCCCCCCCCAAAAAAAATCACAACTGATTTCTGCTTTTTCTGTCATTTCCAGTAGCACATTGGGCCCTTCCTTTTTTAATTCTCCCCTTTCCACTTAATCTGGTTCTATGTTACTTCTATGGCACGCAGAAGTTTTCCACTATTGGCAAAAATTCAATAAAGTCTATGATTATTCCCCAAGTCATAAAGCTGAAATTTCCCTCAATTTAAGTTCATTTTTCTAGCTTTAGAAACAAGACAGAGATTACATTTAATAACAAGTCAAGCAAGTACAAAATATTTTTCCTATATACACACTTGTTGATTTCCTTCACATAACTACCATAAAAATAATTGGTTTGTGCAAGAGGGCTACTTTATGATGGTTTAAACTTTTTTGTTAAAATCAATTAAAAAGTCCTTATTTGCTAATATGAAGACACTCAGTTTATCTTTCCAGGAGATCTGAAGTTGCCAATAAAATACAGACCAATTAAATACAGGACCAAGGTGGATGCTCTTCAGGAAAAGGATAATACACTGAAAAAACCCAAAAGGGTTTTGTCTTAGTATTTCTATCCATTAGCATGCACCCTTGTTTTTCACTTCCAAACTGTGCTCTTGGTTTTGGGGTCAGGAGAGTGTTTTATTTTATGGGACAAGGGAAGTAAGAGAAATGTAAAATTATCTAAGGCGTTAAAGCAGCTAAAGCAGCTTAAAAGCATCTAATGCCATAAGCTGCTTTCAATGCCTTCGATCTGTTTAAAGGAGAAGGGGGAAGGAAAAAACCCACAAGAAAAAGCATTGTGAAAAAAACCAGGAACCCTTGGTGATACAGTGATTCAGGATGCATATTTGATATAAGTTTTCAAAGGGAATATTTGTAACATTTGGGGGCAAAGATATGAAAAATCAAGAGTAGCTTTCAGGAAAATACACACACTGGTGATTTGGAGTGGAAGTTACCAAGGGCATAATTTACTCTTGTTGGTGGATGGTTACAGCCCTGGATCACCGTTTCTAATAGTGCAGCTGAAAAGGGAGAGGTGGGGGCAAGTAGAATAGGCAACCAAAGACATTAATAGAATGGCTGCAAGCACAAGCATGTACAGCGAGGTACCTCGCAAAGCACAAATACAAAATTAAGGCTGGCCCATGGACCTTCTAATGTAAGACCTTTCCACGTTGACATAAATTCATCTTTTACCATAATGGTACTGAGCTTCCAAATCTAGTATTAAGCATAGACAGAGCTGCCCTTGGAAAGGCATTTGCTTGAATTATCACTTTTATATTAAGCTGTCTTCCACTAACATGCTCAGTTGTACTGCTCTTTTTCTCATATGTAGATATATCAGGTTGGTCTTGGCAAAAAAAAAAACCCAAACAATATTACTACCTGTAAGAGGTGATTTAAGATTAGGAATAAATGCATCTTATGGTTGTTATTTTCTGAACAGTAAAGAGACTCTAGCCTTAAGAATCTACTGGAGAGGAGCTAGTATTGCACACTCTGCACATTGTGACAGAACTGCATTGATAGCCTCCGTTTTCTCTCCTCAGAGAGGAAGATTAAAGCATTGAATAAATACTGTTAAGGTTTTACAGAACAGTTTTTTCTTTAGTCCTTGGGGGAGGGGAGAGGGGAACCAAAACCTACTTTTTTTAATACCGGTTTCATTATCTTTATTTCACAGGGACATTCTGTTTCGGGAAACTTTAGGAGAGTTTCACTACTAAACAATAATGCCACACTCTGATGCAGTCTAACACAATATTCTATGTCAGTGATCATTTGAAACCTACTACACACACCAAGATGAATGCTGGGAATTTTCCTGCTAGAAGTCTATATTGAAGGGTCTTTGACAGCTTTTAAAGTTGGGCCTTTAACTGCTCTCAAATATCTGTTCGCTACTCATCACCTATCTTGCATTACTGACAAGATTCTGGAGCCGAAGCATCCCAATTCTCTGTACTGCCTACAGATTTATCAAATAAACCACATCATCTCTCGGGAATGGAGTTTGAAGCAACCAGTATTTCTGGTACTTGTAACTGAATAACTGATGGATATTAGTTTGCGTAGACACTTATGAACACAAATTACCTAGCACAGGGGACAAAACAGAAGCTGAACACATCAGGGGAACAAAGGCAACTGTTCCAGTTATGTTGTGTCCTTAAATGGCTTGAAATTAATATTAAGCCAGAACTACAGCAGACATTTTGAAGACTGCCCACAAGATTAGAACCAATATGATTGACTGAAGTAGAAGAAACACTCCCTCATTCTCAGTGCACGATTACCTTACAATTACTTTAAGTGAACACGTCATGGTTATTTCCACAGGGTTGCAGCACTGAAGCCCACACCTCCGTTCCAACTCTGCTCACAAGGATTTGTGTACTTACTCTTAAGTGACTATGTAAAAGCCAAATGACCTGTACCACCCTAGATTTGAGACCACAGTAACTGTATAGTGTCCAACATACAGCTCAGCTGCAGAAGACAGTCATCTTTCTGAACAAAAAACTTAAACTGATGTTTAAGTCTCTGAGTTCAAAGGAAACAAAAATAGCACTTCAGATGCTTTTCTGTATCACTGTTACAGTTTAGACTAAAAGTCAAAACGTTATCAGACAATTCCCATATAGTAAGCAAAGTGATGCAGGACTGATGGGTCTACCGCTCACTTAGCAGCCAAAATCTATTCTACTCTAACAGAATTCCATAAGAAATAAGAGAACTTCATTAATCTTTTTTTTTTTTTTATTTCAGCACAACTAGCCCAGAAAGAGATAGTTTAATTGTTTTTTAAAAACACTACCTAACTTTTAGATTATGCTGGAATGTTTTCCTAGCTAAGTAAATCATCATCTTTTCCCTGTTACTTCTGCAGTTATTGCATATTGCTCATTGACTAGTTCCTCAGTGACCTTTTTTACTTACAAAATTTCCAGAGTCGAAGTACTTCAGGATTATTTCAAAGTCAAACAAGTGAAATGTAAAGTTATTTTTATGCCTGTATTGAATTGTTCATTATCTATCTGACATTCTGAGAATAATTAAGGACACACAGCCAAGGTAATTTTTTTCTAATTAGAACAATATCTGCACAGTTTCTGATGACTTCTTACATGCTTGAAACCAAAAACTGCTTCTTCAATGAAAAAATTGTTTTCTCTACCTGAGACTAACAGACAAAACATAGTACTTTGCTAGACTGCTGGAATTGAATGCATTTATATGGATAAAAACAGCATGAAAGCATTTCTGAGTGAAAAGGAGAAGCGAAAATGTATTTTTATGACTTACAAGAAACGCTAGAAAAAAGGGTAGGCATAAATCAGACAAGGTCAATGTTGGACAACCTTCTTTTTAACTCTCTGTACACCAATATTTACATACCTCAACAATCAGAAGTGAAATCATTATTCATTATGAAAAAATTATTACCATGAAGAATTATCACTATTACCACTATATATATATATATATTTTTTTTTTTTTCCAGGAAGGGTAGTTGCAATTCAAATAAACCACTTCAACTCATATTTGAATTGAGGAACATGGGAAAATATTATTTGTTTACAGGGATACAGAAATCCCTGTTGAAATTCATGTCAGCAGCATGACATTCACTGCATAGGTCTAAAATTAGTAAAGTAAACATATTCTACCCTTTTAAAACACCATCACAGCTTTAGCTTTTTTGTTTTTCAGGTGAAAACCTTGGAAAGAAGGATACCACCATCTTATTTATCCACTTTCTATTTCAAACACCATTAAAATGCCAGTTTCTAAGCGCCTTCCCCCCCCCCCCCCAATAATCCTTAATTTTTCTCTGGTTAGATACTAGTACCATGCAATGCCACCCACTAATAAGAAGCACAGTAACATGGAAATCAATACACAATGCTCACGGAAGTAGTGGGGGTTCAGACGGATTTTACCGTTGATAAACATTGTGCCCTAGATAAGAGAAACCCTATCCTTACCCTACCCTCACTGCAACTATTCAACAATTCCTATCAAAACACATAGGTATTCACCATTCCTGGAAGTATTACGTGTTGTGAGGGCCTGTTCACACTAGTGCTGAAAGGTCACAATACCAGCCGTTCTGGATGCCATCTCCTCATGCAGTAATGATTTCTGGTTTGTGCGGCATCACCTCACTCATTCTTTGGAAAGCTCTGCTTCAGAAAACCAGAGAAACATTTGAGAAAATGGCTGCAATTACAACACGAAAATTATTAAAAAACCTATTTAAAAAAAATCCAGAGCTTTTAGCTTCATGTTTTTTCCCCACTCTGTACTGCTCAATCATTAGCATATTCATATTTTCTGGATCGTGCTATCAAAATCTACATAACAGAGATGAACTCCCTCACACAGCAAATACGTGTGAACATCTCTTAGCAACAACCGGTCATGAGCCAGCAAGGAAACTTAACAGTGATCCCACTTAAAACATCCCACTTATGCATACCAAATGATAATGCCATCAGTAAAATCTGAACTGTTCGCTAAAGCAGCATACTCTTGAATGCCTGAAATTAAATCTTCCCCACAGAAGCCAGACACCAGAAGGAGCTGTGCTTTGTCCTTGACAGCTATTCCAAGAACACTTGCAAGGGAACAGTAACGTGTGCTCCTGTCCCCAACTGTTTCAGTTCCAAAATCTTTCACATTCAGGCACTGCTTAAAATTCACTATGCACATAATGTGCCTACATTATCGTCATCAGAGAAATAGAGGAAGAGAAAGAGGGAAACCATGAACAGTTTTCTGTGTTACTCAATCACATGGAAAAGCAATTTTGCGAGACTAATATAGGTACCAACCACTGCAGCATTAAAAATAAGACTTCCCAGCTGGCCTCTACAAAGATGTCTGAAAAATAAGACTGAGCTTGATATCAGCAGCCTCCTAATTGCATGTGTAATAGCAAGAGTGACTATCACAGTGATTTAAAGGTTTTTAAGTCAGGCCAACTTCATGCATTCCTCCAACTGAATGGAGGGCTCCAGAAAAAAAAAAAAAAAAATCTCATCTCCCAGCAAGCATGGTCTTCTCTCTCTCTTTTATCACTTTTCTGCCCAATAAGGCCTTTGTGAGTAATCAGAGAAATAAGCGTAGCTCCTCTCCTTTGCCATCATAAAGCCTACATCACTATGACACTCATGCTTCAAGGAAGGTGATTCTCTCAGAAGTCAGGGCACATTTGTATGCCTAAGGATCAATTTGGTGAATTATTTTATGCACACACTTTGTTTTCTGGTATTTACCTTGGCCAGAAGGCTCGGCTGCTCATGGCACTGAATTTCACTTACTGGAGTTACACTGAATTTAAAACAAAAAAACCTGAAACTTTTTTTCATTTCACTGTAGGCTATAGAACCTTTAGCTTTATGTAGCATACTTCTCAAAGGGATGCTATATATTAGGTCAAAGGCAATTAAGTATTCACAAATCTATTTGGGGTAGGTGGGAAGAGAGCACTGCCATTTTAAGGATAAATCAAGGAAAGATGAGTGAACTAGTTCAGAAAGCTGGATAAAAATAAAGCCTGACCTGACTCTTTGTGCAATATGCAGACCACATAAGAGAGGAGAGGAACCAGAATTAACTTTACAGCAGTTAACTTTCCCCAAACAAGATAATAATACAAATGCCACAGATGCTGTGTAATGAAGTAATGGGAAAACCAGCAAAAAGACAATTAAATTCAGTCCAATTTCTCAAAATAATTCTTTAACATAGGCATTGAGTTTCAATTGGCTGGAATTTATGAAACAGGGATACTAATTGCTTGTTAGTAAAAGAGCCATAGAGGAAGATAGTGAAAAATATTTTCAAAGTACTTTTTGAATAGAACTTTCAACTCAAAGAAACGTAGCTACACAATCTCAGAAAAAGAGACGTCTTTACTCCAAATCATGTGTTACAATTTTTAGGAAAATGCACTACATACTTCCTTTAACATAGCAGTTAGTGCTTACATTAAGTGGGAAGAACTAAAACCATCTCAGCTCATTACATTTTCTATAATACCTACCATCTTCTGAGGTATTCCTCTCTCCTCGTGTTTTTGTCATCTTTTATTTGACCTTATGTCAAAAACAGATGTGCATTTTTCATCTTGCATTCTTCAATACACAGACTTGTTTGAATTACAATAGTTTCACTGAAAATTATATCACCATTCAGCTAGCTGTGACAGAAATAACTGTCTGAATTACTATCTAGGGGAAGCAGCCCTCCACTAAAGTTAAGACCATTATCACTGCCAGAAGCTTTATTCAAAGTCATCCAGCTTTGGTGTGGGTTGTATAGCTTCATCACGGTTTTTTTTTTTTTTGTACCAGCATATCTCACATCAAGTAAAAAGGAAATTATCCTTAAATATTCAGGACAAAAAGATCAAAATGTTTAGTAGCTTATCAGTTCAATCCTTTCATATGCATTTTAAGCACATACCATAAAAAAGTCTCTGAAATTGTAAATGCTAGTTCTAAAATTATTACTTGGTAGGTTTCGATACCTGTTATCAGGCACTGAGCTTTTCAGAGAAGTTACAAACTATTCTCCATATATACAAGACCACTTGTACATTACTCATACCTCAGGAACTCAGTAGTCCTTAGCTGATTTCTCATTGATGGCTTAAGCAAAATTATTTGTTCGCTGGCTAGTTCAACAGGACAGTTCTTGTCCAAACGTGATTCTATGAAGCTGCATATCAATAAGCTGGGAGTAATTTCAATGAAGTGGCTCTAAGTAATAAACTTATGGGTATTAATGAGCTATGTGCAGTCTCTGAATAACTCAAAGCAATAACTGTATGTTGAATAGCAAGAAAGTACAATGTATAGCTATGTATAAGACAGATAAATTACTTCAAACACCTTAATAATCTTTTAAAATAATTTATAAAGAAAAAGAATCAAAACGTGTTTCTTTCTGATCTGATTTTAAGATTTAGTTCTCAGAAGTAGCATTTTGCTGTCAGGTCATTCTAACAGTTTCCAAGAATCCTAACAGACAATTACAAAAACCATCTGAGATGAAGGATAGCACGAGGCTGCGTTTTACTGCAATTCTGATTTCAACTTCACACACCTTGCATGAAACTTTGCAAATTAAGTCTTTTGCTTTACTAAAGCAAGAGTATATTTTTACCTTTAAGCCTGTCTCAGACCAAGAGTGACCTAAGTGAAGCCAGCACGCAAAGCACCCTACCAATGTTTCCCAGTGATAGTGAAATCAGTTCAAGTGTGGTGTTGGCCATTACCTTGGGGCACCGACAACCCAAGGTTTTGAGAATTCAGGAGGCGTGTGCCTCCTGCCTAGCTGCAAGAGCAAGTGAGAGGCTTGGTGTGTCACTAGGTGCTGCTTCTGGGATGAGAGTGCCCCTGGCAAGGACTCAGCAGTCCAGAGACTTCATAGGTCCAAACATCTCCCAGATCATCCCGCAGTCAAACTGGGAGATTTGTTGTAACAGAGAGGTCAGCTCTGAATAAACAAGACGAATGGCTATCCCTCAAAATTAGTAAGTAAATAAAATTAACGAACCCTGACAGAACAGCACTGGGAATTCTCCATCTATATTGCATCTTATCATTCATTTCATATGCACAGCAAATGGAGAAAATAAGCGTGTTCTTTTTGTGACACAAAGCTACGTTATTCGCAATCCTGTGAAGAGAGAAATTTGCATATAAGGCTGAGAGGGGACTTACTAACAGTGAATCACCTGTCCGCTGATCAGGTATTTTGGGGACCACTGGAAATTAAAGATGGTAAACACCACCACAGACTCAGGTTGGCCACCACCAGTACAGTGTTGAAGACTTCAAAGAGCTTCTCACCTAAAATCTGTCATAATGCCAAGAGCACTGAGTGTTCACAAATTGGAAGAGAAAGTATACAGAAGGAAACTGGGTTAAATCCAGAGGGATACTTTCAGATAAAAATCCCCTACCAATATTCTAAACTAATAAAATTTTGCCATTCATCCTAGACAATTAAAAACATTCAAGATGCATAATCTAATAGAATGTAGTCAGAGAATAAGGCAGAAGCCACTCTCTTCTGATACAACTAATAATTACGTACGCCATTTGTTGTTATGCAGCTGAAGTGACTCAAAGTTCTGCATTAGCCCTCATGTTGCAGCCCCTTTTACACAGAAAATTGCCAGCTTGAGTATCCTCCCACATTGCAACGAGCATGCCATGAAATGGCTGTGAATCACAGATGGTGCCAGCAGAGATCTATCCATTCTCATCTTTAGTCATTCTGCAGGCAGAGAAACGCAGCGGCTGCAGAGTACCCACCTCCTGGAGCCTCAGCAGCAGCTCTGCTCTGTTTTGCCACAGACAATCAGCTTACCTGCTCGTGCCTGCCTCTTTAGTCTGAAGACGCGTTCTGCATTCACTGCACACAAAATCCCTCGTGCGTTGCTGACACTGCAGCACTTTTAAAACCTACGTATTAAGCCACTTATCCCCTGCCTTGGTCTGCAAGCCAGTTCTCGCTCATAGGTGAGATCTATGCAGACATCAAGGCCACAGTATGACCCTAATATTGCTCCAAACCTGGTAAAACTTCAGGTTTTCTACCATGTATCTATTTCTGTAGGTGGTATCTTTGTGGAACACAGAAACCACTACATACAAAACAGAATCAGAAGTCTCATTTTCTAAAAGTGGCAGAATGTAGTATTTCAGCATATCTAGCATTCTACATTTTTGAAGTAGCCATCCAACAGTATGGAAGCAGAAGATATAACCACACTTGATATCATTAGCATATGGTTCCATCTCTACTTAAAAACTTTAGCATCCTCCAAAAGTTTGAAGTTAATTCTATATTATGCTGGAGAAACAAGATTTATTGGTCTCTTGGCTGGCACCACTATAGTAACTGCCCTGCCTTTTCCTCCTTCTCATGATCAACTCCCTACATTTCCAAAGCAAGTCAGAAGCATCAGCCTAGCCAACTAGAAATACCAGGTATCTTGAACAGAAATCAGGGCAAATACTCCCACGGCACCGAGCAGTGGAAAGCACTGGGTTAATGTAGTGGGTAAACAGGAGAGAAAGAGAAAAAACTCCAAAGTACTTAACTAGCTCAGCGTAAGAGAGGCCTGGGACACATTGCAGAGACAACTGCAAGACCTGTATTACAGACCTCCGGCCACTAAAACCAACGTTGATGAGCGATGTGAGAAAGCAGAGTCCCTAACATGACGTGCCAGAGAAGCCTCCGTCGCTAAAGCCCCGCGGTAAAGCAGCTTTGGCAGCGCAGCTGGCGGTCAGTACGGAACGCGCGACCTAACATACAGAAATCTTACCTTGCGGGTCTTGTCAAAGTACAATTACACATGAATAAACATGCAGACAAGTTTCCCAGCGTTCTCTCAAAATTTGGGATAAACTAAGCTATGGCTACGTGCCTCCTCTTCACTTGTACAAAATCACTGTTTAGCCATGTTAAAAGCCATCAAGGGGCTGGTACGTATCCGCAAAGAAGAAACTAAGTTTAGTACAAATACAAAGCCACTTCTGCTACGCTTACCATTTAACAATACAAAAATTCCACCTGTTCTTGCAAGGAGAAAACAACGTGTTTGCTCCTAAATTCTGCTTGCCTTCCTTGAAACTGGGACAAATCACCCTCCACCATTACCTGTCTCCATCCCTTAGCTGCCAGTGCTGTCACACACCTACGATCTTCAGCAGCGATGGGCAATGGTTTGCTGAATTGCATATATTTTTTTGTCTAAGTTGAGACTCTGAATTGTGAATTTCACTTCATACATAGAACAGCAATACATGCATACATGTATATAAGCATGTATATCTACACACACACACACAAATACTGTACAGAAAAAACACTAATTTGCTCTGAAGAGTTGCTTGATGACTGGAAACAGTAATCCAAGGTTGTTTGGAATGTGTTGTCACTGTTAGAAAGTGCAGTTTATTATAAATATGAAGGCCTGCAATGCTTACCTTCCTTCCCCCTCATCATGAAATATTTTAAGCTTTTGAGGGAAAATCATGGCAAATTAGTTCTAACCAACATCTCGTACTGTCTACTTAACTGTTTGTTACCATGAAAGATGCTTACACTTCTGCATTTGTAACAATTAAACACCTTAAGGATCATGTCCACAAACAGAAATATGAAAAGGGAAGTATTTTTATAATCTTGTCAACATCAGAAAAAGTGGAAGAAACCCAACTATATGACACTAACAGTTACAACCTATTCAAATATTGTCTGCTAGCCATCACCACTGCTTCTAACCATTTGTCATCTTTTCAATAATTCTGAGACATAGGTTTTAACATTTATGATCTGAGAACCACAGAAATCATACAACTAAAAGTCTACTGGATTCAAGACAGACAACTACTCATAGATCAGATAAAAAAAGCAGATTCAACTCTTCTTGAATAAGAAATATTTTCCTTTGCAATTATCTGCAAAAGCATTTTTTTTTTTTTCTACTAAAGGACTAGGGGTAAACCTAGAAGCCGTCCTTCTGCAAGCTTTGTTGACAGTACAATGATTGTGTAGTTTACATTTATAAACAAATTAAATCACTAAGTCTAAACAGGAAGCAAAACTGCTGCTTCTTGCAGCCATAAGCCCAAGTTCAAATTCGTGTATGAAGGTCTTGTGCAACATGCAGTATCATGTCCATGACTGTCTTCCCAAAGCCAAGCTGTAAATTGTAATTCACTTGTAAATTCTTCATGGACCTAACATGGTTCAATAACAGTGTTTTCCTTCTTGAAAGTCACAGCCATAAAATAAACTTGACAACGAAGTTGGAACGAAGTAAATATTTTTGTCTGTTTCTCTGTGGGACAATTTCCACACACACACAACTGATGGATCAAAACTGGAGCAACTCCACTTTTCCCAACTAGCGTGCATATCACGTAATACCACTCATGCAGGTCATGAAGCCTAAAATTTAAAAGTGAGCTGCAAATGACCTCTTGGTTTTCTTTCCAGTATCTTTAACCACAACCCACACTGAAAAGGTGAAGTCATGAGTGTACGGTATCGCACCTTCTGCATCCCCCGAGCAGCTTGTTCTGCAGTATACAAAGAGATACAGAAAAAGAGAGGTGAGAGAAAGAAGAGAATAGGGAGGCAGCAACTGAGCATCAAGAGATCTGTGCTATGGTGCCATAACACCAAGACAGTGATATTTATTGCTAGAGCAGGCTCATGACATCATCTACTGTCCATGACCACTGTCGGCAGAGCTCGCAGACAGCTTATATAATTGGCATCTATTCTCAGCCACAGAGTAAATACCAAGTTATTTTGAGATAGTTAAAAAGTGAACAACTAAAAAACTTTCACCATTTAACATTTTGCTATATAATTTGGGATAATAAACCTGTTTATAACTTTTCTCTATTTCTCTCCTTTTACTAAATATTTTAATAAATCCTCAAGCAAGATCTATGCCTATCAAAATACCAGACATGCAGGCTATTCCTTGTACTCCTTCCTGCTCTGTGGCCTCGAGTGAGAAATACTGTTTGTGCTGCTCTCCCTAGAGCTATCAAACGCACTGCTGGGAGCAGAAATACGCCGTCAGCTGCAGGAGCTGGTATATACAGCAGGTCCAGACATGATCTTCCCTGAGCAGCTAGAATACTTGGAAAAACCACTACCAAATGGTTTCAGCAGGAATTTGGTATTTTCTAGCGACCTAATAATTCTGAATATTTTGCTGTTTTATTTACTTAATTTAAATAAGGGAAGGGATGAAAAATGAGATATTACCTCACCCAGTACTGTCTGATTATGGGTCAAGCCAGGCCAAAATCCCTCCTTCAATAGAACCAACAGAACTTTTCACTCATCTTAAATCAAAATTAGGCTTTTTATCCTGGATCTTTCACATTCTTAACAGAGTTTTGTTGTATCACAAAAAGGAATACAAACACAATATAGAAAAAACAGAAGATGCCACCAAAAAAACCTGTGGGCCTTTGTCCACTCAATTGGTAACTGACCAAGTGTTAAGGAAGAAAAAAAAAAAGTGGTTCATATAAGTTTCAGTCTTCAAGCTACTAGTGAAGAATAACTGAGATGAAACAAATAAGGAAAAATTCAGGGCAGAATTTACATCTCTGAGCAGCATGAAAGCTATGCAGCCCAACAGTCCACATCGTTCATTTAGACGTGTGAAATACCCTGCGGAGTGGTTTGAATCTTAAAGTAGTTCTCTCAAAGTAAAGGATAAAATACTGCATGATAAACCAACTTGTCAGGAATCCTTTTACAGCTATTCCAACCGGAAATAAGCAGCATTCTCAAGGAACAGCAAAAGAAAAATAGTTATGTCTGATATACTTTGTCTCTAAGCATAGTCTGAAAAGCCTATTTACAGTCTTTAAGAGATGTATTAATACGAGGGGACAGAGAAAGATTCCTTCTAACTGCTGGGAACTAACTACACAGGAGAGGAAAACAGATTATTATTTACAGGAGAAAAAGAAAGGCCAACAGTAAGAACCAACATAATTGACATTCTTAAATGCCCAAAGGGGGAAGATATTACATCTTCTCCCAAAAGGGTTACAGAGCATGCTATATAATAAAACAAAAGTAACAATTTTGATGCATACACTTAACAGAACAAAATACTTCTTTACATTTAATATAAACCTAAAATTTTTTTTATTGACCATAGCCTGTTTTTTTTCTATTACATGAATAATCCACTGTCAAGCATCTTATAAATAATTAGCCTTTACTGTAAGATACAACATTTTGATATGAAGTTTCCTGTTTCAGTTAAATTCAGTGGAACTACCCAGGTGAGGAATGATAGCTTAGTCAATGACTAAGGTTTTGACAAATAGTTTCTGTCAATAATGATAACAAAAGAATAAGCACTAACAAGGAACTGAACGTTTCAGCCAATTACTGTACTTGCTAAACTTCTGGCCTTGGGTATGTATAGGTCTCCCTCTGAAATCAGTATCCATCACTTTTATGGATTTAAGGTGAAATCTAGTGGCGGCAGAAAACCACCTTTTAAGCTGTTAGGTGCAGATTTCACAGAAATAGGTAAGAAAACTTTAAGTTAGAGCAGTTTTATAAATAAGCATACAGCTTGTAACCAACACTAAGGGTTCCTCTTTTCTTAGTAAGACCATGATTGTATTTGATGATGAGGTTAACTCCACCCTGCCCTCCCAAGTTTCATTTAATTAGAGGAGCCAGGAGAGAGCGAGAAGAGGAGACAGAGCACCAAGGCCCAGGCGCTGGTTGTCATCCAGCCCCCCGCGCCTGCGAGCCCGCAGCTCACACAAGGCACGAGCCACAAACCCTGCTGCACCCCTGCCATGGTTAGGCCGTGCTGGTTTTACTCTCACCTCTGAAATCTATAAGCACCCTTTCTCCGTCTTTCTCTGAACACTCAACAGAGCTTTTAATTTGGAGAGGAAGAATTATGGCTTTTCCCTTTTTTATTTTGAGCTAATCTCCGCCTGTCCGGTTACAAGATGACTGGGTATACTACACCATGCTGGATTTCCAACTACCAACATGTTTTATCTTCTCACACTGAAGGCTGTCCCTCAGACAACCTGTATATCTTTAAACATTTCCTAAATCCTTTAGTTTTTCAGAGTACTTTTGTTACACATTAAACATGCATAACATCTTATCAGCAGTACCTTCCACAGCCATCTCTCATTTCCAGAGGAAGACGACAGGGAAGAAAAATACCAAACATCAGCTGTACAGACATAGTACAAATCCAAGTTAGATTTTTCTCCTTACCAAAAGGTGATTAAATAACAGATGCTTATTACTTTAAGAAACCTTTTCTTCCATCAAGACATTGACAAGGTACATAACTTGTAAATGCTAAGCAAAAAGGTTTCCCCAGAAAAAGCAGTAGTTAATAACTAGTTGATGGAGCAGCTGTTTATGGACAGGACAGTGTGTAGGAAACTATATGGTATGGTAATGATACATACTAAAAGTGTTCATTGTGGTTAGAAGTTGAGAAACAAACACTCTTGAAATGTGAAAGCTGATGAGGATTTCATTCTTTTTCTCAGAAGTTTTATTTTCAGTATTAGGTCAATAAAGAACTGGAAATCCTAACAACTGCTGTGAATTAAAATCTGAGTTTACATGGATACACAGTATAAAGGAAGAAATCTTGCAATGTTAGTTTCTACTGTTAGATACTAAACAGGTCAGTAATATATTAACTTACTAAGTCAAACTTCCTCTCTTAGTCAACAATCCTGAAGTTCTGTAAACATAAAGAATTTAAGCTATACTATTAATAAGTTTCTCTTCATTGTGCTCTTTACAACTCAGAAGAGCAGAAAATTCTCCAAATAATCATACAGCCCAAGGTGAGAAACATTTTAAGTAACCAGGACTCATGTTATATTCCACTGAAATAGCCCTCCCCAGCTTTTAACCCAGCCTTTTATCTACATGTAGGAAGCCAAACAAGGAACTCTAGATTTGCTGGGGTTTTTCCATCAATTGAAAAAGGACCTTTCTGTAAAAATCCCCCTACTTCATTCTATTCTGGTCTGCTTAGAATTTTCTTCCATCCCATTTGTTACACCATCCCATTCCTTCCCTTTTCTGCATCATCCCCTTTCCCTTCCAGTAATTTACCTCTTGCAGGGCCAATGCGGCAGCTGTATTTTTGTCTCTTCCCCTCCTCCCTCCCATCTTCCTGACAAGAACACTACATTTTACTAATAATTTATGTGTGGACTGTTATGGCATGATTTACTGAAACACAACTATAATTTTACTGTAATTCAAGGCTAAGGTGTATTTAAGCCTCTAACTTAGAATTGCACCTCTGTATGAGGTAACCCTCTATAACTTGCCACTCAAACCTGGTCTAGAAGCCGTATGGCCAAAGAAAAGCAGGGAGTGAGAGCATAAAATAATATTTCATGCCAATATTGGCAAGATATCTTTAAGTACATGGCAGCTAATAATAAAACCTGTTACAGAAGACTTAAAGAAACAAAGATGTTTCTGCAAGAGTTTCTCTAGTAATCTACGTACCCCAAAATAAATGAGATACTGTATTTAAAAGAAAATTAAAGTGAGGTATTTGACTGGAGATTTCACAGCTTCACATAAGACGCGCAAGTTGTGTGGAAGACATCAGAATGACCTACGATGCGAAACAATCATTTATTTTTTTTTTCAGTTTGATCATAGTGTTCATCCAGCATGTAAAAATAGGTCAGCCTCTGCCACCTGGGTACGTCAACCAACAAGCCAGAACAAGTGTAACTCAGTCCAACCTGATAGTCTTTAGAAATTTTTTGTGTGTTATATAAAATAACTACAGCAGGAGATATATTCAGGACTTTTTACAGCACATTCTGCCAAGCACTCTGAGACTGCAACAATTCCTTTTTTACCTAATTTTTAGAAGTCTTTTGTGTATCTCTCAACGTTTATTCTAATGCAGACCATTACCATACAGAGAATTCTGGCAAGAGAACCAAACTAGCATAAAGTTTACTTCTCTGTGCCAAACCTGGAATTTACTCAAGGGGCATGCTAAGTGTAGTGTCCAAGGAGGTTTGAAAGTACTACGCGTCTTTTATTTCTCAGATGTCATTACTGGGTAGCTGTGTTCTCTCCATTTGCCTTGTATGTTAAAATTGCAAAGTCTACAAACTCTTTCTTAGTAACTTTCTAGTTAACCAGTAATAACTAGGAAGTTTTAGACTGTTTAGACTGAAAGAGCACAGATGAAAACTAGATCAAAGATGAAAATTGAGGTGCCACAGCATAGCAACTGATATATAGAAAACAAAATTATCAGACTAAAATAACTGGTATGCTGACTACCAAGGAGTAAAGTTATCTCAAGGATTTAGAAATGGTTCAGAGTCTGCTCCTTGAAATTGGTCATTACAAATCCAGACCAGGTAACAAGAGCAGTTCAAAATTAGCTTTTTCCCCCCTGAATAAGTGAAATAGTGCCGAAACTGCAATGACAGCTGGAAACTTTTATTAATGCCATCTTCAGAGAAACCCAGGTTTGCATAACCACAGAAATTATTCAGAATATTAAAATACAAACTTCGAAGAGCATAAAGAAATGTATGGGTGTGAGGGGAGATTACAACTGAATAAACCTAGAGAGTCAGGTCTCCAAGACTGCCAAAACTGGTCCACTGCCAAAATAATAAATAGACTTAAAGAGGGATAAAATAAACTCAGTCTACCAGCATTTAATTTAACTTGCAGCACCAAAACTGTATATTACATCAAAGATGAAAGAGCTCATAAAAGCCTGTGGAGGAGCATCACCTGCTATTGCTCAGCAACTGTTTGTACCCTGGGAGGGGCTTCTGTCTTTTATGAGAAAAATGCACTTCATAGAGATAAATTTAAGGACCCTTTTTTCCTGCAGCAATAGCAACAGGGGTTTTCAAAATAATTGCTTGCTTATTAATTGGAAGCTAACTGAAGAGAAACCCTTCAAAACTGCATACCCAGTAAGAAACTGGAGATAGCAGAGATAGGCAGGAAGGAAGGACGGCCATCCTTATGAGTCTGCATTAACTTATAAGCACACTGGCATTTATGACACAAGTTTTTTCCCCTCATATAGCAATAAAACGCAAATGAAAAACAGGCCTCCCAAGAAGGGTCTGAATAGTAGCAAGAGAAAGGGAAGTACATTCAGTCTAAAAATAAGTACACCAACAACTTTTCTTGTAGTTTTTAATGCAGCAGAAAACAAAATTCTCTGAAAGATCTGGTTTCGTGCTTAAGAAAATTTGATTTTTTTTTAAGAAATTTTTAACAAACATTTTGCTAAAAATAAGTATTTCAGGATTAAACAGATATATTAATGATATAAATAAAAATCAAAGTGGTTTTAAATTTTGAGGATCTCCTCAGAAAAAACTATTTGTTTGGACTGAATTCCAATAACAAATAACTAACATTTTATGTCTGCCAAAGAGCACATTATTTGTGTCTCCCATTGGTTAACTCCATAGTTCTTGACATGACCAGGACATTCCATTGCAATTATTAATTTCATTTTATGACCAATCATTCCTACTATTTTAATTGAAGCTTCAAAGTCAGATCAACATTTACAGAACAAGCTCTTGAGTTTGACTGGGTCTTCGACAATGTTGATGAATAGTGCCACTTAATTATTGCAGGATTCCTTTCCAGATAATTTAAACAAAAGCTATTTTGTGGTTTTGCTAATGTTGGTTACATATTATATAGGCTTCCGTTACCACTGGTATGTCTGTCAAGGTCTTACAAATGTGCAACTGTTGATATGGTTTTAGCGGAAGTATTCTGAATTATTTATATTTCTAATCTCTTGTAATGCAAACAATATGCAATAAATGCTTATTGTGCTGGATTGTCTTGAATTCTTTTCCTCCATTTTTTTTTTTTTTTAAACTCTTTCACTTTTTTAAAAAAGTAAGTTTCTACAAGACACTGGCAAATTCCACACCTTTCCGTACCTGGTGATGACCCTGAAACAGGGCAGCCTAATTTCCATTTTGCAAATAGACACAATGACACAAAGAGATCAAAGCAGTTCTCAAAGAAATACTTTGGAATGAAATAAGGAAGCATAATTCATGTTATCTTAAATTGCTTCTAACATTTTCCCCAGTATCTGCTTCATACGAAAAGTTTATTACTAATAACTTCCCATGAAAAATGTTGCTGCTTCCCAGGATTCTTAAGGTATGTAATTCATACAGAGGAGCCTACAGTGGTATTTTAACTCTTTTGGATCCTTTCTTTCCATATATCCCCATACAAATATTTAAAAAAACCCACTAATTTTCTTCTTACATATATTCAGTTCATTTTACCCAAACAGTCACTATTTTACACTTCTCTTCGTGGAATTTAAACTAGTATCCCATGCACTCTCTTAAAATATCTCTTATGCATAATAAATGCTTTCCGTTTAAGTTTATAACACTAATCAGAAGATGCACTGGATTTGTTTTCAGAAGGAAATACTTAGGCAGTTTCAAAGCATTTCTGAAAGAAAGCTTGTTGGTAGAAGGGCAGTGGTGGTGGTGGTCGTTGTTGGGCTTTTTTAAATTTCAGTCGCATTGTTTAATGAAATAACAGTAAAAACACAGAAAGGCAGGCCTGCTTAGATGTGCAGGTCTCAAAGTCAATTCCGTTCCATTATCCAGGCAACTTATGATTTGTTTACATATGTGTGCGTGCATACGAATACATAAATATGGTTAATGCACACTAGCCAAAACTCAGAATTGGCATCTAACAGGTCTGAATAATAGCTGTTGTCACTGTGAACTTTAGACATCTTTTCTCCTCCCTACTTTTTTTTTTTCTTTTAATACATCCTAGGACCCTTTCTGAAGCCCTTAAAAGACTTTCAAACCACCAAACATGTTGAGGACAACAAATGTATATAAGCTTTTGCTGAAGTAAAACACCTGCACAAACTCCTGGAAACAACTAGCCCCCTCAACTGCAGGAAGTGATTTTCTTCTTAGGGAAAAGTAAAGTATCTGTTTTACTTACTATGGTTATCATAGTTCTTAAAAAAACCCATAAAGGCATTGTGTATTTTAATGACCACTCTAATACTGAAATGGTATATGTTTATTGCCAGCATCCTACTACCTTCAAGAAAATAAGGTTGCCTCTAAGGAAAAAGTAATCTTTAACTGAAAGGTTAACACTACTTTTATGATGCGTGCACTGAAATTTGGACGTAGCAGTTCTGTGATTCCACCATAGAAACCTTGACAGTGTTTTAGAGCTTTTCAATAATAAAAAAATACATTATAAAATCTGTGAAGCTTTATCAGGTGCCATAGAGGAAGAATAAAAGTTGTTTCCTGCCACTTCAGGAATGGATCTACCAGATAGACTAGGGAGGCTTCTGCCCTCTAATCCCCAAACTCCCTCTTCTCTCCTGTGTCAGGACAGCAAGAGGTAGGACTGTAAGAGGGACAAATCTATTATGTCATTGTTAGGTGATTTCTTCTTTGGCCTTTAAGACTGGCACATTTGGGGTCCTAACTACACTAAGACCATGCCTTCTGCTAAAGGGGGATTATAAAATCAGGATTGGGCACAAAAATGAAGAGAATTAAAAAATACTTGAAATTTCTACAGAAGTAGGACCTCTCAAAGGATTCAGCTTTGGCTCAATTCTGTTACCTTTTACCATAGACTGTAGGAAAATCCAAGTTAGGTCAATGCCATTTAATTTGAAGTGTTAACACAGACATTTTTTTTACTAAACACATCTTCATTTTTTACTATTATTTCTGTATTTTGAAGGTTGCTGCTACTTTCTCCTTTTACCAGAGTACTGCCATTCTAGTGATGGCAGGGCAAGTTATCTGGGAGTTGCAATACATATTCTCAACATTGATCAAATATTAGCACAGGCCAAACCCTTCCCACGTTGCATTGAAACACAGTTACCAAACCACTTGGGTTTGTTCTGCCACCACACTGTGAAGCGCGGTAACTTTCGAGTCTCCTCTATTACACTTTTCCAACTTCTAACATAACAGTATTTTCCAAGCACCTCAGAAGTGCAAACGAAAGAATATGAGATACAAACTCGTCATTTTGCAGTGGGTTATGCTGAAGCCACCACAAACTGAGGCTGAACTCCCTACAGCTACTAGGAATACTCCTGGAGACTGGCCCAGGACATTTACTGCAGGGTTTGGTCTCTCATGGCAGGAGCAGTGAGAACTACGTTTCATTAGCATCAGGACACCTCTGAGGGATCACCTGGTGCATGGCCTGTTCCTTAGTCCCAATATGTATGTGTTTTCAGTTCTAACACATTATTTGTAACAGAATGAGCATTTTTTTTTTTCTTCAGTTGACATTATTTCCCTCTTGCGAGTTTTTCTTGATGACATTTACTCATTTTTAATTAGATACTTAAATGTTTGTCTATGGTCTGTCTGGCAACACCGCTGATGGGCAATGGAAAAAAGGAAGGAGTAGTAAAGACAGTCCTTGTTTTTTCTTAACCTCCTTTGAATTTTGTTTCCATAATACTTTTCAATTACATAGTCAAACAGGAGCTCTAACCCTGAGCTAACTCACAGTACAGGTCCAAGCGTTGCTCCTCAGTGACATTTAGAATTGTGAAACAAATACTGTCTTTTAAAAAGGATCTTCTACTAGCCTAACACAGGACTTTTCAATTATTTTTCTAAACAAACTTGGTCAGACAAAATAAATGGCTATTCCTCCGGCCTCACAGGCCTCTTCCAGAAATCACTAACAACTGCTGCTATGAAGGAGCTAACAGAGAAAGCATTATCCAAGGTCAGGAGACGGCTCTAGCGGATTTAAGAACCTGAACATACATAAGCTCTACAGTCAACTGAAGAATTGCTGCCTGTACTAGACATCTATCTGGGCAACTTTATTTCTTCAAGACAGATGTTTTTCTTGTTATGAAATATAAGTGTCATTGTCCACTTCTTACAGATTGCTTTTGTCAAAATGCTTAAAACAGCACAGGAAGAGTGAAGTTAATTCCAAATCCTTCATGCTTTTATGCATCTAAAGTAACGCTTTATTATTTGAGATTATAGTTAACCATCTATTTGGATATCTTTTCAGAACCTCCCGCTTAACTTCTTTGATTCTACCAGAACTCCAGGATTTCCTGTAAGCTTTCAGCTAACACATTCAGAGGGTAAGAGTTACTGCTTAAGGCTAAAATTCTGGTTTCTTGAAAGACACTCAAGACAGGTATAGTCTCAATGTAGGATTTCTCACTCCAAGATGGAGAAGACTCAGTTCATCATTTCTAGACCTTTTCCTAACATACAGATTCTGCAAATTCTATCTCAAAATTATTTCACTGGTGATCACAGAACTACATTCCAGATGTTATTTCAATAAATAAATTCACTATAAATATTATTCTTCCTCTTTTTCTTCACATGTGTATTACTCTGTCTTTCAGTTGTTTGCAAGATCCTTATTTCCAATAGTCTGTTCAACAGCTGGAACCAAAGAAAATTCAAATCAAATTTAAGTTTCTCAAACACTGAAATAAAGATAAAATACAGTTGGATGCTGACATTATGGTGCATAACAAGAGAAAGTGTTTTCTATCGGGACCTCCAAAAATAAGAGGCACAGGCTGGAATCATCATCTTTATCAACCTATCTACAATAAGCATAAATCCCCAAGAGGTTAACTTGGCCAGGTAGATGAAGCTTGACTCATATTTCAAGACAGCAGGGCCCTACTTCACTAGACAAGATGATCTCAACTTACCACTGTATCAGTTTGTCTGCTTTTCTCAGGTGTGCAAATTGCACAAAATGATTCAACAAGGATCTTCACATCCCTTCATACAAACCTACGTCTCAGTTTGCATTCATGAACAATAGTCTTCCATGGAAATGAAACTGGAACATTCTGCATAAGGAGGTATTGCTCTTCATCCATTTTAAGTGACAGATCCTGAACTTCTAACAGAAGGTTCTTTATTCAGATTTAACTTAAAGAATCTCTTATCTTGAACAAAATAGAGAGATTTTACAGGAGATAAAAGTTAGTTTCAGCATGATTCTTGAAATTATACAACAGACAGGATAGTATAGAGATTATGAAAGAAAGATTATGAGTATTGGATAAATATCAGGATTATACCATGAGGTTGCAAATAGTTAGAGGGGCAGCAGCAATTCCAAGTCACAGTGATGGCCATCAGAAATACAGTTGGGATCTAATAAGTTAAAGTGTGGATGAACAACATGCACAAAAATGCATATTATGCCCACTGTTTTGTCACTGAATTAGTCACCAGCAATTCTTCCTGCAACGCTTCTAAAGTTTCCCACACTGTGGTATATTTTCAGAGCTTTCTGAGTCATTGGGCCAGGAAGGAGACACTCCTGGGTACATTATCTCCCTGAAAAAATGTCAAGTCACACTAAACAGTATTTGCCATTATAAAGTACATGCTTCCCACTGGAACCCAAATACAGTTTCAGAGGGAGAAGCCAAGACAAGGGGGAAAAAGCAGTCCCCCAACTCTAACCATAGCAAATTTAAATATGACAGCACATATATTTGTGTTACTATTTTTAATACAGTTCAATCCATCTCTCTGTAGCATATTTTCAGCAAATCCCAAAAGTACTGATTAAGATATTCCATTTTTATTATTGTTCAGCAGATACAAACTGGAAACTGGCACTTGGGGTAGTTTATACCACCTTTGGCCATGCTAAGTAACCTCATCCCTGAACAGTTTCATTTAATATAATTTGTCTTAACAAGAGCTTAACAAGCATTGAAGTATCATTCAATGATACTAAGAGTATGAAATGAAACTTGTAATTCATATTTATGCTACTTTTGTATGGCATTTGTAAATCTGCTCCAAGTCACATGAAAGTAGCTTTATTCTTCTCTAGGAAATCAAGTGCTCCTGTAAAATGGCTTATTAGGTAGAGGTGCAACTTGAAGAGGAAAGAAGTGATGATCACTGTAAGAGTGAAGTGGAAGGTACACAAGGAGCTTCCACCACTTGATATCACGTTCCCTTTATTCACTACATAACTGACAAATTATTTGCTGGTGTTCTGCAAACAAGTAAGAATAATTTCAGTAGTAAGGTGGAGTTAATCACACAGGCTGCAGAACCCAACCATGGATTCACACTGGAACACTCAGATAACGTAGTCTCTGGATCCACACCTAGATAACATTTTACAGGTGTACAGAATACATACACAAAGTGAAAAAAGGCATGTCTGCAAAATTGTCCATTCAAAACCGTGAAGTATTTCTTATCCCTAACCAAATAAAATTCTGACAGTTTAGTTGCAACTTTTTTTTTTACTGGTTTGGTTTATTTTTTCTTATTTCAGCTTGCTTATAGACACGATTTTTGTTATTTACCACACTTAAAGACACCATTCTTTTGCTCCCACAAAGAAATTGTGAGCTGATTCTTTATAGAAGTAGGATACGTTAGCGTTTAAGACAAAGGAGATTCAATGTTCCTGCTTTCCCAAATATTAACTTCCTATTCTATCAGAAAAAAATATAATTCAGACAGTATTCAAGATCACAGTTAAGTTTTAGTATTCTTGTATCAGATAAAATATCTTCTCCTGAAAGGTCAGCATTAATTTTTCTTGCAGCACCTCCATTCCCACCAGTCTACCGTTCAAATACCAATCCACTCTAAAACCAAAGACCTTTAAAGAACCACCAAGTATCACCACAAACATCTCTCTGAAGCACATCATTTAATCTAAAAGAAAAACTAGAGAATCTCTCCACTCACTCTTCAAAGAGAAGCAGTCACAGCAGTGATGAGTCATGCTGGTTTCTCAAAGATGATCCAGATCAGGCCATCTCATTTTTGGTAGAGCTTAAAGGATTTTGAGTAGGCACTGGAATGGTTTATAGCAAATATATAAACCTAAGCTAGCTTACATTGACAAAGCAAAGCTCATCTGTCAACACTACTGGAAAACAGAACAGCAAAGTGGTAAACAACGTGAAGGAGTTTTCTATCAGTAGGCCAGCAAGATTAAGAATTGAAAAAACACGTATAACCTGTGTGTGTACTAGTATACTTTATGATAATAAAAGCTCTCTGGGCTTTTGAATGTAGCTAAAGGATTCAGAAAAATTATACTATTTTCTTTATATATTATTTATATTGAATTACTTACATAGCTTTTCATTAACAGGCTTTTACATTTATTTGAGGGGGGAAGGCAAGTTCCCTGAATTTCTCCTTTGTGTTTGAGGATCAAAACTGGAAATAAAAATAAGATTTTCCTCATGACAGAAGGACAAAGCAGAAGAAAATTAAGAAGTTGCCAAGGTTAAAAAAAAACCCTAAACACCCAATCAGCAAGTCCAGCTCAGTGACAGTTAGGATGACTTCAGGTCCCTTTCCAAGACTAATTTCCTTTGACTATGATTCCTAATTTTTTTTCCTGCTTATGACTCATTTACCTGGATGAGTCTACGTGCTAAATAAGGCTTTGCTACTCTATGCATGTGTTCATCTCCTCCTTTCTAGAATTCTGTATATATTGTTATGGTTTCTGGTCTACATCCCATAGTTACTTGAATCACATGTTTCTAGTACTGAGTGATTTTTTATTTTTTTTTTTTAGGTAGTACCACATAAAGCCTCAGTAGGATTCTGAGCAGAGACAAAAATCTTCATAGTATGTGCTAAAGTAGAAGACGATCCAAAACTTTATGTTAAGATAAATGACTCCAGTAAAATAATAGCTATTTCTCTATTGTATACAACCACCCCTTTATTAAAATAAACAGCCCAAACCACATGGAGAGAAGAGGAAGCCTGGCTTTGCACGCTGTTGTGTAGTCAGGGTGACACAGCAGCAGTAACAACCAGGAAATGAGAAAATGCATGGATGGCAGCCTCCCACCTCAAGAAAGCCAGCACTGACCTTTGAGATGCTTCGACTTATTGCTTGTACCTTTGCAGAACTGCGACCCTCTGGAAGGCTCCATAAAGTTTCTACTATAGACTACTTGAAAAGGAGTAAATTCGTGTTCAAAGCATTGGAAGCACAAACACACAGCCATCTGGGATGCTTCCTAGCAAAGTGCTGCACGTCGGTCTGTACATGCACCAGCCAAATAATTTAAACTTGAACAGTTCTGTTCATCAATACCAGTTACTGATGTCTCCATGCACATATATATCAGTGAGGGAAAAAAGTCAGCTGCTGCTGACATGATGAACAACAACCGGCACACACAAAGCACACCAGAGCTTTTCAAACCATATTCCATAAGCCATACCTACATATGGCACTGCAGAAGATAACAAGATCCTGATTATTGCGTACCTCCCTCGTCTTTCTACCTTATAAGCATGATTTTTGCACAAGCTGTGGATTTTTATATTAACTATAGAAATCAATGTTATTTTGATAAAGCAAGGTATGCAGCTGTAGATCACAAGGGGAGCAGCAGCAGAGGTAAATGCTTCCACAGGTAAATGAGGAAAATTAACTTCAGTGATAAATTTGCACAGACAGTGGGAGTAAAAGCCTCATTACTGTATTCGCAGCAGCTGTCAATCCTTGTCAGTGATACAGTTTAACCTTACAAAAGAGATTTCAAAACAATGTATTCTGCTGACTATCACAGCATTAATCAAGCAGAGACAGTACACCTCTAGACATATGTATTGTGATTATAGACGAATAAAAAGTGATAAAACCAAAATAAGACAGTGGCTTATGGGGTAGATAAGTAAAAGTGACCCCAGAAGCTAGGAATTAAATCATTCCAGGTCAAGTATTTTCCATAAAAGGGTATTAGGCTAACTGATAATTTGATACTTACATGTTCTTTAGCCCTATCACTGAAAGCACTCTTCTCCAGACTTAGACAGTATTATCTGCATTACTGATCTTTTTATACATATTCTTATTATGAACTGTTATCTTAAGTTATCTTACGCTGTAAACTTTTTAATGCACAGATGTACTAAATATAAACCAAAAAAAAAATCCCACACTGTAGGAAAATAACAATTTTTTTTTTCCAGTGCAGTATGGTAGGACCTCTTATTCTAATCTGTATCCTAGAGTTTAATCTCAATACCATTATACTACAAGTTGTTCACAGAAGAATCCGTGGGTTTTTGATGCTTATATATAAATACTGCCTATATTTTTTTTTTCTGCAATACGGAAACAGCAAAAGGTTACTGTGGAAGAGATAGAGTCTATTAATACATAGATCAAGCACACAAAAAAGGTAACAGGGAAAATATTCTTCCACATAACATCCTATTAAAAGGTCTCCGCCCTAAACCAGAGGAAATAACTGTCATATCAGAATTTTATTTGCTTCCCTTCCCATGTCTACATATTGCCTTTGTAGCTACTAAGTCACGTTAGACCATCATTTGTTTAAATTGTTCCTGAAAGCAAAATATTCAAACTCTTAACATACCAACTTTTCAACACAGACCTAAACACACAGCTTCTTGGTGTACTGTAATTCCCTTAAGCACTATATACTCTGCATTGACCAAACTCGATACAGGTATCTACAACTCAGAATTTCTAGTCTGTGCAGAATTCTACATACTTCTTTTTAAAATAATGTTTTGTTTCATATCAGGTGTGTGACAGAAGCTAATGAAAGCTGGAAAGTAGACCTCGAAGCGCACCTCAGAGCCCAGCAGGTTCCGGGGGATCCCAGCACAGCGACAGGGACGCGGCATCACCGCAGCTCTCAGCGCACAGTGGGAGGTGCCAGAAACCAGAAATACTTCAGATCCTTGACAAGTTGACAAGAAAGAAGGTATGTGTTTCCAAAAGTTATCTCATCTTCTAGGGGACGTTTGTCAAGACAGACACCTTTCAGTTCTGACCAACTGGTGTTTTGTGACAAAAAGAACACATTTCGTTGGAGCACTCCTGCTGAGCTTTGTTCAAGTTGAGTTAATAAATACATCAGATGTAGCTTAAAAAACCCCAAACAAGTACCATATTGATTACATAGAGCTGGGCTAGCACCTTGCTCATTCAGGTCCGGAGACACCAGTCACGTCAGTTCACTCTCAGCAAGCGCTACCAGAAGGTCAGATAACCCCCGTGCGTGCCAGTCACTTGACAGAAACATTGCGTATTCCACGAGGAACACGATTGCTCCTCTTGCAGTCACCATCACGCTTTTGTGAAGCGACCAGGCGCTTCACTGGCCCACTCAACAGCACACAATACAAGGGTGCCTATGGCCTTCCACCCACGACACTCGCTAGACTTCACACGAATACCCCTGCGTAAGTCCTGGGAGGCTAACCAGAGACCTCGGTGACCCACGCTGCCAGGCACAGGACTCGCAAGGACAAACAGTAGTATTTCTTTTTGTCGGGTTTATTGGGGGTTTTTGAAGGAAGGAGTTTATAAGTGTGGTAAATGTTACTTTATGTACATTATATTCATTCCTGTAGGTCAGTAAACGTCACCAAAGTTATTCCTGACTTGACACTAAGATGAGGTTTACACCAGAGCCTACTATCTGCCCTTGTCAAGTCTGCCAGACACAGAATAAACCTCCTTGACAGTTTTTCTACAAGTTTTCCCACAGGAGTGGCCTGTAGATGTCAAATCATTTTAAGTTATTACTAATTGATTTAAAAACATGATGTTGCAAAATGAAGCAACTATTGTTTCTAACAATTACCATAAATTCAAGATGACTCCCTGACCTTTTCTTACTTTTCAAACTAATGGCCTTTGTCAGCCAAGATTTTATCCTGGGACAAACATCAATAAATATAAATTAAAAATATTTATTATTTTAAGCATATTTGTGTATGCTTTAGTATTCTTTAGTATTTCCCATCCTGATTATATTTTTCATTCTATGTTGACCTCATCCTTCCCCCCTGGTTGCAACTTTTATAAAAAAGTTTTCATATTGAATTTACCCTTTTTTTATATACACATCCTCTTTAAGTAAACCCTCACATATTTCTCACCTGAATTATAAGCTGTTACATTCTATCTTCTTGCTTTGCCACCAGGTGCTTTAGCCAGCGATCTACTTACATTGTTTCTCATGCTTAAGAATTTTCTTTACAGCAACTCAAGTAATTAAACTTTGATCTAGTTTGTAAAGAGCTGATACCTACTGGGTTCTGAAATCTTAATTATAGTAAATAAACAGGCCTTTTTAGCATGCTAAAGAGTATCAAAAGCACGAAACTGCATATCCCTTGCACAACACCACAGAGCAAAAAAAAAAAAAGTTTCCTGGAAGGGTGACCCCGCTATTCTGGTGTTACCAGAGCAGGACAACCCTGCCTCTTCATACCTTCAGTCTCATGTTCACCTGCCCTTATTCCACAACAGGCATAGGCAGAAGCCAGCAGAGCCCTCTAACTTCATTTCTGCCCAAATTCTTTGCTAACTAGATATGCAAATTGAGTTTAACTAATTTCAAATCCCATAGGCTGCTACAGAAAAAAAAAGTATTACATATTCAAGTCGTAACTACAGACAGGCACTTGCTCGATAATAGGAAAACTAAGAAGCTTAGTGTGATATTCCCTCAACCCCTCTACTTCCTTTTATTAAGGAAAAATATTTAGTTCATATATTCCGTAAATGGTTGGTTTCAAAATGTTGCCTGAGATGTTACTTTCATGATATTTTTACATAAAATTCAGATGCATCATTTTTAGACCTTGATTGGTTGTTGGGTTTGGTTGGGGGGGGGGGGGGAAGAGAGTGTTGGAAGGTGGGTGTTTGTGGTGGTTTGGTTTTTTTAACCAGATTTTAAAGTGTCTGCTCTCTGCAGAACCAGATCTGTTCAGAATATTTCAGTGCTTTGTGTTTCTCTGTTGACGTGAATTTAGACTTCTGTGATAAACCCCTAATTTTTTAAATCTGATTAGGTACTAGACTGAAAAATACATATATACGCAGTATGTATATACACACAGTTCACGGACATAAGTTTCTATAAGAGAAAAAATTCTCTTCATTTTCCCGTCTTTGCAGCAGGCAATACAAAGGCTAACCTAACTTCTTCTGACCTGTTAACGAGACCTCCTTTTTTCCACACGCATTATGTATTCCACACTAATGAAGAAAGAAAGTTAAGCTGCACTCCGCGTAAGGCAGTCTGCTTGGCTTGAGAATAGGAGCTGCGCTTCATCTCCTCTCCAATCAATAATCCATAAACTGGGGTTGAAGGTGCAGGCTCCTTGCCAGGCAGATGTAGCTGAGATCTCCTCGTCTTTTCTAAGCCTTTCCTTTTCTTTGATGTTTCAATCAGCTCTGCCCAAAGGAAACATTTCAAATGAATAAAACAAAACCCCATGTCTTTTAGTACTCTAGTTTGTCTTTTATTACCCTGCAGACCAACATTTTTCACACGTAGCAAACCCAGGTTTTAACGAAGCCAGGAGAAGACAACTGCATCAAGATGGGCATTGTCCAGCCTTCCACTAGAAATGAACAGGTCAGCGGTGAAATGTAGTGAAATACATAGCACCTTGCGCGAGGTTTTAGTTTCAAAACTATTAAATCTGTGGAGACATATATTTGCAAACTTTCAACTTTACAGATATTTATTAGGTATATAATGCACACACACGAGATCACTGCAAACAAATTTCTGTGCCTTCAACTTTAAAGTTTCTTTTTATTTACTTTAACCAATTTATCACTGCACAGGTAAATTTTGGAAGCATTCTTTTAAAGCATCACTTCAGCATGCTTGACTTTTAAACCCTGGTATCCCTGAAGCTATTAGTTGGCTTTAATTAACCACTCCGGCTAGTGAAACCTTTTCCAATGACCACAGAATTTAGAGACAGGTATGCAGCAGCAGCATTTCATTTTTTAATAAAGTCAGTAGAAAGCCACAAAAAGCTGTAGAATGGTATCATAATCATCATGCCTACAGCCAAGAACAGAAGAGTCCAAGTTATTGGTCTGGCAGGGTATCCAATACCAAGCATATAATAATTGTTTCATGTAAATGAGTTAATTCTTTCCTGTGCTTACTCTGTTGTTGCATTGCAACCATTCAGTTCTCTGAGTTAACATATTGATATACTTCAATTATGGACACATGTTGCCATGTACTTATTTTAAATTTTTCATGAATTCTTTCTAATTTTTCTCCCTTAGGAAGCTGAAAAATAACAATCTTGAATAAAGAAGATACTTCAGACAGGTTTTCGTTCTCTCCTTGCTATTTGGTGCAGATATAACTGAAAAGAAACCAGAAAGCTGTACTATTAAAAGACAAGGGCCTTGTAAAGTTAACAGGTGTATCCATAGCTCCTATATAAGCAAATCTCTTCAAAACAAGATATCTGTAGGAGATGGAAGTGTTGTGTGTGTACACACAATGCATTAGGTAGTGATAGCTTGAATTGTAATTGATACCTGATCTTTTCAATTTATGCTAAGATAAGAAAGGACAGACGGGGGTGGGGAGCAGTCTTACAAGTCTTAGTTCTAAATTTTTAATTTTAAAAAGTGTTATTTCAGCTACAGTGACAAAACTAAAGCTACATTTCAATTTACATTACTTGTCAGCTCCTGTGCAACTGTAACCATTACATCTGAAAAAGAGAAGATTCATTTCAGGGTTATAAATTCCTTCAGAGCATTTCAGTGAATAGTATTTCCATTTAAAAGCTGGTTTTTTTGGAGGGATTCTTGCTTTCAGGTTTACCCATGCATCCCAGTAAATTAAAACAAACACAGAAGGATGGCTTCCAGATTTACGATCCACTGTAATAAGATATGCACTTCAAGCAACTAACACAGTAGCAACATGGTATAATTTAAAATTTTTAAATCGTAAGTGTATCATGGTACGAAGATTAAATTTTAAAAGGAAATACAAAAAGAACATGAAAGGGGAAAGCCTAAGTATTCTTGTGCCTTTTTGCTTGTGAGGTACCATCTGGATTTATGAAACTTATCTTTTGCATGTAACTAATCTGCCTACTGGTCTAGCATTGCTGCTCATTAACAAAAATTTTAGCTCATCTGTCATTATTCAAATTGTAATGTTGGAAATGTGTGTAGGGGTTTTTTTAATTGAGCCCAATTCCTACTGTAATAGTGGCAAAAAATTAAAATATAATCAGTATTTATCATAAGGAGAATGGGAAAAGAAAGTTTTCAATTAAAATAAGATTTCATACAAGAAGCAATCCACACAAAAAAGAGAAACATTTTAAAAGAAAGCCACAGGTTCCCCATCACCTTCAGTCTATCACAAGCTCAACCTGTGACAGAATGTTTCCATTTTCAGTTGAAATACTGGTGGGGCCAGCAGAACTAGGGATCTCCCCGTTTTCTCAGATCTCAGGATACCTTGCTGATATTTAAAGCTGCACTGAGGATAATATCCAGAAAGGGAAGTTTTGGATTGTAATATAAATGCATAGCAGGATACACATGCCCATGGGGCAAACAGCTAAGTCTGTCAACATCTGCTGCAGAGAACCTGACTCTGGGTAAGATGCTCCACAGATGCACTCGCCCCAGGATCTAAGTTAAAACTATTAAAATTCATAGGGCACAATACAAGAATGAAAATAAAGGACAAGGGACAGTATTAAAGCTAGGAGATCAGATTTTACATCTTTCCAATTGAGTTCGTGCTCACATAATACTAAAACTTGCCACCAAACAAGTCATACATACTTCTGGCAGACAGACGTTGCCTTTGGGACACTACTTCTATTTTTAATTTCTAGGGCATTGTTCTATCCAGTGTACATGCAAACAGGGGGAAACTCCTCAAATGAAAACTACTGAAGACTAAAGCCATTCAGCATTAAAGTGATTTCTGGTTGTAGCAAGGAGGAGACAATGCATTTTGCTGAAAAAAAATAACTCCGAGTCCTGCAGAAGAGCTGGAAGTTGTCGTCTGCTTTTACAAATCTACCCATCACACCAAACTCAACCTGCTATATTTTACACAGTGACATCATCATATAATTTTACTGCAGTGGCTACATGGAGTGTTACGATATCTGGACTGTAATTACACATGATGTGGCGCCTATTTGGATAACATAGCCACGGTACTGGATGATGAAATACTGCTCTGACTCCTCAAGGCTACTCAAAACATACCTGGGACAAGCATACCTGGCAGGAGGGAGATCTTTAAACTTGGGGGCTGACCCAAGGAGAACAACAGTTTAGAAGATTTCATTCAGTGATCAACAATTTAGTTCCAAAGTAATCATTAAAGGGACTCTCTGCTGGGGCAGCAAAAACACAAGCTCTCCCCCTCCCTCGCCAGTTCCACCCTTATCGCTCTCCGTGTTACCATTTGCACTTCAGAAGAGATGCTGAAATCCAGTCCAAACGGGGCAGGGGGGAACCCCAAACAACCACACTTCCTAAACAACACAGTTTTGTTGAAAAATGAGCATGTAGCTTCTCAGCAAATGACACCTTATGCAGGCGGAGAATGTTGTGTTGTCCGCAGGGGGTGGGCACAGCCCCCTGTCTGGGGGAGGGCAGCTGCAGGTACGCGGGGAGCAGGTAACATCAGCAGGGCTCAGCAATCCCGCGCTCCAGGCAAGCCGGGTGCCGCTTCCGAGATCAGCAAGGGCAGCTTCACCTTACAGGAAGGCTCCTGCCATTCCCTTCAGCCCAATGATCCGAAAATTTCACGTGGTGAGAAGCACTTCTCACCACAAGAAAGCTGTGAAATATTTTTGGAAGTTTGCAGTTCCAAGTGGCATTTCTGGAGCAGCCAGCTGCTGGGAGCATCTATTTTGCTAGAGGAAAACAACTACACCTGTGACACAGATACAGCCAGAGCCCAATGCAACTCCAAGGAAATCTGAAGTCCAAGCATTCTGTCGTCCTGTTTTTACAGTTTACACACCGTTAAAAATCTTAATTCCTTTACAAAGTAGACAGAGCTTCTTTTAACTTATTTTTTAATTTATTGGGAGAGTATTTTTTCCCCCTCTACTAACTGAAAGCCTTTATGTAACAAAGCTTCAAGTAAAATCAGAGTAATGTTTCATTATCTGCTGTAAATAACAAATGATCTACTACCTCAGAGCCTTCACTGAACACTGGTCTACTAAAATCACAGGCAGAGCGCCAAATTCTGGATTTGTGAATATGCATGTGCCTCTCACTGACTTCAGTGAGAGACACGTGAATGAATCTGAAAGCTGAAGTTGGCTCCAATTCATATTTTAAGCCTAATGAACTGGTAATAATCAAATGATTTGCTCCATTTTTGCCTTGTATTTCTAATAAGATATTAACAGCAAGATTAGGTAAAAGAAATAGAGCACAAACAGAAATTCCCAATACACAGTTCCTCATTGATCTTAAGTAGCTCCTGTGAAATCAAAGGACCTAGACAAATTTTGAAAATAATTAGCATTTAGGTTATTGATTTTTTTATTTTATGTTTTCTGTTCTGGATATAGTTTTAAATATACATTTATTGCACATAAGAATAAGGTAAGCAACACAAACCAATTCACTTCGCTTCAGCTGAGTTCAGTTTTACTTACTGCATAGAAGTGTTTATTAGAGGAGTGTCCCATCAGCCAAAAGAACAGGGGCAGAAGAGTGAGAGTGATTGACAGACAGTAAAAATAGTAGGGAGAGCAGAAAAAAGCACACGAGGGTCAGATGGAACAAGAGCAACCTGACCGGTGCAAGGGAGAGGCAAAACAGCAGGTAGCAGATCCAACTCAGTCCTGAGCCAAGGACATGAAACTACAGTTCTTATGTTGTTGCCTCATCGCAATCTGAGTCCTTTAAGTGTGCTTTAGGTCTTTTATATTTACGCACACAAACACACACACTCTCATCTAACACGACAACTATACTGTTAGAAACTGCTACAGAAACCAGTTTAAGCACGGGGCTGGGACTCCTGTGACAGACTGTGGTCTGAATTAGGATTGCATGCTCTGTGTCCCAGAAGGACAAAACCCCACCTATGTGTACTTTTTTCAATACAAATAGCACATGTATTTTAGTAAATAGTTTCAGCAAAAGTCAATATTGTGGTTTATCAAACCTACTGTGCCTGCTACTTGCTTATCGTTTGCTAAATTGGATTAACAACATTTGATTTATTGCAACTTTTGTAATAAATTCAAAGTGCTGCACTACTGCCATCCACATTCATCTCAACGGGTAGCTTGAAGTCACTACCATTGATGTCTAAATAAATATATTTTAAATCACTTGCCATTTAGTGTCCCCTTGAGGAAGTTTTGGCCCATATAAACACAATTATTCCTGATTAATTTATAGAAACTAATTTAATTGAATAAGTAATGGGAGTTTCTTTTCCCAGTTGGGTAGGAAAAGTAAAACAAAATATGCATGTGTCCCTTGAGAAGATGCAATAAAATGAAAATATTTATAAGCTAGGGACTTCCCATTTTGATGTCTACAATGGGAAGCAATATTTCAAAAACTATTGCACCTTTGCATTTCTTATGCAAAGCTAAAACAACTCTGCAGATTATACTAGTGTTACAAAAAATATTAAAAAAAAGACCAGTCAGATAAGATCCAGAATCAGTCCAACCTTTAAGACAGAATGGCATCACCTTTTCTCAAAAGCAAAACAACAGTGTAAGATGGACCAAACGGTGTACCCCTTCCTCACCAGCACCAAAGGGCAGTTGGGTTTCCCATCACTGACCCAAAGCTCCCAAGAAATTACAAATGGTTTTTACAATTCTAATCATAAGCAGTCTGCTCCTTACTTTTAACAGTACTTCACAGCTGAGCCAAATATAACTGAACCGAGATTTGGCTGCTTCCATGGATTCTACTTCGTAACTATATTCACAAAAGCAAACTTGCTAGAAGTTATTCTAAAGCTTAAAACCACTAAAGCAATGTTTCAGTATGACTAAAATAAACTGGAAAAAGGTAGCCCCTTTAAGATAACTTGACATCTGCTGCACCAGATGGGAAAAAGGAAAGGACATGACCCATTTGCCAGCCTTGTTTTCTAATAATTGATCCATTCCTGGTTGTTTCTCAAGTTGAAACAAGCCTCCACATTCCGACTAAAGTGTCTTATAATTGGCTGCAATCTGCTTTTTACGGGAAGGTAAGGTCTCTCTTTACCACAGTTTCTCCTGACTGGCCTTCCTGCTGTCAGCATCCCTGATGCCTACAGCTCCAGCTGTCTCCCTGACCCACCTTGTACTCCCTCAAGCTTATCTACCTGAATAAACTCATTGCTACCAGGGAAGAAGAGTCTCCCCTTCCCTCAGAGGGGCTGTTTGATCTGACCCAGACTATCACAGGTTGGACTGCACAAAATAACCATCTGTCTTCTGGCCAGTCATTCCCTCTCCAACAATTCATGAGGCACATACCGTACACCGTAAATAGACATAACCAATATTTCGACCATCTATTACCCAAGATATTTACATTTCTACAGTCAACTGTCCTAATTTAACTTAGAATGACCTACTCCAACTATTTTTAACTCATGTGTTGAGTAATAGTGATTATTGAAAAACTACTCCCCATTCCCAATGAGAAATTTTTCTTCCTTTGAATTTTGTGGTTTTATATAAAATACAAAGGCCAAATGTTTTAGTCTGAAAAATAACATATTCACTTTGAAAGAAATATATCCAGAAATAACCATTTGCACTGTTCCCCCTCTTCTTCCCTCCTCCAACCTGTGGAAGGTTTTAATAGCAGTAGAATCTGTGTTTTTACCAGCTTTACTGAACAATCCAAACATGTATTGCCCTCTTCTCATCTCATAATAAAACTCTTGACCTTCCTAACTGAAAGATGACCCATCACCCTCCTCCTATCACCAGCAGCAATGCCCCCCCCCCCCCCCCCCGCATCCTCCTTCCTGCCCTGCAAGGGCTTGGCTGAAGGGACCAGCATCACACAACTCTTCCTGAACAAGCCTAACTGCTCCCAAATGGCAAAGACCACCTGCATGCATCCCCCGCTCAGGATTTGGCTGCCCCTGAGGTAGACAAGCATCTAGTCAGCTTAAAATCATCTCTGCCAAGTACTGATGGGAGCAGAACTATGACAGCCCGGAGTTCAACACAGGCTCCAAAACTTGCCCAAAAGAAGTGGCTAGCCCAAGCAGTGCTGTGTGTTGCCATAGCTACACTGTTGTCGTTACTCAAAACTGTCTCATTTAAAGTTAGCAACACTCTGTCCCCACCAGCTCCAGTCCCACCTATGACTGTCGTGGAGACGCACAGCCTGATTATTCAAAACACACAGGTCTCACACAAGGAGTAATTTTCATGGGGTCTACAGAAATACACAAATCCGTTCCTCCTTTCCTCCCCACCCAGTCACCAAAGTGGCAGGCATTTCCTTAAAAACGCCCTAGTGAATTTCTAGAGATGGTTCGCATGTATAAATAGAAGTGGTTTGGCATGATGAGATCCCAGGGAGTAAATTGGCTCATTTCAACTTGCAACACAGAACAATAGTGAAATTGAAAAGAAGGACAAAGATCTATATTCAAAATTACTTCTAAACTATGGAGGAAACACTTAAGAATGACAAACTTGCAAAACAATTAGAAATATGAGATTTTTTATTTTTCAAAAGCAGAGTAAGGCTGTTCATTCTCATGGGTCGAAAGAAGTTAGCTGCTTATCTTCCGTAAGGGAAGGCCCAGGGCTATTCTTGTAAACTATAACTTCCATTTAAAGTCATTATCTGGTCCATAGGTCTAGCTCCTTTTTACTCTTATTAGTTCTACCCATCTTCAAAAATTCTATTTAATTTCTTATTTAAGGAAAAAATAGAGCTTTTCTGCAGGTGTTAATGATATTAAAGGACTTTGCTCATTTTGAAGCATCCTATATTTACACAGAATCTTCAGGATAAAGATTACTAGCACACACTTTACAAACAACTATGTAGTGGCACAAACAGAACCAATTAGATCCACCTGTTCCAAGGCATCACTTTTTGCACCATTATGATAAAAAACCCCACAGAGACCCAGACAGTGACTAGTACTGCTTGGAGACACTATCCCCAACACTGCAAAATCTATTAGGAGATCCAAATAAGAGGCTAGGACACTGCTGAAACATTAACTTCTCAGTTCACCAACTACTAATTCTATCCTGAATCCAACAGCTATGCATAAGCCTAAGTCCTCCCTGCAAGACCTGCTTTGGCAATCATATTCTCTAAAGAATACTACTGGGGAAATGTTAATATTTAAAAAAAAAAAAAAAAAAAACAAAACACAAACCAAAAACACCAAGAAGCGAGGGAGGAATTATTTCTGAAAACACAGACCTGGATCTGGTGATCATTAGAAAGTTCAGAATCTACATGAAAACTGTACAGTGCGAATGGTACGGGCTGAAGAGTGGGCACTGGGTCGCACTAGAGGAGATGGGTACGCCTCCCAGCTGGTACTCTTGCAGAGGTGTGCCTCCCCTCCCTCAGCCCCTGTGCGATTAAACATACGATCCCCTATTCGTTTTCCCTGTACAAATTTGTATGACATGTTTTGTAATACAGGATGCTGAAACATAGCCAATATTTACATGGTTTTTATTTCTGCCTCTGCAGAACAGGAGCTGATAAGGTACTCTTTGTTTCAGGTTTTGTTACTTTTAATTTCACATACTGCAGATAAAACTAATCTATATGCCATGCAAGGAGCTAGGTCAGATAACAAGAAAAAACCCTTAGCTATTACAGCAGCAGCATTATGTAAGTATCTGATGATGTGTTTTATTGCCTCAGCTGGTCTCCTGCCAGAGTGGTAATATTCCTGTTTCAGGTGACCTGCGTAAAGGCACTGAAGATTTAGGGATGGATGCACACTAATCACCGCAGTGGGTTTGCTGTACAACGTGTGTACTTACCTTGTTAGTCAGGGGCACTTCTTCCTCAACAGGTAAGCGTGATGCAGGTAAGAAGCTAGGAGCAGAAAAGGCAATACAATCTCTTATCCAGAGTTGCATACAAATTCAAGTGAAAGAAGGTACAGTCACCATGTTCTCAGCTCAGGTTCATTATGTCACACTCAATATCACAGGGCAGGTCTTAAAATGGCAGAAAATAAATTACTACTTTTCACTCACCAAGCCTGGATGTTCTAGCTTTGCCTCAAGAGGATTTTCTAGCTTGTCATTGAAGACTGAAAGTGACATACTATCAGAGAGAGTATGATACCTAAGCAATCCTGTTTCTGCCTTTTAAAAACCTTTTACTTTGACTTCAAGGCATTTGCAATTGCAAGACATATTCTTGACCTTTTTTAATAGTTTTTAAGTATTCATGTCTTTAGTCACACTATGATCAACACTCTATGCTCAAATTCCAGCAGCAGCAACCACACATTAGCCACACTAGATACTCCCATCTTTTTTGCAAACAGATTTCCCATTTTTGTTCTTTTATAGCTTCTAACAGAGGAGGGTAGGCACTCTTTCAAAACGGACCTCAATCTTTTAATATCAATGGGCCTCTGATAGTGTCTAAATTAATTTGGACAGCAACCTCCTTCACCAGAGAGTCAATTCTAGACAGGGACAAAGCAGTTTAACTGCACCGGACAGCAAACACGTGGGAGCAGGGAAACAGTCCTGAACACCTGCCTGACCCTGCAAAGCCAGGCTACTATCCCCGTCTGCTGTTGTGACAAAGAGGTTCAAGTACAGAGGGCAGCAGTTATTGCTGACAAGAGCCATGAAGCAGGAGCCACTGCTTAATTCTGCTCTTTTGCCAGCACCAGCAGTGCTAGTCCACTCTTACCCATCCCTTCCACCTCCTTCCTCTTTTCACTCCCAGCACAAACCACCAAGCCCTGGCCCATCTCTGGCCTTTCATCCCTAGGAGAGCAGGCAAGAGTCCTGAATCACAGCATCAGACTGCCAGGATTCAGGTACTGTCTCTCTTCCCTGACCTGGTCTCTCAGACCTTTTATTTTTATCCTCTTTCTTTTTTCTTGCCCCTTAGCTTATTCTTTTCTAAACAAGTCTGCTCCAAAGTTCAAAGTGGCAGTAACACACCACTTGCCCATCGTCCCTCTCTCCATCCTGCGGCTCTGTTACATCTTTTCCTTCCAATTGGTCTGTAAGCCACTCGGGCCAGACCGACATGCAATATTAAGTTTTTGTGTGCTGATTAGACTACCGCTTCATAACCCTCATAAAAATGCTTCTGCTATTAGATTTCATGCAAGTATTTATACATATATATATGTATATTTATTTTACCTCAAATGGAATGAGACACTATAATCAGAGAAGTTTTTAAACCTATTTTCTTAATAGGAGCAGTTTTAGTTTTCCAAATTACCTTCCTTTCTTTTTCTATTCAGATCAGCCTTTCCCATTTCCCCATAAAGATGGCCTTACCTTGAAGTTCAAGTGGCAATGATTCATAAGATGCACAAAGAATAAGCCCCTGGAAGCAATCTTCTCAAGACTAGTATTTCTGATTTCATTAATAGTCTCCTGATATTCAGGCCTTAGCATTTATTTAAGTGCTCTTGTGCAAGAGGTTGCTGGTGGTTGTCAACTCTTGAGAAAGCTGGCACTGCCGCTATGATAGGGTGCTGCTCAAGCTGGCCGCATTTTTGGACAATTTTTTATCTCAAGCACTCCCATTACAATACATTAGCTATAACCAAGCCCAAAGCAGTATTCTAACATTTACTAAATATTCCTTGATACATTTCTGTAACAATATCATTTCAGATTATCTGTGTGTTTCTGTCTTGCTATACATCACATATGGGACTGGTAACACCAGCTGAATTCTTCGATGGTGCCTGACGAGGAAAGGGCAAAGGCTGCCAAGGCAGACAGCTATGCCAGGGAACCGAGCTCAGAGCAAGCACCAATTACTGCGATGGAGGCCTTGACTCTCAGAACACAATGAAACAGGACAAGCTTGACAGACAATTAGGAATCCTGCTCTTCTAATCAACTCTGATCTTCTAATCAATGCAAGAACTGAGCCAAATCCACCATCAGAATATGTCTGCTACCAACAGTTACATGGAAGAGACCAGCTTCGGACCGATAATCTGTACTGTTCTCAATAAAATAAAATGCTTTATGAATAACCCACAATGACAATTCAAAAGATCACTATATGCCTCTTGTGTTAGTGCTCGGGCATAGTCTTTCAGAAATCACCTAGTTAGCCTTTTGCTGATCAGATATAATCCACTTTCAGAGCAATCATGCACATAAAGAAATGCTGTATTCTTAAGAAGAAACTGAAGACAGCCACAACAGCAAAAAGATTCTTCTATGGCCACTATGCTAGAGAGTAACCACTGCCACAGCCACTCCATCAGTGGTACTGGACCTAATACTTCTTTGCAATAACTGGAGAAAGTCAGAAGTTGTGAGGCAGTCACTTTAATTGCTTTTTTATACTTGCATGTTATACTATAGAGGAGCTTAATGGACTAGAGCATCCAGTCTGGCCATCTCACCTTGTTGCATTGGTGACATCTGGGTAATTTTCTTCAGTTTCCTCAAAGTCATGATTACGTGAGAGTCTCTGGTTTCATTTAAATAAATAAAAAAAAAGAAAAAATATCAACACACTTTTACATCTTTATGACTTCAGGGCAAAAAACCTAAAAGGCTTATACATATGAAACACTAACCAAAAAAAAACCTAAAATGTATTTTGGATCTTGGTATTTTGGAGAAGGAGCTGTCAGCATTTGCACACTCTGCTTCCCAAGGTAACCTGCAGAAAGTCAGTCAAGTAGTATTAACGGAACCTGATCCAAAGGTTTAAACAAATTAACCAGCATGTTTTAGACTCCTCTCTTCAAAGGCTGACAGTGATCAGTGCTGGAAGCATACAGCATTACCTTCATCCACAACCAGTTCTTTGACGGCACAGCCATTAAGCGAACAGCACTTCACTCTCCCTAAAGCTGCAACCTGCTTTTCTGTGATTAATATTTAGCTAATTCATTTTGAGGTGGTGAAACACTGATCAAGTGTTCACTTTACAAGCATGCCTTCCCTTGTCTCACACTTCATAGGAAACTCACATTCACACCTGGTTTCTCGTAAGGATCCCACAAGTACAAACTGTTCATGTATTTTGTAGTTCACAGTGCTATGAGTCTACCACAAGGCATGCTCTTGACAACAGGAATACAGACTGTTGCATCATACTGTTTATATTAAGTGCATGTAACCCAGCCGGCTTCTTAGATCTCTTAATTCTTTAAATCTTTAAAGGACATGGGACATGCATGAGACAGTAATACTGTGTAATTTCCTCCTCCTTAAACAGATCCACATGCCAGTGTGGCTATAGGCTTCATTTTGTGTTTTCTTTGTTGGGTTGGTGGGGGGTTTACTCATTCTGAGTCATTATTTCATTCTTTTTTCACTGTTTTCATCACATCCCATGCTGAAATACTAGCTGGACTAACGCCAATGACCTGCATATACCCACATATCTCCAAAAAGTATTCTTAAGGAAGCTTTAATAAGTATTGTTACATTGCATCCAAGGACGAAGAGAAGACATTCCATGGCAGCACTGGTAAGGGACCTTGGATTCCTGACTTGCACTCCAGTGCCAAGACGTACCGAGAGCAAGAGCATCCCAAGTGAAACTGAAGGGCCCTGGAGCACGCAGACTTCCCACAGCATCAAAACAGCATCCAAAGAACAACCAGTTTGACCTGATAGGTGGACTCACAGCAGCTTAAAACACAGTGAAATTAGAGCAACTCTATGTTAGTTCAGCTTTTCCAGTGAAGGCGTGCTGAACTATATAAGTAGTTTCTTTTAAAAAGGGCATTTTTTTTTTTTAGAAGTCCTTTTACTCAAGCTTTTGGACAGCTTTAGAATCCCTGATTTGCAGTTACTGACAGGAAACAAAAAATAACAGGGACTATGGAGAAGCTCCTGGGTCCCAGCTTACACTGTACCCTCAAGAACTAAGTTAGGGGAGTGAAAAGACAGGACGGCATTTGCACTGGTGGCAGACATCCTATTCATAGCATCCTAAAGTAGGATATTGGGGATATAATTAGTTAAGTTGCACTTTAAATAAAACTAAATTAAACTGAGTTAAAAAGACAAAACCGAGCACTGCTGTTTGAGATAAGTCTCAAATTAAGATTATATTCTAAGTTTTACCCGGAACTTAACTAAATTAGCTCTTTCTTCTTTCAAATTGATAAAATCCTTCCAGACTCTTGCACTACCCACTTTTTTCAGATCTGTAACACTAATGAAAAAGCACTCCTGCTCTAGAAAAATATGATTTGGCACTTGGTAAATATGATGCAGATTAAATTATCAATTCAAATCTAGCAGCAACAAATGAGAACCATTATCTGGCATCTGCCACTTAGTAGCCTGTGATATAGATCAGTAGTTTTACTGTGGTCCTAGACGAAAAAGTGCTCACAAAGAAAATACATCACAGTGATACTTCTTGTCTTCTAATACTCCAGTCTTGTAGTTGCATTGAAGCCCATGGAAGAACACCAAACTGCAAAATCCCTTTCCCAAAACAACTCTTATCATTTCTCTTAAATAAATGGCAATTTCAGAGAAGAGTTGCAAGTGTCACTGGAAATGACTGCATGCCAGAGTTGTTACAAAACACGTGCCAGTATTTCCCTCTTTCTCCTCTTTAAGAGCTTTTCATTTGACCTCCAGTTATGCGTGTGTGCATATATATAAAAATGCGTGTCATGGTTGTTTTGCTTTTTTTAACTAGAGTTTACACAACAAGAATGTAAATGTGAATTCACCAGTTGCTTGTGATGAGTTTCAGCCTCCACTACCACTTCCAAAAAAGCCTTCCTATCAGTTTATCTGGGTACAGAAACAAAGCTAAAGTTTGTATGCTACAATCCCAATTCACTATGAAGTAGTGACAGAAAAAAAAAAATCACCAAAAAAATTAATGCTCTATATGTCATTGAAAGCGTAAAGCCGTTAACTCCATTCTTCTATTCTCTCTCTCGTCTGTTTTCAAATAAAGTTTTATTAGAAATAATACTTCCTCTCCAACTATACATATATGGTGATCTCACACACACATACACATCCTGTGATTTTTCCTTCCATCTCCAGAAAAAAAAAATCATTTTCTTTGATATACAGAGCTGGAGATTTATTATGCTAGTCATTCAAAAGAGGCATCAGGTATTTTAAACAAGTTCTTCAAAATTCAAAAAAAAAAAAGGTGAGCTGTGATGACTGAAAAGTAGGATCAAAGGGAAAGAGGCATTTGTGACTCTGCTCATTTGTTTGTTGGGTTTGTTTTCAAAAAAACCCATGAATTGTCTTTATTCTGTACAATTATACGTAGAACCCAAACATTTTCTTCTTCAGCTTTCTCTTCCCAAAAACATTCAGAAGATGTTTAAGCATGGTGTTTCAGAACCCTACTTCAGAAGTAAGCAAGCTTAGTAGAATTAGCTCTTGCCTTTCTAAAAAGGAATACCCCATATTACATTTTTATGTAAATAAAGCATTATATATAAACTTATATACATTTTATATAAGCCAACATATATACATGAACATAGATAAGTGAGCATATATGCATATATATACACGTGTGTGCACTATGATACATGCTGTGCTTGTATCACCACCCTCAAAAGCACTTACTTAAGGGTCACTACTCAAATATTAAAAGCAGCCGAAACAAAGTTCCACACTTCCAGAATCGCCTTAAGGAAGCATACAGTAAAGGGACTCTGTTCATCACCCACTCCCTCATTTTGCTGCCACAGGGAGAGCAGGTCCCCTTGTTCTCAAGTATAACCCCCTTGCCACACACAAGAAGAGCCAGAAACTACTAATTATTTTGGCTAAATGTTTCAAACCAGAATCAGCTTACACAAGTCACAGGTGCTGGAAGAGCTGGAAGCATTACCCAGCTGCCTCTGAAACAGATGACTTTCAAGATGAAAGGGGCTTCCATCCAAGTGATGCAAAGCAGTATTTGGCACATTGCACACATACAAGACAATCACCACTACTGTCATCTAGATATTGAGCTCCCTTTTATTAGAACATATGCCATGTCTGGCTAAGATGCAGCACACTTCATGAATGGATCTTCTCAGTTCCCCACAGCTAAAAATCCAACAGCCTGCACTCATGACAGCCTTCACAGAAAAGCTGAAGTCAAAAGATCATCACACTGAGCTTCCCTTTGAACAGGGCAGGACATATCCAAATGCCACACTACAAAGCCCTTAAGATTATCAGAAACCCTTCTCTGCAACAACAGACTCCTCACTACCGGAGTCACTTGCCTTAGAACATGTGTTGGAGAGTCTTCTCCTTCATAAGCCTTCCTTCCCCATTTTCTAGATGTTCCTAAAGTCCATGCATCCTCCACTGTGCTCCAAGAACAATCCCCAAGATCAGAAAAACTAATCTTTCATAATGAGCACATTGCTCTTGAAAGGAGATTCATTCTGGCCAGGCTGCAGCTGTTCCTTTTCTCGTTTGCTTGGTTTTGTTTTTAATTAAAAACCAGTAGACATGTAAGCATAGCTGTACTAGAATTCATTTCTTGCTGGAAAATTTCTGTTAAAGAATTCCTCATTTTAAGGACAATTCCGATTTCTCCTCACAAAAAAAATATTGTATAGCACACACTGATCTTCTAGCAATTTCTAATCATATAATCATTTCATTTAATAATGCCTATTCAATTTTAACAACAATTAATAGACATATTTGATGTATCACACATTCAAGACTTCCCATCTCACCATAAGGAAAATCCCAAAACTCTATTAGTTTCTTTTACCTAAAGGGGATAACTTCCATCAGCATCCCATTTAACAAACTACTGGAAAGCTGCCTTGGAAACTGAAAAAAGCATCAGTATTGCCACTCATTAAGAAGCAAGTCCAGTATACTCTTCAGACTACTCTTCTAGCAAAGTGTATCAAGTGAATGTCACTATAGATTTTAAATATGCCTGCACATTAAGAATTTGGAAGCCGCCATGAAGAAAGATTGCAGAGAGACAAAAAGCAAGCCTCCCATGGATCAAGGTTTTAAGAATGGAAGATTCCCCACTGAACGGGACAAGCAACATTATTACAGAAACAACACTGCTGCACTGTGAAGTACAAAGAACAAATGAGGAAGTTGGGGGTCTGTATTTATCTGGCCAATTCTCTCTACTTAAGAAATTCTTGTCCCACCTGTTTTCTATTTTAATACAGATTTACATATGCATTATATCATCTGTTATATTTATCACCATTTATATAATTTTTATCAATCTTATACTAAAATTTCTTAAAGCAAAAATTTAGATATCATCTTTGATTTACTCTACTAAACAGATAAAACATAGAACATAGCTTCCCTCCCCTCCTTCAAAAAGTCAGTAAGTCAATCTCTTAGATTTCCACAGCACCTTATACACCAAAATCTCAAATTTTTTTTACAAACTTTAAGTGTCATCCATCTTTTAGAAAAGCCTTCTACAGGCAGGTACCTGGCCAGATAGATATGACACCTCTTAAAAAAAAAAAGGCAAAAGTCTCAAGAATTAAATAGCAAAACTCTGTGCCTCTTACAAGCACATTTTCTTGTAGCTGGACAGAACAACATACTCAGGTTTAAAACACTGGCCCAGAACCTTACAGTCTATTCTATAGAGGTGTTGATTTTTTACTAGCTGAGGTTTTTGTTACCAATACTCGTCATTCCACAAACATTAAGACTGGCACACACAGACTTTTGGTGGAGTTCTTGATGATTCACCACCACATACATACTTTCCACTCAGAAATGTTTGTTGGTGGGGCTCCTGTGACTCACCTCCAACGCACTTTCTTCCCCATCATCCTGGTCCCTTGGTGGAGCATTGGTGATTCATTAATGCACGGCCAGTCATCTTAACTCAAGCAGTTTGCCAGATGACTACATTGTGACTTCCACTTGCTGAGTGTTCTTCCACACCAGTCTGTGTCTCTAGTAGGTGAGCTCTGAAGACAGAGCTGTTCCACTATTACTCCCATGAGTCCAGTCCTTCCTAGTTTTGCCTTCTTCTACTGTTTCTGGTGGCCAATGGAACACCTTTCTTTGGTACTTAACCCCTCATTTTCCATACAGCCAGGTAACTACAGATAACTAACAAAAGGAATGCTTCAGAAAACTAAAAGTACTGTGAAGCCACTTCCAGACAGCCCATCAGGCTGAATCCCAGCACCAGGAACAGAATATCTTAGCTATAACATTACAAAGTTAATGATGCTAACCACAAGTCCAGCAGTACACACTTTGTGCTCACTAACTATAGACTTATTCCCTAGTAGACAACTAAGAATAAGTTCTGCTAGGGATAACTATTTTAAACAGTAGGAAGGAATCTTGAGGCAGATACCAGGATTTTTTTTTCCATAAAAAAAAACAAAACACACCCACACACACAAACCCCACAGACAGCAAACTCCTAGAAAGTTCTCCAAAAACCTGTCCTGGAAGAAAACCAGAAATAACTCTGAAGAGGCAGAAGCACAGGGCATACATACAGCATATGTGAAAGTGTTGGAAAGTGCTGCCCATACGTTACTCCATACATATTTGAATATAACAAGATCACTGATATTGCTGCTGTTATGCAGGACATTCCTCACTACCCCACTCTCCACCCCCAAGGTTCAAGATTTGTGATTGATTGTATTTTGGCCAACCAAGTGAAGATATAAAAAAAGGTGCTGAAAACTCCAGAATGGAAAAGAAAAATAGGCCTGTAGTGACAGTTAAAAATATGTACAGGGAAGATTTTTAGGACTCCAAATTATTAGTAGAGATCACTTTCCCCCTTGGTATCCTGTCATGACAAGCTTTCCCCTTGCCCTGTGTTTCCAAATGGCCTTCATATAGAATAAATAATTTAAATGCATAGGTATTAGCTACTTAAGTCCTTTCAAAAAATGCTTTTGGTTATTATTATCTATGACATACTGCTTATTTTTATCTCAGTTGAAAAAGTGAGACTACAGATCAAATCTCTAACACCCTGTTCTACATTCTGCTGTACTTAAGGTTACAAGCATCAGTCATCAGTTCTCTCCTTGTTCCTTGCTCATTTATTCAATAAAAAAACTCTACACAGGTAGCACGCTCTGTGCTGCTGTCACCGGTGAAGATTTACAGCCCAGGTATGGATTTAATAAAAATCCCCAAAAAATAAATAGTTATGTCTTATGACTTTGGTTGGAGTCCTCCTTATGTCTTTTAGTGAGAAATTGATGCTATTTAAGTAACTTAAGAATACTGTTTCTTTTCCATCATCTGCCAATCACTCTTTGCTTAGATTAGCAATTACTTCTACACATATACAGGTCTCCTCTACAGGCCTGAAATGCTACAAGTCCTTCTCAAAAACTTCCAGCTGGTTTCCAAAGAGTAGACCAGCCTACAAAAGCAGCTAGGATTGCATGCTGTCTGCAAAAATTCCCGGATCTCTTACTTCCATGACTTTTGGAAAGATAATTTATTTGGAAGTCATTCACATATTTTCTATTACTGTTAATTTACTTTCTCATTAAGTTTGCACTTCTATACTCAAAGTTACTGATCTGCAAAAAAAAAAAAAAAAAAAGAGGCATAGAAATAGCAAAATGATTATGCTGTATGCTGCTAATTACACTATCACTTTGAAACAGAAAAACATACAGGCATATAGGGAGGGAGGACTTTTGTGTGTAGTTTTGTTGTGATAGTGGTGGTTTCTACAGTGTAAAGCCTTATATCCAGATTAGCATCCCCATAACCAAATTGCTCTTCCAAATCACTAGAACCAACATTCACCCTCCAAGGTGTAATGGTATCAGTGACTGCAGACAGTAGAAGAGTTGCCAGCAATATGACCAGAAAGATGTACGACCACAGTTAAAAATACCCACCTCATACACCCCTCTAACTACAATAGACTGCAAATGGAAAGATGCAAAAATAAATAGTCCACAGGAAATACAGAGCAAGAACTTGTACAGCAAGCTTGAATAAAACAATAGATGTTTTTAAGTTATCTTTATTCCATTTCCACCTAGTTATTTCTTCATGTTTTGTACCTAGGGAAACATTTTAGGTCAGAATCCCTTAGCCTGAATTACACAAGAACCTCTGAGGTATATGAGAATTTACCATTTGGTACACAGAGAACCAGGCTATACAGATACTACCAAAAAAAAAAAAAAAAGCAGCCCTGTATCACCAGTTACTTGGTTTTCATAGCTTTACCCAGCATATCTTTTGTTATGACAGCTGCAAAATCACCCCATTACTCAGCCCTCTCCTCCCTGCTCAGCATTACATCTCTGTTTGCCTTCTGCACACATCCATTCACACATACCCTGCTACACTGGCAAACTCTGAAGGTCCATATTAGCTGTGGTGCTAGTATTTCTTTTTTCCTCCCCTCCCTCAGAATCAGACTCACATCAGTCCATCCCCTTTCTGATCAGTATTCGCAGTACTAGCCTGCATCCCCCGTATCACTTGTTTCAGCTACGGAGCTTTCAACTGCCTCGCATCATCAAACCTAGCCCACATCACCAAAAACTCTCTTCTCTTGCACTAGCAGAGGTCAGGGGTTGATCACGCTCCCCTTACACATCCATATATCATCTTCATGTAGGTCTTTCCTCCCGCTGTTGCCTTTAGCTACCGGATACTCTCAGTCACGAGAAGTCGCAAGAACTCGCAAAAGCGCCTAACGTCAGATAAACCCTCTCTGCGCTGCACAGTGCAACCAGTGGTAGTATTATCTGAGTTTGGGATTTAGCAATAGAAGAAATTTTAAAAAGGTGTAAAGAGTAAAATGGGAAGGATTTTAGAGCAGAAAACAGAGTAACTAAAAAAGGGGACAGGGTGGGGAGAAGAACCTTCACATAAACAGCAATTACTCCCTTTGGGGAGAGGCTCAGAGAGTAACTTTGTACTAATACAATTGGGAAATGCAACTTTCAGTATTGTTTAACTGCATTGTAACTGTACGCAGCTACATTTATTTCCTCACAACTGCATAAGCTAAATGGCGGAATTAGAGCCACATATTTTAAAATAACTCAAAATGTTTTAGAATATTCATTAGGCAGCTGCGTAAATCCTGTCTCCTGCCACTCTCCTGATCGCTCCAACAGGAAATGCCACTCTGTTAGCTGACACTTCTGCGAAGCGAATGTGAGATTGTATCGACAGCAGACGAGTCAGTGCAAACCTCTGACTCAGGGCCCTGTCACAGCTACAACGGCTGCCTCGGGAGTAGGGCAGTGAGGAATCAAACCAAAGGTAGAAAAATCACAACTTGCTCTCCCTGCTGTTATGAAAATCTGACTCCAACAAAACCAGAAATTCATCCTAAGAGTGTTCAAAGTGGTCTGATATGCTTTGGTGCCTACAATATGAAGGTCTTGACATGGATGCATGTATATCCAATGCCAGAAGTGCAAGAACAGAAGAATAATTCTCTTCCAAAACAGAAATGTCCAGACTTAATGTTTTTACTTGCAAGAATTTCACGATCCTCAAGAAAAATAAACGGAATTATGTATACTTGAATGTTTCTCTAAAATTTGAAAGTTTACATTCTTTCCATGTCATTATGGTTATCTTGTTTATTCTACCTAAGTTACTCCTCATGTGTCATATTACACAATTTTGTTTGCCTCTAACATAACTAAAACAACATTTGAACCTCAAGATGTATAGTATGCCAGGAAAAAAATAGTTTAGTATTTACTTTTATATTGCTCTGATTAAGTTGAGTCCTATTGGGCAACATAAATGTTTACTGCACCTGCCCTGTAGATTAAGTCCCTATGGTCATAAGCATCTTTCTTGAATATAAGAGGTAGCGAGGCATATAGTGATCCTTAAACTTGCCCATCTGTTGAACTTCACCTGGTATAGTTTTAATTTCTCTAAAACATCTCTGTAAGAGTCACTTTCAGTTTACTTAGGTAAAACTAAACAATATGTAAAACATTTAAGTGAAAGGATAAAGCCTTAAATGAAAAGAGAATTAAGGGTGGTTATGCACCACAGTTAATTATGCAGTCAAAATATCCCGTAGCAGCTTTGCCAACGTTCAAAGACAGACTATCTCTTCATAGAGGCACCGTGCAAGTGCATAACATTTAGATAATTTAAAGTAAAATAGCCTTTTTCCATTTAAGTCTTTTCAAGAAAAATTGGGAAAGATGCACTTCATGAGCCATCTCCAATGCTGGATGGACCTTCCAAATACGACTAACTCACTAAACGCTAACAGAGACAGCTTTAAGACTTGGGAAACATATCCAACAAAATCTATAAAGCAGCATTGGAAAGTTTTCACTTCACACTAAACAATTCATACTTGAGAAGTGAAACTTGGGAGACAAGTGAAGAATTCATACAGCATTGAAATATCTAGAAGATCTGGAAGCAGAGACACTCATGTGAGCCTGCACACTGGAAGTGTTTCACATTGGAACTAACGTGAACTTAAAACACAGCATAAGTCATTATATCAAAATGGCCATCACGAACAAGCCAGCTATTCACATCCCATCTCTTGATGTTCACCGACTGCACTTCATCCCATCATCGTTGGTTATGATGAGTATAGCATGCACACGTTGTTCAGAGCCAAGGAACATCCTTCTAGGTTCCTGCAGGGAAGTCCCAAGTCTGGGTTTCTAAGGTAATAAAAAGGTAACAGAAATAACACCACACTTCACTTACCAGACATTATCTGTCATAAATTGTTATCTTCCTACATAAAGCTGGCAAAAAACCCAATTAAGATGCTTTTAACAATACGGAAAGGAATATCGAACAATACCAATAAGAGATCAGACTCCACAGAGCTTGGGTTTTTAATCTTGCTTGAGAAAGGTTATACTTCCATGTCTCCTGAAAGCCAGAAAGAAGCTATCCTTCATAGTCAGGTTTACCAGAGTAAAATGACAATATTTAACATATTTTGTTGCATTTTGTTAGGAATTTTAATTACATCTCCCTCAGAAAGTAGAAACTCTGAAGTTAGAAAAACAGCTGAAAAAAGTAAGAAGAGACAAAATAAACATAACAGCAATGATAGTGTCAGAATTGTTTGGATTCCATTTCAAAACCAGAAAGAACTCAAAATACAATCAGTAAACCATACAAACCATGCTAATTTTAGATTACCTAACGGTCCCAAATAGATGAAGCTTTCTAGCTAGGGTTTAGATGAACAAAAATGCTTGTGCACAATAAACCAGGTAATCCAGGAGTTTCTGCATTATAGCTGCACCTACATCCTGAAAGTCTTTAACATTGAGACTGCACTTTCCAAGTAAAATACTAGGATTTCACTGCAAAGTCAACCATAAACCAAGAGCTGAGCGGTGACAAGAAAAGCCTAGTCTAACTGTTAATATTACTTATACATGCCCTTTCAGGGGCAGTATTTTTCCAAAGCAAATAGATAGCACACAGATTATTTATAAAGAGATCCCCAGTTTCAAACATACTTTTGAAAACACATCTGTGCAGTTCTCAGGTCTTTAGCTAACATCTTTCAGTGAAGCATAAACCTAAAAGCAAGGATCTCAGCTATTTTCCTTCCATCCATGCTGGACAAGGTGGACTTATCACAGTAGGCAGCAAACTTAATTTAGGCAGTGCCAGGCGGCACACAGGCAGCGTTACAGAACAACTCCCCGAGCAGGGCACAGCTATGGCAAAACACACTGCCCAACGCACCGCCTCCCCAGAGGGGCTGAAAACCAACAAAAACACCCTACCTGTACCTTTAGCCTTCTTTTACTGCTAAGATATTCCTGCAGGAGTGGAAGTTTCCTGCAACGATGAATGTTGGCCACTAGCAGACTGTGGTCAAAACGCGCTTACCATCTTGAACCAGATTCATATTTGAGGTAGCTGTGTTTTGAACAAATTAAAGACCAGTCCAGGCACTCAGACTTCTTGTTTTCTCAATGTAACTGTGTGTGGTCTCAGAACTTCACTCTCATTTAAATGAGCCCCTTGTCCTCTCATTAAGCCAGAAGGGGGGGGGGGGGGGGGGGGGAGGAAATGGCCAAATGTCTCAAGTTCTCAATTTAACCATATTCAGCTACTTAGTACTACCACCTTCTTTAAGTAAGACTGCATTCCCCCCACCACTTTAATTAAGCAACTTCAGTTCCCATTGCATTACCACCTCAGCCTGACTGAATGCAGAAGAGCCCAAAGTTTCTCAGTAGAGACAGTCTGAGTTACACTGAGTACCACAACTTAACTCTGCCTCACACTTGGCATGGAGTTTGTGTGACTCTAGTAAGGGAGCTATTAGAAATAACAACTATATGTTTAAAAGCTGATAGTATCTCACACATTCATCATGAATGAAACAATAATATGCCATTTTACTGTCCCACTAAAACCAGCAGTAAAAGCTGTAACTTCATCCACGAAGACACACTCTGCTGTGAAAGAACTCAATGGAAGCACACATTTGCACGCTCTTTTGCACATGCAAAGACTTTGTTATGTGGGGCTACAGTTGCTAGAAGCACCAATATTTTACCTTTTGGTCTCCACAGAAAAGCAGATGCCACCACCCCAAAAGTATTACTCTGGGAAATGGACGAGGAATTACATCAGTCAGCTGGTTTGGGTGCATAGGTATGCTAAATAGCCCGGTTTCTAGAGGCTCAGAATACTTGCAGACCTACAGTTAAAGCTTTAGTTTCCATGCTTAGAGCCTTAAATGGACTTGGGAGTGCTTCTGCCATCTGTGATTCACTCAGAAAAAGTGCTCAAGACTCTTAAGGTGTAAGTCTCATCTGTGTATTTTACATCCTTCTACAGCTGCAGCGTCTGTCTCCCCATTGTGACCCAAGAATTTCCATATAGTAAGACTCTACAAGGCAAGTTCTGTAATTGTCTTTTATACCTCAGATTTTTCCATAGCACCAGAATTTTTTTTTTTTTAAATATATTATCTACCTTTCATCTCTCAGACCACAACGCTTTAAAGACTTAAAGCCTGTGCCTAAGTAAGGGTCAAGGTTTGATTTTCATTCACCCTGTGCTTATTTTGTCCAAGTGATACTGTGGTAGATTCACAGAAAGAGATGGAAATCTCACATGGAAAAGTCTTTAAGTTATGTAGCTCTCCAACTTACCAGTTGCCAGCAAATGTGACATTTGAATCAAAAGACATACCAGACTTCCCAATTACCTTACTTAGAAGTAAAAGCAAGTAAGGCATTTATGATTAATAGAGGAAAAAGATAACCGTGATGTTTGTATTTCAGTGCGAGATCACAGCTGTGCCAGGCTCATCTGCTTCTATTAAAACTCCAATCATCTAGCAAAGCTGAGATAGCTGCAAGTATCAATCTGGCATCATACAGGTTTCTCTTCTTTCCATGATATACTATATTCTTACCTTCTTTCCTAAAGCTTGACTAAAACCAAGCAATTTTCTTCATGCTTTTATCCTGGAATTTACACAGGTCATTCGTATTTAAGAAGCCCTTTCATCAAAAGCAAACTAAAAAAAAAAATCATCCTCATACTGCTGTCCTTTCAAAGGTTATAAAAGTGTCATTTAAAAGCTGAGTTTGCAAGAGACATACAATGATCACATAATTTCAGCTTCCATTTTTACAAAGTACACTTCCGGTTCCTGTGGTGGACTTAAATTACCCTCATTTTACTACATGTAATATTCATTTCCTTTAGTATCCCAGGCCTGTCTTAAAAAGTGGAACTTTCACAGCAGTTCACTGGCCCTCCAATGCTCTAAAGAAACATAAATGGCAATCTATTTAAGGAACTGTTTTTCTAACACCAGAGAGAAGTGTTTTGACTTTGGATAGAATGAAAAATTCCCACTAAAGTCAGTGAAAGAAGTGTTTGGGTGATAAATCGAGACCAATAGTGACATACCACAATCTTTTCCTATTTACACTGGATAAAAAGAGGGCACTGGACACTGACCAAGCAAATGTAAAAAGAGTTCTTTTTTTTCTAGCAACAAGCTTCCTACAGTCAATCCAAGTCTCCCGCTCTCTTTACTACAATTAATCATCCTGAATGATGTGGTACCTGCTGAGTTTTTTTTCCCCTCTCTGCTCCTCATCTTTTAGGACAAACTCCTCTAATGAAAACATTCCACCCCATGACGGCTCATAGCTGCTATTCTTCACTCCTTCTCTGCTCAAGTTTTCATCTCTTCCTTGCACAGGCAGCAAGAACAAGAGCTGCTGAATTTCCCCGTATATCGCATTTTATCCTTCTATAAATCAGGTCTGCAATCAACATTATTTCTGATATTGTTGGGTTTATTAAAGCCTGAAGAATATTTTCAGGCCATTCCTCGTGGCCATTCTGTACTCTGCTTTCCCCTTCCGAGCCTAGAGCGTTCTCCACCCTCCCACACAAGTGCTGTATCCCTCCAGTTCCTGGGATGTGCGATATGCACATTCTTTGCCTGGGTGACTTTTATGCCCTGCTGCTAGAGCAAAACCCCCTGGATCTCAGTTTTCTGCGGGCAGGATTTTGTTGTTCTTCCTCCTCTTGAGCAAAGTTGCACAATATACACATTCAGAAGAGCAGACACAAGAATACTGAAGAAATGTGATCTTAATTGTGCAATATAGACAAAGGAAGCCTCCACAGAAGCAGAAGGGGCAGAGGTTATGGGATACAAAGAGGATGAGAAATAGATACAGGGGTGGAGAAATGAAAAATGGTTTGTAGGCTCTCATGTGGTCCAACATTTCTCATCTTTTTTTTCACTCTCCAAAACTCAACTTTCCATCAAAATACAGAACTGGTTATTTTCTAGGTTCATTCACAATGCTCAGTAATTATATATGTGCATTTTATGTTTGAGGTTATTTTAATTTTGAGCTTCTTGCCAAATTTCATTTTGGGTAAACACCTCTGAGTACCTGAAGCCAAATTTGCATTAAGTATAATATTCTTTGCTCCTCTTTCTTTCCTGGAGTGCTTCCATGTGCTCTTACACAGCTGCTATGCTCCACTTAACTGATGACTGATGTTTTTCACACCTATACACATTTTTCCCTGAGATCTATTGTTGCCCAGCTCTAACCTCCTACACTGAAATTTTAGCAACTGCTGTTGCATCGCATGTGGATGTTTTATATCTATATTTTATAGTGATCCTAGAACAGCTAACTAAACATGTTCTGTTTGACATTACTTTGCAGGGACTCTCTCAAACTTAAAAAAAAAGGAATAAAAATATAGCTACTTAGAATTTGAGACATCTCTCCTAAACTTATTGGACATGTCTTTCTGTTTCAATACAAATGTTCTTCAAAGGAAAATAAAGAAAAACAGGAAGTTATCAGAGCTCAATGTGAAATCTCAAAAAAAAATTCCAGCATCATATAATCCTCCATTACCCTTCAGGATCTGTATGTACCTAAAAATAAAATACTGAGTTACAGTATTTCTGGTACTATAGAATGCTAGTCCCTGTAAGGCATATTTAGTACTTTTGTTTGTGGTTTGTTTTGATTTCCACCCCCCCACCCCCCCTTCTTTAATTATTCATCTCTCTGGAAAATTTCAGTTAGTCCGAGATTCTCTTTAAAATGAAGAAAAGATTTCATCTCTGAAAACAGTCTACTCGGGGGATCACAAAATCCCTGGCATTCCTGGGTTTTTAAACTCATTAACCTCCTTACAACTGTTACCAAGGGACTTTCAATACTTAAATAACTAAACAGCTAACACTTTCAAATGCCAAAATGTCACCGATGACAATGAATGGCTTTGGACCGGGAGTGCTGGAAAACTGCCAGTTCTGGCCAAGGGTTTGCTGAGTTTAGGTTGAATTCTTGGACTGGATTCCAAATCCCTGTAGTTGAATTTCAGGCTTCAGCACTGACCCATTTGTATCCCTAACAGTAATAAATTACGCAGTTAAAAATTTCATACTGATTTAAGAATCTCAGACACCGAGGTTCAATATGAACCAAGAGTTCTCAGAACAAGTCTTTCGGTCCTAATCAGACAAAAATGACTTAAGTACAAGTTCAGATTTGATTTGACTAAGAATACTTGCTAGGTGCATTTAAAGAAAAATGAACAAGAACACTTCTGAACCTCCGGAATGTTACTTCTCTTCAGGAACGAGGAAGATAGCTTTATTAACCTCTACCACCACAGTTCCCAGGAAAGACCTTCAGCCCGACAGCCCAACGCAGAGGGCCTCTGCAGGACTCCTCCACCGAAACCCGCACAGAGCTGAACTTCAACTTGGTAACTGCCAGGGAAATTATTGTTATAACAACAAAACTTCCTGTAAGTCCTTTTATTATAATAAGGCTTCATACCAAAGCGTGAGGATGACCTCTAACGAATAATGATTGAAGAAATAAAAGGAATTAGAAACCCTACAACTCTTTGGACAAAGTAATATACAGGCTGCAAAGGAAGATGCGCTGAAGGCTAGATGGATCTCCACAACCACACCCTACAGTCCTGCAGGCAGATTTTGCTTTATTCCAATTCCTATACAACGCATGCATTATCTGGAACCCCATCATTTACCCCCAAGGCCCCAATACCATTAGAAGAATTCCAGAGGGACTTGTATACAAACATGTGCTGGCACTAAGTAGCACGTTACAATGTATTACTCTGAGAATGCATCACCTCTGTGTGATATTCATTCAAAATAATCTGACAGACAACACAGGAGAAGGTATTTGTCCCTAGCCACAGAATAGCTCCTCTTTGCAAAAGGAACAGGGCACAGGGTGAGGAGAGGAAGAGGGTGGGTAACCTAATTGGTGCCTGGCTGCACGAATAGCGGGGATTTTAAGTCTATGATGATATAAGTACTTCATTTGAAAATGACTCAGACAAAAAAAAAGTGTTTAGCTACTATAGCAGAAAAATAAAACTGCTGGGAGTGGTGAACAAAAGCAGTACAGCACAGCTTTTTATACAGCATCTCTTAATACACTGTATCACAGTACCGTAATTTAGATGAAGGATGAAAGCAAACTAAAAAGAAATACTAAGTGTGCACTAATAAAGTCCTCCGAATGGTTTTGGCCATACATTTACCAGTTACATCTGTATAAATGCCAGGCACAAAGGTCCCAGCTAAGAGAGCACTGGGCTCTGTGGATTAAAACCTCCAAAAGTATCCAAGAATAAAAGTCACTCCAGGTAATGTTTATCAAAAGTCTGTGGATATTTTGTAAAATTTCACTCTGGATTTATATAAACAGCAGTTCCCAAGAAGCACTTACACATTACATACTTACAAAGTATCATTAGTGGCTGTGGTAAAATAGTACAGTACTTTTTCTTCCATGCACCCACATGTAGAAGTTTTAAGAAATTAAATTGCTGTTTTATTTGAAGTGACCAAAACTTATTTGTTGATAACTTCTAAAATCAATTTCTACCAGTAACTGCATTCAGAGAGAAAGCATTAGCTTTTTTTACCCTCTCTGCTGCTACTATCACTGTGTAAAAATATTATAAGAATTTGGTTAGCCTCAGTTTTTTACCACTAAAGGATAAGGTAGAAAACTTCTGGTTTAACCATTAGGCCAGCCACTGAGCTATATTTTAAGTACCTACATAATAAATGTTTACTTCTTAAGTTCTATAGTAACAGAGTTTCTTCCAAACCGGATAAAAGGACCACACTGTACAGCACCAAGGTAAGCAGAAAGCCATCTGGATAAATTAGGAAACAGTTAAGGTGTAATTTCTCACTCAAGCAAAGTGCCCACAGCTCCAGCTGAAGTCAGACTGCAGACATCCAGCACTCTCGGAAACCCAAGACTTCAGAGCTCCTTTAAACCACAGGGCACCGCTTATTTCTGCTACGCTGATCAACCAGCTCCAACCTGGAAGCCTCCTTCCTGGCCTAAGTCTATTTCTCATCTAGCTCAGCTCAGACCAAGATGATCCGTGAAGTACTCATTAGATTTATAAAGAGGGCAAGGGAAGAAGCAAGCAAGATATTTAATTTTCTCGTGGACACAAAAAAATAATGAAGGCACATATCTTCAAAGTAAGACTGCTAAGTTTTATTGTGATTTAATGTATCATGCATTTTTCAACTCGATGAACACCGTGGAGCAGCAAAGTTTTAACTGACATTAAGCATTAGCCTGCCACATATTTTGCAAATAACTACTTCAGACCTCTCTTTGCAAAGCAGAATAGCCTGGGATATATCATCAATTTCTCACGTAAACGTACAGAAACAACATCAAACCTTCTCTGACTTCTGGTAATCAGTCTTGCCAAAATTCTGCCACTAATCAGGAACTATGAATTACACTCCATATAGCAACAGGCCTCCACATTCTGATCTTCACCTCTGGGAAAAAAAATAGTAATTTCCAAACATGGAATTATAGTCTCTGTGTAACATATTGTCATGTATACCTCATTCTGCGTGGAGAGCACAGACATCAGATGAGATGAAAGAAAACAGCATTAAAAAGCTAAGTCCAAAGCCACTGCACTGAAGAATTAAGTGAACTCTATAACAGACCAACAGGCACACTGATAAAAAGAACAGCGTAGGAATGGCCTAGAAAGGCATGAATGCACCAAGCACTTAAAAAAATTATGTGAGTCAACATTCTTTTCACTGTCTTCTTACAGACCAGCTACTTCTGTGATGTATATTGCTCTCATCTTGCCACTTCTTCCCTTCATTCCAGTCTTGAAAAGCTGTGTTAAATTTCCCAAGGGCTCATCATTCAGTAAGTACGCCTGTTACAACGTCTCTCTGCTATAATAGCTATCTTGACAAGTAAAACACAACATTCTTAACAAGTCTACAATTATATTAAAATAGAAGAATTACTAAAAGCCAGTGCAACATATGAAACATCTGACCACAGGTTTTTATTGTCATTTAGCTGCTAAATCCTTCCTTATTGTCATCAATTGATTTGAGGGGGGTTGTAGAGTTTATGATATTTCTACAAGTGAGAAACATTTAATTGCCTATTCTTGCATGCTTTTTGCAATCTACTGCAGACATTAAAAAGAGCATAACACACTTATTCTAATAGAATAGCACACTGTAAAAACATCTAACTTGGTGTAACTGTCCATAAAATATTTGGTCACATTCACACATATAAAAAGATGTATTTTACACATACATATTTCTATAGCCATACACCAGGAATAGAAACATTCAGAGAATACAGCTGGGCAGAGAGCAGAATTGATGTATTGCACAGAATTAAGATCAACAAATTAACTTCTATATAGAGGAAGACCTCCCAAAAACCATAAAGACTTGTCAAAATAAGATTCCTGAAAAAAAAAGTATGAATCAAGCTATTAATTGGCTTTGGTTTTGATTTTACAATATGAAAGAAAATACAAGACTAAAGTCAAATATTTATTTCCTATCAAAAAAAAAAAAAAAAAAAAGGAAGAGACTTCCAGTATCATCTTTTCCCTTCCCCCAGTTAATAAAATCCAGTTAAACTGACAATTTTGTATATATTCCAATTTTGGCAGAACTATATTTTTCTCTAAAATGGATTTCAATTCTCTCCACTATGAGAAGACAACCAACATTTATGTAATCTTACAAGCCTCCTAGAATCTTTCACTTGAAAGCTGCAAATTCAAGTGAGACAAATGAGACGAGCTCCTTCCAACCTTCACCTGAAATATTCTTGTCCTGCTTTGTTGGGGTTTTTTTTAAACTACAAAAAAAAGTGAAACTTAAGCAGCAAGAAATAAAAGCACAGAGGATGCTGAAAAAATTGATAGATGAGGATGAAATTTGACTTAAAGGAAGTAATGAGATTTATATTTTTTTTTTTTTAAGCTGGATAAAGATCTAGCTACTAAGCTCCTAAGTTCACAAAAAGCTCTATGGCCTACTTTCTCCACTTATTTTAAAGTCACACCAAAAGGCCCAGGCACCTGCCCTGCCCTCATGAAAACACATTTCCCCAAAGTCCACGCACTAGAAGCCTTCTCTCAGACACACGCTCTGTAACACAGGCAATGACACAGAAATCACGTCTAACTGGTGCCATAATTAAAACGGAACGTGCGCTAAGGAGCCCTGCCAAACTACAAACAGACACTGTTCTTTAATCCCTTCATTGCCATTCCTTTTCTAATCTAATTCACTTCTTCCCAGCATTTATACTGTTTACCTTTCACATGCCTCCCAAATCAGGTAATACAATTCAATTTTTACAGTCATTTTTACATTCCTATTCCCAGTGATGCAATGACTACATTGCAAGTACTGCAGAGAACTTAAAGAACAAGGTAATTTCAGCAACAAAAACGTCTGCATGGAGATTTTGTATTCTTTTTATACAAGCGTAAATTTGGGGGCAAAATAGAGTTGGCAGCATACCTTTCATGATTTTCAGTTTGGATGATAGCTTTCCAAATTTTAGAGGTAAACCATTTTTCTGAAGTAGTGACTTTGTTGCATTTTGTTTTAAACAATATCAGCCCATTTCTTCTTAAACAAATCTATACAGGGAATTGTGTCTTGTTTATAGGATGGATTAAGCACACTTGTCTTAATAGTGAAAAACATATTTAGTTTTTTCACAGTGCAACAGAAACAAGCATTTCAGGCTATCACATTAAGCCTTTGACTTAAAAGGAACACTACACAAAAAGTAAGAAGTCTTATACCAAGATTAGTCTTCTGCTTCTGATGTGTCACAAATTACATTACGGGTTATATAATGCACTATATGTTTATTCTGGCTCAGATTCTTTCACCTGTTCTTCTCCCCTGGCATTGCTAGCACTACCAGATGGGTCCATTTTAGATTTAATTAGTTTACCCCATCTCCTACAATTTCAAAGAAGTAAAGCACTGACAAGAACCCTGGCTCTTTCCTTTCTTGGATACAGAAAAAGAATCTAGACACCGAGCAATTTTCCTTTTAAGAACAGAATACAACATTCACAAATAAATATCTGGGGAGAACACGTGTTGTTCAAAGAAGCTAAAAATAGTACAATCAACAAGCATATGTTTAACTGGGAACCTTCCTAGATTCTAAAAGTAACATTATTCTTTAAATCCAGTGTGGATATGAGTACTCAAAAACCTTTTTTTAATGGCAATGGAGCAAGTATATTCAGAGTGTCTGCATGTAGATAAAGTGAACATCATACACTGCATCCTGAACTAAACAGGTTCCCTTCTTGTCAGTCTGCATTCCCTCCACCGTATTATTTTTCTATTCTTACAAATTCCTCAACACACTACAGTTAATTTCATTTCATCCTTATTTTGGATTATTTATTATTATTATTCTTTTTATTTTCTGCTTATTCTCCATGTGTTTTTATGTAAAAAATCTTCAAGAAACAAACTTAGTACGGCACAGCAAGTTTTAACCACCTGTAGTTCTTTAAAAATAGCAACTGCTCTAAATGGACTCGCAAACCACGTTCCCTTCGTAAAGCTAGCAAATGGGGTGAGTGGATGTATATTAATGAAATCATTTGCTTATCTAGGTTGCTTTATACCTACTGGGGCAAACCAGTTCTTTCACAACCATCCTCCTCTCCTGGCTTTTTCCCTATTATCTGCTTTCAGATCATAAGATGCATGAGGCAGAGGATCGCCCCTTTGTCAAAGCTGGTAATAGGATCTGGCATAACTAAGCCTGCAAAACCCTGTGGCCTCTGAATACTACAATAATAAAAATAGTTCAGATAGACCTTTTAAGTTGCTAAGTCCAATTTTGAATACACAACACTCCTTGTATAGAGTGGAACATTTTAAAACCATATCCTAGACCCCTAGTAATGAATTTTCCCACTTGCAGAAAATACTACAAGCTTTTCAGCCCTCTAAAAGGAACTTCAATAGTGCAGAAGCATGGACAGCACAGGAATTAATTTTGCCTCAAACGTACCAATATGAGACACAAACCAGCTTACAAAGAGTGCTGCCATCTCTCCAAAGCCTGTCTCCATAATGGATACCCTGCATCTCTCCTGATATTAAAACATTTTCATAAAGTTTTAGCTCCAAGCATCACACAACTACACAAGAATCTCAAGTTTTCACCTTCAGAAGTCTGGTGACACGCTCAAAGAGCATCAAGACTACCTAACTTAATCAGAAGCTTGAGGCCAGAAGACAAATAGAAACAACCTATAATTAGATTCTGAAGACTCTAATGTGGGGATTTTTAATGCTTTACATCAATGTAGCATTTTCTACAGGATCTGCACTAAATTAAACCAGTATTTTAAATTAAAATATTTTTTGAAGAAAAGAATGAACTAATACCTTAGTTTCACATGATATTCTTCTAAATTATTAGAAGTGAGCCCAAATAGACAAAAATAAGCTGATCATGTAAAAGCAGACATCCAGGAACCAACATCAGTCAAACTACAGGGGTGAAGAACCCTCTACTTTCTCTGAAATTAATGGCCAAAACACTACTATAGCCCTAAGACACACAATTTATTCTGAGATGAAGTGAACTGCCATTTCCATCAGCTCTCGGAGCATATTCTCATTTACCTATAACCATTACAGCCATCAATTTTAAAAGTCACAGGCTTTGTATTTTTCTGCAGGAGTCACACAACAGCCTATATTTACATACCATTTAAAATCCAAAGAGTATTTTACAAAACAACAGAAACTACAGTCTTACATTCACTGCTGAAAGCAATCCATTCCCAGGACCAAAACTATTTGTCCCAAGGAAAAGACCATTCAATATGAGAAAAACAGTTATGAAAAAGGCTGCATTTAAAATGGTTCCTCTATTTCTTGTTCATAAAGATTTTTTACTGCACTGAATGTAAATACACAAGACACCATCTTTAGAAGTCTATTTATATTGCCAGAAGCTTTTCTAGAACTTTTACCTTTAATTGAAGCTATCATAACCTTTCTCTCCACTTCCAACAAATATTTTGAAAATAAAAGCTCCAGAGCTCAAGTTCTCAGTGATAGGAAGAGCACCCTGAAAACAGCCTGAGCACCAAGCTCTACCACCTGTTGTCTCAGACAAGGTCAAATAGGCAACAACCGCTTTAAACAACCTGTCCCAAACCCATCTTCTTCCCCCTCAGTCAGAACAATAATATCTTTATCCATACAGACCATACACTCACCAAAACTCTTAGAAGATTGACTGAAAAATAAAAAAAAAAGGTAATTTTGGAATGGTTATACTGAAATCAATCACACAACATCTATGACATCTTTAGGCAGTAAGATGCCATCCAAAAATCACAATCTTACCATCATCTTTGCCAACCTGCTGGTTCATCATCCCACCCTCAGCAGCCAGCCCAGGGCAGGGCAGCCAGCCCAGGGCACAAACAGAAAGCCCACAAGCATGAGCTGAATGCTGAAGTCAGTTATGGCACAATAAAAGAAAGAGATCTCAAAAAAAAAAAAAAAAGAACTGCAGGAAGCTGTTAAAAGAAAAAAAAAAATCAAAAATTAAAATAAAACCAGAAACTTACCAAAAGGCTCATCTGGAACTTTTCCCTAAAAATGTAGCTAACTTGACCTTTACAAGCAGCAAAACACAAGAAAAGACCTTAAGAGCTCCAGGTGGGCTGTACTTCAGCATTTATACCCTCATGACTAATCTAGCCCCGCTGTGGGGATTGAAGCCCATTAAGAGGTGGAGTAGATCAGGTATGCCCCTAGAGCTCATCTTCCTACATAACTTTCACCTGAGGAGAATCCACTTAACCACCCTGGAAAAGTTAGAGTTTACTTTCAAAAGTGCATTCCTCATCCACCTAAATTGCTGAAGCGAACAAAACCATATTCACCAAAAGATGTCACGGAATTAACATTTAGCATGCTAACTATGAAACAACCTAACATAAAACTTTTCAGTATTGAACTTTTAGCCATGACATCCTTTCTGCTCAGTAGAAATGCCTAAAAACACTTACAATGGTTTAGGATCTGGAGCTACTACCACCCGCCACTCACTGCCTGTCCTCAACGCAGCTCAGGTACCTCACAGCGAGTCTCCTCTCGGACTTTAAAGCTTGGATTTACTAGCACTCTCGAACCATCACCTCGGGATGGTAAGTCCTGTCTTAAAAGACTAAATCAAAAATATTCTGCCCCAAAACACTTAACTTGCTCTGAGGGATTAGACTTTTTTTTTTCAAGTGGGAAGTAATGTAACTTAGCTTCAACAGGCATTAGATCAGATCAGGTACAGTTTACATCACCTTCACTTCTTACCAAGTCACAAAGTAGATGTAAACGCTACACAATGTGGCTCAGGCACCTTCACAGAAAAAATCATGCCATCAGGCGTGCTCTAAACCAAATTGGTATTCCCCTACCATCTCAAGGGCACGCAGGTGCAGCGCAGTTAAGTGCTGAATGACACCGTGGAACTGTATCCCTGTATCCCCCCCAACACACCCACCCACACCCCTTAAATCAGGGCCCTGCGTGAGGTGACCCACCTCTTAACCAGACCCAGCAACACCCTGGCTGATCATCAGTGAAGGATTTTAACAATTAGTGACTCAGCAGGTTTACTCTCTTACTGCACCTGATGCAAGTCTGGAGTCTTTTCTGTAGTAGCCTTGAGCTGTTGCGGGCAGAAAGGTTAGCTATTTCCAAACTGAATATTCTGTTTCTCTGTGTATAAAAAGCAAACAGAGAAACCTATGAAATTTTGGGTTTACTTTGTTGTTTAAAAAAAATAAGTAAATATTTTACCCCAGAGGTTGAACTCTTTTCCACCTCTACAAATTATGAATATACATTCTCTTATTCCACCACTCTTTAAATACAATTTCTGCAACCAATTGTAAGGATACATTTTACTTCTGTACACAGCTGGCATAAGAGCGAGATTAAGATCTATTCACTTTAAGCCGTTACATTTCTCACTTTAAAGAACACAAACCCAAAGACAAATAATCGCATGGACAGTCAATAAAGGCAAAAGTTTATATCCAGCTTTATTAAAGCAACTGTAGCCAGAGAAATGATAACATGTTCTGATTACCCCCACAATTTCAATATGGGAACATGAAAAAAATTATTTTTTCATTAAAGTTATTTCTAAGAGTAATCAGCTTGAAATACATATTTTGATTAGGGGGTGTGTATCAATCTCTTAGGAAAAAGAAAAATAAAATTAGAGTATTGGATGCTAAAGCAAGAGACACTGCTACTTTAAAGAGCTTTAAAACAGTATGTAACTTTACAAACACTGAAGTACCTTCTCCTATGTTCATATATACAGAGAAAAGAAGCCAGGGGATTTGGTAAACCCTGCTCAAGTCCAGAATAAGATGTGTAAGGTAAATATTTTTTTTTTTAAAAAAAAAGGTACCTGGATTTTAGCTGTTATGTTCATTGATGAACATCTGAATAAGGAAACGTGTTTTCAAGAACAGTAATACCTCTTTCTGAAAGCATCTGAAATTATCACTGACTCTGAAATCAAACTCCTTATTCAGATCTTAAATATAAATGTTGGTGTCTAAACAGCTGTTTTGTGCAAGTGTTGACTTGAGTTCCACATATTAATGCGAACAACTGCTGTGTGAGTTTTCTTTAAAAATTATGCATAACTTAATAACAAACATATTGCCATCAACTGGAAATCAGAAAAATCAAATATTTTTTTCTTCTGCTCCTGGAATTACATCTTACCATTCAGCTGGCAATTCAAAGATACCAAGGTTTTGCTATAGTACATAACTTCATTATATCCTAGGGACACATTCCAGCAAAGCAACTAAAATTATTTTTGCAAATATCAAAACTGTGAAGTTTTAGTGTTGTTTTCTTTTAAGGACAACAGATCTCTAATATGAATTCTGCTAGTCTGACTCATGAAAAGACAACACCGTAACTTACACGTATAAGGCAGAGTCAGAGGAGGAAAAACAGCATTTAGCCAGGTAAAATTTTGTATGGCCTTAAACAAAAAACCAGACCCTTTCTCAATCGAAGGCATCATTCCTTAAGCATATCATCTATGTCTCTCTAAAAAAAGCCCAAGATAACAAATGGTGACTATCCCTTTATCCTGCAGGCTGTAGAAAAATAACATTGCAGTAAAGGACACAAGGAAACAAGTATGCGTTATTCCTGAGAGCCTTAAGCGATACGAAAATAATGCGAACGTAAAACCATCAGTCCACTGTTTCTGATGCTGAAGGAATCAGAACCCTTTGGATATAAATGTACTGGGAAGAGAAGAAAACTAACACAAAAAGCTGGTAAAAACTTCCCATATAAAATCAATTTATCAGAAGTGTATAATCGCTTTGATTATTTTTTAAAAAAATCCCTTCATGGGGAAAAATGCTTGTACTGTGTGAAGACAGACCCCGCAATATTTTTTTCTAACTAGGCTGTTCCTGTGATTAAAAGGAAAAGGAAAAAGGAGGGGTATTTTTCCTTCAGCCCTTAAAACCCAAATAGAGTTTATCGGCTTCCTTATGAAACGATATTTATAGCAAGATAATCTAGAAAATGTAAAAACATCACACATCTGCCTGTTGATCAGCAAACTCACTTTCAAGAAAGTGATGTCAAATCACTTGTAGCCAAAGAATTCTCCATGGCATATGAAAGCATCTGAAGTGCTCTACACCAACTATGACCATTACAGGTCGAGGAAGCTAGTAACCTGTTTCAAATAATTTCTGTCCAGCAGAATACCTGTGCATAATCACAAATAAAATGAGTTTAACAGAGTTCATACTAAAAAAAATTAGAAGATGCTTAAACAAAGAATCATAATCTAATCTATTTCACTTTATTTTTGTAACATTAAGGTCACCAATCTCAAATATTTTTTTAAAAAAAAAAGTATCTATAATGTTTCCCCTATACTTAAAATAGAAAATGAATCCAATGCCAGTAGTGCTAGAGTTAATCTCATTAATAATAGAAAATTTAGAGTGATTCACCTTTTTAGTTTAACAAATAAGAGACAAACCATTACATAAAAATGCAAAAGATATCATGAAAAATGAATGAAATATAACAAGAAAGAAAATGCCAAATATTTAGTCAGCATTTGCTTGGACAAAGGGGAACAAAACTGTACTGTAAATTTATTCCTGGGTATATAAAAAGCAATAAAAATACAACACAGTAGACCTGTACCTAACAGTTACAGTCATAAGCCACTCAAATTTTGGCCCACTTGTTGTGTTACGCTACAATTGTGTATGAGGTCACAGTACTTCTCAACACTCTTCTGGCCTGGCGATGCGATTTGTCTTTTTTTCTCCGCTATATGTTAGCAGTTCTGATATTTAAATGAGGTAGTGAAGTTAAGGACGTGCAAAGGGGTTTCCAGGACGCAGGGCTGCAGCTGCACACGCGTCTCTGTCCTGCAGGTGATCCACGGGCGAGCAACCTTTGTCACATCCACTAAACGCGGCTCTAAAAAAAAGAGCCAATATTTGCCGTTGCACTTCAGCTTGCAGGAGAGATGCCATGACAGGGTATCATCAGTAGTTCAAGTACCCAAATTTTGATTTCCAAGGGGGGCCTGGCAGAAGGGGTAAGTCTTAACTGGAATGAAAACACACCTTGCGTGATTTTTAAATATTATGTTTCTAATGTTGAAATCCCAGACGTAATGGCCAGAAGCCAAGTAAACACACCTCGCTACAATAAAAGAAAAAAGCTTTTAAAAGCTTAAAATGTTAACATAAGCATCACTTGAAAAAAATATCTGATTCATCTAGAACACTATGAACATCTAGGCCTGAGTCCAAAACTATTGAAGTTATTAGGATGGCCTCCCTCTATTTCAACAGGCATTGGATAACGCTCTCCGTTTCTGTAACTCTCAAACAGACAAATACATGCAATATATCATCTCAAACCAAACTGAACTCAACACATTTCAGTGGCAGCACATTCATTTAAAGAGAGCCATGCATACTATATATGGGAATAAAGTGTTCCTCTCAAAGATGCAAACCCGATGTATTCTTAGGCTATAAATACCATCAGGATTCAAAATGGGCCCTTCCTGACCAATACATCTCTGTCAGGCATGGAAGATAGGTATCTTGTTTTCTTATCTATTCAACCAGCTATATCATTGACAAAAGCGCTAACAAACTTCTACTCGATGTCCACCTTCCCTCGTCACCCAGGATGACCTATGTGCCATAAACAGAATCCTCGCACTTGCAGACCATGAGGTCTAATCCGGAATTTGTGTATTTAGCCCCGTGTACAGTTGGTACAAATGCCAGCCTAGCCTTGTGATCTAATAGCATTTTGCGCTCACTTTGCAGGGCGGGTGGAAGAGTCGGGCGTTAAGCCTTCGACCACGTAGTAGCATATGAACTCATTACAGAAACACAGCATTTTATGACAGCTTTTTTAAGTGTAGTCCCTTTCCTTTATGTCACTGAAATGATATGTGGGGGGAGAAAGATATTTTTTAACCATTAACACCCACACATAACATTTCAGCAATCTTTCCCTTAGAAAAACCCCACGAGTTGTATTCATTGTGTCCTTCTCAGACTTCTGGTAATTTGGTAATTTTCATACATGTAAAATACATCAGTTTATGCAATGTGACTAGGTATGTTTAATAGAACAAAGAGGATACCCCATCCCCTAATTTCATCCAGAGTTATTTTATGTTTACATCTCACGAGGTTCTCTGGAATGTCTGTCCTACAATCTCACACTACAGAATGCCTCACTGCTGCTGAACTACAGCCTGAGCTTGCCAAGGAATTATTACCAGCCAACCCTGAAATTCACATAAACTTCTGTCAATCTGAGTTGGATTCCACAGAATAGCAGAGCCAGCCTCTGAAGGAATACTGACCATTGCTCTGTATTTTGCCTGCTGACCAGAAATTACTGCTGCTTTTTAAGATCTGTCACAGGAAGGACACTCAATGACTAATTCACAATCCACTTCTTTGTAATAGTACAGGACAGATATGGAACATCACTGCTTTTTTAATTATAATCATTAGATCCTCTCCCTACAGAGGTCATACTTAGGACTAACATGCTCTAAATTTCCATTGTTTCTGTCTCTGGGTCTGTAAGCTGCCCTCATTCTGAACTCAGAAATCTCACCGCATCAAAACTGCGTACATAGATCATTGTTATTTAAAAGCTTTTCATTCCCTATTACAGGCATTTCTTCCATTGAGCTAAAATGGAAAAAAAAAAAAAACAAACCCAAAAAAAGTGAAATCTAATGGTTTCCAACCAGCATTTACAGATTTGCAAATGTGTGAGAGTTGCAAATTCCTTCTGAGCACAGATTTTCTCCTTAAATGTATGTGTTGCAAAGCCTTGAAAATAAGTATGATACTGCATCAAAATAACATTTCGGTTAAACCCTTGTCTGTACATTTTCCTTTCTGCATGCATAACCAATTTTAGCATGTGTTTATAAAATATGAAATCCATTATGAGCTCCAGAGAGCCAAAAGTGTCGTCTTTTTCACAGCACGGAAAACAGCAGCGCACGCCTCTCCGTACCAGCACCTTTTTCGCTTGTAGAAACACCATCTGCAAAGAGCTGTGGGTACCTTTTCTTTCAGTCCTTGACCTCTCCACCACGCCCATCTCTCAGTTGGCAACCTGTGCTATGGGACACGCACGGAGAATTACGGCAGACCACCTGATAGCCATGAGACAGGAACGATTCAGTGCCTTGAGCCAGGCTACGCATGTGACTAACGAGCGGAATGTATTACAGTCCGCTGCTAATCCCTTGAGCCTTCCAGTTGTTCATACGCTTCTGCTTGGTACATCTTCGAGAGAGTCAAGGTGAGGTTTCCACACACAGATCTGAACGAAGAGATCTCCTGCGCTACGTGTCCACACCCGCCTTCCAACGTACCCTCATACCTCTCTCAAAATGTAGTGCCTTCTTTTGAGTTTGCTTCTTTAATTGTATTTGGAGAGAACGTTTACGCAGGTAGTGCCAGGAAATCAACAAGCCTAGCTGTATGAGAGCCAGTTTGGTAGAAATGCTTCTTCTTTCAGGGAAAACTTAAACTTTTCCTTAAACTTACAAATTATCGCAGGCCTTTGAGGTCTGAGTGAAAATTCTTCACTTTTCAAAGAGAACTGCAAATATTGTACTTCCAGTAAAAACTTAATTTTTCTACTCAAAACAAACGGAATGTTGCTTGGTTTCTACTGACATAATCTAGCACTGTATAATTTATTAAACTTCCAAAATATGTAAACCAGTATCAAAGAAAACTATTATGGCTTGTAATTTCAGGCTAGCAACTGCTATCCATAATCATAATGTAATTTCATTTTCTATGTATACGAGTCCTGGGTTGTGGGGAGGAAAGACTCTTCAAAACACTGAAATCATTCCAACAGGCGCTTAGCAATAAAGATACATTCTATCTGCTAGAACCCTGAAGGCATCAGGTACATAAGGGGTACCACTCTTTGGGGATCCAAGGAGCGGTGTTACAGGCTCTGGTATCACATTCTTCATAAGGGTACAAATGTCACTTCATTCTGCTCTGGCCAGCTTCAGGAGCCGGCTGTGCCCCAAACTTGTGCTCTCTCATTCCACTGCTCCTACTTCTTGTTTAAGAGTTTGTTCAAAGCCAAAACACAGTATCAGATAATGTCAGTAGAAAATGCCCTTCAGGAGCATAGAAAATGCAGTAGCAGATCCATAGAATCAAACAAACTACAGATCGTATAATGCACATGTAGCCATGGTGTACTTCACCATGCATATTTATTTTCTTTTTCTGTTATTTCCAGAAACAAGAGCAACTAATGGTGTCAGAGTCCAGCCCACTGAATTTTAATCTCATGTTCTACTTTTTCATACACAAACAGGAATGAGTTGGTCAAGGGACAAAGAAAAAGCAATGGGAAGACAAGGTATTTAATGATATCTAAGCATTCCTAAAAATTTAGATGTAAACACTAAGGAGAAAACCAGCATTTGTTAAGTCTCTGCAATGTAACTGTAGCTAATTTTGGAAGAATCACCTCTAAAATTACATGCCATATTAAATAAAGGAATACATGGGATTCAGCTGCAATGACTCTCCAATTACATGAAACACTGATAATACAGGTCAAGATTTACGTTTTTCTTTTTGACAGATTTTAAAAAATTTAATCTCACAAAGAAAGCATGGAGCATAAAAATTCTAAAACTTCAGCAATTATTTTTAGTACATGATTAATATTAATGTTCTGTTCATACATGACATAAATTGGATATGAAATTTTAAGGAGCAATGTTTATCATTCTGGTACCAGAAGTTTTCATATTCTTGACTTACAGTATCTTGACTTTCTTATCTCCAAGAAAAAAACTGTAGTGAAATTTCATACCACAGTGTTAAACCGTTTATATCACATTTTTAAATCCCAACCTTAAATTCAGTGAGATAAGGAGGGGAAAATAAAAAAAAAAAAATAAAGCCACATTATAAATCCTTCTATGCAGCCATTAAAAAGTGTTACATCCCAAAATCAAGTTGACAATCACTGACAAATCTGAGGAAGACAGCAGGAAAAAAAAAAAAAATTTGTAGTTCCTTGCAATAACATATATGAACACAGGTGTTAGCACAGTAACTCTGTGAATTATTCACATATATATGTGAATTATTCAGTAAGAAGACACAGAAAGCAGATGTGAGAAAGATTTCTTTTAGCTCACTCGCGAGGACCACTCTTTATGTAGACGGTGAGACGATGTTGGATAACCCAACTCGGCTACAACCTGCGGAGCAGCAGAAGAGGCAGCGCAGGGAGGGGAAGGTCCTAACATGCAGAAAACTTCTTCAGTCCCGCAGTAGGAGGAGCTACTTCTTGTAAAATTGCTTTTGCTAGCAGGTCCAATACAGTCGACACAGCAGATACACGCATTCACAGTTTTCACCTGCAGCCTCGGCAGCCTTTCCCAAGTTACCATGCAGCACAAAGCACGTGTTTGGTAACAGCAAAGTTTAAGACATTTCCAGTTGTTACTTCAGTCAACCTTTATACCCTAAATACTAGAAAAGTGTTTTGCAATAACTAACTTAGACACACAGAGTTCCCTCCAATTCTCCGTTTTAAGCACGTAAGGAATGAAGGATCAGCCCTTGAAAGTTCTTCTTCACCAGAGGCTTGAAAACCCTTACACGTGGAATAAATACAATCTAAAAAGAGATGTATATCTCCCCCTACCTGCAGAGTCCTTCATCCTCCTGCCCCAGGGAATGATATTCATGGACATAGTTACTTCAGGTCTCAAACGTGAAATAAACTCAAATCTTATAACCTGACATAGTTGCAGTACGTCAAGTCATTCAGACTGGAAGTGTTGGAATCCCTCGATGATACCTGTTATTTAGCAAGCTGATACATTTAGCCTAAGAGGTTTTAAAGACAATTTGGATATGCCTTTCTGTACTGGTTAAGAACTGAACTATCTGCTTTAACTGACTATGTCCCAACAATGGGCTATCAGACCAGCAATACCCACCAAGACACTATGTCTAAGAAGTCTGTGTACAAGTCTCTAACTTTCATTTTTTCAAGGAAAGAAGCACAAAGTGATAACCTGTAGGATTTTCTTTTTCATCAAAATCCCTGATAGCCCTTGCAGATTTGTCTCATCATGTGCAGAAGAAAATGCTAAATAAATACAGAAGACACTGAAGATAAGTCTTAACTACCCATCCATTCTTTAAAATCGCCTTTTACCGTCGTAGGACAGGGTATGTTACAAGACATGCTTATTATCATAAATTCATTTGAGCTTTGTCATCATACCTGGCTAACACCTCTCTGAGAAAGTTCAAGTTTGGTTTTGAATGAAATAAAAAATACCTATAGAGAAGTGATACTGCCTGGTAGGCTTCCTGAAGCTTAAGGCTGAGTTAAAAGCTTTTATTTATTCCTTATCTCTAGCAATCACTTCTTCCCCAGATAGGCCAAGTTCACTATAACTGTTCTGCTTCCCACTGGAATGTAGAGGTTCTTTTCGGCAAGCCAAACTGGATGCCTACCTCGCTAAACCCAAGTACACAAACAAGTACCGTAACTTCTCACACTCTTAACTTTGTTCCCGGTTTTCCCCCATCGTACAGCTGGGTTATGCGCTGTATCAAGTGTGTCTAGGGGGGAGGGGACAGGAGAAGGGGGAAGACAGCTCACTGTACATCAAAGCAAGCCAGCAACCTAGCAACCATATATTAAAAGGTGTGTGTGTTTTTGTGGGTGTCTGTGTGCCAGGAATAACTGAAGCAGATATTATTCCATTTGTAATCCAAAAAATGTGAAAAGGGAAGGGGAGAAACTCCAGCTGCTGGTCTATTTTGGGGTCTGTCAAAATCCACTTTCACAAATACAGAGTCTTAACACTTTCTATCCCATTTGTCTTAAAAATGAAAGTCTGGACCCGAGCAAGTTCTTGGCTTTGGTTTGAAGGGTCTCTTTCAAAACAGGAGCCGACCTTACTTCATGTGCTACGCTTTCTTCCAGCTGGTAATGTGCAAAAATCAAAGGGGCAGAGAGGTTGCCTCGAAGATTTCACACTTAGGTTAAAAGAATATTGATCTAGCGTGTTACTTACGAATGCACTAAATACTTTTCAGTATCTACATTTAATTTATCAAACAGAAGTTGCAAAAATTCTCGGGGAGTGGAACTAGCTTCAAAAAAGATTTACTTGAGTGAGAAGTTTACCTTTTTAATTTTGCCAAAGTTTCTCATTCCACAAGAGAACTGAGAGCTTAGACTGGTAAATAAGCACTCCCGCCCCGCCATCATGTGTGGTCCTGGGGGTGCGTATCAACTTCCGAATCACACCGTCCTACCGTGCCAGCCTGTGCCTTGCCAAGAGGGTGAGCCGACCAGGTGTAACTTTCGTGCCACCAGATGAAAGCGTGGGGTGGGAGGGGGACAGGGGGCCAGAGGGGCACATCTCAGGGCTGCACCCAACACCTCGCTCCTCCAGCCACACTCCCCACGTTGCGGCTCCCGACAGCCTGTGGCAACCCTACCACAACAGCACACTGCCATGCAACAACAGCCCTACCACGTCTCCTCCCGTGCCGCCTCTCCCAGGTGTCCTGGTCTACGAGGCTGGGCTCCTACTATTCCTCCTCACCACCACCACCACCACCCCCCCCCAAACCACCACCGGCACCAGGAGGGGAAAAGGAGGGGGAGTTACCTTGTTTTTGACCCCGCAGTGGCAGCAGACAGTCCACAGGTACTTGAGGGTCCTCCACAGCAGGATGATAAACAGTCCCCCAAAGAAAGTGACCATGGATGAGGCGAGGAAAGCCCACCACATGCGCTGTCCGCGGCTATCGCAGGGCACCTCCATGGTCACCGGGATGATGAGCGCATCCATCTTGGGCACATTGACGGGGGAGGAGGACGAGTCTGTGTTGAGATTGTTGGCGTTGATATTGTTACTCATTCTAATGCCGCCGCCGCCGCTGCCGCCCGGGTAGGAGCCGCCGCCGCTGCCATTTGCCATAGCTAACAGCGAGCCGGGCGCGCAGGGGCTTCCGAGAGCTCCTCCCGCCGCCAGCGCCCCCCAAAAAACCCATCACCAGCCATATTGCTGCTGCTGCCGCCGCTGCTGCTCAGCGGAAAAAAGGAAAAAAAAATAATAAACCCAAAAAACCCCAAATCAAAACAAACAAACAAAACAAACAAACAAAAAAAAAGCTGAAGAAAAGCGACCGCACAATCCCCGGGTCCCTCTCGGGAGCCGACAGGCCGGTGAATTCCGAGCGTCCTCCTTGTACGGCGAAAATAATATTTTAAAAAAAAGCCCCAAAATAATAATAATAAAAGGTAGTCTCCTCCTCAGATTCCCACCCCTTCCTTCTCCCGCATACAGAGCCCCCACCCCGCCCACCCCAAAAAAATCATCCACCACCACCACAAACTGATGCCTCGGAGCGTCTCTCCAAGATACCCAGCGCTGCAACCCCGCTGCCCTCAGCGGGGATCTCTCAGCCTCCGCCGCGGATCTTCCCGGAGGTGGTCTGTTATTACTGTTATTAGTCTTTAACTTGTTATTAGCGATACTCAGTCCCCCCCGCGCACCCTCCTCCTCCTCCTCCTCCTCCTTCTCTTCCAAGTCCAGCCCCTTCCTCTCCTCTTCCCCCCTCGGTGCCGGCAGCAGCCTCCTGTGGCTCCTAATTCATCCTCCGCTGGCCCATCTGTGCGTGCGCTGCCGCTGCTGCCGCCGCCTCCTCGCCCATCCTTCAGGAGCTCCCTCCAGGGCCCAGGCTGTCGCTCAGGCTGTTGCTCCCACACGCGCAGAGGCGCCGCTGCCGCCGGCTCCCCGCCCCTCCCTATCTGCCGCCGGGGGACGCGACGGCCCCGCAGCCGCGGCCCTGCTCGGGGCGCATGAAGGGCCCCGCGGGGAGAGGGTGCCGGGCCGGCCCGGGACGCCGCGCTGCTGCCGCCGCCGCCGCCGCCACCGGGGGTGAGGGCGCCGGCTCAGGCGGGCTCCCGGCCCCCCATGAGCAGCGCCGTGCGGCGCCGCCGCGCTCCTCCCGCCCCGCGGCCGCTCGGTCCCGCTCGCGGGGCCGCCGAGGCACCGAGCGACCGCTCCGGAGGACGGCGAAGGCGGCGGCAGCTGGGGGGGGAGAGCCGAGGCGCTTCACAGGTGGCGGCGAGGCGGTGTCCGGCCGCGCCGGGGAGCTGCCGGTCCAACAAGTCCTGCCGGCCCAGGCGGGTCCATCCCCGGCGCGCGGCGCTCTCCGCAGCCGCGGTGGAGCGGGGGCAGGCGGCAGCGGCCCCCCCCGCGCGCGGCCGTGCGCGGGGCTGGTTTGGTGGATGTCATGACGCAGCGGCTAACGCACGGCGCTGTCACGGCCTCGGCCCCCGCAGCCCCGCCGGTTCCCCCCACCCCCCCCCGGTGCCCATCTTCCCCATCCCTCCCCCGCCGCGCAACGCGACATGGCGAGCGCGGCCCCTCCGCAGCCCGGCTGCAAAGGCGCCTTCGGGGGCGGCCGGGCCGGGGGTCGCAGCTGGGGGGGGGGGGGGCAGAGGGAAGGGAGAGGAGGGGAGGGGGGCGCGCTCGGGGCTTGCAGGAGGCGGTTGAGTTGCAGCAGCAGGTGCCCGGGGATGCGGGGCGGGGGGGTGGCGGTGGTTTGGTTTGGAAACGCGGTGAGGGAGCGTGAAATGAATATCAGGGAACCGTGGCGTGGGTCTTTCCGCTGAAGGCGTTCTTGTTTGTGTTTAATTGACACGGGAAAATACCGCAAACGCTCCGCAAACGCACCGTAAATTGCTGCACATCCCGAGAACATTCCTGAAATTAACCCTTGGAAATATAAATAGCAATTTAATGTAGCAGGCTGGGGGGGGGGGGGGGGAAATCCAGCAACAAAATCTGGACAGTTGGCTCCTGCTTTTTTTTCCAGATTCCCACTGAAAAGCAGATGAATTTATTTATTTATTTATTTATTTATTTATTTATTTATAAATTAAACTCTCCATTTGGCACACGGTCAGCTCACCTGGTTGTCTGCACAAAGTATTATGTAGATCCTCTTGACATCTTTCCAAGGGTAAAATACAACAGCCTGCGTGTACGTGACATTCCCTCATCTGATCCAGTCACTACATATGCAGAGCCACCATTATGAAATAGTAATCTCTTAACCTTTACGAGGAGTAGTTCCTGTTTCTGCATCTGCCATGGGTTTGCTTATTTTTGTTTTCTGCTTAAATGATGGTAATGAGAGTATATGAGTTCTCAAAGCTTTTTATGGGGCTCTCTAACCCTCTCACCTCTACTTTTTTGTGCAATAACACCACCATTTGTCTAAGTTTGTGAGTTTACCATGATGTCTCACTCCAGTCTGTTCCTTCAAGAGAGAGCTCCCTTTTTCAAGAAGGGATTAGTAGAGGTCTCTGAATAGAGAAAGCATTAGACAATAATATGAAGGTGTATACAACTGCGAAAATACTACATTACTGTATCCTGGAGGAAAACTGATAGTTACATCATGCACCTGAAACAGCCCGTTCCTAGGAGGCTGTTTAAGAGGGAGGTAAGTAAGTGGAGGATTTCTAGATGCAGACAAGTCAGATTGAAAAGACACTGCATGTCAGAGCTGCCGTATGCAACCCCAGACTCTGCTGCCACAGCTGCTACCCCCTCCCGTGTCTTTCATTACCAACCCTCCCCACAGCTAGAAGGCCACCTGGGCCATAAAGTGTTGTCATGACAGGATCACACACCTTGGGACCTGGGCCCAGAACCTGGGCCTCGTGGTCATTTGCTCTGGGTTTCTGAGTTGGTGTTCAAGGAGCACCCTTTTCACAGCTGTACACATACCTACAGATCCTTCTATCCATCGGCAAACACCAGGAGTGGAACAAGGGCAGGAGCATCATAAGACGGCCACTTGATGCCTGATCTTCAGAAGTGCCAGGTACTTACAGACAGATGCTCTTACAGCTACTGGAAACCACAAGCTCTTTGCACCTTGAAAGACCTGGGCAACGAACAGCAGTGTCCTAGGGAAGGCTTTTGCACGGACATCCTTCTGTATTCTGGTTTGGTAGATAAAAAGGGCCAGATCTCTGAAGCCACAGATATGGCATATGTCTTCTCTTGCTGTTGTTTGAGAGAGGCCAGATTATTTGACAGAGAGGCTGCAGTCTGAAAGTCTTCGTTTCCTCAAGTGTTAGAGCCAAGGTACTGCTGCAGCTGAGTGCTGCAAACGTTGGTTTCGTGAGCACGCCAGATGCAAACAGGCCCATTAGGCACTTCTAAAATAGCATCTCTATAATACTGTACCCACAAATACAAAGGATGCTCCTAAAGAAAAAATCAGACTAAAGCAAACCAAGTGCACTAAAGTATATAGACTGTACTTTAAAATAACTTGCTTTGAACATATTTACCCAACATTTACACACAGATTTGGACAGGGGTAGGATATTTATTTTGATCACTTGTAAAAAGCTGATTTTCAGTTCGCTACTCAAAACACTTTTCACAAACCAACCAACCAACACATGCATTGGGAGTTCTAGTTTATAAAATTCACACTATATATCCAGGGAAACAAACCTTTCCTGTTATTTGTATAAACAAAACTCTTATTTACGCAAACAGATCTCAGTTCTACAAATATTTATGATGAAATTCACACACAAAGGTACGCTCAGTGATATCAGCTGGTGAGACTCACCTTAGCAGTGAAAAGTTTGCTCAATAGGAATTACCTGCTAAAGACAAAGCTTGTATGAAGTATGTAACTTTGTATTTTGTTCATGGAGTCATAGACAGAGATACAAATGATACGTGAATGAGTAACACTCAAGTGCATTTGAGCATGCTCCTTTATGAATAAGGAAAGGCCTGCTTTCTAGTACTGGTCTTACAAAGTGCAGTCTGAAAAAGCGCACGGGGGCCGCATGCTTCATTTACTGGGGCAACGACTGCGTCTCACATGGCTTTCACACCAAACAAGATTGTCCAGCTCTGTTTCCTGCAGAGATCTATTCTGAGCAAACACAAAACTTAGGCAGATTAGTTTTCTATTTAATAGTTCCACAAGAGCTCAAAATTTCCTTATTTAACTGAACACTATTTACATAGCAAAACAAACACCATGTTTACCTGTGGTTTTCCTGTTGCTACCATATAGCATGGTCCAGGACACAATCATGCCAGCTCGACCTAAATCCAGAGGGTTTGGTTTCAGAAAGCAGTGTGTTAGCAGCAAGGAAATGACTCCTCTTTATGTAAAACAGTTCCCTCTTGTGGATATTCTGTGTACAGTATCACAGACAAAGTATTTAAAATATTCATCAAGCTGGATCTTTGCAATTAAAAAAAAAACCAACCCTCCATTCAGCAATGATCTCAACACACAGAACAATCTCAGTTTTAGCATTTAATTATATTATACAATTATACAGTATAAAATACAATTAAATGTACAAGTAAAGAAGAACGAGCTATTGCATTTAATCCGGTATAATTTACCTGCAAAATTACTCATTATCAATAACAAAATCTTTAATTTAGTGCAATAAACACAACAAAGCTAAAGAAAGTTGCATAACTCTACCTGTATGAGTCAAGTATACTTGACTCATAAATCACAGTGGGGTTTTTATTTTGCTTATATGAGAGAACCTTCTGCACATTCCAATAAAGAAAACCATGATTAAAAAAGAAGGAAAACATACACTGTATAAAGAAGAGAGACAATAACAGCAAAACAGTCAGGATTTCCAAGGGTCCGTGTACTAAATACTGAAGACAGAGAAACTCTTTGGAATGATAAATCTTTCAATTAAAACTAAAGAGTCCAAGCAAGTAAGCGGCACAGCTTCACTGGTGGCACAATATTGCACCAGGGATTAATTTGGCACGACAGTTTAAAAAAAGCATATGAATGGAGTAACAGTGTAAGATTTATATGTTCTCTAAATGATGACTACATTATACACAGAATATTTTTTTCTTAAGAAATGAAATGTGAGAGAATAAACATGTACTCCCCAGGTTGGGCAAAAAGCATTTGGTCTAACTGAATCTGGGGAAATGATAGAAAACAATTGCATGGTATTATCTTGAGGGAAATTATATTCAAAACCACTAAAAGCCTTGATATACCAATATACCATAAACTTGTTTACCACAACTTGCTTGTTTAATGGTCATATATAAAACCTTCCCATTTGATTAAAGGTAAATGTTGAACAAGCAGCTTAAGGTTCTCTACAGGTAAATACTTTTCCAAGGTAAAAAAGTCAAAGTTCCAACAATTAGGTTTGTATTTATTCCCTGACACAGCAGGCTGCAGGTTGCTACGCGAACAATCCCGAATAGGATGCGTTGTTGTTACCTTATGTGACAGATTAGCCAGCATAAATAATTACTGTTTGTGACCAACAGCCTCCTCCTTTACATTTTTGTAAATATAAATGTTCCACAGAACACGGAGTTGGCTTTTATGTAACTTCAGTAGCTGTGGCAGATCAAGAACTTACACATGGAAGTACAATAAAATAGTAATAAAAATTGTTTACTAGTCAAAGGGGTAGATCTGTGTTCCTGAGGTCAGTGGGGTATTTGATCTTGACTTCAAATGATGGAGACACAATATCAACCAGACTTTACATATAATCACAGATGTCTTGCATAAATAGCTCTGAGCCTTGCTTTAATACTGTTCCTTACTATTCCTACTTCATCCTGGCAGAAGGGTAAAAAATAATATACTTTAGTGATTAGATGGGTACAGGAAACAAAAACTTGTCATGAAATAATTCTGAGAGATTTTTGGTTTAATGCAAAATGTTTGCTCTCTGAGATGCTGAGGAAGATCCCGTGCTGATGTAAAACACACGTAAGCATGGATCTGCTGTCCTTGTATTAAAGACTCTAAAGAGGAAATAGTTGCAGGAGGTGATACTAATATGCATGTAAGAGTAGCATGGCTACATAAAACTATATATTTGCATATGACAAATGATTATCTTTAGCATTTGTTCTTTTCATAGAATTTAGTCAAACTATTTCAGTGCATATTAATTGAAAATCCTGTTTGGCTTATTTTGCATCTCCCCAATCCGTGTTCAAAGACTGAAGTACATATTTAGCATGATAATGTATTGCACTCTGTAACACCTTCTTATCAAAGCACTTTGCAAATACGAATACATCCAGCTTCATCACATCTCTCTGTAACAGTATACGTGAACACTATTCTTGGCAGCGAGGTTACGTAACGGTTTCCTTGAATTAGTTAAAACTTTCGTATTGAGATCTATTTTGGCACTTAACCCTGGCAAAATCCTCCAGCTGGCAGGACAAAGACATACCTCAGCAGAATGCTTTAATGGGTCACCCAGTCATTCAGAGTGATCATCTCCAGAGTACTGGAACCCCTGCACTCAACCCGGCCAAATAAAATATTAAAGAAAATATCTTGTTCATGTTAATCCATACAGTATGAATAGAAATTTCATACAAAGTAGTGTGCAAACATCAAGTATTTTCCTTGGACTTTGTTTTTGATTCTTGGATGTCTTTGTATTTTTTTTATTAGTTCAACCTAAGCATACTTCCTTGTCCTCATTTTCCTCTTACCAGATGTCCTGAACCACACAGTATTTGGTTAGATGCGGTATTTCTTGCCAATAGGACTGCTTCTTATTGGAAAATGAGTATGGTTTATGCATTACTGGAACGTTAAGAAGATATGGCTGGTGTCTGGGAAAAAGGTGACAGCGAAATAATGACATAATAATGAAATATTAAGCAAGCCATATTATATCTTCTGAGGTCTGTAAGTGCATTTAATATATATCAAGCCACACACTTAAAAGCACTCTTGATTCCTGCAAATCAGAGCCTGTTTATTACTGTTTGTACTAATGATATTTCCTTCCAGTCAGGGATTTTGCCACAGGAGAAGAGAAAATCAGAAGATACCGGGGGGTATTCTGAAGACAGAATAACAGCAACTACCGTTAAAACACAGGTAGGCTAACAAAGGAGATATGGAAATAGCAGCAGAACAATGCATCAAAACGATACCCAAAACAGATCAAATAAAGAAAGAGACCTTTGAAATGTCTCTTTCAAACCATTAGTTCCCTTTTTTCTGAGTGGACCTTGCCATCCATCCAAGCCATAGAAAGAAAGAAGCAGCAAACCCTTCACCCTGTACTGAATTATAATGATTGAACAACAAAGAAATTAGTTATGTTGAAGTGGTATGCAAAGAGCCGCTCCAGAAGCAGGGTAAAAATTCTCCAGCTTTGCTTTGTGTTGGTTTTGATGGGTTGCATCAAATGAGGACAGCAACATCACCCTGCAAACATATCGGTGCAATGCCAGGACTTTCTTCTGCACTACTTTGCAACTTTGTTTTGTGGAAGCAGCTCTCCGGTTCTTTCTATAAATATTGGGATCCTTTCGTCCTTCCAGATAGGCCCAGAAACTTCTAATGGAGTAATACAGGAAATATTACAGTAGTGCAGCAAATACTTAAGTTCTCTTTGTGCCACCATCATGAAAACCCAAAGCAGGGGGAGCGTGTCTCCTGTACCTTTGTGCAGTTTCCAACAGCAGTGTTCCCACTCTGGCTGTGACTCTAGCTGCAAATAAAGCATTCCGGAACAACTCAGGTATTGCCATAGTGATTGCAAAGACCAATACTATTTTCTTTTAACTGCAATTAATTTGGAGGACTAAATGGTTATTGTCTCATGTTTTAATATTTTTTCCATTCACTTTACTTGCTATCTTGCATACTGGAAATGCATAGGCCAGGTAGCTTTATTTAATTGCTTCTAGGAACCATTAGGCTTTGACTCTAGACCCTTTTAAGGCATGACTAAAAGGGAAAGGAAGGAAAAGAAATTTCACTGTAAAATATGTCTAAAGATGCCTGCTTGCACTGGGCAATTCTCTTTTAAGTCCAGCAGCCAATGTTGCCACGTGGCACTTAGAGAAAGATGCTGCTGTGAGAATCGGAGCCCCTACAGTGGAAACACTGCCAGTCATTCCTGAAACCAGCTGCCAGCCTTAACGTACTGTAGGGCTCCAAAGCCCGTGGTGTACGATGTAAAAAAATTACTTGGGAAGCAAAGTAGTAGTAGCAGGACGGTACTGCTGCTCCACTTAAATTAGGCCAGTGGAAATTTTCATAGAAGTCAACTAGTTGTGAAAAACAAGGAAAAATACAGAGATGTATGAGAACTGAAACCAGCCACTGAGAAAAACAGCTCTGAACACTAGCTAATTTAATGTCCACCAGGCGTAAATCTGCTTAACACTGAAAAATCAGACATCAGTCATAAAGGGGAGACCATATGTTTACAAGCAGCCACTCCGTTTATTTGCAGCTTATTGTGACACTTACACTTTGTTCTCTCCAGAATATATTCACGTTTAGGAACTTGGTGTTTATTTTTGAGAATAACCTCAACATAATTTCAGGAAGAGCAGTATTTGAAATGATCTGCTTTGCTTTCTTGTCTGGAACAGAAAAGCTGAGAACTGGAAATTTGCAACCGAAAATAAATTAGAGGAGAAATAAATCAGGACCACTTTCATTATCAAACGTCAGCACATACAGTAAGGTTTGAAAAGCTGAATCTCAACATAATTGGAAGATGCCCTTTCTCATCCCACTACACAAGCACATATCCACCAAAGGGTTTTTCCAATAGGAGGAAGAGAGAAAATCCAGTTAACGCGCAATCCTGCAAAATGCTGAGCATTCCTGCTTTGATCCAGCAAAGCATTTAAACAGGTGTCTAATGTTATGTACAAGTAATCTCACAGAATCCTGTAACCGAGTCACATGTTTAAAATTAAGCATGTGTTTTAGGTCCAGGGTGACAAGGCTCAGCACCTTGTATGATTAAGTGACTAGTAAGCTGAAGAGGTTGTGTAGGAGTCATGTCCTTAATTGCTTGCTGACTTCATCAGCGCTTCTATCTTACTGAGGTTCTATTTGCTAATGTGCAATATAAGGGTGACCTTTAATTCCAGCATGAATATAGCTTTAGGATTCCCTTTCCTATCTGGAACTATATGTTCTTCAATTAAAAAAATAATGAAATAATAATACCCAACTTAGTCACAATTTTGGAAGGATCAGTGATTAACTGATGCTATTTTTTGTACTCCTGATACAAGATGAACCTCTGGAATACTATTCTAAAGACATAATATTCTGTTTTCTCACCAATAGATCCAAATAGATCCTCTCACAAGTCAATGGTGCTGCTAAGAATCAAATATATACAAGTAGTCAGAGATACGTGTGCAATGTCGTAACTCTGCAGTCTTATATGCGGTACTAAGCTTGCAGCAGGCTATAAACCAAAATACCCTCAGGCTGAATGCAAACTAATTGAAGTCAAGGCCACAATGAATGGCTGCCTGAAAAAGCCAGTATTTTCCAACAGATCTTATAATTTTTTTTCCTATGCTAAATTCAGTGGAATGATGGGATATTTAATGGCAACCGACAAAATGAAACTCCAGTTACGACCTTCAGCTGCAGCCTCTGAGCAATATAATAATGGTGGAATGAAGCTTTATTAACTGAATAGTCTCATATGCTGCATCTACTCATATTCATGGCTTTAATTTAATCTGATCTGCGGGCAGATGTTAATTTCTGTTTCCTGACATAAGCTAATTGTAATTCAACCTGTGGTCAGAACTTAGATAAGTTATTTGGGAAGAGACATGGACCGTTCGTGTCGCAGTGGGTGCAGTTTTGCCTTCAAATACAACGCTGTAGCTGCATCCGTGAAAGATACATGTGGATATCTCATAATAATCTACATGTGCATATCTAATAATAGTTAGATACAGGCTAATTTGTAATCAGTGTAGCAAGGTCTTTGGGGAAAAGCATAATAAAGCATCTATTTTCATAAATGTTCACAGGTGGATACCCTGCAGATATTTTTAAATTATTAATTAACACACAGTTTTAGGCAATGGAATACTAAATTGTATTTAAATGTAAGACATATTAATTACAAACCTTCTACCTAGTCACCATCTCAGTCAAGTCTCATTCGAAGTCTCTGACAATAAACTCTGGTGTATTTTACTACCTTATCTCACACAACAGGTTTTCCCAGTGCCTTCTTTACTAGACGGAAGTTCAGTGCTATACATGTGGTAATACATTATTGCTCATCTAACCTCAGTATGTAAGAAACAAATATATACAGTCTATTGACAACTGTAGTAGTTAGAATCATTTTAATTTTTACATAGGGCTTTTTTTGCAAATTTTATGGTAGTTGAAAATGATCTGGTTTTCATAAATTATGGTTATTGCTAAGTGCATATTATAAAGCATTACTTAGTATTATCAACATTTACTAAGCTTGTCATCAAGACTTTCTCTTTCCTCTGAATTTCCACAATGTCCTATTTCAAGTGTTTTCTTTTTGTATCAAGAAATGGATAACCTAGGACTTTTTAAGGTCAATAAACTGATGAAGCTCTATAAGCATCTATGTCTCTTACGATCAAGACAGGTGAAACATAACTACGTGTAAGGTGTTTGTCACCCAGGATTAAAAAGACAACATTTTTGAGTGCGGGAGAACCCTACAGCACTATTAAGATTCTAGAAGATAGAATCACCAGTCCTTCAGTGGTCTGACTGTGGTCCTGGAGGAGCCCTAGTGGTGTGATATTCATTCTAATCTAAAACACGAAGAATTACATTAGAATTTCAGGGATGCTTATACTCACTCTCATAGACAAGACAGGCTCACTACTAACTTGCTTTCCTAGAAGGAAACTCACCTTCCTTATCTGAAACCAAAGTTCATAAATCACTTTCTCCTTTGTTTGCGGAAAAATTCAGCTATTTAGAGACAGGTAATCATGAGCAAATTATTTACTAACTGCAACAGAGCAATAGAACAATGAAAGTTTGTCAAGGGCAGGTTAACATTAATATAAATAAATGCTGTTTAAATAGACAGTATTTAGACAATACACTTCATTTACTGTGCATCAGGTTAGTGCCCTTTCAGTGACAGGCACTGTCAACTAATTAGGATGTGTTTAAATCTTGATTGATGTGTTAATGCAACACACTTCTGTGTACATTGCAAGAATCACAAAGTAATAAATTTAACCATTTTTTTATTGTTGCCAATAAAGTAAAAGACATAACACAGATTATGTTAAACTTTCTTTTTTAAAAAAGAGGATTTCCACCGCCTTTTTTCCCAGATGGTACAGTAACTGCTTTCTAACACCAACTTAAACATAGAGCCAACCTTCTTCAGTGGTTTACCTTCCCTTTTGTGAAAGAATTCCTGCCTTCCAGACTCTAAAAAATTGAAACATGGTGTGTCATCTCTCTGGTCTTCTCTGGATTAATAGCAGGTTTCATGAAATACTAAAGGTAGAGCTATTTCTTCTTTGGACAATCAGATCAGATTTGCTTTACCTTCTTCAGCTTGCTCCAGCTTCTCCAAAACTCCCACGTTACCTGGTTCTCATCTTAGACCAATACTTCTGCAGTACAGAAACATCTTTTCCTATCATCCCAGTCCAAGTATAATAAAAATATCCCCGTTCTGTAGCTTGTTAAACCCTCCTAGATGAAGGATGAGATCCTTAGGAACTCAAGATACTGAGGATAAAATGACTCGTGCTGAGGAGAAGCTGTATGTTAGGAGTCGGTGCTTTTCAATGCTTCTACAATGTGACAGAAGACAGTTCTAGACTTGGCCCTGCTGAGTGGGAAGTACACCAGGCAACATCCAAACAGGGGCTCCACGATGGAAACGGAGACCAAAGGCAAAAAGATAATCAAGTCTGAGATAAGTTTTTCGAGTAGCTGGTTACAAAGGAAATGCATGGTGCGGGTTCAGTTATATCTAGATTATTTTTTTCCCAGTTAATGGTTTGAATATTCAGACTGGCTTCCCGTTATACTTAGATCCATTGGATGTGGGTCAATGCGCACACATTTCCTGTTATATTTTCCTCACGATGCCCAACATCTCTTGTATAATGTGTACGTGTTCTTGAAAACTAGACAGAGGCGTTTAAATCTCTTCTAAACCAAGCAATGTAACTATTACTAGAAAGTACTACAGATGGCTGACTAATTGAACCATGGAAAGCATTATCACACCATTCTCAATTTAGAGCTCATTATTCATTTGAGTTCAATCTCATTTCATTACTGTTATAATGCCATACAAAATCAAAGTGAGTTTCAAATTTACACACCTGCGTGAGGTTATTTTGCAGTCTTCTGAACTACACCTCATTTCCAGCCAGTCCTACCAGAGCACCGAAAATTATTATTTCTTCATTTGCTTATTTTCTGAGGGTTTGGGATTGTAACTTGGTCATTAGAGCAGAAGCCCTAAAGCCAAGACGCGCGTGGAGCCTTGGCTCTGTGACCTTGAGCAAGTGACATGCACTCCATGGGTTTCATGTTTACTTCTGTGCAAAGGGTGTTGTGGGGGGTCAATATTTCTACAGCACTTTTAGAGCTTTAGAAGAAAGGTACTGTAAAATCTCAAAGCGCAACTTAATAATAATACATATACACATACCTTTCCAGTTTGTGTCTCAGGTATTCAGCATGGGGATTTCTATTCCTACAAAGCTGCAGGTCTCCTCCAATAAAACAGACTACAGCTGCTACTTATTTAAAGTTCTTTTGCACCAGATTAACTGAATGCCTGAGAGAATGGTACTAGGTCACCTTCTTAAAATGGCCTGAGCACCAGCGGAAGATTAAGAAATGGTGGGAGCGACTATATTTTGTTACACTGAAGCATTACAAGCAAAGTGTATATGAGCAAAGTGACATTCAGTGACAGATTGAATTGCATTATGATAAACTAAAAATGGCAGAGAGACTCAGTCCTTTGGAATAATAACTCTTGAAGATTTTCCATTTTGATAATCAGTTGATTGACGGAAGGGTTACAATAAGGAAACGGCTATCACTTTTAGTTTGGAAAAAAGCCGCCTTGTGTTCTAACATAGTTTCACCCTTACAACAATGGTGTTACAATCTGCAGCTCTGCAGCTTTTCATCAATCCTGGATCATTCTTTAAAAAATTATTTAATTCTTAACTTTCCCAGCAGTGGCACAACAACAGCTGTAACCAAATACTCATCGTGCCAGATCATACGTGATACAGGAACACGAGCTACCTTTCATCTGGCCAGGGTACTTACAGTGCCACCCTAAAATTAACTGTTGCTGTGACTTCATTTAAGATCATGTGTGTTAAAATATAGTTGGAGTTCCGAGGTTCTCAAGGCCTTAATACTGTCTATATATGCAGCTTGTCTTTCCTCCTGGAGTATCGTAATGCAGAACCTGAGTGTGTGGGTTACTTCAATAGCATTTATAGAAACATGCATGAGACAGCAGTCTTTTGTGCTGTATTACTATAGGTGAAACAAGGAGAGGAACAGAAAATACCCAGGAGCAGATAAAGCTGCTAGTGGCAGCTTTAGAAGTAGAGAAACAAACACAAAACAATATAGTCCAAAGAAAGTCAGGCTGAAAAGACAAAAACTTCACTGAGTTTTTATGTTTGTACAGCAAGTACATTTCTATATTTTTTGGCTGCTTTCCTACGTGAACAAAAATGTTTGCAAAATATAATCTCAAGGGTTTGTCTAGTCAAGGTTAAGCAAGTACCAGTTGGTTGATAACGTATCATTTTATTTCAGTGATAGGTCTAACTGATAGAGCATAAGTGATATTACTGGACTATTAAGCAAGAGAATTTGCACTCTATATTAAATTTCTAATATGCCTAGTGTGTATATTTTATGGGTTTTTTTAATGAAAGACGTGAATGCAATTAAATCTTCCCCTAACGTGTTGCAGTTTTAATATATTACAGGATCAATTTCCAGCATTATATTTCACACTGAATGGCAGCTTTTTTTTTTTTTTTTCCCCCCAGCTTTACTGAAAGAAAGGTGAGGAGTGAGAATAAACTTCTTAACTGGCCAATATCAGTGTAGAAAAGGAAATATTTTTTCTCCAGGCCTAGTGACACCCAGCTGAGAAGGAAATCTACTTTGTCGGTATACCATGAGCTAAGTCAGTCAGCCACTGGCAGCTAGAAACCAGGTCACAGTGGTCTACAGCGATCCTGCTGCTGGATCATATTCTCTAATGAAGAATGTACATGGACAAAGGTGCAAATTGCATCAGCAGCAACAGCTGGGTGAAATAAGATTTAACTGCTTATGGGAGCCAGATGGTGGGCTATCAGAAATAGTCTAAAGCTGCCCTGGAGGAGCGGGAACAGGCTTGAGAGATGCTGCAGCAGGCAGGAGCTGAAAGCATTAGTGTAAAGACTTTGTGGGATGAACATGTTGAGGCACTCATTCCTAATGTCTCCCTACCTCTATTATAAATTTTAAGGGCTGTGAGCAGAGGAGAAAGATACACATTATAGAAACAGATGGAGAGTCAGTGAGGCATAGAAATACAGGTGCTATATGAACAGATGGAGTGAGGGGGAAAAAAAGGAAGAGTGCTAAGTCTGAGAGTCAGTGGACTCTGCCTGTCTCTGGATGCACAAAATTCTGCAGGTGTATAACAGTTCAATTCTGGGGGGGGATTCAGAAATTACTTACATCGCCTTTATTCAGATAGCTTGCTCCTTCTCACTAGGGACACTAGTTTCTTCCCTCCCCCACACGTATTAAAACAAGTTGACTTGTCCTTGAATACATCTATCTGCCAGAAGTTTTTTAATAAGTTACTTTGCAGCAGGGCAGAACTAAATCAATATCACTAACTAGGAGCCATTATCTCCTTAATATCACGGCAATGCCTTTTTTCCAACTCTAGACCACATTAATTTACAAATTGGTGTTAAACACAATGGCAAAGCTGGAATGCTCTTGCTTTCGATCCCGAGGCTGATAGTATCACTGTCCTAAAAGAGGGTGCCAGTAGAGGTATTCAATTTGGTTAACATCTGATAAACTGCATTCACCAAATGCCAAATTCAACATCACCTTCCCATTACACAGCAAAGCACAATCTCGCTGTCTGACGTTAATTACATCAATTTCTCTTTTGTAGTAAAAGGACAAAAGATGGCTGTTATTTATCCCCAAAAGAGTTGTTTGATGACTTAGAAAACTGTGAGGTAACTTAAATTAAAAATTAGAGTACATTTCCTCTCTACCTTTGCTGATTCAGCACAGATAAACGTTCATTATGAATGACCACGTTCTGCAGCAGAACTGGCTCTGTGAAACCTGCAAGGTTTAGCCTAACGGGAGTCCTCGCTGGTAACAGTCTGGGGTTGTGAACTAGGCTGGCTGAAAATCTTCTGACTGACAGACAGATTCAAAAGTTGTACCCACATGCCCAAGCTTACCTAGGGAGGCAGCTCAATGTAGGGTTGAGGACTTTCACATCTGAGGACCAGTGCCGTGATTAACCATTCGACTCGTTAAAATGCACACCTGCCTGCCCTCCTGAGGGCTCACTTTTGAAATACCCTGTTTGGAGGAATTTACATTTGTAAGCGAGGCATGGCATTTCCTTCCATTTATCATTATGCTTTCTTCCATTAGCTTTTGGAAAATGAGGACTTAGTATTCCGGGCATTACTTGCTGGATATCATTGATCACAAAGCTCTCAGCTTCTCTATTTTTGAAGAGAGTCTCTGGGTTCTTTCCTGCAGCAGCATGTCTATTTGAAAAATAGGATTGCTAGGAAGGATTATTTATCATTTTCTCATTAAATCCAGAAGTTAGAAAGGAAAATATCTGTTAGATCAACTAGCGTATCCTCTTTCAAGAACAAGACTTCTCCCTTTCACACACTGTACAACGTAAGCTTTGCAGGACATACATACTTTGGCTTGGTTGAGAGCATCCTCTGTGGGAGGAATGGGCTCCATTTTGAAAGACTACTTCTAGAGCTCCAACAGAGACATTGGAGTCAGGGGTCATAATTTCAACTTCCACGTCTTGGCCACAGCAACGCTTTCATGCAAACCTCAGATACCACCCTGAACACCGACATTAAACAATGTCAATGCTCAAGCCTCTTCTGGCATGGGATCAGAATGAACGGAAATGTACACAAAAGCAGCAGAATAGACTGGGATCCCAAAGTGGCATCCTCATGGGTGCCATCACACTCATTTTTCTGCATGTTTTTTGGGTCACTCTGTATAACCCTTTCTTTGGCCTTTGATTCAATTTTGTTATCTCAGTTTAGTTAGCTTTAGTTCTCACTGATTACATCAGTGTTTCGTCATACAATCAGAATGATATCACAAAGGTCTGCCAGCTGGCTGAGGAACAGAGTTCAATGCTTATTAGATTTTGAAAGCAATGTGCAATAGACTACCATTTTAGTAGATTTATGCAAGTCATGTAGCCCTACTACAGTAAGATGTCTCATAAACTATTAGCTTTGGGAACACTGCAGGATAAGGCATACATTAAGCAGATTAAAAACAAATAGGAGGTGGCAAAAGACAATAGCAGCCATTAAAGGAATGATCACAAGATCTGTTGGACAGAGTCAACACTCTTAATGAGGAATCACTCTTGAGCAAAATTGAGCATTTGAGCCTGCTGCAGTGATACTCAGAGCAGTAGTGAGAAGGAAACTATCACTATCTTGAGAACCGGTAAATAATTCAATGCAAGTAACAACCCGTACCACAGAGCACTCCTCTCCTGAAGAAGCCTTTCTAGCAAAATATCTGAAAGACATTTATATACCAAGACAGTAAAATAACAGGTCCTGACAATCTGCACAGTTATTGTTTTTACAGTTGCAAAATCCCTTTTTTGTTTGGCTAATATATTTAAAGGAATTTATTCTTTGACTTATCCAATACATTCAAGAGCTGAAATCTTAGTCAGACAAAAAATTGACTTTCAATATTGAACTCGATTATCAGAAAAGGTTCCTGTAGATAGGAGAAAAAAGACTTCACCATCTAACCTGTTTTTAAAAAGTGTTTTGGCCTGATTCCAAATGCTTGTTCTTATATGATCCAAGAAGCAAAGGGAGTAAATTCACAGGAACGAAGTTTTTCAGAAATTTTTTGCACTCATGCACAAATACGCACTAGAAAATGTATCAAATCTACAGTCACTAGCATGACAGATGCACCCAAGGTCTTGCTGACATTGGCAGCCTTACAGGGGCAATCTGTATATAAGAACAACATGTTCTTGAGCAATTCCTCCTAATGAGGTAGGCGTACAGATTAGTTCCTTTAATATCTCTGGCGTGAACTCTTGTCTAAGTCAGTCTTTTTTGCTTATGAACTGAGCACTGCAGAATCATTGGAGGACAATACGGAGTAATAATATAATTTGGTAGCAGGTCGATGACAGGCCCTGAAATAGATCCCTGGAATCTTCCTATCCATATAATATAATATTTTTTTCCCCCAACTGGAGACAAAGCAGCTTAATAAAAGGCTCAAACAAGCCCATATCATAAGCATTTTAACGTTTTCCATTAGCATGAAATTGCAAAGGGGAAATCATGCAGATTTTGAAAAGTAGTCTAAAAACTATTGTAATTTAAGCATGCTATATAAAACATTGATACATGCATCTACTACTTTTAAGAAGGGATGGTCACAAGAAAAATTCCAGGCCTGACTATTCTTTACATATTTAATCCAAAAAAATGGTGGCTTTATTTATTCATAATATATTGTAATACATGAAAAGAAGGACCCACTAAACATCCTTCATTTACTTAGGAACTGGTCAAATGCGTCAAAGCCGGTATGCCATCAGAAACAAATATAATCCTATATGAAAGGATGTGGGGCAAATAACCTCTTTTATGATACTATGACTTAAGTGGGAACTGTAAATCCTGTTGAATAACCCCAAGAGGAAGAGCCATGCAATATGAAAGAAGTGGCTTTCAAATATCTCCTACACTGCTTAGAGTGGTAGAATGAAGCAGGCTCATGGGAACCCCCGACTACAAATTCAAGGAAAGCTGGGACGATTTTTTCCCCTATTAAAAAAAAAAACCCCGTGAAGTTTTAAAAGGCTTTCTGGGACATGATTAACCCATCCTTCATCCCTAGGGTTCTTACATATACTTGTTGCCTCTGTTTTTGTGAATGGAAGCATTACCCAAGAAAATGACGTTTACTTCCCACTTCTCACTTCTTCCCTTCCCTTCAAAATCTCCTATTAACCTTTACAATTCTTTAGGCTATCAATATATAGCTGAAACCTTCCCAGATTACACACTGCATTCTTCTAGCACTACACTTTTTTGGCCAAGTGAACTCATGAAGTGTGAACTGCTGGCACGGAAGGTGCAGTTTCATACTTAATTGTAATAATTTCCTTTAAAACAAGAAGTGTTTGGGTTTTTTGAAAAGAAGTCATTTAATATTTCTCTTATGGCCTCTGTCTGAGTGTGTACATTCCTGAACCACAAGGATATGGGTGAGGATTTCTTCCTAGAATCTTGATTGAAAAGATGCATTAAACATACCTATATAGATAGTATATCTAGATAATTTATCTATTTGTGTTATTATGCGACTTGGATATTCTAAACAGGATCAGTATCATTGAACTGGGTGCTCTATTTTGCATCTCCTTTTCTTTTTACAAGGTTACTTAATAAAGTGGATACCTTGAAAATAACACTTGATGGACCTGATGAAGTAGAGAAAAAACATATAGGTTTGTAACTGACTGTAATGTTTTCTATGATGTTTGTCATTGCAGTATCAGAACCTTTCATAAACAGTTAAGGTGCAGGCTCTAATTTGTCTGCAGTGTTTGTAGTCATTTATATACTGACAATGAGTTTAAAATGAAACTGATACGGTAGCATTATTTTCATTAGTGGCAATAAAAGTGACATCTGAAAAGGTAGTTCTGCTTCATCCAGCCTTCTAAATAATTGAATAAGGAAGAATAACCATCCCCATTGTACAGACTGAGAACTCAGCCAGAGAGATGACGTTACATGTCCAAAGCCTCCCTGTTACGGCAAAATAAAAACCAGAAACAGAACAAATGAGCATACATACAACTGCAATGCCAGTGCAATTCTATTCAGAGTCTACATTCTGGAGGTCAGTTGCAGAGGAAAAGACTGGCAGAAGTATGCTTGCTCAAAAACTTTCTGGAACTCCGTTCCACCTAACAAATACATACGGTAGTAATGCAGTGGATCTTCTGTGTTTTGGCTCCAAAACAGGATGTGGAGACCCCAGGTCAGCCTTTTTATTTTCAAGCATCCTGTTTAGACCTGGAAAAGTGCAGCTCAATTATGAGTGAATTGATAGAAAAATTTTTTTCTTCTTTTTTTATTTTTGTAATTTTATTTGCTAATAACAGTAAAGACAATGGTTATCTTTCAGCAGTATAAAGTAAAACTTGCCATTGCTTTTCATAATGTGCAGCAGAATCGGCTCAGCTATATTAAGGTTATTCTTTCTACAACTCATGAATCAGCCATTCATATTTTCATAACGACAATGGAATTAAAAGATCTTAATTTTAGTCATTATTTTTAGCAGTTATTTCCTTTTCAATACCCATTGCATCCAGCTCAAAACTTCACTATGTTACAGTTTCCTTGAAGACAATTCTTCCATACGTGTCTCCTTCCACTTAATAATAATCATTGGTTTACTTCGATCCTTCAACCACATTTCTGAACGAACGGGAGAGCCCCCATTGGGACGATCCATGTTCACACTACAATGACTTAAATTGTGTTATTCAAACGCTTCTTGGCATTAAGGCAGGCATTACCACGTGCTCAGGGCAGCCATATGGGTAACAAGATCAACTAGGTATTTCAATCTGTGTGACATGAATAGGCTTCACCAAAATGAGAGAAATGCCAGAGTTATAAAAGGCAGAGCATAGTTGTCATGTTTATTTTGTGCTTCAGGCTCATTAGCTCTAATTAGCTGTCAAGCCAATTAGCCTGACCAGACATGCCAAAATCCTCCCTGTAAGACCAGCTAGAGTGCGTGAGCCGGGGACCGGGGAGCTGCACGGCCGCTGGGTGCTGCCAGTCCCTTTCACTCCTCAGCGCAGCAGCACGAACAGTAACCTGAACACTTGTTTTTGCAAACAGATGAGGAAAGGATACAGCGTACAGCAATGACAACTTGAACTTCATGTAATACAGAGAGAGCCCTTGCCGAGTCAGCCTCAAGGATCTGCAAACTGCTATATATTGCATTTCCTTCCATTACCTCCTTTTTATTGCAAGACAGCCCAGCAGCTAAAGGGAAGGGACAGATTTTGCCCTGCATTTATTCTTCAGCTGAGACCCAGCACAGGGTTTATGTTTCCCTTAAACCCTCAAAACAAGGATTAAGTGTGACTTGACTGCTGTTGGCCCAGCCAGTTCTTTTACAGAGAGGTGTGAAATTCATCTAGTCTGATCATAGCAAAAATAGTTTAGTCTCCTTTTCCAGCTGGTATTAAAACTAACTTATGCAGAAAGAACCTTTCGCAGGAACAGCTGCAGTAGCAGTAGGTGGGGAGACAGGAGAACCCTTGGATTTTACAAGCTGTTTTAAGATCTCCTGAGGCTTAGAATTGGCTTAGGGCGATTGTCCCATTTTCAAAGCTGCTCCAGTTTTTGGCCTTTATTATATTTTTGTTTTGTGCATTTTGTTATATTTATATGTATTACGACTGTATTTCAATTATATTCCCCTTCCTGAAAAACTAACATTCTAAAATAAAAATTATTAACTTTGTACTATTGTGTTAAATCTTTCTAAATAGGACTGTTGTGCTCAGTTATTTATCGTATCATAGGAGAAGCAGCTAGTTATACCTTTTGCAGGGTATAAGCATACAAATATGCTTTTTTAGTTGGTGTTTGTTTATTCCCTAAAGCTAAGGAAACAAAGTTGGAAGGCAGATCTTGAAGTCCTCATTTAATATTTCAGGTAAAATCAGAACAGTAACATAGATAGCCCTGAAGATGAAAAGTAACCATCTAAAGATGACTCAAGGGGAAGTTGCTATGACAATGGCAGAGTAAAAAATTAAAAAACCCACTTGCTTATCAGAAGGAAAGTATGACACAGGAGTTGAGGTCATTCTGAAATTAGACCCCCTACATCAAAGCTTTCAGTCAGACCCCCTGCACTAGAGCTTTCAGCAAAGCTCTAACAAAGCTTTTGTGAATCCAACCCTCACTGTGACCCCTAACATCTGTAGAAAAGTATGAGAAATATTCTCTCGCTCACGGCTGGAAAATAATGAGACAGCTAGGTAACCTACACAAACCGACAGAATCAAGCACAAGCTAAGCAGTTAATAATGCCAATTCTCAATTGCGTTTGTAGCAGGATGTTCCAACTGAGTACCTATACGTGCTGCACCGGCATATTTTACTATGCAGAAGAGGTACAGACATGCTGTTCTACACCCATTACTGAAGCAAGTCAACTTTCCATGTCACGGCTCCTCTAACACATCTCACCAGCGTGACACACCTGGTATGCATCACTCCGAACATGTGAGCTGTTAATTGCCACGGCGCAAGATTTCCCTTGGAGGAGAATTCCCATGGTGAGATTTGTCTGCAGAGCCTATTGGCGCTGCTTAAGAGACAGCTGTTACAGCAGATGACAAAATCTGAAAACAAATTCAGACAAGCATGGCTTTGATATGTGGAACTGCTGTTTTAGAAATGCCAAGAGGTTTACATTATGGCATGGCTCTAGAGGTGGAGTTCCTACGAGACTTCAAGGCCTGCATTTGGCACACACAGTGTATACAAATTCAAGAAGATACAGCTGGAAGGAAGTGGTTATTTGGACATACAATGTATACAACGTGTATGTTTTTAAGGAAGGTTAGCTGTGTCACCAAAAACATCATTTTATGAAGGTAAGCAACATGATGTCTTGGGGCACCATCTGAAATGGCGACAGAGACTCTACAGATTTAACATTAAAGATTACCGTAAGGTTTCCCAGAGTGACTTTGGATGCCTTCACTTCAGGATGCCAAACTGGAGACGCTGTTAGAGACGACTGCTCCTCCACTAAATTCATCTGAAATCAATTCAAGGGGTCTCGTACTAAATGCCAAAAATAAGAAGCAGACTGATTGATTGGTCATTTCTAAATTTCTTGACTTTCATCATTACTGATTTGTGCATTTTCTTCTTGGCGTAAAGAGAAGTCAACACATTTCTACTAGAAAGAATATCCAGTTGAGGCACTGGGCCATCAACACATCCCCTACAGGCAAGATCTTCTGTCTGCTTCAGCCATACAGAATTAAATTTTGTAATAGTAAGCATAAAGATAGTAATATATATCTTAGTTGATTGAGTTTTTTAAAAAAAAAAAAAAGATTATGAAATGACAACATGTTATTCCAAGAAAGTGAGAGTACCAAATTACAGCCTGTCTGCTGAAAAATATAAACTCGTGTAGTGAAAGATAATATATTCTACCACATGAAAGCCCTTTATAACTATTAAGTTATGATATATTTTTTAATAAGAGTTATGCTTATGCTTAGTTTTTATCAATTATTTGTTGCAACTTATCTTAATTTTGATATAGAGGCTCAAATTAAGCTTAATATAAAATTAAGGTAAATATTCATATATTTGGAAATATTATGAAATAATTAAAAATTATATTCAGCTACTGAAAGGTTCTCTCCATCAACATCATTTTTACCAGCCTTTCAAGAAACTTAAAATGGCACATAGCGAATATTCACCTCTCTACCAAATACCTGCTAACAACTGGATAATTGTTGAGACTTTTTTTGTAAGAAAACATAACCTTTCCTATTGTAATTTCTATAGATCAGTTGATTTTGCCAGCAAATTTGTTGTTGCCTAAGTTTTGCTCAGCTAAAAAAAGATATGTACTGATAAGGCAGAAGTTTTGAATATTGCCAACAATATATTAATTTCTCTTTCACCTGAGCAAAAAATTAGATGCTTAGCTTTAAAGGGTATATTTTTCTGTGTGGTTACCAAGCTTCAGCTTATGGAAACACTGTAGTATTTTGAATAGCCATTTGTCACTATGCAGTTAAACCAGGATAAACGTCTGTTAGTCTTTACTATAAAGCACACTAGTATCTTAAATAAGGAAAAAAGTAATGATTTTCTTATGGTTTGCTTTTTTTTTTTTTAAGAAAAAAAAAAAAAACCTCCCAAAAAAGCCAAACTCCACAGTTATCCATTGGCTGAATTTTACAGCATACAGCATTTTTCTACACTGAAGATATTTTTTTCCATGTCATCTCATGACAATCTCTTCAGGAAACAGATTATTTTCTTGCAGGTTTCTATGTAATAATATAATATGTAATCATAATATATTGTGTATAAATAACATACCTTGTATATATAATATAATTCTGTGAGGTTTTCTTAGACTTCCATTTTTTTAATCAACATTGGAAGAGTCTTACTTAATAATTAACCTTTTAAATGGAGAATACCTAAGAAGAATTCTAAGCTTTTTGTAGATAGCATTGGAAAATAAAAGCTTTTTTCTAAAGAGCATATTCTCCTGCTGACCTTAAACGACATTAGAACCTGTCATTTCCGCACATCTGTTTGTCTTTGGATCTCCTGCTCCTCCCTGAGTTGGCTCCAAAATGTGAAAAATAAATCATTTGTACTATTTAAGATCTCAGAGTTTTTATATCCCATTTCTAAATGGACAAAAGTAGTTAATGAGTAAAACAGGTGTTGATGCTCCTTGCAAGTGGGCTATTAGATTTGTCATTTTCTCACTAGTGACTTCTTTATGAAAAGGAGATTGTAAAGTTTCTTCATCACAACTTTTTGGAAGTTAAACCAAGATGAAAATACAAAATTTTCAACAGAGCTCAGAGTCCAGCGTCTCCTACTGAAAACAAGTCTAGTCCCAATTCTAGGAGCACTATTTTTTAAAGTTTCCCCAAATAATTAATAATTCATACGAATTAGATACTGGTATTAGTCAAATGCATAAAGCCACAGCAATCAATTGTCATTTCAAGTTGCAAAAAATGGATTTTTGTCTTAAATATATTCTAAAATTGTCAGTTAGTTTTTATAGTGGTATAATGATTTTAAGCCTTTATGGTGAGGGATTGTTTCTCTTGCAGTGTCTGGCATATTTTTGTCACAAATGGAACCAGGTGAACAACAGTAATGCTAACACAAGAAAGAAAAATGTATTAACAAACTTTTTTAGCTCTCTTGTTTCTTTAAGCCCTGCAAAACTGTCCTATTTTTCCCATGAGAAGAGGAAGTATTTTTCATCACTCGTAACTATACATAATGCTTACAAGTGAAGCACAGCCATTTGTCTATTTGTTTTTAAACATTCAGTTTTCCCATGAACGTGTTTTGCCTCTAAACTTACCAAAACTAAAAAAAAAAAAAAAAAATTGCAGAGAATCTCAAACTCTTACCCTAATACACATTTTCGCATTACTTTAATGAAACAAATATAAAAAAAAAAATTTTAAAAAAATTATATTCTGTATTTAAAAGGTGACTGTCTGTGTGGAACCATCCATCAGACTAGAATCAGGTTGTGCCAAATGAAATGTCAAACAAGGTTTGCAATGTCCAGAGAATAAGATGAAATGCAGTCCAAACCAGAGTCCTTAATAAGCTAGACTGTGCTCACAGTGATCTTACTAGCCTATGAGTAAAAAATGCTTTTGCTTATTTTAGACAGTTTTCAGATCTTGATCCATTGATTTAATTTCCTTTAAACATTGATTACTTCCATTCCTTAATAGGAATGGAAATCGCACCCTGGATTATTCTTCTGGCTTTCAGATTGCGCTAGCCTAACACTCCAGAGCTTTGCTAAAAGATGGGTTTTGCTGTCGACTCAGCCTGTGCAGTTTCACAGTCAAAACAAAAAAAGCTTTTTGATGAATTATACCTGGTGTATAACTTCAATTTAATCCACGGAGGTTTAGGGATCGCATTTCCCTGCTGGTCCTTGTGCGTTAAGTAGCCGGTGATAGATGGGCTGTTAACACGCGGTGTAAGCAACGGCGACGGGTCTGTTCATAACAGAGAACGGGGATGGCCCTCCAACTTCTGATCCGGTCCTCTCCACTTGTGCATCACTCTGCCCCGTGGGAACAGCGGGCCCCCTCGCACGCCGTCGTCATTGTTTCTCCCTTAGCTGCCGCACTTCAGAAGAAACGCGGCTCTAGCGCTGGCACATGATACAACCGAGTGGGGCAAAGACAAGGCGGCCCCAGCCTGGCCAGGGTCACCCCGAGCTCTCAGGCGCAGATCTTGCCCCTGGCTACTTTATCTCTGACTCTTCGCAGTCTGCTTCCTCCTCCCCGCGTGCCTCTAAGCAAAGGAGAGACAATATTTCTTTGCCAGGCAGGCAATTACTGCTTTCGGCCACGTGGCTTTCTCCCAGCTATCGACTGCGTTACCTTCAAAACAGGATAGTGTCAGAAAATTTATGTACCGAGTTTAGGCTCAGTCCTCCATTCCCAACATAAGCCCTAACAACCAGAGAGCGTTTCTCAGGTTAATGACAAAGAGCTCCACTTAGAGCAATTGCTCAAAATGTGCTCCTGAAGACTTCGTTTGACAGCTTATATCACAAAATTAGAGTATTTATCTTGATCCCTGCCTAGAAAGAATGGTTCCCTGTTGTAAATATAAAGCATCTCCCTATTTTTTCCAAGGGAATTTGTGAATTAATCCTCCCTTACCTCCATTCCTTCTGTAATCGATGTTAGAAATAGTATCTGAAGCAGACAAATGGTATTTCTTGTGTTAATTTGCTGAACTGATTGTCAAGAAAAGTTGTTCTCAGCTGGTAATGTAAGGAAAATATTACTGTATCTAGAAGACAGAAAATATGACCAGAGAGCAGACAGAAGGTGTTGCTTTTTAAAGGCACCTGCTCCCCAAAAGACATTTCAAGAGTTTAAGGCTTTAAAAATCTCAGTAATGCAGTGACGTCTGACCCATGTGGTTCCCGTTACTTGACATATCACGGTATAAAATGTAACAGCAAATGACGAAGTATAGTGCTGAGTAGAAAAGACAACCCATGTGCTGTAGAAAGAGTCTGGAGCATTGTGGCTGAGCTGGTTAACTCCACCCTATTACAAGCTTTTTAATCAGAGCCCGGCTGTCACAAAGGCAGAATGTGCATGCAGTCTGATGGCCACTTCCTACTAACTGACCAAACCCCAAACTTACAAGCTTGAAGTGATTTCACATATAATAAGTTCTCACATACTGATCTCAGTAGTGGTCATGTTGTCCAGCCATACAGGTATTTTTTCCAAAGGATAACTTAGAAGTTATTAGCATTATTGGTATGAATATTTTAATTTCTGCCTTCCTTATTGTTTTAAATATGACTCCAGTATAGGAAAAACTTCCTAAATACAGTTTTCAGGCAAATTTTTTTTCTAAAGTGACTTGCAACAAATGCAAACATGCTATCTGATATCGGTTTTAAATGAGCTTTTTTTGTTTAACTACTGAAAAGATGTAGCACTGGTAGCCCTGGAGGGATATTCCCTACAAAAGAGACAGTCCTCTAAGACCATTTCACTCAAGGTCCTCTTCTGAGATAGGCAACAAAAATTATTTTTTTTTCTTTCATTAGGAAATAAATTTTAACCACAACATCACCTCACAGAGCACCTCAGACTTTAAACTACTGAGTCAGTGACATCAAGTCTTCAGAAATAACAGTTAGACCAGAGTTGAAGCAATGATTGAGAGTGACAGTTTCTACATCCCATCACCAAATCCCTTCAGGTCAGCATTGCAAGCTCATGTCCTGAACCATCTGCTGTAGGAGAAAAGCCTACTCGGTTATTCTCCCGCTCCAAAGGAAGGGGGCACCCCAAGATGGGTCTTAGCAGCCAGCACCGCCCTGCCCTGGGAAAGCTACAGACAACTCCATGTTCACGTAAAAGGTGATGAGTAAAGCTGCCTGTTCAACGGCAGCAGTGGGAACCGTGTGCCACGGTCGTCCCCAGTCTCAAATTTTTACCTCATACTTGCAGAGGACAGTTCAGCTCTGGGGCGCTGCCTGCTCTTCCAGAAGGGAAGGCTTTAATCCTGTTATCCCGTGGAGCCAGCTACTTTCTGGCAAGTCATTACAGCGTTCTCTGTGATTAGCAACCTCCTTCTCCACTGAGCCTGCCTACTCTCCCTAAGGCAAAACAAAGACTTTCTCTCTCAGGATTTTTCGTGTCATAAAAAATAGAGCTGAAAACACCGTACTCCCATCATTTTGTGCATTCGGGTAGTGTTCTGTGCAGCGTGCTTGAGCTCTTTGCACAATGCAATTTCCAACTCTAAGGCATCTGTTCCTCAAGTAATGGATCTAATTGAAAAAAAAAAAGTTTCTCCTTTAATCTTTACAAGGACATATGAGTGCATTCTTCCTCTAGAAAATAAAAGTTAATGGTTCTCTCTTTTCAGAGGTACATTTGATTATTCATTTTATATGTTTGGAAAGGGTTGTGTGCATAGTCTGAGATGTAATATTTGATTTCTAGGCCCCTGTCAGAAACAGCAGTTAAGATCATTAGACATTTTCATTCAATAAAGAAGGCTAAAAAGGGATAGCCCTAATGGACAGCCTGTCACATTTTATCCATCTTAAAAAAATATGTCTCTCATAGTAAACACAGACCCTCTAAAATACAACAAGATGCCTCACTGCCCTTAGCTTTCCTTTCTACAGACACAATTCATGGTACCTTAAAAACTGAAATCTCAGCCTCGGAACACCTGCCAAGAGAAGAGAACAAAATAATACGAAGGAAGACTGTGTAAAGGGATTCAAAAGCCTCAAATCCCCGAGAGAGCTATTATTAGCTGAGAGATTTAGATTTCATTTCTGCTAAAAAAATTTCAGACATTAGGGACACTTCGTCATTAGCAACAGAGCAGAAAAAATGTACTGACTTTTACCATATATCGTATTTGAAACAAAACAGACACTTTAACCAAAAACTGTTCTCAAATTAGAAGTACAAATCAATAGAGTCAAGACAGATTACTGGAGAGTTTGCCAATTTATGTCTCAGAGGAAAAGTAAAATTTTAACCTTTCCTAATAATAGTCATTTCTCATGAAGAAGCTGGGTTGGCCAAGCAGGTCTCCCAAAATTAAATGGGTTGAACCATGAGAGGAGACAGATCATGGTATGGCTAAAGGTTCTTCTATAAATGACTGGAACATTTTTTTTTTTTTTTTTTTTTTTTTGGCGGGGGGGGGAAGACAGGGACATTTCAATGAAAATGGCAGAAACTAAGAAATTAAGTTGGTGTGGTGGTGGTGTTTCTGTTTCTTTTCACTTTTTCTATTTATTTAGGTTTTCCCCTCATAGAAAAGAAGCATGGAGAAAAAGAAAGAAAACGGCTAAGTGCCAAACCTAAGTGCCAAAAATGTTTAAGTTCTAAATAGCTGAAAACAGTTTCGGGGGGGGGGGGGGGGGGGGGGGATTTAAAAAAAAAAAAAAATCAGGGTTTGATAAAAGTTGTGTCCCTTCTGTAGCTCTACTTATATGGAATCCAGCAACGTTTTCTAACAATTACAGTGACTGCCCATGTGAAAAGTGCCTCCATCGTGGGCCACGGGCTTCCTTTCTCACGAGCAAGCCACCTGAAGGGAGCTAACAGGAACACCAGGAGGAGGGTGAGGACAGGGGAATAGTTCCACGGGTAGCAGGACTAGCAAAGCTTTATCCTGCAGTCTCTCCTTCACTCAGAGCACTCCCCTCTCTTTCTAGCCCTATATTTTTGCTTGATCTGTAATTTTTTCACTTCTGTCCAGTGAGGGTGAAATCAGACAACTGTTTTACAAGTGATTTTAGAGAGCGAGCAGTTGCAGGAAACAGACACAGACAGCAGCGTAAGTCATCTTTCTTTAGGAAATCGGACTATAAAAGAATAGATGGACAGTGAATGACGGTACATTTTCTGCAAACCAGAAGGCTGTAGGACACCAATAACTGCTCATATGTGGAGCTTTGAAATGAAAATGCACAAGGAAAAGTTTGAAAGCTAATGAAATTTTCCAAAGTACATACGAAGAATTTTATAAAAGAGTTCACATTATTCTGACACTCCATCTTGCTCACAGCAACTTTAAATTGAATACATGGGAAAAAAAGTAATTTAGTTGTTTAACACCAACTACTCAGTAGCCAGAAGCAAGGAGGACACACGTGTAAGGGATTGAGCTACAAGGGTCATCGGCTCAAGCTTGTGTCCTCCTCCTGGCCTTGACGTTGTCCTGTAGCATGATCTTCGACAAATGGCACTTTTCAGCGCCTCTCTCTCTGTCCCCTTAACCTTCTTGACCATTTAGACTGTGGAGTACCACGATGCTAAAGTTACAGACATACTTCAGGATTCGTGCTCTATTTGCTGTGTCTCATACTTCCTTCTAGTTAGGCAGTGTTTTTAACAGAGATACGCATCTCTCTAAATCTTGAAGTCCTCCTCAGATTTCCATGTTTTAGCGGAAAAAAGAATTAAAAGGCTTAAAGACATTACAAATAGTTATTTTACATGAAAGTAAAAGTGATGAATAATTCAAAAGCAGAATTCAAGCAGTGGTCATACTCTGGTTGCACTTAGTAATAGCTAGGAATAACAGTAATTGGCAAGGGTCTTCTTTGAAAATGCCTGTAGGGTTTTTTCTCCTTCAATCCTATAAAACTTACATTCATATTTTATTTTCTATTCTCTGCATTCTACTTCTTTGTTTTTCACATGCATCACTATACAACAAAGAAATCTAAGAGATTTCTTATTTCTTCTTTATCATCTTTCACTAAAAAGTATGACAAAATAGGGAGAAGGAAGGGTGGGTTTTTTTTTTTAATTTGGGCTTGGGCTAGAACACGTTTCTCCGGCCTTCTGCTTGGGAGGTGCATCTTAAGGAAATAACAGGATTGTCTTGTTCTTTTTCTTCATGTTTTCATTTGTAAGGTATTCCTCAAGCTTTATCTACTATCCCTTTTTTCTGTCTAGTGCTTTCTTCCATGCTCTGCCCTTCTCACAGCAAGAAGGAAAAACTGATTTATTCCAGAACAGTTATCAAATAGGTCCAAACCTAGGCATCAATGTGGTGAAGCTGAATAAAAAAGCTATTGTGTACTTTAAAAGGGAGACATTATCTGCAAGGTAATGAAAGATACTTCATTGGTAATAAGAAACCCACTCCTGGGACCTCACGCATATTAGAAAAGAACAGCTAAAGGATAGAGAGCCCTGTAACGGATGGATATATAGGACAGGACTACAGCATAATTCAGAGTGTGATGTGTCACTTTAATCAAACCTGACTTATGGAAATAAAGTGCTTAAATGCCTGGACAAATGTCGCTAGCATCACGGAATAAAGAGAGGAGAGGGTCTGAAAACAGAGGCTATGGAAGGAGCTCATTGAATGAAACAGCCAGGCCACAGGAACTCAAGGCAGGATGCCAAGCTAGGGTAAGACCCTTCCCTACAAAGCTTTATACCAGTCATAGCACCAGCTGTTAATACGAAAAAAAGAGTAAGGGGCAGTTTCTACAATATAGGCCGCTTCCGTGGCTAAGATCCTCTATAACATAATGCTTTTCCTCTCCCTTTTAGCTTGATTTGCTAAATAAATGAATAATTGGACTGCGAAACATGGCAGAAGGATATTAAAGGCTATTAGCATGTGAAATGAGCTGTTTGCTGGTGTTGTTCTAACCCTGTGTAGTGAAAATCTATGTAATTCATATGGGACTTACGGATAATTAGTCCTCAGTGCTGCCGGAAGTCTCTGATGTGTGTGAAATCAGACAAACTTTCAATAAGCTTTCTTCTGCCACTTGCCTCCCAGTCACATCAACACGTTCCAGTTACACACGTATAGATATATGTTGCAAGGTTAAAAGCTAGTCCAAAGGCAGACCTAAGTAAGGCAGCACCCAAACATCTTCCTGTACTGCTGGTTATTAGCCTGGCTCTGACCTGAACTCCACTTTCCACATTCTGCTGGGAAAAGCTCTGGAGACCTGCTGACAGATTGTGCTGCACACAGCTTATCCAGATCAAATGGAGAACAGCTAAAGTTCTCACAAAGGCACCAAACATGAATGAACTTTGTCTTTGAGGGCGCTCTGCTGCTTGGCATATGTCTAGCAAAGCTTACTCTTTCACACTACCACCGCATCTGAGTTTAGTTTTGGGATCAAGCTAAGACTCACCCTTTGAAGCAAAAGAAGAAACAACAGTAGACCTCCGTGCTTCCCCTTTCACAGCTCTGAATGTGGCAAGGCATGGGAGCCGTGCCTGGGCCCAAGGATATCCAGACTCGAAATCTTGACTTGGTTCCTGGCTACACACGTTCCCCTTTTCTTCCTTTCATTCTGAGGTCAAGGCAGGCAGGGAGCCAGCAGTGCCCCACAAAATCTGGATTGCACTTTGCACTTTTTTCTAACAACTGCTTTAGTGCTTCATAAACTTCTGTTCAGATTAAAAAGAAAATGCAAAATGAGATTAGTGAATAAAATGGCATTTTTTCTGTAGAATTATTTTCTTTCTAGCTTCTTTAGCCTGGGGAATTGCTCTTTGTCAGAGGACGCTCCCTCTTCAACTCCAGTTCTGTGCTGTGAGAATAACACTCATTCAGACTAAAATAAAAGTTTACATTTTTCTAGACTGTGGAAAAATCTATGTGAGAAATGTTCCTGCTGATAGACTCTGTTGCTATGCCAGCAAAGGAGACCACACTACAGCTCTTCACATTCTACCATCTACCAACAATACTTTACTCTATGGCCTTATTGCAATCCACAAAGCTCTTGGGTCTCTACAGAGTCAAGTCGATAAGAAGCCATGCAGATGTACATGCTGTTCCAAAACTTTCTGTTTGCCCTGCAGTCCAAATATGTAACCTAGCACTCCCTGAAGCCCGTTGGAATCCATAAACGGCTCACTGTATAAACAGTGCTGTTTTACCTTTTTCTGGGTAGTATCTTGCAGTCTACTTAAGTCCTTGAGAATTCAGAGTATAAAAGCATCAAAACGTAAACTGCTAACAGGGAAAACAGGGTGATAAATTCAAACAGAATACAGATACAGACTTACGTGAACCAAAACCACCTTACAAAATACTGAGCAAGAAGGAGACCATAGCAAATTAAAAAAGATTCTTGAAAATCAAAGAGGAAGGCAGTTTACTTTGTGAAGCCAGCTAAAGAGCTAACAACACAGCTTGTTTCGCACTAACCTCTCTGGTTTCCATTTCACATTCTTTTTGTTGATATGTCTATGTATATGTATGTATATACACATACACACACACTGGTGAAAGAACTGAGATTTGCCACGTTCAGCTGGACAACGTTTATTTACTTTATCATTCCAATCTCTTGCGCTGTGTAAACATTTGCTATTGGAATATCTGGAAGGGAAATTTCCAAAAAGACAGTAATGTGTCAGAGTGACACATGCGTCAACAAAACTTTGTAATCCCTAACATTGATAGACATTGTGTGGTATGCCTAAGGAAGAAAAGGCATCAGAAAGGGTTCTTTCTCATCTTACATGATCTTTTTACCTACCTGAGTTTGAAGAAAATGAGAATAAGGAAGAGCACAACTGAGGAAAGAGGAAGATTTCAACTGAATTTGCAGCCCGTTGGAGATCCTAATTGCCCTAAGGGCTGCTTTGTCCTTTCCTCTTGGCATCAGTAATCACATGGCTGCATGGGTCAGGTCTTGCATTCTATAATTTGCAACATGGTGTATTTAATAGCTACACGGCACTGTGCTGCTACCATGCTGTACAATTTATGGAGTCTACCACCATGTACAAGTTGCCCATTCATACATCTCTCTTGCTTATCACTTTCCTTTTTATTAGGGTGCACTGGGCTTTTTTTCATTAGAGATGATATATTTTAGCACTTGTGATAGTAGTAGGTAATTATATATTTCTTTCTTCCCCTCTCCTGGAATACAGCTGCTTTGGGAGTTAGTTCCTTTGCCTGAAGTTGCAAGATTTAGTATAATTCACATTCTCAACATGTTGTTGGGGATATAAGCTGTGAATCTTACCCTGTACATGACAGAAATACAGATTTGCTGAGCTATAGAATCATCAGAGTAAATCCAAAGTTGCACCATTCCACCAATCTATCATATTGCTTTAGTCCCTTTACTTTGGTTGAAAGTTATTCCTTCTAACTTTTAACTCGTAAGGGTAGTGTGCGCAGTAAATTACTGGAGAACACCTTACGGGAGGGATTATCCAAAAGCATCCAACACTCTTGTGTTCATGCCAGTCATCTCTGTTCTACATTCCCTGCAGCGCATCTGCGAGCATTAAGATTGTACTGTAGGTTAATGCAAGCATTCACCCAGCTAAGTTCAGCTTCTGCTAGCCATGTAGCTGCTGCAGACCGATTCAGCTAGAAAACTTGCCCAGGAAGCTAAATGAATATTCAAGGCAGCGAGCCCACACCGAGCTCCAGTCTGCCACAGCTATGTTGAGAGCAGTATTTAATTTGTCTAGTTTAAAGCTAGTTTCTTCGTCTGTGGGTTAGATGCAGTCACGGCGGTGTTGCTGATGTTCTCAGGGACGTATGGAGCAGCACATACAGGGACTGTCGGGGGGCACCTGCGTGACCCCAGCCGGGACTCCCAGTCTCAGGCAACCGGGCAGTAGATGTCTGTCCAGTTCAGAAAGAGTCACACAACATCTGCTCCACGCCTATGGCACAGGTCACAGAACAGCACCATAAAGGTACCATAGTAAAAGACATAACATACATCATGAAAGGAACAGGAGGGGTCAAGGGAAATCACACCTACAGCTTAATAAACAGACCTAGTAAATGACTTCAGGTAGTGATCGTGCAGAGAGGGAGGTGGAAACCTACAGTGAAACTTAGCAGCCTGATCTGGGCCCTCCCCACCTTGATTGAAGAAAATTACCTGAAATAAAGAGCAGGTTCTTACTTACAAATGAGAGTACAGGTTACTATGAAAGAAATTTGAGGTTGATGTCTAACTTCTTAGTTCCTGGGGCTGAAAGTGTTTGACAATTTTCTGGGAAATTGCATCCATATCTCTCTGCCAAAACGATCTGGGATGGAGCAAAACCTTGACAAGACTCAGGACCTCCATTTATTTCAGTTTTGAGTGCAGTTATATTTAGCATACATACACTATCTTAAAAATAATAAAGAAAAAAAAATCTCTAAACTACTTACAAAAGAAAGTTTGTGCCCCTATATGTGATCCTGTGTCATAACAGCTCAGGCTCTGCTCTGAGTCTTAATGAAGCTCATGTGATAACAGTTATAAATGGGAACTGTGCAGAGCAAGTGACATAGTGTATCTGAGGAGGAGTTATAAAAAAATATGCTAATTCTGAAAATAAGATTCTTGGAAGGAAATTTGAATATGTTGATGGCACTCTACAGAAAGCAATATATTCCTCCACAAAGACCTCGCTGTTGCCAAGAACCTCTTTTTACCCATCTTAAATGATTACTTTATCTAAATGCAGAACTGGTATGTGTTTTTACAAAAGAAAGAAAATTCTCTCTTAGCAGTGCTCACATGCTCTTGGGGATGTAGAATCTTTAATCAGCCATTATGTTATACAGCTTTTCAGATGTCTCTATCTCCCAAATTCTGATGACTGAAACAAGTTTAGAACAAGAACAGCTATAATTGTAAAGACTTGTGCCTTTTTGAAAAAGCATGGCTAATGACAGGGTTTTTTTAAATGAGCTTCTCGGTACTCTATATCCTGTAGAGGGCTGGTGGGAGGAAGGGATTACCTGTGTTCCTGGTTGCTCCCTTTAGTTCCTCATTCTAATTCTGAAATCTCTTCCATACCTTTCTGAACTAGCTGGGGGGGCGGGGGGCACGGAGAACTGAAGCCCTTTGTGCATTTATCAGTTGCATTTTAACCTATTTACAAAAATAAATCATAGAATGGTTTGGGTTGGAAGGGACCTTAAAGATCATCTAGTTCCAACCCCCTGCTGCGGGCAGGGACACCCTCCACTAGACCAGGTTGCCGAAAGCCTCATCCAACCTGGTCTTAAACACTTCCAGGGATGGGGCATCCACAACCTCTCTGGGCAACCTGTTCCAGTGCCTCACCACCATCACATATTTCTTCCCAATATCTAATCTAAATCTATCCACCTTCTGCTTAAGCCCATTACCCCTTGTCCTGTCACTCCCTGCCCTTGTAACCAGTCCCTCTCCAGCTTTCCTGTAGCCCCTTTAGGTACTGGAAGGCTGCTGTAAGGTGTCCCCAGAGCCTTCTCTTCTCCAGGCTGAGCAAGCCCAACTCTCACAGTCTGTCTTCACAGGAGAGGTGCTCCAGCCCTCTGATCAGCTTCGTGGCCCTCCTCTGGACTCGCTCCAACAGCTCCATGTCTCTGCTGTACTGGGGCCCCCAGAGCTGGACGCAGTACTCCAGGTGGGGTCTCACAAGAGCGGAGTAGAGGGGCAGGATCACCTCCCTCGACCTGCTGGTCACACTTCTTTTGATGCAGCCCAGGACATGGTTGGCTCTCTGGGCTGCAAGCGCACACTGCCGGCTCATCTTGAGCTTATCATCAATCAATACCCCCAAGTCCTTCTCCTGCTGCTCTCAATGCATTCTCTGCCCAGCCTATAGTCGTGCTTGGCCTTGTTGAACTTCATGCAGTTTGCATGGGCGCATCTCTCTAGCCTGTCAAGGTCCCTCTGGATGGCATCCCTTCCCTCCAGCGTGTCAACCACACCACACAGCTTGGTGTCGTCAGCAAACTTGCTGAGGGCACACTTCATAGTTGCACCCTCAGTTGGTTGGGGTTTATATGAAAATAGAATACCTTTATTATTCATTTGAATCTCTTTCTAAAGCATTGTTCTGGTGTTTCATACTACTTACAGTTTGTGTTCTTCAGCTTCTTTTCTCCCCCAAGAGCTATGATTCCTCACTGAACTATGTGTCTATGCAATGGCCAAGATTCCTTATCAAGAGGAAACTATGACGTGCAACCACAGATTTAATTTATCCAATACCAGCTGTACAAAAAGCTCACCAATCCATTTCAAGATGGAAATAGAGCTGTTTTCATTCAAAATATTACATTGGTTATTTCCTGTGGTTTTCATTAACACAATCTAAATTTTCTCATTGTTCATATGCCAGCTGAGATGTAGTGTGGTAAAGTTATTCAGTATGGATGCTGTGATATGTAATCTAATTCATGTGATATGATTTTGGTTCTTTCATAAACAACTACAAACCTTTAAACATACTGAAGATCAATGACTAATAATTGTTAACAAACTAAAGCACAGGTCTAATTGATGTAGTAGTTAAAATGATGGTATCATCTTATACCCATCTATTCCAGGGCTTCCAAATTTGCAGAGTTGAACCAGGGTCAGTACTTTGCCCCTGGAGACATCACTTTATACGGTGCTGAGAAAGTGAAATAAAAAAATCATGACAAAAATCCAGAAATCAATACAAAACCCAACAACAATCTTGTTAATTTCTTCAGTTGCTTTAGCAGCTAACATATTTCTGCCAGAAATGAAGCCTCCCCCGCGTTTTCCCTGTGAAGATACTGATAATTAATGTCAGAGCGACACAGAGAACAGGCATTTCTATTACCTAAAATATTTGACCAGAAATACTTCCTGCTCCTTTTTAACTCAATAAACATCAGAAAAAAACATATTGGATTTCTTACCTTTATACAATTCAAATGAAGATGAAGAATAACATAAACTGCAAATACGGAGTGGGGAATAATCCCACCATGTCAATTAAATTGACAATGTATGGAAAAATGCTAGTGAATTCACTATGTATTTCATTTTACAACCATTTCAGCTTGAATAGTATATCTGGGAAAGCTTCTTATGTCTACAAGAGGTTTTTTTCAGAAGAGAACATTTATTATAGTTGTCTTGGCAACATGAGCTCTGTGGAAATATAAATCAGAGCTTAAGAAGGTTTTATTTTTAAACTCTGAAATAAAACAGATGAAAAATAAGGCAACTAGGTGAGCAGAACTTTATGATCTGGTCTCTGTGAAATGCACGAAATGACCAGATCCATTGCATGTTAAAGCATCCCACCTTGCTTCATGCTGATGAAGCTCTGAGTCTTAAACAGGAGCCAGAGGCGACGCACTGAGAAAGATGTAAGCAAGCTGCATGGAGCCCACGTTAAAACATCAAACAGGATAATAGGCTTAGAGGAACAGGACTCCTGACAAAGTTAGAAGGAATTCAGAGTAGAAAATAGAAGACTGAAGGGACTCATGATTGTGATTTTTCAAAACCTTCGTTGTTGTTATAAGAAGAACAGTTAGTAATTTTTCCCCATGGCCATGAGGATCCCAGCCTTGCGAAGCAATGCAGGGAAAGACTAAAAAATTCAACTTAAATGGAGCAAAATTTTAAGCTGTTAATTAATGAATGTTTTAAACAATGTAATAAGTTACCTAGAAAACCTCTTAATATCATTAGTAATTTTTAAGCAGAGAATAAACAAGAGATTTTAATTATTTGTTCTTGTACAGTTACAAAGAAATTGCTTCAAAGGTTTACAAAAATGTGAAATATTCTATTCCACCACGTTTTTTTCACTGGAAAAACCAGCACTCCCTCCCTCTCATACACTGCCCGAGCCTAGCACAAAGGTGGGTGTTTACAGTGCTGCCATCCGCGTGATGGATGGGCTTGGACACAGCTCCACCTGAGCAGGTACACAGCCTGTCCTAGAGAAGTTGCTGCTGCCGTCATTGCATTCACATCAACATTTATTGAGAATCACAATTTTCAAATCAGGAATCAAAGTCTAACAACCTTTCTTCTCCTGTTATTTTAACTGAAAGGCTTGTCTAGCAGCAATCGCAAAGGGAGAGCAGAGATGATGTGCGACCCTGAGGAAACAGCTTAGCCTTCAAGAGCTGCTCCTGCTCCCATCACTAGTTTTGGTCCAATACCACATCGGAAATGTGTTATGAAATTCAAAGAGGCAGCCGAAACATTTCTAGCTAAACAGTATGTAAACCTAATTTCAACAGGAGACAGAGAAGAAAGTACTGAACTAGCCGAAAGAAAAATTCACTACTCAGTGATTTCAGCCTGGATCCAAATTTCAAGTAAATTTTGTCTGCACTTTCCCAAGACCCCAGCTGTGGCATGTCAAGATCCTATTTTCTGTTTATCTTTTGGACAGCAGCTATAGTACATTTCTGGCTTGGCACCAGTCTAGCAAGGCCAAATACATTTCTTTGTTCAACCAGCAATCACTAGTAAAATGACACAGGAAATAATCAATCAAAACTAACCTGACACCACCCAGAAATCAACCAGATTGGACAGGATAAATGCCATTTTTGTAGTCTTACTGATGCTGTTACATTTAAAAGTAAACTGTGACCTAAAAGGAAACAAAAAGGGTAGTAAAAACCTGAAGTAACTGTAACTCAGTGTGAATTTCAAAAATTTCACTAGCACTTTTTTCAGAATTTTTGTCCTTTTCTAATCTCATAAACTAATCTCATTATAGCTGATGTTCCCAAAACACTCCCAAGGACATTAATAGATGAAACTTAACACAGAAGCAGCGTGTCTGGACAGAAATCACCCAACGTCCCAGTAAGACATTTCTGTTTTATCTCAAAGAAAGGCTCAAAACCTTCTGATCTTCAGAAACTCTTGTTTCTGTAAAGCTTAAAAATAAATAAATAAATAAATATCAGTGTCTTCCTGCACTTTATTGTTCTTTCTCCCTTACCACATGTTAACCAAGGATGTAGTAAATCACCCCTATGCAGTAGGGCAGACATGCAATGCGCATGTGTGATCTTGAAACTTGCTTTTGTCTTCATTTCAGATAACACCAGCTACGGGGAACGTTTTGAGTTTCCAGTTGTGCTACACTCCACACAGTACTGCTGCGCAGAGGGACGACCGTTCCCAAGTACAACCCGCTTGGCAGAACAAAGTCAAAGCATAAAGACACAAATGATATAAGGGCACTTACTGAACCGCTCTAAGGCAAGAAAGGCTTCTCCTACTTGAAAATATTTTTCCAGGAAGCTGGTATACTTTAAGAACTTGCACTGATGTAAGTCTGACCATTGCCTACTCACTGGTTAAGAATTTGCCTTGGCTAAACTTGTTAAATTTAATCTTTCTTGAGGTAGCTGTTATCTTTCATTCTTCTGTGCTACCCATTACTAAACTATCTGTGGAACTTAAAATCTGTGATGCACTTATCTTCAATGCATCCTAGTGAAACACACAAACAAAAAGAAGTACAATTTTCCCCATTTTATTGATGGGTAACAGAGACAAAAGGCACTTAAGCTTGTACCTAGGATCTCAGAAAAACTGGCAGAGTGAGGAAAAGAGCTCCGCTCTTCCAAATTTCAATCTGCCATGGGAAACTTCCCTGCATAAAAGGCTTTTTCTCTATTCTCTAAAAATGCCAATTTACAGTCTGTGAGCAACTCTTTGACAGCAACAGTAAAAGAGCAGGAGAAACGAAACCCAAGATACGTTTCGAGCTTCTTGATATCTAAGAACCTTCCTCCTTATTTGCATGGGGATGGTTTGCAGTGCCAGCAAAATTTCATTATGTTGAATCAAATGGGACTGAGTTTGAAGCAGGTGTTTGACTAGCTTCAGTACCTTATCCAGTGTGATTCGGTGCATCTCTGAGACGATCCTATTTGACTTCAAACGAAGAAGAGCAAATTGGCTACTTGTGGCTGGATCATGCAGATATTCTCAAACACGCTGCGAGGCTTTGCTTTGTTCCTCATTTTGAAGGTGGAAGAGCGTACACTTAGACGATAGAAGCAAGAAGGAAAATTATGTTTAACTTTTAGTTGGAGAAGACAGATGCTGAATTTTTCACAATTGCCTGCAATAATGTGTTTTCAAAAGATTCTAGTCTAAAAGCTGCTCTTTCACTTGCCATATTGTCCCCAGAGACAGGTTTTGCTCATGTCAAGGTTGAGCGATCTCAATATCTGAAATGGCAGCATGATGACAAGCACAGAAGAGAATGAGAAATAAAAGTACTCGCTCTCTGTTTCAATCTCTTTTCATTTGATGCTTGCTGCTGCTGCCACTGAGGCTGAAAGCATTACATTTCTGGTGCAGAACCTCTGGCTGGAGACTCAGAGCAGGTAGTTTTAAGAAAAAAGTTGTTCACTGTTCTTCTGATTGTCAAGAGATACTTCTGCTTTACTAATGGAATCCAGTGCGAGCTTCTTGGAGATTTTCCATGCATGGGAAGATACGGCAACTATCAAAAGAACTTTAACTTTCTTTACTGCAAACTTTAGTCTAGCTGTTACTTTATCTCATTTTACGTCATAGTGACAGTAGTCAAACAAATTAATATTAATGCATAATTGAGATATTTTAAGGATGAGTCCGTAGAAAAGACCATGAGGTAAGTGGATATGTTGCTACTTTGCCATCACAATAAGGTGACGTTAAAAGGTGCAGTAAATGTTGTAAGGAAAAAATAAATCCTAAATAATTTTTCATTATTGCTTGTCTATTGGGGAAAGTCACCACAAAATAAGAAATTTCTATTATAAATTGATTTTGGACAGGTCTGTTGGCTGATCTGCCTCAGCACAAATGCTAAGACCCACAGAATGGAAGCAAGACAACATTCCCCTGTCCTGACTGGCTACAGCCTTTTCTTAAAAACTACACCATTAGCAAACTTACGGGCATAAGGAAGTCACACCGAAGTTTTGGTCGAAAGAGCCAAAGTAGGAGCAGGCTCCTGTGGGGAATGCGCAGAATTAGTAAAAGAAGAACATACCATATTAAGGTTAACGTGAAACCTTGTCTCCCTACACAGCTACGGTGAGCTGGCACAGCTTGGTCAAAATAGGTTATGCTATTAATTACAGCTCTGCTACACATTTGTGCAGGAGTGGATCTCAAGCGTTCAGTTTGAGCCACATCAAACTAAGCTCTTCAAACCTGTTATAGATCCTGCTTCTCAGTGTGGTTAATTAACGGGGGGTGGGGGGAATCTAACTTTTTACCCTCAGTCATTTTGGTTGCAAAGACATTAATAAAAAAAATATCACAGAAATTATATTTAATGATAGGATACTCCTCTCTCTCTCCCAACTCTATCAGAATTAGTCTTGCTCCACCTAGTTTATGGAGTTAATGTTCATACAGCCTGTAGTCCTGGCAAACAGCTCGATAGTTAAATATTTGAGAGAATCATTATGAAAAGTTGAAAATCGTAACCATCATTGTTCTTGATCCTTTAGTAGTGGCATCTAATGATGCCACAACAAGACTTTCTCTCTTGATTTCAAAAGAATGCAGGATCACACCTACTAGCAATAATGTTTTCCTGTTAATTATGCTACGTTTTACATAGCATGAAATGAGGGCTTTTTAATGCTCTGTAAAACAATGGCATCTTTGAATGTGAAACGAACTCAAAATTAAAAATAAAATATTAAAATCTTAACAGCATTCCACACTTCTAATAGATTCTAAATATATTGTAAACTATGTAACATTTACCCCTTATGTTCTAATATATACTATTTTCTGATACATTCTAAACACAATTAAGACATATCTATAGCTCATAATGGGAAATTTTGCTCGCCAGATATGATTCTGCCTTCATAAAACCACATATGCTACTATGCATAGAAACCTCTTGTTAAAATACTGTTGTAATAATCATGTACACAAAAAACCATTAGCACCAGTGCTTTTCTCATTACAGCTAACGGCAAAACCTCATTGATTACAACAGGAGCTCTCTTCAGTGAGCATTTCTGCTTACTTTTACCGCAGGCCAAATTATACCTCTGCAATCTCTGGAACCCTCAGTATTTTCCATTGCCACATGAACAGCTGCTAGCAAGTGCTCAGCCTTTTTCCAAGTGCATGAGTCTCTGCCCATGGCCCCAGCCAGCTCACTCCACGAGGTCACATCTGAAATACGCACGTTCCGCTGTACGAAGTGTCATCTCCCTCCCATCTAATAACTCATCTCAGATTTATACCGACTCAAATGAAAGACGCACTAACACGGAAATTTAGGTGTAAATCTCTCCGCATATACTCATTTTTGGGGTAGTGGATCAATTTAATAAAGATCAGTGACAAGCCTGTTTTTAGCTAAATCAAGATTGATTACTGACATACAAAACAACAATATAGTCACCAGTTTAAACTGGACAATGTTTGTTTTAAACCACGCTTTCTGTTAATTTGATTCAAATCTGTTTTGATTAGGTATCATGGAAGGGCATGGAAGCACAGCAGATGACTCTCGTCAACGCGTAGAGAAACAATGCACGTTGTTTGCCATTTGTCATACGTTTTATGTAAAGATGCTTAAGTTATCGCTCATTATTTTTGTTTTCTATGAGTATGAAGAATGGGATTTTGGGTTGGTTCACGTGTAAATATTGAAGTCCAAAACCTCCTATCTGTCAGCATCATTCCTTTCCAAAAGTGCAAATTGCCCCCTTTTTGTGGTCACTCACTCAGGGAGGATACCCACAATATTATGGTTCATGTAACCAAACACAGCTATACACAAAATTGCGTATATTTTTAAAGTTGTAATGGATCCTGGAGTAAAAACAGTAAAAATATTTTAAAAATCACTCCCCTTAAGGTATTCCTGAATTGAAAAGCTCCTAAGCTTCTAAATAAAAACATGCAAAAAAGATTAACATAAGTTTACAGGGGAACTGCCATTTGGGCTCTCATCCAAGTGGCCATCGGATGGATACAGATGTACACACACAGCCTGTTTCAGATTGTGGTCTGGGTTAACTGCTTTAAAGGAAGATGCGAGGAGCTACCTACATACATGGGAAGCTGTGAAGAAAAACGTGCCTATAATGCTAATTACTTTCCAGGCGCTGACAAACTCTTGGTCATGAAGATCAGTATTTCTCATTTAGTTAGCCCTGTCACGGGAAGGCACTGCTTGTGGCAAATTGCTCTTGAACTCACCTAAGTTATTTTCTCCATTTCTGTGCTAAAGTTTCTGTACTCTTTTCATTTGTTAACCTGAGTGAAATAGCCAACATTTTGCCTTTTGCTGGCACTTCCAGCTTCTTCCAGTTCTCTGTTGATGAAGACAACAATAAGTTCGTTATTACAACAAAGAGATAAAGCGTACGGTCCTTCTTCAGCCCATGCCATCTGCAGATATGGGTCATGATTTATGATGATGCCAGCTGGAGATGCTGAAGGCATCATTAACCAAAAAGGGGGGAAACTCAACATAGCTACAAAACACAACTATAAAGTCCCTTTTAATAAGGTACGTGTTCAGTGTGCCAAGCCAGAACGAGTAATATCAACAAACTTCAGCTACCTTGGAAAGAATCTATTATCATTAACAAAGCCATTAACAGCTTTACCAATGAAGTCTGTAATGACAATGTACCTTGTACAAAGATATTTTTATGTTGTAACCAGATAAGGAGTTGAAGCTATTATCAAATTGACAAGGCTGCTGACATAAAGTACGCAATTATTTTAGTACATCGATGGCTATATTTCTCACATACAGTATTGAAGCACGATAGCTGCTCTTTTCTTTCTGATGCCCGTGTGTGATTCTCATGAGCATTATCATTAACTATGCAGAGCAGCACATAAACCTGTTGGATTCAGTTTGCAAAAGGCTGGGCTCACAGTATTTTGTTATTATTAAGGGATATAGTCTGTACAAATTCATACTTGCCTCGTTTTCTCCCTATTCCATTAGGTGCTTCTGCAGAACCTAGAAAACTCTGCTCAGTTTTCCGCTGTCTCACTGAAATAAGAGCAAGGAGCCTTGGGATACACGATACAGGAAGCCCACTTGTGAAGTTTACTAGCTCCACAGGGATGGCAGGAACGTTAGCACGTACCGACACATTCGTGTATGAAACTGGTGGGAGAAGAATACTGTGAGCAGAACCAAAGTGGGGTGAAAGTTTATCACAGAAGCAGTTTTCCTGTCAGAAATGTCGTTTGGGGAAGTGGTTAATGAGATAAGTACACATCAGTTCCCGACACAAAAAAAGGTAAAGAACTAAATTACTCCAGGAAACAATGGTTAATGTCTTATTTCACAGTGGAATGTATATTTTAATTTTTAATGTGTTCTAGTATTTTATGTGATTTCATTAAATTTTTTGCAGAAGTGTGACCCTGAAGATGGCTATACTGGACGAGAGCAGTAGCCAGACTCTCTAGACAGTACCCTCCCTCCCATGGGGGCAGCTTGTGGGTGCTTATGAAAGAGTATGACCCAGAAAGGGACTTCCTTCCCCATATATTTCTTGCCAAGAACTAATAGCATAAGATCTGCTTGATTTGGAGGTGCATGCAGTTCACATGCTCTTCACTCCCATAAATCCTATAGGAATGAATACATAAATGTAACTTTTTTGCTGTAAAATAAAAAAAAAAAATTAAAAATTCTTCTGTTTGCTTGAAACACAAAAATCTCTTCAGATGGCTCTTATCTCTTATTTTGAGGCGTGGGATAATTTATTTCTATTTGCCTTCTCTACACCATTCATGAATTCAGGGTACTGCATATTCCCCTACAAATTTCTCTTCTCCATTTTGCATCTCAGTAGTTACACACCTCTGCTCATCCTTATTAGAACTAGAAAACTTTCACAAGGCTGAGGGCCTCTGACAAGGCACACAGTACTGAAGACTGTGTTCCAGGAATTTGTACAGTAAATGTTTTCTATTTTCTTTCCTATTTCTTTTCCAAGAATTCCCAACATCTTATTTACCTTTTTAAATACAATAAACATTACACTGTTCAAAAAGTTTTCAGAAAGGTGGTGATAGCTAATAAAATAATAGCTATTAATTGCATTAGCTACACACACATATATTTCTTTTCCCTTTAAATACTGCTTTGTGTTTGCCACCCTACAACTCCCCGTAGCTGGCTTTTAAGTAGATCACCTCAAATAACTTTGGTCACCCCACTTCTTCTCTCTTTTATAGATAATACAGGAATATGCTACCAGCAACTTCCTCCTGGTGGAAAACCAAGCACTTCGTCATCCCCTTTGTTTTCTGTTATTTGGCTCTTAATTCAAAGTGGACTGTTCCTCTCATCCCAGGGCTACTAAACTGCCCTCACAGACCTCACAAAGGACCTTCTTGGACGCTTTATGAAAACCCTAGCATGCACTAATAACTTAGCATCCTTACCTGACGAGGGCTTTGACAGCGTTAACACACGCGGAGGTGTGAGGTACTGACATCCCTTTTACAAAGGTTCTCTCACATCTTCTTTAGTATATTATAGCTACCTGTATGTCTACTAATTGTGTTCTTTATTACGGCTCCTGCTAATTTACCTAGTATGCCAGTCAGACTTACAGTCAATCTGCAGTCAGCCCTGGATCCAAGTTGCAGACATCCCAGCCTCTGTGCCTCTGGTAATGTTCTGAGGAAAAGGTAACGTGCCACATTACTACATAAGCAATTCCATATTTAACGTCCTTTTGAACATGAAGGTAAATAATCTCAGATCCTGGCAATTTTCACTACCGAGACTGGCAGTTTTCTGTAAAAAAAAAAACCCACCTCTTTCATGGCTTCTTCAGATGAAGATCTCTACAATTAATGCCCAGTTTAAAAATAAATAAATAAATAAATAAAAAGGTTACTGCTGGAGGAACTTCTTTGATCACTTTCTCCCCGAATACTGATGCAACCACTACATTTAGCTTTTCAGCAACAGCTTTTATCTTCCCTGACTACTCCCTTTTATACCTGGATCAACAGTCTGCTCCAAACTCTCTCAAAATCCTCCTAGGGTCTGGTGTGCTACACTCAGATTTTGTTAGTAGTTTTCATTTCTCTAACAGGATGCTCCAGTTTCATCTTTAACTAGCAAAAGGTTAGGCTTATTCATAGTGGCTTGCTTGGAAATAATTTCTACTTTGAGAGACTTTTTTTATTTAATTTCTTAATTACTTCTTTTACATTGCTGTGCAATCATGTTGGCTTTTGCAGGTCATTAAAATAAAATAAAATACTATTGCAGTGGATTTGTTTCAACATTTCTGCTTAAAAGAAACACTGTTCTTTATAGAGTATTTCTGTGACCGTTAGATCTTGAAGTAGTACATCTCACTTCAAAATGGCAAGTCACAGCATAGTATGGAATGCCATATCCTGCATTATGCTCATCATGCCATTTATATAAAATGTCATAATATGGCATGAAATAGTGCATTGTTTTATTTTTAATACATAAAATTATTTTATTAAAAAATACAGGTTGACATCTCTTACCTGATTTATTGGATAGCTTGTGATACAAATGACCACCAAATACAAAGAAACCATGTAATACTAGGAGAAAGAAAAACAGATAAGCATTCAGTGTACTAATTAGAGGAGCAGCTATTTTCTGGATATTTCTCTTAGTCTGGAATCATTTGTCTAGGATATTGAAAACAGATGCTCTTTTAATTAGAAGCAGAAAATCTGAGTTTCAGCTAGCAACACCCAAGAGTACGCTTGACTGTATTGGAGATAAAACACAAACTTTACATGAGTTCCACCACCTTCTGTTATGTAAATGTCTGCTTATGTATTCATCTGCTAGATGGCATCAGCTCAGTTGAAACACGTGCATCTTCGTGTGGCTGGGACAGCCTCCCCTTCACGGAGCGAGGACTACTAGGCAATAAAATAGCATGAGCTGTGCTTCTTTAATGTCAGTGGTTGAGACCTGTAGGTTTTTAAACAGAGGATCCTGGATTCTATCCCCAGTGCTGTCTATATGCAATTTAGTTGACTGTTGCCGTCTACGACTCTATATATAGAACCAGATTTATTACTATGGGTATGCTACCAAAAGAGCAGATCCAGCCTGATAGAAGGAAAAATATTAATTCCATTGAGTTCAAAAACATCTCCTGTAGTCTGCTTACCCTTCTCTCTCTTTTATAGCCATGACAGCAGTGATAGATGCCTAAAAAATACCTAAGCCAGAATAAATCTCAGCAGAGAACACAAAATGAAGTGTGACCTCTCAAAAATTTTAATTTTACAACAACAAAAATACAATAGCACCACATTCCAAATGACAACTCCATACACACAAAGAAACCAAGCCCATATGATCACCACAGGTCATTCCATGTCTAAATGTAGGCAGCGAGAATGAGAAGGGAAAAGCACAGCTTTGTTTACAATACTGTCTCCTGAGGTTCACACAGCCATCCCAAAAATAACAGCCAGCAAGTCACAACAAAAAGTGTGGCCTGGATCTTAACTCCTTTTGGCTCTACATAAGGTAAAAGTTAACTACAGCATTTTTATTCCTTCACAGTGCAGGGGTGTCCATGACAACACAATTATTAGGACAATTCTTACCTTCTACATTGTTTTGACTGGCCAAAGTCGCATCTTGTTCACCAAGCATTTCTAAAGGCAGAAATACCCTAACATTTTTACTTTTCCCTGGTTAAAGTCTCAGTTGGAAGCTGAGAGATAAGTGCACAAGAGGTACCCTGTTGGCTTAAGATAACACGATCACGAGACTTGACTAAGCTGCACCAATGAGCTAGTATCTTAAATACTGTGAAAGCCCTAGAATCGCTGATGTCTATCCAAGACTGGTTAGTTCTGATGAAAGGGAAAGACAACTCCTTCTTAAGCCACTTTAGTTACTTTACAGAATGAGAAGAGAAAAAAGAACTAATGGAATAGGGCTTTAATTGGCTTACCAGTGCTAAGGACACCTGCAGTAATTAGCTCACTCCATACACTCTCACTGGATTTGAATTAAAAAGGTTGGGGTGTTTAGATTGTACTGCCATATTGAACATATGTATAATACCCAGACCAGCCTGCAGACCTTGGCCCTAAGCAGATCACAGGACGTCTGAATGCAGACTGTAGCTGCTTGTTACTATAGAGAGGACAGCGTGGGAGGCAAGCAGGAGAGTTTTAAATAGGCTTTAAGACCTAGAAAAAGCCTGAGTCAACTGCAGAGAATAGGGAGAGCGAAGGGAAGGAAAACTGATATAGTGAGATGCACAAGCAGATTGGCAAGACTTGTGACAGTTGGTGTTTTCCTTAGAGCCTCGGCTTTTAGAATTAAGGGACTGGAGAGAGAGACTGATTTAATTTAATATTAAAATATTTCTAGCTCTTGACCAGGTCATTTCAACATTAAATTTGTAATAACCTCTCCGAATTTAAACATCAGTTTAATGAAAATAATGAATCCTTTAGAGAGGGGGAAAAGTGTTCAGGAGAGCTGTCATTTATTGCACTTTAGCTATCAAAAGCTAAAACTTTCTTAGTGTAAACATGCTCTTGTTTTGAGAGTCAGTACTACTTTGACAGAATCACATGGAATTATAAAGGGAACCAGCAAGGTTGTGGAGAGCAGAAGGCTGAAAGGGAATAAGATAAGGAAATACTGCCTTTTCCTTCTGTTGTAGTTGCCTTGGCACGCAGTATTTAAAAGCTAGCTTCAAATTACATAGTGTCATCCAAAGTGAATCTAGAACTCATAGTGGTTGGGGCTACAGATTAGAGGGTGCATTGTATCTGTGTCTTGATCTTGCATGCCAAGACAAAGATGTGTTCTTCCCAAGGAATGATGCAAACTTTTCTATTGTAAAAATCTTTTTCTCTTAGAATTCAGAGAAATGAGTAGCGAATATATCTGTGGTCTCCTGCTGATCCCTACTACAGCTCTAAGGATCCTCAAGCACTCTGCAAATATGAATTCTTTCATTCACACCCGGAGTTGCAAAACTAACCTTATACCTACATTACAGAAGAATAAATGGTGCTTGGGGCATGCTGTACGACAAGCTCAAGGTTACCTAGCAAAGGAGGAGCAGATCTTGGAATAAACCAGGACAAGCCTATAATTCCTGGTCCCTCTTGGCTGGCATTCTTTCCTATTCCTATGCTCGAGTCTGATGACTGTACAGCACTGTAAATACCAGCCAGTCCTTCAGCACAGAAGGACAGGGTTTGCTTTAATGCTATTTTTAGTTAAGCAGATCCCACTTTTAAATCTGCAACGCCTTCATTTTCAATATCGTGATTATGTTTAATGTTCCATAGGAAGATGAGGGGATTAGTATGAATCAGAAAGCACAATGCAGTGTAGGCAGTACCCCGCTGCCTTCTGAAACACCAGCACGGAGCAAGCGGGAGCTTTGGTGGGGGCTTTAACAGGGGAGGAGGCATTAGGCAGCTGGACGTGTCAGCTGGGTGCCTCATCAGGCAGCTGGTGCGAGTGGAAGGTCAAGAGCACATTTACTGTTTACTGAGTTTGTAAATTACTAATTATTCAGCTCACTAAGCAAGGCAGGCTCATTGCCTGCGCGTGATATTCCCCCTCCCATCAAGCCTAAGCGCGTGGAAGAGTAGGAATTCTCAGCTATATTTTGATAGATGGAAGTCATTAAAGTGCCATAATAAAGGGCATAAAGAGCTATAATGGGCAGGTCACTAGTAAGTCTAAGCACACTTCCACGTTTGTCGGAGAACAGGTGTAGAAGATAAAGTCCTGCTGTGCACTGAAAAAAGCAGTACTCTTGTCTCTGCAGAGGGCTTGCGGGTAGCCTTGCTAACCAGGAGAGGGTAAGATGTGGTGTCTTACCAGAGATCTGATCTTACCAGGTACCTTATCAGAGACCTGAGATTGAGTATAACATCATCATGTCTTGGGAAACAACTGAATTTTTTTTTGCCCTCAGATGCCTTTTAGTCTACTTAGATTGGGGCAGACATAAATAAGATTGATCAACAGTCAAAGATGGCTGACGTAAGGATGCTTCACTGGAGGCAGGGAAGGCAGTACCTTCAACTGAATAAACCCAAATGAAAGGAAAACTTGGGGAGAATATACCCAGCTTGTAGCTTGCTGACGCTTAACGCTAGCTAAGTGGCCAAATAGGCATGTCCTCCTCTCCAACAGTTTATCCTTGTACGGGGAAATATCTGCCACAGGAAGAATCAAAACATGATACTTCTGGAATGAATAGGGTTAAAGGATGCAGCTACAGTCTCTAGCCAGTCTTTGGTTGCTGCAATATCTACCAAGACCCTTTAGGAAAAGGGGAAAAAGATTAACCCCTCCCTGTACTTGACTGCTCGGAAAAGAAGGGGAGGGAAGATTAACAAATTAGCAGATCTTCCCGGGATAAAGACAAGGAGGGCAGTTCAGAAAGCTCAAGAAAAGAGGAATTCCAGGTAAAGTCCATGTTCAGGATGGAGGGATGGAAATAAGGGTCAACTCTAGCAGGTGAATGAGACTGTGTGTTTTCCAGAATATTGGAAAACCAGAAGCAAACACTCCAGATGGGAGGCATGGACTTTAAAACAAACAAACAAAAACCCCTAAAATGCTTACTTCAGTGGAGAAAAACAACACAGTAATTAAAAGCAGCCATTAAATCCAACAGAGAAACTATGAATAAACTGTATTGGTTCAGAAAAAGTTCTACACCAAGACACTTCCAAGCAAGTCACTCAATCTATACATGTCACTAGAAGCCAGGCTTTACAGACAGCATTCAGACACTGGAAGCAGGGGAAGTGAAGCGATGCGCTGGCGGGAGGGAGGTGAAGAGCCTTCTGCTAGGTATGGCAACAGGAGCTGGGTTTTGTGTTGGCAACTTTCATTTTTTTAATTCTGGCTGTGCATCAGAAAGGGGATATACACCTGAGATGAGATGGCTTTGAAATTACAACACTACGTGGCACTTTTTTTTTTTTCTCCTTTCCTCATTTTTAGAGTTGGGCTACTTTTTTTACGGACTTCCATGGAAAGATGCATTTCAAGACTTATTCAATCACAGCTTGATTTTCAGATCCTGCTTTACCCTAAAATGCATGAAATTGGACCTGACATTTTGAAAGATCTGTGTCAAAAGGAAGAGGCACTACCAGCTTCTCAAAGCATTTCATGCAGCTCAAGACTCCATGGATAGATCCTTACACCAAGGCTCTGCCAAACACTATTTCAGTCTTGCTGCATATATATAATGCATATACAGATACTGTTTTAGAGTATATGCAAAGCTGTTCCTCTAAGCCTTCTCAATATAATTTATAACATTAATGTGCATCGTGGATTTTTTTTTGTATAGGTGCCGTTGCAAGTTACGATCTCACGTCAATACCAGGTTTCCTACAATGGCTCTATGGTAGGTAACCTCAGCAAAGTTGGAACAGCCCTGGAGGACTCGGGCTTTTAAGAACACTTGAAAAACCAATCAGTCATGATGACACGCTGAGTAGTACATACACAGTACTCTGAAAGTGTTGTTCATACTAAATCATAGTATACTCCAGAGGTAGCTGCACACAGGTCAGTGGGGCATTAACTCAGTGTGGGAGCTGACTTTTAAGTGGCTTGAAGAAAGAGGAGGGAGGGCAGTGGCTCACATACTATCTAATTAGAGAAAAGTTTTCTTTTAACTGTAACTTTAAAAGCTGTCAAGTTATAAAAGAAATAAAATTCCCATGAAATGACTAAAGAGACCTATGGGACAAATTAAACTGGCAGAACTACTGTGGAGTATAATGCAAACAGCAGAGGCAGAAAGGCAGGCAACTATATCCTATATGCAAGTATGGCTAGAAACTGCTTCTCCCTTGCTTTCGTCTTCTCCCAAACAGAAAAGGGCTGTAGAGAGATCCAGGGAAAATCTAGACAAGGATAAACGTCACACTTACCACGCAGCTTCCGTATACACCCAAGTCTGAGCAGTATCTTGAGTCCCTTGTGCATTTCACTTTTGTTCCTTTCTGAAATAAATTTCATCTCAGTTTGCCTTTTGAACTTAATAGAATAATCAAGAAGTGACACTTAGAAGTGAAAAGCAGATTTAGAGATCCTGAGGCTGTTGAATAACATGATTATGGATCTTCAGTTGTTGGAAGGAGCAGCAAAATGTGATGGGTTAAGTTGCAATGATTTTAGCACATCTTTTCAGCAAATTATATATACGTGCTATAGTTTTGCTCTGTTTTCTACAGAGGAACGAGTCACTTTCATCACAGACTGGGAGCTTCTTTTGAAAAAGAAGGGCAGCAGTGACATTCGGAGTTTGCATGAACTGCTAGTGACCCCCTTGGCCATTTTGTCAGTGCTCTGCTGCACTCTGAGCCTCACCCATCCCCAAGCTGAGCTTTCAAAGGTCCATTAGAAATCAACTGCAAAATAATTACCGCAGTGCTTTGCTCCAGGTCTAACTTGGAAAGTGCTAAGTCATCAGCTCTACAAGCCATAAATTATCAGTTCTGGTCAGTCTCAATGAAAAAATATGAAAGCCACAGCTTCTTGAAAGCACATCTAGACATAGCTTAAATCCAGTCCAATTAAAATAAAAACACATGATGAAAATGTGTAATGCTCTCTCCAGCGGTTTGCAGTGCCTTTAGCACAAAGGGGAAGCCGATAAGGATGGCTTTGAGACTGAACAGCGCTCATCCCATCCTGGGTATTTTGGTTTTGGCCTAAACCTGGTCTGAAAAGCAGGGAAGACTTTTATGGTGGAACTTTTCCATATTCTTACAATAAAGATAATCTTGAGCGCTTTCCTTTTCAGAGTTCCATCCCCCCTCTCTTTATGTCTGACTACAAGGAAAAAGTAACATTTAGACATAGGACTAATGACCCAGGAGATAAACGTACTGGAAAAAATATTCTGTTTATGAATTGCCATTGGACATTTAACAATTCGCACATTTACTAATACTAAGTAATTTCTGCAATAAGTTTTTGGCCTAAATACTCCGAGCAATTTAAATTTTTATGAAACCCTAGCCTTGCAGAGCACTTGATAAATAGCTCATGTGAGCTGTTTCCATTACTTTGAGTGAAAGCAGGCTCCTTTTGCAAATAGTTGTGTCTTAGAGTTCAACATTTGCCTTCTTTAAATACTTTACTTTTATTTGTCTAAGATTAGCTGTTTCACAAACATCCTTTGCCATAGATTTCTTCAAACCTCTTTGCTAAAATACTCTGTTAAGATGAGAATACTGGTCATAGATAAAATTCTCCTTTTTCTTAAAACAGAGACAAAATGTACTTTCAGTTATTTGTTCAGCTGTGTTAATAGGATATTAATCAAACAACTAAGAAACATTTATCCAGTTACTGTGCAGACTCTGGTACTGCTGCATTTCAGTACCTCACAATCTCGTCCAGAAAATGTTTCTATGCAGAAAGGATGCACTGATGCTCCCATTTTATAACCTAAGAGCAAGGCCTGGAGAGACTACACAGCCTTCTAGGGATCACCCAGAGCTTTTTACAGAAAGGAAAACACAGCCATGGACACCTCTGCAATACCTCTTCTTTCCTAAGAAAAAATAAAAACTATTTTACTGATTGATCCTCTCCAACCAGCACCCCTCAACTATTTTTTTTCTTTTTTGTCAAAAAATAGCCATATAAACAGAGTGTAAATGGTAAACCATCAGTAGGGAGGCTGGTGTGGTATTTAAAAAACAAAAAAACCAACACGGATTAACAGGAAACATGCAATTCATATACTAAATAGGGTCCCAGCCAGACCGAAATCTTGGGTCAAAGTCATCAAAATGGAAGCAACTAAAAAAGCAGATTACTATATCATACTCCATATTTTAAAGTTGGGTCAAAACTGTTAAACACAGACTATAGCGTCCTACATGCGATGTATACAAACGCTTGAAAGGACGAACAGGAGGAGCCAGGAACACCCTCTGACACTTTAGAAGCCTGGCGGCAGGGGGCTCTGGGCTTCTGGGTGACAACTGCCCAGAGTGGAAAACAAGACCTGGATAGGACAGAGCAGATGCTTCAAAAGGGGTGTTCAAACCTGAGAAAGGGAACCGTTTAAAGCTCATCAGAAAAAAGAAAAAGTGCTAAATGTCTGGGTGACTCCTTGAACTAAACTCCCTGTTGGAGTTAAGCCCTTCTGCTCTGCAGGGTCTGGCTTACTCTGCTTCAGTCCAAGCATCAAGTATTGTCACCCCGGGGTAAACTCTCTAACTGTCCTTTGAAAGAGCTGAGCAGGCCTTGCTGTCTTCCCATTACAACAAGGTTGCTAAGGTAGAAGATGAAGTCGTGTTTCCTGCGCCACAGCAATTAAGGATTGTCATCCTGGAAATGGGAACCCTCGGTCCTGTAAGCACCTGACGGGAGAGGTGGGGGCTCAAAGCTGCATCTCCGGTTCCCTGGAAGGTTGCAGGGTAATAGCTGAGAAGGGTCTGCAGAAAGGAACAGACAAGCAACAGCGTTCTGAATGGCACTCAGAGAGCACTGATGCTGTCAGAGGCTTTGAGGAATATTCCAGGCACGAGTCTTTGTTTTAGTCTCTCCGACACTTTGTCTAGTTTCTGAATCCCAGTGGTACTGAGGTAGGATGTATTTTGGCACACCATGAAAAATCCCAAACTATTGTGAAAGATTTACTTAGATAACTTCCCATAAAAAATGCAAGAGTCTTTACAAGTATCCCATTTACTTCTAACTTTCAAGTTAAAAAAAATCACGAATGCTTTAACTAGCTAAATATTTATAATAGCTTGTCTTATGCATGCAATGCATAATGCCTTCCAAGTACTTTAACAAGCTAGAAATAGAGAAACATTCAAAGCTGAAAGAGCCATATTTGGGGTGAAAAATGGAAATTGTTTAAAAACACCACCATCAGTTAGAAGAGAAATGACATATTTTAACGTATGGGCTATTTCAAGTCAGGCAGCCTGTAAGTATTATAGTTAGAATTTGGCCAGAATATCAGTCCAGGATATCATACTTGCAGAAGAGAACAGCTGTCAGTACTACAAGTAAATAAGCAATAGGAGCCCTCCGAAGAAAGAGACATCTGCACCTATGGCCAGCCTGGAGCCTGAGCTCAGGAGTGACCTGTGTACAGCACTTCTGGTGCTCCTTCCTGCAATGTCCTGGGTTTCCTGGTGAGGAAGCATCCTCCGAAATACATATTTACTGTCCAAAATCACATGCAAGATGCCCAAGGCACGCAGTGTAATTGTATTAATTTGTCTTACAAAGTTCTCGTTACGTGAATGGTCTTCATTTACTGTAGGTTTTCCCTCACACAAGCAGCAACGCTGACTTTTGTGCCACTTGGATTTCCTCCCCGAACGCCACAGCGCGCTGATAGCCAGGCTCCTGCAGGCAAAGTGCCAGCACAACAGCCACGTCAACAGGTGAAAGCCCTGGGCTCCTTCCAGTGCACGCCTGTATCTTCTGCAGATGTAAAACATCTTTGTGAGAAATTCATGATGCTGGCAGAAACAGCCAAAAGATGTGTATTCCAGCGATGCTACAGCCGTCAATATCGTCACTTGACAGCAGTGTGCAGACCTGACCTCAGCCTTCGCTGCTTTGGGTACTCTTTGAAAATCAACTCCCACTTTCTCCCATGTCACAAAATGCTATTTTCTTTACTGGGAAACACTGAAGGGGCACACATTTGCTCTGCAATCAATAAATTTCTCTTTAGAGGCAAAACTTTGGGTAGACAGACACACAGCTAATTGCCTTAAGTGCTTGAAAATTTGCACTAAATACATTTATATATATTCCATTAGCCAATTTTCTGTAGCTTAGCTATTTGAAATTGTTACGTGTGTCCGCAAAATGCAAAGTTTTATTCCCTGTAAATCAGAAATTGCATTGTGGCACTTGCACGCTTTGTTTTCCCCTGCTTTTAAAGTCTGTTTGCCAAATGCGGTATTTTTATCCGCTGGAATTTTGTGACAGATGGTGGGCGCAGACTGATAGTAAGGCATTTTCACAAGCAATGAAAATGCATTTGACCATTCTTAGAGGCTCCTAAAGAACTCCAACCAGCAAGGCAGGGAGGAGAGCAGGGGGAGCTGCTGCTTCTCTCATGTCACTTCGATGTTGAAGCTCAGCTGGATGCTGCAAAGCACCGAATGTTCTCTGACCAACGAATAACAGTATTTTGTGTCCCAGTTGCTGTTTTGGCAGCTCCAGACCAGCCCCTTTCACCAGATACACATGCTATCTAAAAGTTGTTACATTAACATTTTCTTCCACATACAGCAATTCTATAAATTTTCCTATTCGGGCTGCATAGGGGCCACAAAGGAGACCACAGCCTCTTTCTACAAGGTGTTATGCAAAACTATAGATCAAAGCGACAGCCTGAAGTCAACAAGACCGGCAAGGAAACGTAAGTGGTATCATTCTTCACCCAAGTGAGACAGAGAATGTCAGTCCTTTGGGGTGAGTCTACATAGTCTATATGACCCAGGAAGAAAATGCATTAAAGAAGATAAAGAAGATATATACAACTTGGGGTAAAGTTTCTCAAGCTGGGGTAGATTTATGCCAGTTTACGGATATTATGTCCGTAACAGTTTACTTGTTTCCCTTCAAGTCTGCCAAGATTTTCATGGCTACCTAATGTCAAACCAGACTGACTTGCCTAGGATTATAACAGAAAGGCAGCATTTCCCAAAAACGGGAGACAATTTTCTGAGTCCCCACCTAGTAGCTTATCATCACTTCCTTTCTTATTTCTGCACCTTCCAACACCACAGTACATTGAACGCAACCTCAGCTTTGAATAGAAATATATCAGTTATATACAGAGGCAACAGCAGTCTGTAAGCGACTACCCTTCCTCCTCCTAGTCACAATACACATCAAGGTGGAAGAAAAGTGACCATTTCAAAACCATGTGGCTGGTAGGAGAATTTCCCATTATATAAACATGCTATATACGTACAGCTATAGGTGAGCATTTCTTTGGAAGCACACCCCTGACATCCCTTGCAATCTTCATCCCAAGCTAGTGTAGCTTCTTGTTCATGCAAGTCTCAGTATATTCACTGAATCTCACTCAGTTAAAATAGAAAGGCAGCTACTATGCCAAAAGGAGATGTTCTGAACTGCTCCCAGCTGGGAGTCTCATTTTATGCAGCTTACAGAAAGGCTTCTGAAAAGCAGCACATTAACGCAAAACACAAATGGTAACTGAACAGGATACAATGAGACCGTTCTCACAAATGTCTCATCAATAAACATCATAAAAGACTTGCGTCAAGAAATAGTACTCCATCTACCAGTATATGCAAACCATAGTAAATAATGAAAACATAAATAGGAGAGCAATAAGGAAGGCAGGCAGGGAGCACAAACGATATCATCGAAACACAAATAAAGCAGCAAGGTTACTGGTGAAAACAGAGGGTATTGTCTATAAGGGAAATTGTGCATATCTTTCTGCTACAAGAGAGATTAGTACTGGGGTGAAGAGTAAAGTGCATGGATTCATCCCTGCATCAAGATGCTGGAGTTAAGAGAACTGAGTCCTTTGTGTTTGGAAAGAGTCACTTGGGAAAAATAATTTGAATTTATTTTTAATTGAAGTACTTGCACACCTCACATGGCAATGTGAAAAATCTCATCAGAATTCAAGGAGCTTTTGTTTCTGCAGCGTAACTCACTTCAAAATGCCTCTGTTCGTGAATGAGTGTATCCATACTGTCCATCTTGGTTTGCATAATCAACGTTAAATTCACCTGACTAGATTAACTGTCTGAAGCATCTCCCTACAGACAGGCAGTAAATGAGAAAGGGCGAAGAGATGCACCAAAGATGAAGAAAAGAACAGGACAGACAAGGCTATAAGGCTCACTTTATCTTGTGCTGCAGGCAAGGCTTGCCTCTAAAGGTATCGGGTAAGTACAAACGCAGTCTTAAATCCATCCAACAAATGCACAAACCGCATTTGCACAGAAAATGAATAAGCTAGCATTCACATGAAAAAGTTATTGAGAAATTAAGTTAAAGATAAAAATTGGAATCTCTTTACTCTTGAGTTCTTAAAGCGCATGCCTTTTCTTTAATTAGAAGCAAGCATCCATGTACGAAATGCAACCTTGTAACTTTTAATAGCTGAAGCATAAGCATAATTAGTTGTGATGGAAACTCCAGATGAAATGCTCTCATCTCTTGACCTTGGAGTCACCATGTTTCTCTCTAGCTGTAATTAATACCCTTGGATTGGGAGGGCAATGACTTTGTAGGGAAAGTCAGTAAATACAGGCACTCTAAAATCCTTCATATTGTCCTAAGTGCCACGGGTCGAGCCTGTGTTGAAGGCTGCTGCACGCCAGCAGCTGGGCAGACGGCACTTCACCTTTCCAGAGGCAAAGGATCGACCACGGAAGTTCAGTGGGGTGCACACCCCCTTTTCAAGCACAGTGAGGACAGCACTGGAGAGTTGACCCTGTAGTGATCTGCACAGCGGCATGCAGCTCCTAGTCGTGGACGCCCTCCCGTCATTAATGAAAGGGGTGGGATATCGCCACTTAGCACTTGTTGGAAAGGAAGGCTGTAATTTCACTGCATTTCAGCTCTCCTGCACGTAAAACTAGAGCTACCAAGAGGCTGCATAACAAAGACTAATCTTCTGGTACCAAAGGGTAGATCAGAATCGGCTGCATTAACAAACCAAGCACTCATGTGGTCCAGACCTTTCTCCTTCAAATTGCTCCCTTCGTTGTACAAGTTTCACAAAAGGAAAAAGCAAGCAGTCTAAATGAAAAATGTTTACGTCTAGTTGCAGAGGAAGATTTATGTCCATCTCTGCCCTTCATCAGGTTAAAACTGACTGATGGCTCCTCCAACTCTGGCTGAAGCCCACAGCAATAGCCATTATGTGGACTGCCCAGCATTATACTTGTACAAAGTCAACTTTACCCCCTCAAAAAAAAAACAAACCCCAAACCCAAGAGCACCAAATTTCTCTTTCACAGTCTCTCTACATTTAAAAAAACCCAAAACAAAACATGTTTGTGCCCTAACCTCCCTTTCATCAAAGGTGAGAACTGAGGATTGTCGAGCTACTAAACAATGGCAAAAGGCAGCAACAAGTTCTGCCTTTGAGCTGCAGGAGAAACTCTATTGCCTTCAGTGGCACTGGAGCAGGAGCTCAAAGTCTGTCCTGGAAGACCAGAAGAAATAGGAACAGAATGATGTGAGGAGTAAACTCAGAGAAATGCTGATTGTGAGATACTGAAATGTTATTTCCTGGAGCAATTATTTGCCTCAGTGAGTGCAACTGAATGCAGCTGCAGTGAGGCAGTTTGACACTTTACACAGCACTGTGTAGCAGAGTTCTCCTGTTAGCTACACACTCAGAGTAATGTGCCTCTCCTCTTTATGGCATCACTTAGAGTATTATATTAGTCATTTTTTAAAAATCCCTTATGATTTCTTAAAAATTGGTCTCTCTCTGTCTCTCAGTTTCCTATCTGTAAAACAAGATACAGTTTCCTATCTGTAAAGCATCTGTAAAAAGATGTTAAACTGCATAAAAAGGACTCTCTAATCTTCTGGAATAAAACACAGGCTCTCCAAGAACCAAAGGCACTCAAAAGAAAAAATTGCCCCTGCAATCACATCCGGTAATTTAGTGCTCTGCCTCTCACAGATCACTTCACTGTTGAAGGGTTTGTTTTAATTATTTTCCTGTTTGAAGTAACGGCTAACCATTTACTGACCTTCCTCCCTCATTCCCTCTCTGTATTGCTAGATTTTGTACAAACAGGCGAGCCACTTGTAAAATCCAGGTAATTAAAACAGTTTTGCAGTATGTCCAGGTCTCAGAGCAAATGAAAAAAGAGAAGTTAGCAAACAGGGGCTCTGGGGCCTCCAGCTGGATGAGGACAGAAGCAAGAAACACAGCCAGCGTCTCGGTCCCTTAGAAATCAGTAACCCAACCCATGCAGAGCAAGCACACGGCAGGCAGAGCTGGACCGCGGCCATGCTCCTACTCGCGGCCAGAGCAAGACCGTTTCTCATGCCCTTTGATGGTAGAGGTTAGCACTGGCAACACGGCACAGATCACTTCAAAACCTGTACGCAGAGGTGCCTGTAACTTGAATAAAGAAATTTAGAAGAGAAAGGTCACGGTCCAATGCGTGGATCGCAAAAGGAAAGACACGTAGCAACTTCTCGTGAGGTGCTGGGACAATTTGCATACGCTGCGTACAAGACAGCAACACATGGCAGAGGAGTCTGTTGACAAGTTAATGACTGTATTACTTACCTTGGTGCCTAAACAAAAGAAATATGCAAATCTGTATTTTTTTTCAAGTAAGGGGAAGTTCTGGACATCTAACTTTGGAAGCTGGTACCTAAAATTTCCATCCATCAGTGGGGGGAAAAAAATGCTGTTATCGCTGAATTCTGGACCTCTAAAATTTAAAGCTCAAAGTCAACATAACTAGATACCGGTATTCCAACTACCTGTGTCTTAGAGGGCTTCCTCCACAAATTTGTATGCATATACCTTAAAGGATTGTAGAGAGCTCTAAATGTCATAAAAGGGAAGTGCTACTCATGCTGTACATATGTTTCCATACTGAGAAAAGTGTTGTATCTGTGAAGGCTTGTACAACAGTGACTTCTGCTGTGAAAGCCTCGTCAAACCAGCATATCAGTTATTAAGGTTAAAACTTCCTGGTATTGCTCCGATTACTCAATATACTTAATATGCTTTAAATAGAACTTAACAATATGCTTCTGGCAGGAGCATTTAAAATGTGAGAGGCCTCAGTTCCTGTTCTTGTTCCTATAGCAAGGGGTAAAGTTTCTATTTTACTGGAACAAGGACAGAGACATAAAAATCAAACTGTTTATTCACTAGTCCCAAAATGAGAATAAAATGTTTTCAGTATCAGGAAATTCTGAACACTTAATTTTGAACACAGGTGGATTCAGAAGAGTTTTCAGGACTTACATCTGACATCTTGATCTGATGCCATTGCATCTTACCAGAGTTAAAAGCAAAGGCAGTTTTAGTGAACTTCTATTATGCCTGCATCCTATAAACACTTAAGGATTTTCTTTCCAGGGAAGAGTGCAACAACACATTTAACAGCCTTTGCCTCCAAGAAAAAACAGAATATAATAAAGTAATAGGCTTTGGAGATTTGAAGAAGTTGGTTTGGTTTTCATTTTAAAAAAAATCAAGTGGTTTCAAGAAAGAGCTTTACCTATGATAAAAGAGCCCATAAATCCTCCCAAATTTTAACACAGTTATCTTCTGGAAAAACAATTACTAATGAAGAAAAACCATCTGTTGCCCATAAATTAGAGTTAAATGTCCATAGGAAAATATTTATTTGACTAAACAAAAGAACTGTCTGCACCCCTCTGTGTCTAAAGCCAATTTCCTTACTCTTGTATTCACAAATAGGTGGAAAATAACTCTCTGCACAGGCTATACACATGGAGTTAGTCAGCATAAACTGTCACAAAGGCTTTCCATTTTAAGTCATACCTTTTATTAAGTAGGACTTGACGCCGAGCCAGCCAGCCTGATGCTCTCTCATGCTTTTTGCCTACTTTAGAGACTAGATTATTATTGTCTGGTCAAAACTAAAGGTCTCTGGCCATACAAGGCTTCGAATGCCTTCATCAATTTAGAGTGATTGTTACAAAATAGCCCATAATAGGTGTTTGGATTTAACACACTAGAAATGTTGGATTTACAGCTAAGAAATATGCAATACTTATCAATCCACCATTATTTGAACTCCATTGTGTGCATTATGCAGCATACGTGATTTTAAGATTCAGTCACTTTGTTTTTTCATGCCATGCGTGGCAGCTGTTGATTTACAGTCATCACTAAGGCTGCAAGTTCTCACCACTGATTTTGCTAATACTTTCTGTCTAATGGAAAAAATTGTCAGAGAATACATATTCTTTTATTTTCTAAAACCTAAGCATGATTGTCTGGTTTGGTTTTTTGGTTACTTAAGTACTTTATGATTTACAAAAAAGAAGAGAAGAATTTTCTGCCGGGCTTGTGACCTTGAGGACGATAGTTTAAAACTCTGCTCTTAATCTTGCAAGAAAAAACAATCAGTGCTATATGCAGCATAAAATGACTGTAAACGAGACATTGTAACTATAAAAATAAATAGAGTGTCAGAGATAATGTTTGATGTGTCCGTTTGCATCAACAGAGAGTTTCTCAGATTTTAAAAGAACAATTTGATAAATGCAAGTCATCTTTCATGTATTAGTGTTTCTGCTGAAGAAACTAATCTGTTGTAGTTTTTGTACTGGCCATATTAACATACTGGAAAAAGAAAGATTTCGTCTCTTTCACACACCATAAATATTTTTTTCCCTCTAATTGTTACATTCTGTACTACCCACAGTAAAAATCCCCAAACAAAATTTTTGACGATAAGTAATTTTATAGTATAACTCCTGAGTTGAGTAGCTGGCTTGAGACAGCTTTTAAAGGGTCTTTTCTTTTTCAGAAGTCACTGAACATTTTCCTGGAAATAGTGAACAACAGCCTTCCTTTTGCTGAAACAATGCTTCATTTTGTTGTTTATCAAATGAAATATTCTATTCCATTCCAATTCATTTACATTTTCCAAATATAACTTTCAGGCTTAAAACACCTTTTTAATGTAGGTATATTAAAAATCAAACACAAGGCTAAATAATTGAAGACGAGTACATCAGGGTTGGTGGGTTGGTTTTTTGTTGTTTGGGTTTTTTTAATGTAACCTATCAGCTTAAATCTACACAATTTTGTCATTTTTCTGTTTCACATTGACTAACACACCATGTATTGGTACTTACCTGTACCACCACTGATTGTTCAGGAAGTGTTCTTGGTACGTGTAGTATTTGCAGAATTTGATTTTTAAAACAAAACAAAACAAAACCAAACCGCAAAAGAAAGCAAAGCACCACACTCAGAAAGCACAGGAATATATACTCAAAGGGGAATCCCACATTGGATAGGTTAGCTGACCTAACTTTTCTTCCCATGGAGGAACAGGACACTTTGCTTTGGAGTGACTATAGAACCATGAATTCACATCATCGAGCAGGACAACTCAATGGGTTATGATGGAACAAACCCTTATTTAAACAAAGAACACATCCAATAAGTAGTGAGGGGCAACAAAAAGCCATAAAAACTAAATCATTGAAATAGATCAGGTTTACATCTGGCACACCTCTGGATTAAAGACCTCCTTTAAGAATTCAATGGAAAAATAGCAAACTGTCTCTGTTTTAAAGAGCAAGATAAGACTGTGGCAGAGTTAGGAACTTTCTGTAAATAGATTTTTCCTTGCTCCAATAAATTTCATTGTTCCATGCTAGGAGAAAGAAGCTCTGTTCCTTTACCAACGCTATTTTTAATGCCGGGAAAGCAACATTTCCATTTGTTCATGTGGTAGTAGACTTCAGCTATTCAAAGTAGCTCCATTCAATCTAGAAAAGGTGCAGAGAAGAGGTAGCAGGAACAAAGAACCTACCATTTAAGTCTAAGAGGTAAGCTTGTTTAGCCTAGGAAAATAAAAGCTGAAAGTGCTCTGCATCGTGAAGTACATATACTGAGGCAGAGAGGTTAAAACACCATTCAGGTGCCACAGATGCATTTGGTCGGGACATCAGATGATTTCTAAAATAAGGGAGTTCGATTTTCAAAGTCTTGTTATCAGAACACTGAGAGCAAGAAAGAAAATTACTTTCAAGCTCCGGCTTGATTGTTTCACAAAAGGATTTCTGTTTCTGAGTAGCTCTTGCTGCAGGCAAGAGAACTGAAAAGGATTTTAAGGGCCCATGACTTCCAACATCCAACACTGGTTTGTTGTTGCTCTTGTTCTCTCCATCATATTGTGTACTACAGACTGCCTACATCTTCAAATGACTGACAGTACAGACGGTGTACAATAAAAATTGGGCTTTAGTGCACCAGTAGGGTGGGAAAGAAGCAAGAGAAATATGGCTACTTCTGGTGAGTTTCAACATTTCAGAACTCTTTTATAAACTGACCTCTTGTAACTTCAGTAACATCCTAAGTTATAGCAAAAAGGTTAAAATTAGAATAACGATAGTTTATTTCTAGTGAAGGTCAAGCACCGTTTGTGGTTCTCGGTAGTTTGTAGCAAGTCAGTTCAGCTACACTTCTGCATACCTTACCAGCGCTGTGTTATCACAGAATCAGAACAGTGCAGAGGGAAATCCAAATTAATTCAAAGACTGCAGACTCTGTAAGCCAGCAGAGGTCATAAAATCCTAAGGCAGGTGTGCGGACTTTCTCAAGTCGTCTTCTGTTGCTTACCAAGTAGGTTCTTTTACGAATGTACTGCTGACACTGCTGGAAACATAGTAAGGCATCACTTTCAGAAACTGCAGACGTGGAATTCTTTACTAAAACGTTATCTGAAATTGCAGGCTGCTGAATGCTGGAGTGGATCAGCCGTTGCTGTTCACAAGATCATCAACAGCGAGTATAACAAGCGTCTAGAATCAAATCAGTAATTAATACACGACTGCATAGTATGCTTTATGAAACAAACAGACTTTACATAATGTCCCAAAATACTTTAGCATTAGATAACAGGGCGAGGAAGAGAGAGATTAGGTTGCATCAGCAACAGAAAAAATATCTTTGAGAGTTTCATGTGCAAGGAGTTGCGGAGCAATGACACAAGTGAAGCATGAAACAAGGAAATGGGGCAATGGATGGGAGACACACCTTGAAAGAAGATTTATCTACTAATGGCAGCAAGACTATAAAGCAAAGGGAAACTAAAGCTGAATATAACAGTAAAAGAAGGGGAAGGCTGGCGATGTATCCATATTGTAATTCTCACATAAACTAGAATCTCACTCCTATTCTGAGAAAAACTTCGTGGAGCACTTGCCAAAACCACACATCTGTATAAGGTTACATAGCAGAAGAGGGACAACTGGAAGGAAAAAATGCAGCAGCAATTACTGATCAGAAACTCCAGTGCAGCTCTGGAAGGCACAGAACTGCCACTGTGCAGCCAGGCTGGAAGCATCTCACTAGGGTTAACTCATGCAAAGACGGAAGCATGATGAAGTATCCCATGGAGCAGCACAGCTGTGGACTGAATGCAGCCAACGCAGCCCCAACACTTCCTTACTCCATGCTGTGAGAAGCCAACTCTGATCACATCCTGCGCAGGACAACAAAGCAGTATCAGCATCAGGTAGGAATTCCAGAGTATCTCGGAGTTCCAATCTTGCAGCTCTGAGGAAAAGTCTGCCATACAAGGCCAGGAGGAGGGGTACGATATGCAATTGATTTTTACAACCTCATTTGAATTATTTTGCAGCTGTAAAATAGTCACTCTGGCACAAAATATGCCATACCACCCTGAAAAATGAATTCTAAATAATTGATCTGCAAATCAGTCAGAGCAGGTCTCAACAGATCACACTATAATTGCAGCTATTAAACATGCATTTTTTACTACAGTACAAGTCAGGCTGTAAGAGTATGAGTACTCATTTTAGAGTTAGAAACACATTGGCAGCTAGAAGCTCTACAAGGCCACACAGTTCGGCCAACCCCAGATAAAAGCGATACACGTTTGCCACCACAGGCCCAACCTTGAGGGTTGCTGAGGACATGCAGCTTGTATCACTGTCCTGGAATTCAGCTCCATGTGTTTGGTTTCTTTAGTAATTGCACTTACTCATCTTTGCATCACAAACCTAATTGTTACTATAATGATACGAGCAATTGCTGGCACTCTCAAATCATGTCTTCGCAGAAGAGAACAAGTTTCTGTCTCTTACCTTAGGATTTTTTGGCTGACTCCACTGGAATTATCCTCTCAAAATGCTCTAACAGTTATTTTCATCACAGAACTATAAAAGACTTACAATTGCATTTAGACCCCTTGCACATATTTAGATGAAGCAATGTATTTTCAGTCTTTAATTGCTTAGACTAGCCAAACATCAGACAGGCTGAAACTTAAAACCCTTCATTTGTCACAGGTAGGCCACAAATATTATCTTAATTAGGTTAAACAATTAGATTACTTGAGCATCTAAATGCTAAGCTCAAATACTAAGCATTTGTGGAACAGACAGATTTGGCAAATGAAGGAATTATGATGATTTTAATTGATTGGCATTATTGCTAATGAGATAAGATGAATCTGCAGCAAAACCAGATGCAAAAGTTGTGGGAAAAGGGTCACTTCCTCCGAAGATCAAAGTCACCATCTTCAGCAAGCCGATCATCCCCTGCCTTCAGAGGAAGGGCAGAGGCAAGATTACATAAGAAATGTCATTCACATTTGCACTGAAAAAATTTTAAAAGAAAAAAGCCATTGCAAATTTAAGTGAAATTTTATCAAGAAACAATTTTTTTTTTCAAGTTGTTGAAAGTATTTAATGTTTTGACAGACTTGTTTCTAATTTTGGAGACATCAATGTATTGTTAAATATGCAGTATGTACATAGATTAAGAGTAAACTGCTGTCTCTGTTTTCTGAATTTTTTAATAGATCTTTAGGAAGATAGGAAGGATGCAAACCTATAAGAAAGTCCAAATTGGACACTTAGGAAGTGGGCTTTGAGGGGCAAGGGGGTTGTTTTGGTTTTTGCGTTGGGGTTTGGGGGGGTGGTGTTTGGTTTTAGGTTGTTTGTTTTGCAGAAGAAGTATTCTAGCTCTTGGACATTCTCTTTATACTGTGAACAAGGAAAGAGTCATAAATCAAGATACCATATCTCTGAAAGCTTCCTCAGCCACTGGTGTTATTTCCTTCAATATGATGGACACAGAAAATAACCCAGTGAAGACACACATCTAGCATGTAATGTACTGTTAATATAACATAGCAATGACAGATAATTCACCATAGTATCAAGTGACTAGGTTACATAGTACACAGATTTTGGTGATTTGCTTCTTAAAACAATTATTATATCTCTGCCATTTTCCCTCCTACATTTTTAGAAAAAAGACACATTTTTAAAACTTGTGTGTGTTAAAAAAAATCATCTTGGATTTCATACTATACGCACGGGGGGAAAAAACCCCAAAACTTTACTACACCTTTAACAGGTGCATTTCATAGAGGAAAATTAATTACTTGAATAAGTAGTTCTACTGAAATCAGAATACCTTTAATAGTCCCCACTGTTTTTAAACTAAGTTACAAGATGAAATAAATATAAAACACAAAAAAAAATCAAAACTTTTTCTGTACTGGAGGTTTAAAAAGATAACTTTTTTAATACTGTTCAGTTTCCACTGCAGGTCCGGGACCTTTACTAGTTGTTGCACAAGACCAAAGTCTGCCTTGTTGGGTATCTGTATTTTTCACAGCAGTCTCTTTAGTTTCCAAGCCAGTGTATTTTAAAAGAAACTGGACGTTGTGAAATGGAGGTGTAGAATCTTAGAAATTACATGGAGCCTTAAACATAGGTCTAGAAAAGATTACAAGATTGTACTTCAACCATGAATACATCCATCTGAGATGTATCTAGGAAAGATGTTCAAGACTGCTTAAGGCAATGTTTGCATTCACCGAGATGGATTATGATATGGCCTCCAAATTTATCAGACACTGAAAGGACCCTTGTATGAGGTGGAGAGGCTGGCAGCTGTCAGAGTGTGATTCTGGGTCTGGCAAACACTTGCCCTGCAATTCAGGTCAATGTGAACAGAATGGAAAGGTTTGAAAGCAAATAGATGCTTGTCAACGTATTAACAACAGATTATGCACATGGGCTGCAGTATCTTCAACCACTTTATGTCAGTTTAGCTATGGAGAAATAAAGTTAAAAGATGCTGATTTCTAGGTAGCTCCTTACCTGCAGCCATATGTGCTGCATGGTGTATTATAAGCACGAAGGTGAAATTTTCAGACTTTTGTTGTCTAGCTGTACTACTTTTAAACTATTTTTAAAATACCCACAGAACTATATTCTTTAAACACCTGGACAAAGCTACTCTTTTTGGAACAATGGCCAAATCTAGCTCCAGCATGTAGCATTATAAAATAAAATGTCATACCAGGAAACACTTGATCTGAGCTGAAGGAATCTTTCTAGTGTTTAACCAAGACCTCAATTCTACTTCCTTGTGATCGGAAGATATGCAAGGTATGGCTGTTACTGACCTGCCAGAACCTGCCCATTCTCACTTTTCTTTGTCCTTTACTAGAAAATGGCACCACGGTGGGTTTTTTCAAGAAAAGCAGATAAGGTGTGAGTCCTGTCTTATGACTGAAGGCTATTGCTAGGTACGCAGATTACCAGAAGACTGACCATCTGCCAATCCGGTTCACGCTGAAGTTAACTCTTTGGCATCTGAGGATAAAACAACTGAGGAAGAAGAAAAGTTAATACACAATAATTACCTTCCCTGAGCTTCCAGATAACTCAACAGAAGAGGCTGGTCTGTCTGAAGTGCAAAAACAAAGGCACAGAACTCTACAATGTGCCTTTAAGCTAACAATTCATGTTTTTGCCTGTTAGGTTTTCCCTGGTTTCCGGTGACACTCTCTTGAAAGTAACGCTGATAGACACGTTCTCCAGTTAAAGCCTCCATCCAATCAATTGCATTTCCGCTTGAAATCCTTACCACCACTGGGCCAGAACATTAAAAATATGTTAACACAAACCAACATCTCGCTTCTTGTGTCCTGCAGTTTATGAACATCTTTGGTATATGTACGCAAAGCTGGGCAAAACCACAAAACCGAAACTTGTTCCTCTCAAGGTGGGCACTTGAACCTGTATGTGCCAAGTTTAGTCAGAAAATCAAGCCTTACGGGAGGACTCAGCTACACAGAGTCAAGCAGAATATTAGCTATATGCACCTTTTACACACAAATCAAGTTATAGAAATTGACCTTTATTTAGTAATCAGTTTCTTTAACTTTTTTTTTTTTGATACAAAGTGACAATTTCATTTTAGTACAGAAAATCCACATCAGAACAGTACCTGTCTGTTTCAGTTGTACCACTGGAGTCTACTCTGACCTCAAACTTTAAAAAACAAACAAGCAAAAAAAGGAGATAAACAAAAAACAACTGCTGTCCCTCACCATGAGAAGTACTTTGACTAGTAATTCATCCATACCATTTCCTATTTTTCAATTTTTATATATATAGTATTATAATAGTATGGTGTAATACTATATAAAATACTACATATATATGTATTATAGTTCAAAATACTCTCTCTATATAGTATATAACTATATAAATAAAGTATTTTGAACTATAAAATAGCATCTGTAAAACAGAAATTAAATTTAGGACCAGATCTTTCTTTGAAGAACTGTGCAAGAAGAATCCCTTTTTTTAATTAAAAAAGCTGCAAACAGAGGCAAAACTACAGCCTGTAGTGTAAAACTAGATACCCTACACAATGAAATGTTAGGAACAGTGACCGAGAAGCAGTTCTACTCAAATGGTATCTTAAAAACACTTAAAATACAGTACCCAAGAAACATGGCACAAGAGACAGAAGAGACAGGTACAAAACCTGTGTTAGGAACACAGAGTCAGAAGTGCAAAAAACAAAAAGGGAACCGATACAATGGAGTTTGGTACAATAGGTAAATATGTATTGCAACCAAAACTAAACGACCACTTATTTTTTGACAGTGAAAACACTAACAATTTAGTACCTTTCTAAAGGCTTTTCATCAAAGCCCTAAAACTGTGGCTGCTCTTAAATAAAAACAATCTAGGTGAATGCTACACACTGAAGTACAAAGCTTAAGAATTACCCTGCAAAATTGCACCGACATAAGCTTTCCTTATTTACAGGATCTAAAAGTGACAGAACACAGCATGCTAGGCCTAGCTTATGACTCTTCCCCACCAGCACTTAATCCAGGCCCAACAACCAAAATTATTATTTCTCAACACACATTAAGCTTGGATTGTTCAGATATATTATGACGTTTAAATATTAGATTCATGCATAAAACAAGAAACGATATCTTTGACAGACAAGCGTTGACAGGATACTAACAGTGGTCTGCCCTGTAGAGGAGTGTACTTCCTTCGGAGCTTACTCCCAAGACGTACCGATTCAATCCCACGTTATTATCTGGTTGTCAAGTCAACAATGTGCTTAGAAATGGTCAAAATTGCAACTAAGAGTCACATTGCGCACAAACCATTTGCTCATATTCAGAAATTTCACTCCATTTTGCAGAGTTACCTCATTAAGTGAAAGGACACAGTTCAAAAAACAAAACCAAACAAACAAACAAAGACATTCAAGTAAACAGCAACAACCAAATACTTTGAAAAGGTTTTTGTAAACTTGTCATTCTACAGGGTTTTGCAGCATTGTTAAATTCATTACTCATGGACAAGTACACGCAGGTCGCAACCCCTCGTGACAACCTGTCACGCATACGCTACGATGTAAGAGACAAGCTCGGTGAAGTGATCTACCCCTTAGCATGTGCCTCATCGGGTCCTTGTGTGTTCAGTGTTATCATTCCCCTTCATGAAACAGAAATCACTTACGGATGTCTTTATACAGACAGAAATGGACAGAGTCCGTTGGATAGAAAGTTAGTTGGTTATTTACATCTGCAAAGTAGTTTCACAGCGAAATAAATCTACAGCGGGCCAGCTGGGATCCACAGGACTTTGTTCTGTTCTTGATCGACAGTTGTCATAATCTGAGTGCAAATGCTTGAAAGGGCTCCTCCCTGGACAATGCCTGGAGAAAAAGAACCCCCCCCCCACGAATGAGACTGGAACAAACAGTTATGACTAATTACAAAGAGCAGTCTTCGGCATCTTTCCACAAAGGGTTTATCCACAGATCAGAATTAATCTACCCAATTCAATATTTGCCAGATGCATGACTCTATTAAAACAAGAGAAAGAATAAACAGAGCAGACAGGTCAAGCATTCAATACACAGTTTCTTCTGCTAGCTCTTAAAACAGCCCAGGGAAGTCACAGACCTGATGGCTATAATCAACTAAGACAACTGTTTTGTTAGAGGCCTCCATGTACTATTTTCAGAGGCATCAGGTGGCAAAGTTTAAGTCTAAAGATGGTCAGAACCTGCTATGATAAACCTTCTCTGTTCAGCACGTGGTGGTGAGTTTTATATTTACGTGGCAATATACATAGAGACTATAGCTGTAGCAACTAGACACTATTTACAAATATTAGAAGTAAATTATGAGGCAGCTCACAGATCATTGAGCTAAATAAAACGGCGGTTGCTACTCCAATTCTTATTGTCAACTACATTCAAGGAACAAAAGACCAACAGCAAGCAACTCCCTGAAAATCAATTCAAAATATAAATGAACACCCTGCATTCTACCCTTGCTAAACATAGCAGTCATAAAAAGTAAAATGCCAACACTGACACAAGAGAGGAGAACGTATTAGCTTTAAGACTTAAAAAGTGAGGATTTTCATGACTTGAGAAGCATGTCAGCAAAGCCACTGGCCTCAGCTACCACCAATGCTGGAAAAATACAGAAAGTCTTACAAGGTTTAAGGTATAATTTCCATTTTTGAAAAAAGATAATTTGATCTCATGTAAAATATTACTTGACTCTGCAGTACATACTACTGTTAATGTCAGCTGAGTTTGGATACAGAATGCAGGAACCGACAAGGTCTATGAAAGGTGACAAATAGCTGTGAGGAAGTGAGTCAGATTATGCACTGTGCTCACAACTTGGTATAGGAAACAAAGCCAACTTGAAAGAGTAATTAGTCAAAAAATGTACTTCATGAAGTAGTCACAGAGCTCAGGCCTGAGAGAGCATGTCATTAGCTTCACAAGGAAGCTACCATTTCCACTGCACCTACCTACAGGCTGTTTTTTATGCACAACATTACAATTTCAACAAGCTTAAATGTCAATGCACCAATCCTCCCTGACTACCAGCATCTGGGAATGTTGGTGCCAGCTGGAGTCCACTGTACTTGGCACTAACAGAGGGAGACCCTTCCCACAGGGCATGTGAGAAGATCCACACAGGACTCTTTTGGACTGAGTGCTACTTTCGCTATCAGGGTGAAATGAAAATGCAACAAATGACTTAACGAGGAGCAGAAGATAACCTGTAGTGATGCAATCTGACCATGCACATGTCAAATTCTGTGAAGGAACCATGCATGTACATCTGTGTGTACCATTTACATGAATGTTTGCATGGCTCTTACACACCAGGTAGCTCATTATGTTGAGAACATGCAGCTTCTCTCAGGATGCGCTGAGATAGCTTTATACTAAAAACACCCCCCTTCCCTCCCCTGCACTTGGCAGATATGCTTCAAAATATTTCTGTAGGAATCTCATTGTTTAGGGGATGAAAAGTTGGGGTTTGGCTGGTTTAGTGGTGGTTTTTGGTGGTTTGGTTTGTTTTTCTTTTTAAGTTTTGTTGCCATTCCCATCAAGATGGCTAGAATTTTATCCCCACTCTTTTGAATGTATGTGGAACCACATGGAAATAGACTCTGAAATAAGCAGAGACAGTCTTTAAATACAGTTTTCTTTCTCTGGTGAAAATACAGTATTAACTACAATCCAAGATTCATATGGTATACTTTATGATGTTAAAAAGGCCTCTGAAGTTGAATTAAATTATTCCAAATTACAATGCATGCTCAAGAAACTTTTGACAATTTTTTTCCTTTCTTGAAAGATTTAAAATATGTCTCAAATCATTCATTAATTTACACTACAGAGGTTTTTTTGTTGTTGTTTTGTTTGATTTCTACAACTACAAAATAACTTCTACTCCTTACATGGTATAAAACAACACTGTGTCAAATTATCTTGAACATACTTCCAATAATACTGGCTTGTAATAAAACATTTTCAGAATCTCTATGTCATAAGATTCATAACATGCTAAAACAAAAACATGTAAAAGCAAGGGATAGTACTTATATCTTGAGATTTCCTCTCCCACTACAATAAAACACCAGAGCATGAGTTTGCCAAAAGGGAAGGCAGAAGGGGGGTTGGGGGGGGGGGAGGGGGCTCTTTGAAGGAACATAGGATCTTTTGAATTACAGTGTAAATGGATTAAATTGCCACTGTGTTCCTAGTGAAATGTTGATTAAATACTAACCTGTAAAGTACTTGCTATACTCTTGTTCTATTTTTTGAGCTGTCTCAAACTGTTCTTTGGAATGTTTTTGTGTAACTTTGTCCCTCAGGAAGATTGGGTCTTTTTGCTCTCTGCAAAAAAAGAAAGAAAAAAGAAAAATCTTATAGAAGAGTAATTTTACTTTTTTTAAAATGGGACTTGAAATGATTACCTCCAGTTGGGTGAATGTGAAAGGCTAATTAATTTGTAAGCATAATCCTGTGCATAGAGTGCCATCTACTGTGTTTCAGCAGTATCAGCATAGGCATCAGGATCATTTCAGTGCTAACAAATTTATTTGCTATTGGAGAAAGACAGTATTCCTTTAAAGTCTCAGAGATTGGGAGGCGGTTGAGGGAGAAAGAATATAATTTTTTCCAGTTCGTCTGAATCCAATCATCATCTCATAAACACTCTACTACTCCCTACACAAAGCTGGGGCTCAAGTACCACCTATAAGGGCTTAAAGTATCAAGCACTGAATTTCTATGTCATCTTATATATGACACATTTTTGAGATGACTGTTTTTCTATTATACAAGCTGTTGGAAATAAACCAAGAAGAAAATAGAGAGAAATACAAACTGTAAAAAAAGAAAAAAAATTAATTCTGATCAAGGCTTGTAACATTCTCCTCCAAATCTGAATTGAGGTCCCCAGTAGGGGATTCTATTTAAAAGGAAGCAGAATTTATAATCAACAAGTAAGATCATATAGATAGGTACTGAAACAATATAAGCATAGTTTCTTATAGCAGTGAGAAAACAAGCACTTTTTTTTTTTATAAATAAAAAAATCACTACTAAACTAACCTATCACTGCTGTGTAGCATTTCAGAGAATGCCAATGGAACCTGCGCTATATCAAAAAGGCTGTTTGGAAAAACCTTTGGTGCTCATAACAGGCAGAGACAATGTGCCACTGCATCTTATTTTGATGACTGCTAGAAATCCTTACTTGTCTAGTTCAATCGCACTCTGTCACTTTCCAAAAAAAATGAAATAGCTGTAATGGTCACCATGCCATTTCCAAAGGGGCTCAAGACATGACAGTTCCATTTATCATTCAATTGCATGATCCTACAGTGGTAATGAAATATACCACATTGCCTTATGTCTTGCTTCTACTAGAAAGTGGTGATACTTATCTTCTTTATTAAATAGTCATCAAATTTACCTACAAATCAAGAATATAAGAAGTCTTTAACTTTCAAAATGAAGGTATCACAACTGTAAGATCTCACAACAAAACTGTTTCTTAGTACTTATTTTGGGAGATTATGCCACTTCTTGCCAAACCAAAATGTGTGAAGGCTTACTCAAACATTAGGGGAGGGACTGGGATTTGTAACTCCCATGTTCTGTTCCTGGTTATATTCAAGCAAGAAATTCCCAATTACTGAAAGAGCACGGCCTGAGAAGACCACGGCATAGACACTCCATGGCAGAAGGGGACTTCCCTTGCCATTTGCATTGGAGAATGAAGGTGGGACAGCTGAGGTTACGAATCAATCGGCACCGCATCCACACTCGGCCCCGCTGAGAAGATGAAGGATAGCTCTTTGTCACGGTCACCACTTAATCCTCAAAAGGATCTCACCCATATGTGTCTTCCAGTTTAATACAAAGGTAAGCAGGAAAGATCCGAGTGCCTCCTAGAGTACATACAGTTTAGTCTACATTGGTTGATTTCTTTGAAAGATTCACTTAATTGTCATGCAACCAAAATGAAGCTCAGATCATTTACCTCACGGCGGTTTTTGTGAGGATTAATTTCCACATTTTAAAGATATTTATGATGACTAGGATGAAAGAAACAATAAACATAACAAGTTTATTTAAACTAAAATAAACATCCCTGAACTATACCCCTCACAGACTTACTTGATTTGTTTAGCATTTTTGTAGCGAATAAAAATTACAATAGGGTAGATATGAACACTGTGGAGCCGTTCGATGGCATGAGGAGCGATGTCAAGCAGACAATGACAATCCTAAGATCAAATGTAAATGCAAAACACCCATTCAGTTAAAGAGCACAAGCACACATGCAAATCCCCCATTTCTTCCCCTACTTAAATCACAGCAACCCAACAGAATTTTGCTACACATTTAGCATTTTGGGACTACTGAGCAATTTGTACCCGAAGGATTTATAACAAAGACAGAAGATGAAAAATTGCAAGAAATTCCATTCACAGTACCAAAAGCATGCATCGATAGAAATAAAAAAGTATTTGAAGAACTAATGAAATGAAAACTCAGATTGAAATATGTAATTCTTTTTTCCAAATTTAAATATTCATATTCATTTTCTCTTTCAGAAGTCATAAGCAAACACAAGCATTACAATAATAAGACTTTCTGTGTGGTTTGATAGAAAACTGTAAAAAAATGTACATATTTTAATTAACATCTGTTTCCAGGATTATTATGATGTTTATGTTTTATATGACTGCATTAAATGGAATAGTTAAAAACCCTAAATCCTCATTTGGGGGAGTAGGAGATGGAATCTATGAAAATGATTTCTAACTTTATTTAATAATACTGTAAAAGAATATGGACATTACTAGTTTCTACAACAAAGGTGAGCTTGCATAAAATAATCTTTAAAGAGTTACATGCCAAAGTGAGGTAAATTTTATTTTACTCAGCAGCCTGGGGAACAATTCTCTGAATGCCTTCAAGGAGGACAACGCTAACATAATTTCCACCCCCCCAACATCATATGACCATATATTGCAAATTGTACAAAGAACTACTCATTAAAGTGACTCACCTTTTCTGTTATCTCTTTTATTGAAGCTACAGTCGTCACATCGAAATGTCCACTCCTCCGTTTATAATCGATAAACAGACAATCCTTCACGCCCCGTTCAATGGCTTGTTGGGAAGCTTTCATAACCTCTGTTTCACAGAACCAGAAGAGATCCACTCTGACTACTAGTCCTTAGACACAGAACAAGGCTAACAAAACAATGTCTGCAAATTCAGATTCTTGGGGTTTTTTCCAAGGTTGTGCTACCATTTAGTTCACTTATACAGATGTTACTATCATGTACTCAGAAAGAATAAATGGGTTATATTTGCATACTTACCAAGAGGACATCTGCAAAATTTTCCAGGGGATTCTTTGACCAACATGTCTTTCACAGCATCAGGTAAAGGTCCTAGAATAAGGACAGGCCTAGGAGAGGTACAGTCCACTTTCTGTACACGCTGATATGCCAGACTTGCAGAATCTACACACACAGAAGATTTACTTATAAAAGCGTAAATTATTTTCCTGGCATTCTTCAGATAAGCAAAAGCATCCTAACAGTATTATGAAAACTACTCCCTTACAAGGCATAAGGGCCTTGACAAGTATAAAAAAAATGCTCACTAGCCATTATTGCAATTTTATCCACTTGACAGCTTAAAATAGATGTTTTTCTAATTGAACCTGGTGCTTCTCTGCACCACCCTCACCGAAACTTTAAAACCAAGCATTCCTATTTATTTTTTTCCTAAAAGTATAAACAAGACACAATATTTGGTTTCTCTGGTATGGTTTGTTGAGCTCTTCCAAGGAAGTAAGCATTGTAACCTACATGATTTTTGAAGTGGAGAAATACCAGTGAAGATTTTTGAGTGGTGCCCTGAATTTCTGTCTAGACTAAGCAACCTGGACAGAAATTAAATAGTTGAAACAAAGATCAAAACCATGCAACAAAAAGCAATCTCCCTCTGCAAATGAAACATTAATGCCAATAGATCTAGGAATAAACTACCAAAAAAATTTCATTTGAAACACTCTGGCTTGTTATTTAACACAAAAGAATTTTGTTATTAAAAGTAATGTACGTGATGGGACACATGATCACCATTTGTATTCAGACCAACCAGAAAGCAACATTATTCATTGTGTCATGCTGCAGCTGTTTAAAAATGAAAGAGAAGGAAAGGCAACCCCCTCCAAGTATAACAAAGGTACTTGCCATCCAAGAAAGGAATGGAGTCTGTACTGATTGTATCAAGAGCCAGTAAATCCTTTCCATCTTTGGAACCACTTCGTTTGTGTTTATGCTTTCTTCTGAAGAATGACCTCCGTGCTGCTGCTGACAATGTCTTAGATGAACTGTTTTCATCTTTAGCCTCAGACATGCTGTGTCTCCTGTAGAATTCCTGATCCATCCTATAATGAAACAGACTAAATGGTTGGTATTTAAACATATATTTTTTATTTTTTTAAATTTAAAATTTTTAAGGGTTTTTTTTTTGACAAACAATATCACCACTACTTCTGGAACACCCTGGAAAGCCTTAGCCCAAGTATCTTCATCACAGAAAATTAACCAGAAATAAACATTAACATAAAGCAAATAATAAGTATCTGAAAACCTCACACTACCATCATTTCCTCAGGATTCTTATAATATAAACAGCAGCATGGCACAGAGGATGACCACTCTGACAGGCAGGGCAAAATTCTCCAAGGTAGAAGCAGCATTATGCACCTACTTGCCAGTAAAGTCAGCCTCGCACAGAGGTGAAGATCCCATTCTTTCTATGAAGGTGCATGTTATACTTATCCTTAGAAATAACTTATTAGCACTCCAAAATAACAGTTTTAATTTATATGAGCAAAAATATTTTGGCTACATAACACATGTAAAATGTAGTTGGTTTTACTATCCATCTTCCAGTAACAAGCCTATCAATGATGTGTATGGGTCTATAGGTATAGATTGTACTTCCACACAGTCCACATAGTACCATTGTCCCACCGCCAGGATAAATTTTAAGTTATGACATAGAGAGAAGACTATTAGAAGAAAAGGAAACCAGAAAACCAATAATCTTAAAATGAAAAAAAAAAAAAATTAATCACTGAGTGATAACTAATGCGATTTCAGTATCAATGTAAAAATTTTAGTTCCTGCATACTCCTCTTAACTGCTTTTCCAACATGATGAGTTTGTGGTGGATACACAGTCTTATAACAACATTGCTGTCCACAGATAACTAAAAACACTGATGCTTCCCAAGAACAGCTGTGATAACCTTGAACCCAAGGGTATTTTTGCTGTAGTTACTCTCACTTTTGTTATTGAATTATCTAACACAACACTGGTCTATGTATCATTTCCATTTCTAGTTGACTATTTAATAGCATTAAAAACAACTTGATAGAGCAATATATTTAATGTTATCAAAATATGCTATCCCTAAAATGACATATCTAAGAATTATTATCTCCCAGAAAGAGTAGAAGCAAACAACTCTTTTATACCACATCTCACTAGTCAGACTTTTAAAGACTGTAAGATAAATACTCTAACTGAGGTCACTCACATGTATTTACTTGGAATCTGTCCTCTTTCCAGCTTCTGAGCATTCTCGTCTAGCTGCCAAGCCATCCAACAACCAAAGTTTCCCTGTGGTAGCGTGTCATCAACATACAAAATGTCATCCTTCTTAAAGCTTAAATCCTGTTCCACCTCTGCCAGACGGTCATAAAGTGCTCTGAAAAGAAAGACATAAATAGGCTCTGCAACTGATCTCCATCAGCTCAAGGGAAGAACACGCATACTTATTTTGAAAAAAGTTAACAGATTAGTGACAAACTGTACATTTCAAGAGCACACAAGTTTACAGTGAAACGTGCAGACTTACTGTGCTACAGATCCTGTACTCACTGTCAGAGACTAGCTGGGATAAATCAGTAAACTCTGAATTTAAAGAAATGTGGTAAAACTGATGTACTATTTCTCTCATGATGGTCAGCATATTATCCTAACAGCCTTATGCTGTCATTACCAGTCACACTCAAATACCTGATATAGAATCCATCTCCAGGAAGCTCTTTTATCTTATTAAATTCTTCTATTCTGTATTGAGTCTTTATTTTGATGTTTTCTCCAGGTTTCAACATTTCAAGATAAGCTTCTTCAGCTGTTTTATTTCGCATATCAGTGGACCCATACTGCAAAATACAAAACGCAGAAACCCTTAGGTGTGAAATTTTATCTTAACAGGCAATAGAATTAGGTGAGCTTGAAAAACATGCAAAATGAGTTTGTTTTTCCCACTGGTAGGCTCTATATACAAGTAAATCTTGCCACTTAACTCTAGTACAGTTTGCACCTTAAGATGTCTAGCAGGAGATTGAGATATGGGGGTGGAAAACAAAATACCCAAGTGAAGACAGCAGACATGCACCATGAGCGAGAGTCTGCACTTCCTTAAATAGTTTTCAAAGTGTAAGCTGAGAATCATAAAATTCACATTGGAAATACTTTAATATTTTTAGGGAAAGCAAAGTGGTCTGAGGGAAGTCAGAAACGCAATTACAAAGCAAAATCTCCACCTGGATACTAGAGGCGCAATGGGAGAGTCTCAATACTCAGTGCTCAGTCTCAATACTCAGTTGTTTCTGAAAAGCTCATGAACACATATGTGTTTATCACCTTAACAGTTCTGCCAAGTAGATAAATATTCTTGTTTCAGATACAGAAAGCAGAGTCAAGGACATATTGCATGGCTTTCCCTAAACTCTCATTAGAATTTCATAGTGATAAGATCGATATTGTTCTCTGTTTTGCAACATCTTTAATGTCTTTGCCTTTCTCCTATGTACAGCAATTGGATTCAAGGCTTCCTATTCAGATGAAGAGAGCAGGTGTTTGTAAATCCAGGTGGACATACATTATTCCTTCAAACTTGTGGGCAATTTGTGCTCTCGCCACTGGTAGTTCTCCAGGTGCACACCATCCAGTTCTTTACGCGTCACAGCCAGAATGAAGGTTATGCATTCTCACCATTCTTACTCAGCTTTTGCGGCAGGAACTCAAGACTCACGGAACATCTCCCATGGCAAGACAGCACAATTCTTGGTACAGCTCCCTCTTTATACCATACTAGACATTTTGTCACTATGTTGCAGACTTCTCTTTATAGCTTACCTCAAGTATCATGTCACCCAAGACTAGTCCATCAGGTCCTTTTGCTGGGCTATCATCATCTACATCCGAGACAAATATTCCATACAAGTTTCCACCACATATCTGGATCCCAAGATCCACTTGGGATTTTTTAACAACAACAGTTCTAGGTTCAGGGGTCCTTTTGTTTGTGTCCACAGGGCCCCTTTTGACAGGGAGAAATAACACATGTACTTCAATTTAAAAACTTGCATTACATACAATCAACTAGCCATTTGAAGAATATATATTTACATAATTATTATTCAAAATAGGTCATGTACAGATACAGTCTTATAAGACAAACACCCTGTTCCTTGCAGACCTTCTTACCTAAACCAATCTCGTAGTAAGCTTTCTAAACTCCTTGCAGATCCCGTCTTTCAAAAACTGAAAACATGTACTTTTATCCTGGGGTCCACTTAACTTGTCTGCTGACTTATTTCAACCAGATACAGCATTCACAGAAGTACACTTTGTTTTCTAATACCCTTAACACCCATCCTAACCATTTTTTTCCCTTAGGGCAATAATTTTACTCTCTACCTTAAGGAATTCCGGGGACTTGTAGTTGGTGTGGTTTGTTTGGATGGGGGTGTCATTGTTCCTTCATCCTGTTCACTCACAGTATCAATTACGGAATGATTGTCAGGCGTTGCAGCTCCACTACCTTGAGGAGTGGAATGATTACTCACAGGTTCTAAGCGAGAACTAAGAGGAAAAAAAAAAAAGAAGAAAATAAGAGAATAGAAGACTGGTGGGTTAGTGTTTCACCAATGCCAAGTATTTTCCACACAGATAAAGTTCTTAATTTGGCCATAAATCAAGTATAAAGTAAGGAAAAAAACCCCCAAACCCAAAGAGCGTGCCAAATCACATATGTTCACCATAAGTCTTAGGAAAGATAAAGCTCAGTTTTGAAGTGTGATCATACATCAAAATGGGATAGATAATTTCACTAGGTCATATGCCTTCTCTAATTAGTTTTTGGAAACTCTAAATATAAAAAAAAATTTTAAAACCAGTTTGAAGTACTAGAATCTCATAACTGTAGGAAGAAGTCATCTTTGGGTTTAGTTTAATGTATCTAAGGACTATGCCTAAATAAGAAAGAAAATATAGTTGGTGCATCAAGCATTTTTCTTTTGTTTTCTACAAGCGTGTATTCACACATTACTTTTCTAAGCAATCACAAGTCTTATCACCACAAATGCGCTGATGTTTGCAAACACATTAGCTGTACAGAAGTTATCTACTAACTAAATAACTGCATGGATGAGAGAGCAGTTTTTTCAAAGCTTAGCCAGCCTTACCTTGATCGTGAATGATTGCCAAGCTGATACATATGTGGGTTATACTGAGCCAGGATAGTAATGGTGTCGCACTGCTGTCCAATGATTAGTCGAGCCTGTTGCTCTGTAGCATTTCTCAAATTTATTCCATTAAACTATGGAAAAAATGCACAAACCAGAATGTCAAGTTTTCAGATGGAAACTAGCAAAATCATTCTTTCAGTCTCTCGATTAGGTTAATGTCTAAATGCTGACTTATTTCCACTAGGGTAAATAGGAGGATGGAAATGTTGCTATACAATGATTCCTAGGGTTCACTCCTTAAAAGAATCACTGTAATTTTAAAGTATTTGGTAACCTGACCACGAGTTTAAAAATCTTTTTACTATTAAAAGACATATGTATTGATTAAATACAAGTTGGTTCAGATCACTGATCTGAATAAGTTCAGGATTTAAAGATAAATTCAGATCCATGATCCATTCAGGTCCATTGTAGTCTTATCCACACACTGTGCAACAGAAAATGCTTTAACATCCACAAGCATGAACAGATTTAACATTTACAAAAAAGCTCTGTACTTTAAAAAAATGCTCCTCCACACGTTTATGTAATGCTGTAGGCAAAACCGTGATTGCAGCAATCTAAAGCCTACCTCAGGTAAGGATATGGCACAGCAACTGCAGCATGAAACTCAGTACAAGCCAGCTGCTTGAATATTTACTCACCTTACCAGGCAGAGTATGCTGTTGGAACTGGAACTATACTGGTTTAAGTACTGAAACTAGCTAGCTTAACATTTAATTATATCTAGATAAGATGCAATGCAGATCTACCATCAAAAGACATTACCTTTATGATGAAGCCTGACAAAAAGTCACAACAATCACGATTACTGGAATATTACATTACAGAGTATCCTTTGCTACATCTCACAGCACACAAGCTTTCACAAGATACTCTTTTGGGGAAGGCAGTTATGGCTGGAGTCATATGAACTTATTCATTAAGCCATAGGAATAGTAAGCAAACAATTACCTCTAGTAACTGATCACCATACTCAAGGCCAGCTTGATGGGCAATGCTCCCACCTGTTACTTTAGAGACAAATATTCCACCATTTTCTCCGCTCACAATGGAAATCCCTAGTGGCTCAGAACCCTTCTGCACTTTAACATGACGTGGCTCTTCCATGTAGGGCCTTTTAGAGGAGATAGTTAAAACTGATTTGGACAAAATTGCACTTGAACCATCACAATGTCAAAGTTACATGCAATACTTTATGTCTGTCTGAACTGTAATAATAAAATAGGCTTAAACCGTTACTTTAAAAAAATTTACTGTCAACTGTCTTAAATGCATTCCTTTAACACCATGCAACGTACAGTGGCAGAAGTAAAAATATACCAGGTAGATGACTGCTCTGAAACATTATGGTAAATATAAATTATAAATAGGATGGTGGTGAAGTTGGTAGGAAAGAAGCTTCCAGATGCATATTATATAAAAGTAATTGAACCACTGTATATAATATGTCATTTACAAACCATATTCTAGAAAGGTATGTTACAAATATAAATGCTGGGAGTCTTTATTGCCAATGAAAATAAACATCATAAATAATAAGGTGGTAAACCAAAGGACAACAATGCACAGATATAAGATTTCATATTTGTAAGCAGGGAAACATAAATTAGTAATGAAAATTAAGCAGTTGCAAACTCAAGCCATTAAGACAGCACTTTGCATGGTAACATTACCATGCAAATTCTCTTCAGGGCAATTATCCAAACGTAAAATAGCACAAAGTGCGCAATACTGCTCGAGAAGGACAACCTTATATCAGGCCAACCTCAAACTCCTTAGTGATGAGAACCTAGGCCTAGGAGCCACAGGGATTCTCAGAAAAGACCTATTACGGAACAGATATCTGAAAGATGTAGAAGATTTGAGAAGAAAAGAACACTTAGAAAAAGACACACAGTATAGTAAGACACTAGTAAGTATAACAAGAGAATGGCTTATACAACAGAAAACCCTGATACATTCCCCCTTCCTCCCCCCCCAGTTAGGATGTTTAGGTTGTATCCACCTGTACAAACAGGGCTGGTCCCTTCATGGCATGTATAAACAAACAGTAGCCTCCTAAAAAATGCTGGTTCATATTACCATGAACTTAATGCCTACACAGCAAAAGGCATCACCAGATATTAACAGTTGAGGCTCGTTCTGAATGAAATGGCTTGAGTACCAGGTGCGGTGTATTTTTTATTTTAATAGCATTATGCTACATTTGACATGCATTAATTTGAATGTTTTCTTTCCCAACACTTCATGATATCATATAGACATTCTCTAAATAGTGCCAACTGCTTCAGCTATTTTAATTGTGCTGTTCAGAGACCAGATGAGTTAACTGGACTTCACTCACTGCTAGTAATGTGAGCCAGGCTGAGGAACGGTATTTTTGGAAAGAGTAGGATTTGGGGCTGGGGGCAGAGGCCATAATTTCCTAAATTATGTTTATTGCCACAGTCTTTGAAGGTAACTATTTGATAGCCTTCTGCAGCAAGGGCATAATAGTTTGCCAGCTTATTAACGCATTAAAGATAAAAAAACTGGCCGCTGATATGAATGCAACTCTGGAACCCAGTAATCTTCTAACATCAACGTCACTGTTCAAGGTAACGCCTTCAGAGCTTGTCTATCGATGTAATGAAGATAAGGTAGGTTTACTACCACAAAATTTAAAACAAGGCCCACATTTTTGTACATAGCATATAACAACTAAACTGTGCTAACTCCCAGAAAACTGCAATTTATGAACTTTTTTTTTGTTTTTACTCATTATGAGCATGTAAACCATGACATTATATGAAGCTTCTTAACATCACAAAATTTATCAAGGCATACTACCTCATCAAAACCTAAAATTACATCCTTCTGAACTTCATTTATTGTACCTTTCTGCTTTTCCTTCTAACACATGCATTTTCAAATTTGTTTTGTTTGCTTTCGATTGGAATAAGAAAGAATCAAACCCATACGAATTGCACAGGATCATATCTTAGAATTCTAGTAAATGGAAAATGAAAGATAACTAGTAATGCATGTAGTAGCGAATCAATAATAAAGTAAAACAGAATGATAACATTAAAAAGGTGTCTTACTTGATAAGCAGGGTTATTAAAATCAAGTGAAGTACACTCTTCTATAACATTCAGTCTGCCTGCCAGAATCACTAAACACTGATTAGAAAGAAGTCTTAATTGATCAGATCTTTCAATTTTCATTTAAACTATAATCAACAGAACAAACATTTAAATTTATCTATATTATTATTATTATTTTCATCTGGAGAACAGTCAAGGGAGTTACTTGTATTTTATGGGGAACAGAAAGAATTATAAGACCAAATAACCATATAAAATGCTATCTAGGCATCTTCAAACATTCTCTTAGGATAGGCTTAAATTATCTACTTTCCTAAATTAAGAAGTTAGTATTTGTTAGTTTTTTGTTTTGCTTTTAAAAAAACAAACAAACAAACAAACAAACAACAAAAACCCCCACAAAACTTAGAATTATATTCTTTTTAGAAAGCCAGTACAGACTATGGTTTATCCATATGCACAGCAAGAGTGAAGGGGCTGGAACTTGACTGTACTTCAACCATCTGATCAACATTAACAGAAATTGTTATTTCCCAGAGATCAGAACACGTATCCTGTGCTCAGAGATACAAAGTTATAGGGCTGTCAAAAACCCTAGCTTTTTCAGCTGAACATTATACATCATTAGTCATGTGAAAGAAAAAAGAAACTCTGACTTGGAATTTGCAAGTGACAATTAGAGGAACATTTATATGAGAACACAAACTGAGTACACATAGTACAGAAGTCACACTGAAGTAAGAAAGAACGAAAATTCACAAAAACCTCTTTAGATGCCCTTTCAAAGTAAGACTGTCCTTTGTACACAATATACATTCTAGAGTTACTACAATAACTTAGTTACTGATTCTTTAAACAAGACAAAAGTTTCATATAACATTTTATGAATAACTTTTTATTACTACCAGAAAACTTAGAATACAGAATATCCTTATTACTTTATCATTCACATTTTTTATGGTCAGTCCTTTTCCATAAATCAAGCAATACAAAGGGTTCTTGAAGTTCACATGAATATAATCTATTCCAACACATCATAGCTCCTTTACACTGCCAGAATGCCATTTGATTCCCTTACTGTAAATAAAAGCTGGATTCAGATTTGTGTCTTACTGTTCAATGCTTTGAATTCACACAAACTTTTTCATATATTCAGTCTAGCCAGATCATGATAAAATGAAATCAGATGTCCAAGACTGATACCATAAGCAACATATCTTGAAATTATTCATCATAAGATAGAAAGTCATTAAAACACAAAGCTCATGTCTTTAAGAAAGCTGTCATATCAGGTTCATATTCTGCAAGCAGCTACGCATATACTTCATGCTATTGCTAGCAGCAGTCCAGGTCCAGCCAAAGGGATCAGTCACTGTAGTAAAATTGCATCTGTACATATGGATACCTTCTTGCACAGTTATGCCCTCAATTTTTTGTGTTATCTGGCTAAACTGAATCAAGGCACAGTGGTTAGAGCACATATTCCACAATGCTAAGGCACCTGATATTTAGCTATCAGATGTTACTAGGTCTTTATTTTATTTAGTTTTCCAGAGTACAGAACAATGCTAATCTCAAACAAGCATCTGAGGTAGTTCTGAAGGGGTGTATTCCAATTTAGAACGCTCTTATTTGGTGTGGCCATTAGTCTAACATGGAACAAATAAAACCCATATGAAATTCCTTAATTTTCTAAACTCAAGAATCTGCTCTTCAGATCCACACAAAGATGTCTTACATACTTTGTAAAGAAAATAAAAACATCGAGTAACAGGACCTGAGATGCACCTCTGTGCCTACATACTCGTCATTTAAATTAAATGTTCACATTCCTTCAGCCCAATAAACAAATGTACAAAATTTCCTCAGACACATTTGTATTAAAAGCAAATAACGTGGGGACCTTACCTATCTTTTCTACGTTCTCCAATAGACACTGGGCTAATGGAAATCCTAGGTAATGTAGAAAGGGAGTTCTGAGACTGGCTGCTGGCGAAGGAAGATGTTTCCAAGTTAAGAGGTGACTGTGGAGGAGTTATCAAGCTGGGACTGCTACATTCAGAGTGTGACAAGGAGCCTATGGAAAATCAACAGCTGAGTTTTAGTATCCTGCATCTCTCATAGTTCGGAGATCTACACAGACATAGCGGAAGACACCAGACGCGTCTGAGACAAGAAAGAGGACCGACTGTTGACTAGCACTCTATTAACCAGGTAAGAAGCTTAGGGAGATCAGGTAACCGATTTCAGACAGTACAAAATTACTGCCCCTAATGACATGTTGAATCTGTCCTCTGTGAGTGTGCATACAACTACTGCCATTCTCAACAAGGAGAGGAGGTTACAGACAAGCTACACCATATGCATGTCTGAAAACCCTTAGCAATGCAAACTTAAAGAAAAAACAGGAAAGTAGTAGTCAAATAAAAGTTCAATATGTAGGTTTATTTTCAAATAAAATATTTATGTACAGCCCCTTCCTTTGGGTGGGAGATGCATTATGAAACACCTGAAAACACCAACAAAACGCCAGCATGAATTATACACAGAGACAGGAAAGCTCTGCAATTTCAAACAAGCTTGACATGACTTTGTGTCTTTTCCCTGGCTGTACCCTCCCTGGGTAATTTACTGAACAAGTGCTCTGACAGAAACATTCTGTTTGCTTCCTCTGAAAAAGCTACAGAAAACAAATCTCAAATTACTAATCACAAATGAAAGCCGTTTGAAACAATTTTATTTGCCCAGTTAGGAAAACCACTGCATATCAATCCATTAAGGCTCCACGACATTTGAGCAATGATGGCAGCGAAGAATTGCCATTTACTGTCATCAAACTCTGAATTCTACAGCTCTCCAGCACTCCAACTGGTATTTGTATCATGCCTTTAAATATCATCCACCAAGCAATTTTGAGTGAAGTACTAAAATATTTTCACTGCATTTCAAAATATAATTTACAATCAGTAATACAATGATGTGCAAAATAATATATTTAAAGAACCAAAAAAATAGTGCAGGTCATCTCACTCCTAAAACTTTTATGATGTCATTCTAGAAGAAAACTACAACTGTAAAACATATAGCAATGATTATCCTTACTTTTTTGTGTAGTTTTTCTTAGGGTGCCACATCTTAGAGTCTACTAACAGAAAAATCAACTTTCATTAGAAAGTTTTGTTTTGTTTTTACCTCTCTGTGGCAAAATGCGATTTTTGTAACCTTAATAAAACTGTCATATTTAGATTTTGGTGGAACCTGATTTAACAACTGTAAAGGCTTTGGATTGGCAATACTGGAAATAGTGAGATTAAAGTTACTTATGAAATAATTCACCTCTGTCAGAGCCCATCATGGACCTTGGATATCTTGGTGTTAAAGGGATCTTAATTCGTTCTGTTCTGTATTGCAAGTTACTCGAAGAACCTATTTTTACAACAAGAAAACATTACAATGACAAAAGTAAAAGCAACTACATTGAACAAAAAAGTACATTTAGATTCTACTTCTTCAGTGAGCATTAAAATGGCCTCTGAATTTATGCACAAGCCTTGATAACCCTCATACATATTGTTTATATAGTATTTCTAGTAAATTGTCTCAGTTACACAGTTAGTATAAACAGAGCACAATGCAGCTATACAGTATATATGCACTGTTCATTCTTGTATGAAAAATATTTTTAATATTTTTCACTCAAATGAAACTTAACTTGAAGTCCAAGCAATAATCTAACATCTCTGTTTACTAAGAATCCATGGGACTTGCCAAAAGGCATTTAAAATATTCTGATTACATTCTGCTTGGATGAATACATAATTTTTTAACACTGGCTGCAAACTGTTATGCCATTTTTTGCTTTGGTTACAAAGCTGCCATACTCTATTCAGATGCAATTGCCAATCGTTGATGGAACACAAACACGCACAAAAAAGTTATTACACAATTTAAAATTTTAAAAAATTCTAAAATGTTGAAATGGCATTGCTATAAAGCATGCATTTGCTTTGGTATGACTAGCATAGGCATAAACAATCTTACATGTCAATCAAATAAACATAAGTGTAACTTATCTTCCAACAATACAATTTACATTATGCCATTAGTCATCTTTGATTTTTTTGTTCTGAGGGCGCTCTTCTTTTCTTCTCTCCACCTCACTGAACCTCAAAAATACTTTGGCTGGGCCTCCCATCTTTATACAGGTACTTTCAAACAGTAAAAGGCACAGAAAGGAGAATCACTCACACATACACACACACAGATTGTATTTTAAAGAGGCTGTAAAGAACTAATTAGATACAGCTACTTCCAGGGAACACCTTCAGTCATTAAACCACAAAAAATGAAACAGAGGGGCACAGGAAGCTTTGAGACTTTGCTAGCTATGACAAGCCTGTACGCATGTACTTAAGGCATTTTCCATTTATTCTTCATCTCCAATATATACAAGTCCCACAGGAAATAAATAAGGAAAGGTAGTTACCAAGTCTTGCACTGGATGGTAATGAATTTGAGCCATGAGATGCTCTTGTACGTGAATTTTCAGAGTAGTCGTTGGAGTGTTTATGACTTAGGTCCAAACTCAGGCGACCTTGATGCTGGGAACTACATCAAAACAAAAGAAGAATAGGGCAACAGTTAGAACAGAGAAAAGCACCTTAGCAAATGGCATACTGGCCAAAAAAAAAATTTTGGTTATCTCAGAGTTACTGAATAAAATGAATGCACCTCTCCTTCCCTCTTCCAAATTGTCCCATCATTTTATGAACTAAAAGAAGTCAGAGGAAAAAAAGCCTAACGTGCTATAAAAAAAAAAGAGAAGGCTTTATTTGTTTTGACAAGGACAAGAAAAAAAAAAAAACACTAGAAGTTAATTCATTCAATAAAATATTTTTTTTGGTCACTAACAGCCAGTGGAGCATAGGGAAACCTAATCCATCAGTTACTGAAACACATGAAAGCACATCACTTTATGCAATAACGGTTTTGAGAACCTTGGGTCAAAATAACACATAACAGCAGTGTGTTTTCACACTGCACTGTATAAAACAACTACCAAAAGCAATTTCATCCTAATGAAAACAAAAATTTAAAGAGATATAAATTTCAAAACACCTGGGATGCAGATGCTGATGGCATATTTGGCTGGCGACTGATGGGCAATTGCTGGTGTGAACTCTGTGGCTCCAGGCAGTATAGATTGGATTTCTCATGACCGCAGTTACTGCAGGGCACGGTGCTAAGCTTCTTGGTACAGTACCTGCTTAAGATGATAAAAACACATTCTTTCTTTCTAGAAAAACGATGAGAGGGCTGGAGCACCTCTCCTACGAAGACACTCTTAAATGAGTTAGTAGCATAGAATATAATAGCAAAAACTTGTTCACATTTCAAGATATACAGTCGTATTGTTGAATGTAGGATTGACTTGACTGGGTTATTATGCAAAGGCATCATGGTAAGATAAAGCTTTTAGTTAGAAATAATACCTTTTGATACTTTTTCTACTATCATTAAAAGAGAGAGAAAGAAAAGAGTAAAAGAAATGAAAGAAGAGCAAAAGCTTCTTTGATCTGAGCTACTCTTGAGCACATCTTTACATTCTGAAAACTGATTGGGACAACAAGGATTGAAGCTGTCCATTGTTCCAGATAAACAAGCCATTACCTCCTTCATGGTCTCCACTAAGAAGAAAGTCTTCCATAATTTCTAGAACATGCAGGAGTTTGGGGCTTCCCAAAGAATCGAGGGTAAACTCATAAAAATCAATATTGTCTTGATTTGAAAATCAAGTTTTGTATGCAACCACTGCAGGTAGCTACACTAAAGACTGAACAATCCATCTGGCAACAAGTTTACCAAGCCTAAGCAAATGCTTCTTGACCAGTTCAAAGCAACGAGCATATGATACCCTACTTAGCTCCTGAAGCACTCCATTTAGCCTGTACCAATTTAAAAACCTGCTAACATGAACCTCAATACCAACAACTTTTTGATCAACTGAGACAACATGCTGTTTTCTGTTCTACCAGATTATACTGATTTCTATGTGAGCTGCTTGCAAGGCTCCTCTTCAGCAGCTTAGTATCTCAAATACAATGTCATTTAATCTTTAATTTAGGTTAAGATCACAACCAGTTTGGGCACTCAACTTGAGATGCTCCAAGCATTTGATTTCCAATAGGCAGAACTTGTACTTCCTGAACATCAGATCTTTTTGCTTGGAAGCATTTCAGAAGTTAAGAATCTAAAGCTTGGGACACCTCCATTTACTGTTGGCTTTCAAAAATATTGGAAATCTTACTTGTCTCCCTAATGTATAGGCTACACCTTGTTCACCACTGATGCACTGAAAACTCCTCTGCACAGAAACTGACGAAACGCAAATCCTTCAGCCAGGAGTTGCTCAGTTTCCTTAATGGCTCTTAAACAGGTATCACTTCTTTAAAGTCAAAAGCTGAGCAGACCACATTCAGATTACAACAGACGACCAAAATATGTATTGTGAATCATGCTTGTTCTGCACATATCACAACTAATCCCCAATATTGTCCAATATGGACAAATTTCTTGGGGCATTCCTAGAAAGCAACTACAAGTTCTGTCACTCACCTGCTGACATGCTGCCACCATATAAAGCAGCAGGCACAAAGCCATCGCTGTGCCTAGCAGATCGTTTGGGTGAATATGGTGCCCATTCCTGTAGCTCTGGAGACAGATGCTCCTCACTAGCTGGAGCATACTTCTGCACCTACAAAAACACAGAAGTTTCATTACAGAAAGTTGGAGATTCAGAAGAAAAAAATGAAATACCCAAACTTTGTAGGCAGTAAGCAACTTCAAACTTTCTAGTATTTATTCCAGAACGTGCTTACCATCACAGTGCTTGTTACACCTTTATCTTTCAATGGTGCTATTCACTTCTACCTCTTCTTTCCTCCATCTTGATCCATTATTCCTTTTTACTATTTTGTAATCTTTTTAGGCCAATGTTTGCAACTTAACTGGTATGCTTTCCTTCACAATAAAATACCCAGCATTAATTACATTTTTCCTTTAAAATACCACTTTCACAGGAGATTTCAACTGTTATTTCAGCTACTATTGCAAGTATTTCCTAATGGAGACCTGGCTAAGAAAGAAAGTGTTTTCCACTAAGCCTGTATTTTCAGATACATGTGGAACAACCTCTCTTCAACAGAGAAATTCAGGTTTTGGAACCATCACAACAACTTCTGTGCATAATGAGTAGACATTGGTGAGTTAAGAAACGCGAGAATAGCTCAGATACTGACAGCAATGCTAGAGAACTACAAGTTCAGGGCTCAGCATGCAGAATTTACACACTTGAAGTGTACAACATAAAACATGAAATTGAAGTATGTGAAAAATAATTACTGAAAAGGTACTTACAGTTTTTATGATAGCAGTATTTTAATTAAATGAAGAGTTACTGAGAGCACAAAAACTATAAAATGCAGAGGTACCCTCTTAGATCCAATACTTGATCACTACCACAGATGTATTAGTAATCGTACCACCTACTACTCAGGGATGAAAGGTCTCTTAAATTTATCAATTCAAAGTAAACAAACTTAATTGTGTATATACACAACTAAGGAAATTGATACCACCCAATACGGCTACAAATTCAACTGCACTGCATATTCTAAATATGTAATTTTGATATTACAAATACTACTTCAGCAATGAATACATGCAGACTGGACGCTATTGTTACACAACCTGATGTAGCTGTAGTTAGTGCACAAAGACGATTCCACCAGAGAGAAATTTTCAGAGTGAATGGTGTCCACTTCTCGAGGCACAAAATCACTTCTGCTCTCTAGTCAACAACAACTTTAGAGTTACAAAGTTCTGCCTATTTTCTGGGAGGACACGGGAGAAATTAAGGAAGGAGAAAAAAAAAAAAATCACAGAACCTAATCCTAATTTAACCCTAGAAACGTAAATTAAATAATACATCGATAACCTTAAAAAACAGAAATTACAATTCTATTATACAATCTTCTTCTTCACCTCAAACCAACACCTATAGGATATCAGCAATATTACTTGGGCAGTATGTAGAACCAACTGTAATATGTCCTTGTTGATCCTTTCCAGTCTTTTAAATAGCGAGTACCAAAACCATCCTCTCTGTTCCAGCTCACAAATTTCTTAAACGTAAATCCCCACCTACACATGTCCTTGTCACAGTTGGAAACTCTTCACTTACTATAGTAATATTACTACAGTTATAACCAGGATAACATATATGCTCATGACAATGCACTATAATGAAGCATAGGAGTATCAGTGCTAATGTATCAACTTGATATTCTACGTAAAGCAAAACACCCCATATTCAAATGTGCTCAATAGCTTGATCTTGTTTGGTTGTTAGATATGTGTCAGAAGATGACATTAGAATATGCCTTCCTTCGCTTCTTATGGTGCAATTCTTGATGAAAACCCATGACCTTTCTCTTAGCTGTACTGCTCTTCAGACCTGTTCAGAATAAATCTGCTGATTTCAGCTACAAAATTAAACCCTTATGCTTTTCTGTCATTGATAATGCAGAATTTGCAGGACTTATTAAAAAAGGCTTAAAGCTCTCCATAACTACTTTTCCGCCAAAACATTAGGGAATGTGGAAGGAATACAATGGAAGAAGCCAAAAAAAGACAAAGAAAATTGCCAGTTGTTCTCTTTTACCAGTATTTTTGCAGAATATGGCTCCAAACCTTCCACTTCCAATTCAGCTCTGCTGTCTCTATTGCTTCTAAAACTCCATGAAGAGGGTGGGATTATCCAGATATAGACAAGTATGGGCAAAGAATGTGATATTCTAAGTCATAACACTTTTTGAAACTTCAGCTATTAGTTGGGGGAAAAAAAAAATCTGTACCTGCCACCTGAGCATATCTGAGGCAGTGGACCTGCAACTACATTATTGATTATGCCACTTTGTATAATGTAGTCATCTAAGTAAGTTCATCTTCCTAGACCACATAAAATGTTTCTTCCACCTACGACACGACCCACAATCTCCACAGAGGGGTTGTTTATTTTAACAAATTATATTCTCCTTTTGAACTGTATTGTTAAACTATATTCTCATAAACAGTCCGTCTTTACAGTGTAATGTGCCTAATGCCCTGTGAATTTCAGATTAGATTTACAAAATTATTTAGCCCCATAGAAAGACTTACAAAAGCCAACACTATGAATGGTATATACCTTTTCCCATTAATTTGTACAGTGAGCTGGGCAATCAATTTGATTTTTGTAAAACTCAGGAGGCCCCATTTTTAGCTTTTCTAAAGGTTCCTCTTTTCTTTTTTTTTTCCCACCCAGGTTGTCAAAAACATACAAGAAAGAGCCCTGATCTTCCATCAAGTAGCATTAAAACCCAAGATACTGCTACTAAGCTGAAGCCTATCACTCTGTTTGGTGGCCACTACTGCCTGTTAAACGCTGCAACTCCATGACTTGGTTTTGTATTTTGTGATACTGCAAAGTGACAACTGAGTCCGGGGTAGTTTCTCAGGGCACCTGGATTTTGAGAACAAGCTATGCTGTTATGGTGTATCTGTTATGATATGTAACTGGGCACCCAAAACCACACTAAAAATACTTGTTAAGCTTTCTAGTTTTGCGCTTCAGTATACCAAGTTTCTACCTGAAGTGCAGGATTAGGAATGGGCATAGGAGTCATTTTATGCCTCAGAGCAGGAGCTGATTTTGGCCTTGGTCTTTTAATCTCTGGCTCTTCAACTCTTTGAAAGCCAATGTCGTCTTCACAGGATTTCCTTGAGGAGAGATGAGTGCACTCAATACCCTCCTCCCGATAATAATGCCCAGCGTTCCTGCTGCGCCCCTTGAGAGTGGCAGAGTCCTGTTTAAGTGCCAAGGAAACTGGAGCTTGGGCAGTGGCTGGGCTGGTGGGCGGTGATCCAGTTGTTACGGTAGACTCTGATGCAGAGCTTGTCTGCTGTTTATGCTTAAACTTAATAGAGTCACTTCTCTTAGGAGGAGTGGGAGGAGTTGAAGCCACTTCAGCTTTTGATGGCTGAGGTGAATGGCCTGTCACCTGATTAGGGGAAAGGTACTCCAGCTTGGGAGGAGTTGGTGGTCTTTTGAAAGTATCGGGATCAAAGATAGATTTCCTTTGTTTCGGCTTTTTGTACACAGAGAACTTTTCTGTTTCTGTTGCTGAGATATTAACCATGACTTTTGGCCAGGTACCACCGCTATGCTTAGTTCCATGTCCTTTGTCAAATGCAGTCTCAACCATCATACAGTCAGCTCCCGTGGGTTCATAAGGCAGCCTCCTGTTGTCCAAGTCAACAGCTCCAAAGCCTCGGTCCCCATATGTCTCTGGGCTGAATGAGCTGAGACTGTGTTCTGAATTACTGTGGCAACTGTGCACTGTGTTCCTATGAGAGTCTACTCGTAATGCGTTATTAGGGAAAGGCTTGTGATCACAAAATGAACCGCTGCTCTGATCACTCTGGTCCTTCTTGCCATCCATGATATCTGGATTGAAAATGTCAGTTTGTGTTGAGCTGTTGAGTTTCAGATTTCTTTTATTTTGGGCTTGTATCTCTGATGCATGAACCCTACAGTTTGATATTTTTTCTGAATCCTTCAGATTTTCAAATATATTTTGACCACTCCAAGATGAACTCTGAGGAAAAACCTACAACAAACAAACAAAAAACCCCAAGTGATCACCTTATTATTACAGCATATTCTAGCCTCCTTGATTTACCTGAATATACACCAATACATGCATAGACACAGTTGGGAGAAGCTTAATAAAGTCCTGCAGATGCAAAGCACAGAACACCAGGTAAAATGAAGCTAGAAAAAAATTTTGAAACATTTTCAGAACCATTCCAGAAGGGCAACTCCACACTGTGGCAGAAGCACTGTACTGACAGTGAAGGGACCTGCATTCTACTTCTAACTCTGTTAAGTGATACTAAACGTGACCAGCAGGTCGAGGGAGGTGATCCTGCCCCTCTACTCCGCTCTCGTGAGTCCCCACCTGGAGTGCTGCGTCCAGCTCCGGGGGCCCCAGTACAGCAGAGACATGGAGCTGTTGGAGCGAGTCCAGAGGAGGGCCACGAAGCTGATCAGAGGGCTGGAGCACCTCTCCTGTGAGGACAGGCTGAGAGAGTTGGGGTTGTTCAGCCTGGAGAAAAGAAGGCTCCAGGGAGATCTAATTGCGGCTTTCCAGTACCTGAAGGGGCCTACAGGAAAGATGGTGAGGGACTGTTTATCAGGGAGTGTAGTGACAGGACAAGGGGTAATGGGTTTAAGCTGAAGGAGGATTGATTTAGATCAGATGTTAGAAAGAAATTCTTTACTGTGAGAGTGGTGAGGCACTGGAACAGGTTGCCCAGAGAGGTTGTGGAGGCCCCATCCCTGGAAGTGTTCAAGGCCAGGTTGGATGAGGCTTTGGGCAACCTGGTCTAGCGGAGGGTGTCCCTGCCCACAGCAGGGGGGTTGGAACTAGATGATCTTTGAGGTCCCTTCCAACCCAAACCATTCTATGATTCCATGGTAAGTCATCTTTCACTGCCCATTTTCTCCTCAAACATTTAATCTTTTTACTTTCTTAAAAATCTAAAGCTCTCTGGAGCTGGAATTATCACTCACAAAGCCCGTGTGACAGGCCCAGCATAATGAGATTTTAAGCTCAAGAAGCAAACCAGAATATTTTTGTAGCAATAAGCGTGAAAAAGAAAGCCTTGTACTTAATTCTCATGATAATCAGAGTTCAGTTTTCTGTGCAACTCCCTCCTGCGTAAAAGCAAACCTTTTTGTACTCAGGAGACAGTTTATCTTTCATGTACAAAACTGCTGCAGCTCTGAAGCAGAAGCCAAGAAGAAAGAAGCAATTGTGCTGGAAGTCATTTCACGTGACCAGCAAACAAATGGGAAATTAGTAAGAACAATAAATATGTTTCATTTCCTACCAGACGCCACAATAGTCTTACTTTGGAAATAACTGTTGAGTGTGAATCAGTGAAATGCATCCAGTCTTATTTTTAGCAGAGACTTTCCCATGATGATATAGTAATTTTTTTTTCATTTTTTTCACAACTAAAATAATTCTGTATAAGTTCAAGAATATTCTGCAAATTTAGCTTCTCCTACTCACCTTCATCAGTGACAGGGTAAGGGAATCCCTACAGTTTCGTAGCAAAGCTTCACATTCAGTAAGTGACTTATTATCTAGTGCAATGCCATTGATCTAAACACACACAAAAAACCAAAACAGACATCTGTAAATCAAAGGTAGAAGGTGAGGAGCATCTTAAAGTGGCATCTCCAAGACAGGGAAAACAAGACTAAAGTCTGGTTGACTTCATGCTGTGCTGTTTCCATTCTCCACTAAAAAACCAAGCCTCTTAACTACAATTTCGCTATTCCTTCTAGACATAAAGCGTAACAAGACTTGTTTCCATACAGTAGCCTCTATGCATTTGTACATCACAGTAATCGCTTTCAGTTTCACAGGAGTTCATAAATCAGACAGGTCATTTAAGGCTGCAAATGCACACAGGGAAAAACTTTCCCCCCAAAAGTATGACACCTGTGATATCATCATTTAAAAGACAAGAAACCTTTCATATATACCTATTCAGTATAAAAATCACAAGTATCATTATATGTAAGCCAAGCATGAAGACTAAGTCAGTGTCTGTCAAAAATTCTCACATGAACTAAGCATAGCCAATAACCTGCACATTATGTTAATCACTCAGCCTACATATACATTAATTTATGATAAAGATTTAGTAAATACACAAAAAGGGTATAATACAGTGAAAGTAAAAAAAAAATATTGGAATGTTTGGGATCTTAAAGAGTAGCATCAATGATTAACACTTTAAAATAAATAAAAAACAAAAAAAGGAGAATGCATTCTTAAGACTTACAGCAATTATTCTATCTCCCACAGTAAGGGAACCCTCTTTGGCAGCTGGGCTTCCAGGCACAACAGCAGCAACAAATACTCCATTTTCTAGACTGACCCCACTATCTGAAATACACAAAATAAACATGAATTTACTCCTGCAATTCAAACACCTTGCTCAAACAACATGTCTGACCTGCCCGCGTGAGAAAGAAATATAACTACAGAACCAATTGAATTTCAATTTCTGAAAACTCTTTCAAAAGAAATAAGAACACAGTGGGGGAAAATAGAGATATATCCCAAAATTTAATATAATCATACAAAGCTGGGGTGACTGATTGGTTTAAGGGTCTTGTTTAGACTCCCAGTAACACTCCAGACAGGCAACTAACTAGAACTAAGTATTAAAAAACAAAAACAAAACCCACCCAAGAACAAAAAAGAAAACCTATACTTACAGAATAAATATATCATCAATATGAGCATTCTTACTTTGCTAAAAACAATTAATGAAAATCCTATCTAGGAGGTAGTAACAGTTTAAGTGGGATTTAAGCAGAGGCTCAGAGCATGTACCTTTATGTCAAGCCATTTTTGGCTGAACACGAGCCATTTATATACAGCCATTATAGCCACTACAGCCATTACCTTTATGTCCGGAAACATTGATGTGAAGAGGTGTGATCACTCGCCCACCTAAGGACTTCCTTCTTCGAACCACCATGTTAATAACACCTCCTCCATTTAGAACAGCTTTTATAACTTGCTTTTTATCCTTATTAGTAAGATCTACATCATTTATCTTCAGTAACCAATCATTCACTCTGGCAGATAAACAGAAATAAGCAGGTCAGTGTTATAACCATATTTTGCTGGATGCAGCACATGCATAGCATTCATAAAAAGGGATGCAACAGAGCTGATGTCAATATGCTAATCCTTAATTCTCGGGAGTTCTCTGTTCCTGAAAATGCATTAAGTAGTAGCTAATTGAAAATCAGGACTTCTAGTCTGCATTTCATTAGCAAGAGTATATCCTCAAATCAGTAATGACTACTCCTTATTTAAAAGCAACTCTTTAGAGGAGAGTGGTTAAAAATTTCCTATCAACACTAAAAACAGGAGCAGGTTTCAAATTATCCCTTGCTCTACTCTCCTGACCCCCTGCCCTACCCCAATAGCTCACCCTCATGTCTTTCCCAAAATTTAAATAAATAGATCAAAGTTTGAGGAGACTATAAACGGAGTAGGCGAGACACAGGGAAATAAAAGAACATTTCAAATCCTGGTGAGTTTTAAGAGATGAGTCAAATAGCAGTTAATTTCTGTAATGCTTTTAGGCATTGGTCTCAGTGCGATTTTCCAATCAACATTAATAACATGACCAATGACAAGAAAGAACTTTAAAAAATGTGAAAAACTGAAGACAATTTACAGTACGCTCATATTTAGTTTATTATGATCAACAAAAGACAAGTATCTTCCAAAGTCAAACCCTACCTTAATCGACCATCAGCGATACTTCCTTTGTCTACCTTGGTAACAAAGATCCCACAGTCTCCAGGGAGGTATGGCTCATTCACGCCTTCTGCCACATCAAAACCAAGTGCTTTCAAGTCCATATCGTCCTAACAATAATATTATTAACAAGTGACTCAGCTGCCCTGGCAACTATTGTGCCGCTGTCCGTTAGCAAGAGACTTTACTACATGTTTGTACTATGCACTTATATTTACATGGTAGCTGCTCTAGGCAAGGTTTTATATTTTCTATGTCAATATATAAGCTCCCAATTTCATTAATTAGGCATCCTCTGGCATTAGCACAGTCCTTCTCTCTCTCAGATTAAGCCTGAAATACTGCATAAGGGGAATTTCACCAAAGAGGAACAGGAAAGCAGAAGAGCATGCAAGAAAGCACGTTCTGACACGTATAACCTGTTTTAAGGTATGATGCCGGATGTGTAATAAGAGAACAAGGACATGTTCCCCAAGAATGGGCACTACTTGAAGAAAAAACAATTGTAAAGGTAAGGAAACAGCATTGTGTTTTAGTGATGAACTCAGAAAGGCGTCTGCTTTGATATGGCTAAAGACCAGAAGTAAACAGGAATGAAAACTCTAACATTATGGGGAACCATATCTAAATACAGATTAGAGGGAATATTGTACCAACCCGAGCCCAAACCAGATCATCCTCGATGTGAAAAATGATAAACTTCTTTAACAAATCAGTCACTGAACCAAGCAGGGAAATTTTAATTTAGTGTTTGCTTTGATAAATGTTAAGGTCACTGTAAAAAAAACCTGGTTAAAGAAAATAAACTGGGACCAGGTTTATAAAATGATTTATTATTGCTATATTCAGTGTTAAATAGTACACTTATAAAAATTAAAGAACTCTACTTGAAATCAACTGGATCAACCATCTCAGCATACCAAAGTGAGATGATACTTGAAATTTGAAATCTAACATGCAAAAATTCAGTAGAGCTTAAATCAGCCATGTAAGGCATGGTTCTAGACATGGTTCGATGATTAATCCCCTTAAAATCAGAAGAGCAGAAAGTCTTCAGGGAAGCTGAAGATAAAACATGCAAAAATATGAATATTTACCAGAAATTAAATTGAGCTAAACCTGCCAAAAATATACTAAAATCTTTATGATTCTTCCAAATGTTCTATATAAGAAAAAAATTCATAGCGAAGAATAAATTAAGATCGAGTAGAGATCACAGTATCACTGCACAGCCCCAGAGCTGAAAGGTGAATATTATTTTTCTCAGTTTTGAGCTGAGTGGTTATGTAGAACACAAGCTTAAGCAGACAGGTTAAGTTGAAAGAAAAATAAAAGGATTTAAATTTATTCAATTCTATACTCTCCAACCTGAAATACAAATGCTGGTTGGTCAGCAAGGATTTTCCCATATATCTAATCAAGGTTGGCACAATATTATTACCATAATTTCATAGCAGCAAGTGTAACACCTATGTTTAGGAAAGGGAAACATATATTCAAATGACAAAGTCTGTGCATTTGATCTTTGAAGTAAAGAATAACTAAATACTTGCACATTAATGGAAAATTCATCAGGCTGCAATGTTGTTTACCACAGGTATAGCATATGCTAGACTTGCTAACTGATTTTCCAGACAATGGAAAAGCTAAATTACTAGTTATCAATTAAAATGGAGAAGATGGCAATGTACATAATCTGATGATGCAGGAGCTGGTCAAAAGAGATGAAAAAGCACAGTGAAAAGGAATTGTTATCCCAGAATGAATGTACAAACAGTGGTCCTGATGGATCAGCGCTGGTATTCAGTTCATATAGCCTTTTCCATCTATATATTTCAACATATAATAATACTAAATAATATTTTTAGTATCAAAAAAGGAATGTCTTAGTGATTCTGTTGAGATACACTGTCAGAACACAGACAGATTGGAAGACCATAAAAAAACATGACCCCAAATATTGCAGTAAAATAAAAGGGATTTAATTTGACAGCATTAAATCACAAACTTTGTCATTCAGGAATGAGAAAGAAATTCTGGTATATGCAGAAGCTGTTATAAATGAAACACAATCTGGAAGACCACCTGTGTGTTCTATGTGGTCAAAAAAAATACTATTAGCAAACAATGTGATGTGCTAGCCCAAAATTTCAAATAGAACAGCATTCAAGACTTGCATGCAAAGCAGTGAAATAAAAATTCTAGACTACAATGAAGAAAAATAAAATCAAATAGAGAAAAGTACTACTAGGATAACGAAAGGATGTAGAGGTTGTCTAGAAAGCTAAACGTAACAACTTTATTTAATATGCCAAAATGGAAAAGGGATTTAACTCCCTCTACACAAAAGCAAGGGAGACTGGTATCTCCCTTCATCCCAGTTTTTTCAGCTGAACAGCAATGTTGCCCTAAAATACATGTTCATCATGAATAAATATTTTTAATACTTTAAAACATCTAATCATCAAATCTGAGCAAATGTAGGAGAAATAACTTCATGTAAAAGCTTAACTATTTTATGCATAGATTGTAAGTGATGTTGCCTATAAGAGTAGAGGACTAGTCTCTCTCGCATCTTAAGTTTTGGCTGCCTTGAGCACTGCCATTTTTGCAATGAATCACTATAAGAACACTAAATATTTAACTTCAAACATTTTTTTATAGTACATGGACCTGGGTACCCTGCAAGATCAGATGGAGGAATTATTTTTATTTATAATTCATATGAAAAAAAAATATAAAGCTTGTGTATAACAGCTTGGTTTTGTCTGCTACTTTCATCTAGATGTTACTGCATTTGCTGCACGTGTGTGTGTGGTTCCTAGCACAACAACAATAAAGAACTAAAAAAAATACAGATTAGAGTTATTTTTAATCATACCTAGTATCAAGATGTTATAAGTGACTTCAAAGCTATCCAATACATAAGACAATGCAGCTTGTGTTTTTTACTTACTCTGTCTTTCTCAAATTCTACTACTTCTGTTTCCCATTCCAGAGAATCTGTGTCTATGGCTGAGTCATGGGAACTATGGGCCATCAACTGACGGAATCTGGCCTCCTTTTCTAACTGATTCTCCATCTTCTCCCTAGGCAAAGAAAAAAGTTATTTATACACACAGACAACCCTTTTAAATAAACTGATACACAATGTTATTACCATGAGATACCTTATATTTTCTTTTCTAAATCAAAAATCCAAGCTGTGTCAGAAATTTGCCCCGTGCTTCCATCTTTCCAATATTCTTGGGCTGCTATTGAATTAACTTTGCTTTTCTATATATTGTCTTAACGTAGTCTTAGATTTTTTGCATTCTTTTTACACAATTGAAGTGCATAACTAGGTTTCTAACATGCATTTAATTTACCCTTAGATGAGCTGCATCAGTATGCTCATGACGAGTGGGGCATGATAAATACCAACAGCAAAACCTCTTCAGCAATGCATTGAGATGACGTATGATGCACATCTTCCTTGCATTCATAAGCAGTGAAAATCCAGTTGGCAGGAACTAAGTTGCAGTCAATCTGACTTCAGTGAAAGATTCCCACATTGCTTAAGTGTATCTCCACAGTACAAAGCTTAGAATACATGTCTTATTAATAAGACAAAAAGGTTAAGATAGTAGGGACTTCGGATTCAGCCAATCACAATAATTTCCATAACAACTAAAAATACAGGCAGTGTTTCCATATACAATATCATGAATACCTGCAGCCCCACAGCTATAACAGCATGATTCACTTGTGAACACAGCTAAGAAACCAAAGTTTTTATCGCAAACTTCCATGCAGTTTGATCATTTCTCCAACATACTTCAGTTCCTTTAGTTCACGCACAGCATCGTTTTTCTGCTTTCTCATGTCATCTAGATTGCGAAGAGCTTCAGCCAAGTCACTCACAGCCCGGTCTCTCTCCCTCCTTAAGTTGTCACACAAAGTCCTTCAAAAGCAAAGAAGTTTCCGTTTAGTTACTTAAAACCTATCCAGGTAACAAACTAGTTTTACTACATTGTGTAGTTAACGCAAAATTTAAAAAAGCAGTTTCAAAAGATCTCTCAAAAGTATAAGGAAGAAAAAAATTACATATGCTAGGTCTTAAGGAAAAGTTTGTCAAGACAACAGAAACTTTCTTCATCCCTTTCAAAACTTTATTTCTACTTATGTTCTTTAAACTAGCAGAAAAAAATTCTGATTGAAGTATTTTCCCATAGTTCCTTACCTATATTTAGTAGCTAATATGTTGAGCACTTTTTGTGACACGTCACCAGAAGAACTATTTGCAGGACTGTACCTATATAGCAGGATTAGGTATATCATGCCTAAAAGAATGCATACTTTGTTTTTCTTACGTAGCAGTGCTGTTAGGCTCTATAGTATTACTATAGTATCACTAGTCATTGTCTTGCATACCCATAATAAGTCAAGTATCTTGTAAGGTGCCCTCACCTTTAAAAAAAAAAAATTCACCCTGTGACAGTTAATGCAGAGGTTCCAACAAGTTGAAGAAAGTGCTAGCAAAACCCAGCAAGTCCTAGAATTGCATCAACTGTTACAAAGATCACTCATGTTCCATTTGGCATTCACTCACCGTATACTTTCCCTTTCCGCAACAATCTTATCCCGCTCCTGAAAGGCCCAATCTCTCCTACACTTGGCTACTTCTGCTTCCTGGACAGCTTCCTTCAGTTCTTGTGACATTGCCTCATATTGTTTCCGAAGCATTTCAATTTCTTTGTTTGCTCTTTCTATGTCTAGGGTAGCAGAATCTTGTATCTGGGAATTAAGAAACATAGATCAGTATTTTAAGCACAATTTTTAGGTAAGTATGCACAAACAGCTTTTACTATCTGTGTGTTACCTGATGTATTCAATTCTCATGTTTTCCTGAAAAATGATTATTTACCTTAATGGTAACTTGGGGGGGAGGAGATGAAAACTGTTTTAATATATTTCATTCAGTGGCACACAAATTCGTGCGAATACAATCTACATGAATCAAAATGCTCACTTCAAAATAACATCAGTGAACATTTTGCATTTCAGAGATGACTTTCCATGCTTCTATCTTGTTCTGCTCAGCTATTATAAGCAGTTACAACATAGATTTCCTGCATTAATGTCTGTTATTTACCCTGGGAGAACTAGATGTACATATCCACAACACAGACTTGTCCCTTAACTCCAACGCAGAGCAAAGGAATTCAAAAAAGTTTTGTTTGAATGTTTCTTACTTTAGATAAGAATTACTCTCTTTTTAAATTAACTTGTTCCTCTAACATTCTGTATTTTGAACAAGTGAATATCACCATCACTATGGTGACAATAGTAAGACAGACACACAGAGAATACTCCAAGCTTGCAGCACAATTAACACAAGCCAACTACAACTGTACAGCCCACCACAAACACGGAAGGCCACGGGCTTGCAAACAACCGTGTGCAGTTAATTTAAAGAATGTAAATAAGTCTAATGAATCTGACTAGACTTGTCATTTGATTAAAGATTAAACTTTGGAGGAATGTTTTTAAGACCTGAATGAACGTATATCAGAGAGACTACTAAGTCACAATTAATATACTTTAAAGGCTCTTTTTTTTCCTCTGAGTTATAATTATATTCAAAACTAAGAGAGCACTGAAGCTTAAATCCCAGGTTTATTTTCTCACCTCAACAAAAAAAAAAAAATTGTAACAAATAAGACCAAACAGAGGCTATGAAGTGTCATGTTTGGCCTTTTGACTGCCTCTTTCATTTCCAAGGACCACTTTCTTCTCTTCCAGTCCACTGGCAGGAAAAAGACAATCAAAAAACCCACCCAGATCAAACAAACATTTATATTTAAAATGTCAATTTGGAGTCTGCCAAAGGTGAGCACCTGAGCGGATCCATTGCTAAGTCACAGCAAAGTTCACCCAAGCTTACTTGGCTTCCTTGAGAAAAGCACAAGTTTCCAAAAATCCCACTGGCTTGGCCATTAAAAATCAAACACAATGAAGTATTTAATTCCAGTACAACTGAAAACATAGTTTAATTGCTTCCCCACCCACTCATTTGGGATTGGCAAATCACTGTGACAGGCAAAACAAACTTTGTGTACTGGTAAAGGGTTGGTATTCAATGAAAAGAGAATACAAGTTTAATGAAAACAACCCAAAATATCTAGTTGAATATTAAATAATTTTGTACTCCTTAGTTATTTCATAAGCATATAAGTTGTGCTACCATGCATTTTCATACTACATTATACGTAAGCATTTACAGTTGTATGTGGATTGATGTTTAGTATCGCACACAAGACCAGAGCATCAGTAAGTGTACAGAACTGTAAGAATGTTACTACCCACACAGAGACATAAATTGTCAGAATAGCGTATTTATACTAAGAATGTGTACAGATTAGAAAATTTACAATCACACTTCAATTAACTTCCTTTATGAAGCATTAGAAATAGCTAACATCCTGAGCAGCTCACAGGCACAAACACCACACGTTAGAGATGGCAAGAAGCCTACCAGCAGGTAATAAACTGGATGCAATATTTTATTTGCCATTTATTTTTACAGACAAAAACTTAATATGAAGCATGACTATTTCTTTCAAACAAGAAGTTCTGTCACTATGTCTTGAAGAACGTATGTGCGTTTATATGTAGGAATTTTAGAGTGACTCACGGAAAAGGGGCGAGATTCTCAATGTGCCCAGACCTTTAACTAATCTCTTGAAAATTACTGACCATTTGAAGCTAAGAAAGAAAGAGTCATCTGTGAAGACTTGCAATACCTGACGGGCTTGATAATATTCCCTCAGTAGATGGTCCCTCTGGATGATAGCTTCTGTTCTCTCTTTCCTGGCAACATCTCTTTCCTCCTTCACTGTCTCTATATCCTTGCAGGCTTGGTCAAGTTCCTTCTGGGCCTCAGCTTTGTCCTTCACTTCATGACAGTATTTTTCCAGCAACTCATTCCTCTCACAAATTGCTCGATCTCTTTCCACTAGAGCTGAGTTTAGCTCCTAAAACAAGATCCATTGTTTGCAGCAGGTTAAGCACAGAAGGAAATAGTTTGTCTTTCCAATGGTGTACACACTGACACCTTAAAAGCCTAGAGAGTTTACCACTAATGTTCTGAAAAATGGGAGCAGAACAGACTGTGTTCACATTACATACAAGTAAGTACTAGCAAAGAATATTAAATGTGGTATTAAAGATATCACACCATCACATTAGCACAGTGCTATGTCAAAAGTAAGCAAGAATCTGGGAGCACTCACAGTTTGAGGAACCTAAATGAGTGAATGTTATTAAACAGTCAGATTTGGTGTTTTAAAAAAGGCTTTAAATATGGCAAAGGGTAAGAGAATATATTGCAAATATTTTTAAGCAACTGCCTCAATTTCGTAGGACTGAAATCATTTAGACAATCCAGCTACATAAGTATCTTACAGCTTCCTCCTAAGTTTTAAAGGGACATTAAAGTCACATGCCAGTAAGATACCAATGTGCAAGATACCGAATGTTCAAAGGTAAAACTACAGTATGCAGTAAAGCAGAATGACAGTACATCCTATTAAATATGGAATTCAACTGCATCATAATATAAAAGATGAGTAAAACGTAGCTCTAAAATACAATCTGTCCTTTTAAAATAGTTCAAACTAGACTTCTTATTGGAAGAATGAGGCATTGAAACAGTTACGTTTCATGGCACTAAATTTTTAGATGATCGAGCTCTCTAGAAGCATTCAGCCAACAGCTACAAAGTAGTCCTTCTACATATTGGCACTCCTAGCTGGAAACTATTAATATTTTGATCTCAAAGAGATTACCAGAGACAGCTGACATCTGAAGAGCAAAAGAAGGAAAGGGTTCAAATACTTAAGGATAGAAAAACATCATGTCATAAACTGACTTCCATTCTATTTTCCTCTACGGTTTGCAAGGAATGAGATGGATTATTTAAAGCATGGATGACAACTGCATTTTGCTGTACTAACATAATTGTTTTCGAGATATGGCATCTAATTAAGGCCAGTCAGGCTGTTAAAACAGTTCTGTAACAGTATTAAAACAGATTTTTTTGCTGCAGAGCAAAAGACAAGCACTAGAATTAATGACTCACACTGTGAACTTAAAACATATCAGTGAATTGCAATTACCAGAGCACTCAAGTTTTTCAACATCAGTAAGAGCTTCCATTGCTCAGTACCTCTGAAGAGAGAAATCCCTGATCCATCTGGTGGTGCAGAGAAGTTTTAGTACTGGAAGCAATGGTTTGCACAGCTTACCTATAGGCTGTATAAAATGTGCATTCAAATGCATGTATAAGACTTAAACAAAAGTCTTTTCCAGCATGCAGCACAGATGAAAGTCATCAAGTATCAAGGAAGAGGGAAAGTTCCCAAAAGCCCTTCATTAAACAGGAATTTACAGTACTTTAAGGTGATTTGAAAAAATACACATTGCCATAGTTTATTCCAGCATGCTTGATATAAACTATCTGAATAAGAGCAGCCATTGCCTCCAGTGGTCAGTAGTAAAATTTCACCTCTGTCTTTTTCCTGTGACATTTGCACAAAATCACAACATGACAGCACGAGGCAATGTGCCATTTGGCGCTGCTTAGAACAGCTTCTGTTTGGAAACATTAGAGTGGTTTAGTTTGAAGAACTGTTCTGAATTTGTGAAGAATTCTTACATTTGAAGGAAGTTCTCACATCTGAATATAGTGCAATAACCTCATGCAGGATAAAATAAAATACAGCAGGTCTATTAAACAGAGGGGAAAGCTGACTGCCACTGAGCAGTGAAGAAAAATGCATGTCTGTGCCCTGCCAACATCTCACTCACCAGTCCTCTGCTCTTTCCTGTTCTCATTCAAACACCCCTTCAACTCGTCTAGGTAGGAGCGAACACCCATGGATTTAAAATTTTATTTTCCTACCCCTTAAAGCACTTGGACAAATTACTCAAAGTGCCACAATCAGAGATAAAACAAATTGGAGCAGAATGACTAATTGTGGCTATTTCCATCAGTATTCCTTACTAGCTACCCTGATTCCACTGACATCAACAACAGACGTTTCTATTGACTTAGTGGCTTTGATGAAAGTAGACCAGATATGAAACATGTATTAAAAACTCACTCACTGTAGAAGCTAAATTACTTAACTGGCAAATACACAGGGTTGAAAACTAAGAATTCTTAAAACCAGAAGTTAGTTATCTTTAAAAGCTCTGATGCCATATGTCACAATCCACATTATGTCCCTCAATGATGGTGTGATTTAAAAAAAGCTCCACACCTTAATTTTTCATAAATGGCATTTTGTTCAAATGTAATGCTGTGAAAAAAGTAAAATGAGATTTATAGGCAATGGAATACATTTGCTTGTATCTATTTCATGCTAAATTAAGTATTTGTAAACCAAAGGGTCAAGTCAATGTATGTCAGCTGAAATGAAACCAAGCAGTAAATCGTGTTTTGGAAATCTTAACAGCATCATGATAACATGGTTGTGATATAAGCATTTCAAGAACATATTGCTGAAAAATACAAAGTTCTGGTTTCACACGCTTTAAGGCATGCCTCAGTTCTAGTGAAAAATCTTCAAAATATCCTCTTTAACTAAGGAGGGCAAATGAGTAAGAACATGCATCTCAGCACAGGCTTTGCAGAAATATCGGAGACTACTTTATCATGTACCGTCATAGTAGAAAGCATCCAGTGGTTCCTGTAGAGGTTAGAAGTTGAAAATAATGAATGTTTAGAGCTATATTGTTACAGAGAGCATTACTTGAAAAGACACAGAAGACTAACGCAGTAAAGGAAGGATTTATATTCAGCAGAACAGAATTAAGCGAATAGCAAATTTCAACTGACTGGTGCTCTATTCAAATATACAATCTTAATGAATCAATAGTAAAAAGGGCCACTATAGGAAAACATCACCACAGAATTTCCTCTTTGCAGTGCATTCCTATTTTCCATAAATCAGTCATACATTTCTGATTCCAGCATTAGCAACGTATACTCACGTCCCTTCCCCATCGAAACAATAGGCTAGTACCTGTCTTAAAGCTTCCATCTCTTCACTAGCCACTCGCTTCTCCGAAGAAGTGTTCTTCAGTTTGGACTCTGCAAGCTCCAGCTCTGTTTGAAGCTTATCTACCTCTTTAATTACTTGATCCCTCTCACTCATTATGAGGCGGTATTCATTGAAAACAGAATCCCTTTCTTCCTTGTATTTTTCTGCATCCTTTGCTGCTTTCAGCTGCATTGTTTTGAACCTTGTCACCTCGGACTGTAATCGCTCCATTTCTCTCTGTAACTCTTTGTTTTGTGCTGTGGCGTTGCTTAGTTCCTGTTGTACCAATTCAAATCTAAAACCAAGCAGAAATGCCAATAAGATATTTGTTCCTCACTTTCCTTTTTCATAGATTGAGGATTAGGCTGAATAACCAAATGTGTGCATTGGTAAAACACAACCACAGGGGACATCTTAGACAATGTACTCCACAGTGCTGCAAAATAAAAGTTAGACTAATTATTGCTTTAGGAATATTAAAGAACCTTTAGGAATATTAGATAACCTCTTTAAGGAACTGAAAGATAAAAATTGTTAGAAATAATTTAGAATTAGTTTAATGATTAAAAGTAAATTTCTATCAAATTATTCTTAAAGGAATGCAAAACATTGCCATTATGTAATAGCACAAGTTTAACCTTACTTATTGCGTTGAGATCTGCCCATCTTAGCAGTTAATTCTTTCTCCCAGCACACACTGCCAGGCATGTGGGAAAAAGGGAAACAAATGCAGAAAGTTGAAAAAAAAAAAAAGAACAACTTCCACATACCCAAATATGCCACAAGGTTGGTAATGGAGAATTTAGGGGAGAAAAAAAGTGGGTTTACAGTAAAAATGCAGACAATGGAACTAAAACCAGGTAATTCAAACATTACTGTTTGTTGTCGTCAGTAGGTCATCCAGTAAAACTGAAATGTAAAATATTAAAACTGTCGCAAATAATTTTTTTTAAAATTTAACAGACAAAAACATATGCGCTTATCACTACAACCTACTGAAGTATGGCATAATCAAAACAAGGGAATAAGAAGTTTTAATTAAAAGTAGTAACTTCTGTGTTTATATTGACAGAGCATTCTTAAAAGTGGGAATATAATTCCACAGACAAGTTCACCATTAGGTCTGAAAAGGAACTTCTCCTGAGAGCAGTGTTTTACCACAATTGGACACTAAGATTTCCTTGCATGTTTTTTCCAAAACTCCCAAATAAATGCCATTGATGGAAACACTGTACCTAACCCGCTGGATTTTTAGGATTACCCAAATTTCAGGTGCCCACAAACCTCTGGCAGACTTTGTGGTCTGTCTGTCTCTCTTATACACACACGTCTCACACTGTTTAGAAGTGCAATTTCTTGTCTAATCCAGTATGTTGCCTGACCTTTCCCAAGAGAGAGCTGTAAACCCAATTTCAAGTATTTCCTTGAAAAACCCAGTGTATTCAAAGCATTGCCATAGCACTACTGAGGCAGCTGCCAGTAATTTCAAAACCATCACCCTGCTCCTTTCGGGAAATTCTTCAGTTTAAGAGATCATCAGGCTTGGCAGTACAGAAGACCTAACATATTACAATCTGGATTTCTTTTGTCTTTTCAGAACAGTGAGCATGAAGGTAAGAAGAAAATACTATAGGAGAAGTACAAGAATCTATCAGAAATCTAAGATGGAGACCATACCAAATAACCTCGCTGCCATGTGAGAACCCCCAGTACATTTGAAAACTATTTGAGGGTCAAATCCAGGACAGCACTGGGAAGATACAGGAGAGAGGGGAGGAGAAAAGATTTAAGGCAATGTTTGCCAAAACAAAAAGTCATCAGAAAGGAAGGGGAAAAAAACCCACCAAAAACCAACCAAACCATGACACGCATACTAGCACAGGGAATTAATCAGAAAGGAAAGTCTCTGTCATAGCCAAGACATTCATATTAAATAGTGATAAAAACCTGAAAGCAGGGTTCCAGCTGAAACACCTTGGTCCTGCTTGACCTTGCAAGGAGGAAATACAGGCAGCTGGATCACATTTTCACAGATGCTTTCTGTTGAGAAAGCCCATTTCTAACAACTGTTGTGAATCGATTGCAAGTAGCAGGGTTAGATGGGTCAGTAGCAGTAAGCACAGGTTTATAAGGAGCAACCAACACTGAAAAGAACCCTCACCAGGACCACTTGCTTTATCTTCAACGCAATTGCAAACGGGCAGATGTGTCCAAGTGCCATAGCCCACATGCACAATGCAGAGACCCACATGTAGGGTAAGGTTTAGCACACAGGAATTAGATAGCAGGTATAACTAATTTGTAATCTGCAAACTATTCACTGACTAAATCATCTTGGTAGCATTCGTATGCTGTGTATTATTGTGACAATGTTATAGATAAAAGAAAAAAGGCTGAATGCTTCTCTGATATTTTTTAAGGCCAAAGATTCATTCAAAATGAGACCTGGGCCACCACTGCAGCCTCACTCTTCCTGCTGTCTTTAAAACCTATTTTGACTGCACTTACACTAGGTATTGATAAAAAAGTTTGGTGCTGCAACTTATGACCCATTCATCCTGAAACTAAAATTATTTAAGTCTTATATTCTGAAAACTGTAGTCACCTGAAATGCATTTTAAAAAATTTGGTCAGTCACCCAGAGAAATAGGGTTTTGGTTATGAAGCAAGGGTATAAACATAAGACAAATAAAGTTTTCTATAAATAGAAACAAGTGAAAAAGCAGCCCAGACCAAAAGTCAACCAAATAAAAAGCAAAAATTCCTGAAGTTCAGTTATATTAATTTAGCTGGATCCCTGCTTCTCAGGAACATGAATATCTTTCATGAAATTCTTAAAACCAGCCTCTGTTCAGTATCAAACCACACCTTCCTCTCAAGGAGGAGACCTATATCACAAGCCATAATACAAATATGTTGAGCTTCTGCCATGTATCAGCATGGTTGCAGTATTTCTTGTAGTATATACTAGGTTTTCCCTCACTTTCAGGAATCCATGGCAGTCTAAGTTACATAACTTATTCTCTTGTTACTCATATTCTCCTATAACTTAATTAGATGTACTATGTACTTGCTATTCATGTGTACATTATTATCTATGCTCAAATCTCACCTTTCTGAAATACTAAAAGTCTATGAACATGGAAAACAACATTTTTTGGCATTAGTCTGTGGGAGTTGCATATTACCTCTAACATATGTCAGTGAAAACATTCTCAACATGCCCACGGATGCTCTTTGGAGTCCTTACGTATATTAGCATTCTTCCTACCCCGTACGGGTATCCGTGTAGGCTTAGTATCAAGGAGGAGCAGAGAGAGGTTCAATGCGGTGTGACATAGTGTCTGTGCCCTTCTGTTTTGGCACTTCCCACAGAAGCGAGACTCCCAGACGTCTGCATCCAGTGAACTCTGCTGTCAGCCTGAAGCTCTGTCTCGGAGTCCCACATGGTCTGCAATTCTAATGTCTTAAAGTCAACTAATGCTTGAGAACATCTTACTTTGCTAAAACACCCTTTAGAAATTATATCCTCCTATTGACTTGTTTTTTATATTTAAATAAAGATATATATGTTGATGGACTCACCACCCATTGAGGAGTTTGTCTGGAACACTAAGTCTGAGATTTAACAAAACTTTGGATGTATTTGACTTCTGTGTCTACAACTAAGAATAAACACAGCTTGAAAGGCAGACTATCCCTTTCTCAGATGAGCTAAACAATGGTTAAAATTCTTCATACAATTCCAAAAGCCTAACTGGGAAATCTTTTTGTCAAGAAAAAGCACCATTTCTCCAAATAAACATCCCCATCACACCTTCTAAGGCCTTCCAGAAAGTCTGAAACACATGCTTCCTCATCACACCCAGATAACATACACTAGGGAAAAAAAATTAGGCAAAAAAAAAAGGTCAGAAAAGTATTTTTGATTCCACCACATAGAAAATCAGATGCTAGGTTAGAATTGTTACTCCTTCCACAGCATATCTGAAGGTATCAAAACCTGACTGTACCTTCTAAGAGAGGTTGAATATTGCTGCTGAAAATGTATTGCTGTGTCCCTTTGCTTCATTAACATGTCAATCTGTTTCTGAAGACGTCTGTTCTCCTCCTCAGCCTGTTCTAGGCGACTCAGATCTGTATTGTGACTTGCAATCTTCTCATTGTACCGTTTCCTCAGGGCATCATAATCCTTCTTCACACCCTCTAGCTTGTCCATCGCTGTATCATAAAGTTTATTTAATATCTCTGATGACCCATTTTGCTTCATAACCTAAAAAAAGCCAGAAACTGTATGAATAAACTCAGGTTTTAATCAATCCAATAAATTTGATTTAAAAGATATATATATATATATATAAACATTAGAACAAAAATATATTAACCAAATTTAATGATCATTCTTTTTAATGACCAAGGAAACACTGAGACTCTTCTAGGCATTACTGTTACTCTAAGCATTACTATATCTGCTTAATGTTAAATGGAAAAAAACCTGCTTTATCAAAACTTAGAGTGCACAAGTTTATGAAAAATCTCTCTCTAGTGGTAACTGCTACCAACAGTTATTAAACTCACGTTGTTTTCAAGTACTTTGTAGTTTTAGCAAGAGGTAATCGTTATTTGATAACCAAGATGATAGCTGTAATTTAGGAAATGACCACGAGGTGGCATTCATGACAGGTTGACTGTGTCCTCCACGAGCAAGTTAAATAACTTAAAACTTCAAGAGAATAAAATCTACCCTAAATATGTTATACACATAGGCATATATTTTAATAATCATACTATATTTCATCTGAGACCTACCCACAGAGGTTTCCATTTTCGAAAGCTATCCATAAAATATGAACAGGAAGAGAAAAATCCATTTAAACATGAATCAAGTCTGACCTGAATCCTAGTTTCAAATTAATTTCCATTGACATAAGAATCTTGTTGTAAATAGCAACATCGATGATAAATGACCAGCAACAACAGAAATCCCCTAATGAGCTTCAGCAGATCTAGTCCTTCTCCCTTCTCAAAAGGCAAAAAAAAAAGTGCCTGAAATGAGGCCTTACTTTTTTCTTTCCCTTTTTTTTTTTTAAAAATACTATGCTCATTTTTTCTGTTTTTTGTCTTTTAAATTGAAATTTGGCCTTGATAGAGTGGTAGGAAGAAACAGAAATGCTCTACATAGAGGTGTGCCAGGAATTTATACAATATTAACATTAGGCTACAACAGTATGTCCCTCACTATCTGAAAATAAAGAGTATTAAAAAAGGAAAAAAGATAAAACATGAGCTCTATAAAAAGTTGAAACCAAACACATAGCAACTACTCTGTATGCACAGCTTGGCTCCTCACCTGCTTTTGTGTCTTACATTCAGAGTAAGGACCAGTTCCTGAACATGGAAGAACCTGGATTCCTGCAGACCAAAAGGAAAGGAGCCCGAAAGGAACCGCCCGCTCTTTGCCCGATACTCACTGTCCACAGGTAGCGGATAACAACCCTCACTGTCAGGAAACCACTTCTCTACACAGGCAAGATAAGAGAGACAAAGTTCTCCAGCCTGGCACTGGTCTCCTTTAACTAACCAAGATACGTAAAAGCAACGAGTTACTGTTCATAAAGTGGTCCTGGAACAAGGCTGCACTTTGGTGAGAGTCTCACTGGCATGGCTATCTCCACACACATCCCTATCCTCAGTGGATTCAGTAGTATAACCTGCACAGAATTGGACCCGTGATTAGCTAGCACCCTTCAGTGAACCATTTCAGATATGCTAAGTGATAAACTGTATGTAAAGCCTAAGTACATGTTGATTTAAACCCGCTCAGGAAAGCCATTTTCCTGAAGACTGCTTCCCAAAGCATTCTAAGAACTTGTTTGAAAGCCAAGAATTTGAGAATCCAAATAGAAACAAAGCACGTCGCACTGTCTAAAGCATATATGGAATGACTTTTTGCTGAAAACACACTAAATAATTAAAGAAGGCCGAACAGAAGAAGAGATTGGATGAAATTCAGCATAAACTTGCTAACAGAGGTTTGATGGAGGAAGGCAGAAACTCCATAAACAGGAAGCAGTGTAATAAGGAAGGTCTCCCATTCAGAATCCCAGTCTGAGAAAAAGTAAATAGTCCCAGCTGGACCAAGGAAAACAGCCATGGCAACAAGAAACTTCATATGCGAGCAGCAGAAACTTAAGCTGGTCAGCTGCTACACAGCAAATCCATGACAATCCCACACGAAGAGTAACCCGATCAAAAGCTTTTGCTCTCTGAGGCCACCAAGATGATGTGTTTTGCTACGGCCTGACAACGAAACAACACGTCAGAGGGATCAACATAAATAGTGTTAAGACTAATTCAGATGAGAAATAACACAGACAAGATAAGATTCTTGGCACCTCTTCAAGACACCATGAATCACTCTGACATGCTGAGAAATGGAGTTACACAACTTTCTCATTGAGAGTCACATACATAGTTTTCTTTAAAGGTTTAATTGACTAAAAGACAACTTATTTAAATAAATACCGACAATGATCCTTCAGCCTCCTTCTGTGCTGCCAGATAATTTCAAACTTCAGGACAGAACCTCGAAATATAATAGCCTTCTCTTGGAGGTTTTAGATCCCTGCTTTGCAGACTGGGAAACTGAGGCACAGAAAAATTAAGCAATTTGCCCAGGTTTACAGAGCAAACCATTTCTGTTACACAGAACACGAGCCATCTTCTGAACCAAGCCACTAAACCATTTCACAGCAGAACTCTCAAGATAACGTTAGAGGAAGGGATCAAAAAGAAATACACATCTTCATTCCTCTTTGCACTAGCCCTCAAGCACCTCCTAAGCACCATTCAGCACATCCAGCTTGCTCTGACCTTTGCCCCTCCTACCCTAGTAAATAATTATTTTTGTTTGCATAGGTTTTGCTTCTGAAGCCTAATGTTTGACTTGCAAGTTTGCCCTGTGAATCAGCCTACACACAGTTAACCGAGATACTCTGTTTAACCATTCTGCATGTTACTGCATTTATTCTAACTAAATGATCAGACTTTTCCATAGGTGAACTGTGGACCTGATATGACCAGTTGCTCCTTTCTACTACTCTTACTTTTCTTTCTTCAGAATGTGTGAACAGCGTTGTCCTGGATACAGACTGTTATAGACAGCTCTGAAATGTCCACCTCTTCCTGAAAAGCTTGTCTTTTTTTAAGTTCAAAACCATTAATCAACCTGAAGCTTTGTTCTAACTGAAAAGCATCTGCAAACCTAAATAAACAAACTTAGCTCAATCATTCCCCAAACTGTCACAGTGTCACTAGAATAATTTAAAATAAAATTAAACAAAACCCAAAAAACATACCTGTCACGTTTTTTTATTGTGATACTTTCCCAAAAACAAACATAGCATGCAAGTTCAAAGCTAGTCCTGTCCCATAAAATACCCTAGGAAAAGAGTTATCTTTTTTATCACTTTGCAACTGCAAGCTAGGATTTTGATGCCTCTCCACCCACTTAAAAAAATACCATGCGTATTCAATCTTTCTCACGTACAATTTTTTTTCATCTCTGCATCAAAATTTCTTAATATTCTATATACCTTGTTCTTTTCCCAGCTAAACAGAGAAAATAAATTAGTACGCAAGGTCTCATTTTCTCCTCTACTGCTGTAAAATATAAAGTGGATGTTTCAGAATGAGTAAGACATAAAAGGCAGCAACGCTGCACAATCGGATTTATTGACTTATTTATCCAAGGAGCAACTCACGATCTCTTCTAGCACGTACACGACAAGCTGTAGCTCACCTGCTGCTGCTGGCTGCGCAGGTCCGTTATCTCTTTCTGATCCTCATCGTGAAGCCTCTTCATTTCCTCACATGACTGCTGGAGATGATTATGTTCTCGCACCAACTGTGTGTTTTTCCTCTTCAAGGTATCCATGTCCTCCTTCAGCTGTGACTGGTCACTCAGCAGCCGGCTGTGCAACGTGCTGTCACGGCACACAAAAAACGTTCTTAGAGGCCAACTTCCCAGGCCAAAGTCCTGGACTAATTCATTTCAAGCATGAGTTTTCTACTAAGAAAGCAGGTCAAACTAAATCAATTCTGCATACCTGAGTATTCCAAGTACCAGGAAAAAAAAATTGGAAACAAACAGGGACATAAATAGACAAATACACGAAAGTACAAAGTACTTAAACAGCATCAGCAGAGATGACGGATTTATGCCACCCATCAATGTCATTTCACAGCCATTTTAAAAGCAGACAGACAATGGTCTAATAGGAATTATCCCACTAATTGCCTCCACTTTCTCTTGGGCCCCTCAGCTGAGCAGCAGCTAACCAAAATACAGATGAAAACTACAAAAATCTCCTTGTATGTTATTGTTGTAAAAACAAATAAACAAAAAACCCCAAACAAACAAAAACCCCACAACCAATAAAAACACACTATGTATGTTTCAACTACACTCAGGCAGGTAAAGCACTATCAAAGTTACTCCAAACTTCATTATGCAAGCCATAATTACTGAAAGAAACACTCTCACTTAAAAATTAAACAACTGAGAGCCACGTGATGAGGCTATTATTCAGATTAAAATTCAAGGTAGCAGTCCAAAATTAGAGCAGACTACTGCTGCAGAATAAAAAAAAGGGGGGTGGGGGGGAAAATCAATTGAATGTATTTTACTACCACAGATCAAATAAAGAGTAACATGTGGATACTGACAAGTATTTTTGTTGTTGAAACAGAAAGATTGCAACTGAACTGTCACACCTGCTGGTAAAGTCTTTGAAGTCCATATTTCTAAAAAACCCCCCCATATAACACACAGCATTGACTAGAATTTGCACTTTAAGATACTTTGTATTCCTTCCTTATGAAGTGAAATACCAACATTTCCTGCACGGAATGACTCAAAGCATTTAAAAAAAACCAATCCTTAAAATTAGGACAACCTGTTAAAAAAAGTCTTTAACAAATTATATTTGCACAATTAAATATACATAATCTTTACATGTAGGTTATTAATCTGTTATCGGTTATTCGGATTTTGTTGGAAATTATAAATTTTTCAAAACATGGGGTTCTAAGAATTACTGCAGGACAAATAACATTTGAATAACATATTCTACTCGATTTGTTTCTTTACCCTGAGAATTAGTCATAGGATGAACGGGAATTGCATACATGGGTTTCAACATGCATTGTCATGTTTTGGGCCACCTAAATTCCAACAGTGAGTTTCAGCCGCCCTAAAGTTTTAAGTAGGAAACCAAATTATTCAAATCCAAGCAAAGAAGTTCTTATAATAAAAAGAATTACCTCTGAATCAATTAAAACACACTATACTTTCTTCTGACCAGATAATCTTAGTCTGTAGCAAGTGTAAATGTGAAAGCATGTACATTTATATATGCATCATTTTGCACAAGCCTAAATTGATGGCCTCTGAGGAACATGGCTATATTCTTCGTATACTTGAGTATTTCAATCATTCACTCTATCTTTTAAAACTCAGAGTTCTTCTCCTCATGTGAGAGGGTAAATCCTTTTGTACTATCACAAAAATACTGAAATAAACACAGTGTAACACAGTATGGTTTCAGGGACTACAGAACTCTTAAATTAAGTAAGCAAAACACTGATTTTTTAGGATACAGAATACAAGTGTTTCACGTCAGCATTGGACAGACATAGGTAATTCAGCTCTGAAAAAAATCCATCTACAATATACAAAACACTGATGCTGTGCACAGAATTCACTAGCAAATTAAGTACTTGAAAATCCTCAAATGAAATTAGGAATAAAGCTCTTTGTAAAGAAGCCACACAACTTGCTACATCTGTACCTGTTGACAACCTTTAACACTATTTTCAGGTTTTGGAAGAAGCATGTAAGGAAACCATGCTTATCTTTAAGGGCTTGAAGAGTTGTGAGTCAAAGTACTGTGTAAGAACTAGCAACCCCCCCAACGAAAACAAATGCTGTCATTAAATAATAGTCTTATTTTATAGCGCAGATTTAAGTGAAATAAACTTCAAGAATTTATCTGCATTTCTATTTCTGAGCTGTCTTCCTTTCAAGTGAAGAAAACATGTTCCTACTGGCATCAAATGACTGTTTTTTAAAACAGGAACGCATGCTAGAAATATTCTCCAATTTCTCTCTATTTTATTGCATTTTCATAAACACTTACAATTGGTCTAAGCCTGTGTTAACACTCACACAAGTCAGTGAGAGCTATCACAACCTATTAAAAACCCAGTAACAAATGTCATTCTCTCAAGTTATATTCTGCTCTCCAGCCTGACGGTAAGACTATTGGATTGTAATTCCAAGTCAGTAACTAGGCTTTCCTTGTCAGTGTCCCATCAAGACATCAGGGATTTCCGTCTCAAATTCTTCAAAATAAAATAAAACAAGCATTCCATACTTTATCATTTCAAATAGGCCAGAAATATTTTATCTGATGCATGCAAACATTAATCTTGTGATTAAAGTGGAAAAACAGAACAAAAAAAATTATTTGGTTACCATGTTCTAATACTTTATGATCTAGCACAGACTGGTAAACTCTTACCTCATATAGCTTGACTAATACTTACTGATAAAAGTCCGCCTCTTTTGCTGCTTCTTCACACCTTTTTAGTGTCTTGGTGTGTTGGTTCTGCAGAGACTGTAAGTCTGACATGGCCTTCATGCACTGAATCTTCAGTCTTTCATAGTCGTGATTTGGTTTTGGACTAGGTCTAACATGGAAAAAGAATATGAAGTTGAATATCAGCTACACTAAAGAGAATGGGAAGTCTGGGAAATTACTATCCAGTAAATAAACAGTATCACACAACTGTTGTTCATATTTTACTTTAGTTTAAATACTGACCACGTCACATTAAGACACAGCCACAAATAAAAATTCACTGATTTTAACCTGCATTAGTTTTATACTGAGACGTAACATCTAATAATGATAATTCTGTCTAACACAGCCAAAAATAGTCCTGAATGTGCATGTAGCTCTCTCCTGAGCAGCCGTATTATCACAGAGCAGAACTGTCACTTGACACAAGAACAAGTCAATCACAGTACTCTTGGCTTTCCTGTGCTACCATGTCAAAACTCTCAGAGAAAAAGCAGAGAGCTGCAGTGAGAGCGGGGATGAAAAGAGGCTGCCAAAGTCAAGTGGGGGCTGCGTGGAAACCTGGGCTAGGAGAAACTTCTCATCTAGGCAGCGGCTGGAAAACCTTGTCTACAGCTCCCTAGGAAAATCAGCACTGGGGTCAAGAGAAAGAATTTCAATGGGACACCAAACGCGTGCATCTGTGCTGGCACAGTTTTACTGGTTTGACTAATCGAGCACTAAATTTAACTAATTTGACCAAACCATTCTGCTGAATTACAGACTTGATTGAATGTTACCATGTTCTTTTAACCTGCTATAAATGATGAGAAAACATGTCAGAATCTACCTCACACTTCCATAAGATAACCCAAATTTTGTTCAAATAGTTATTAGGAATCAGCAATACAATATAATCTCTAATAAGCAATTTTCAGTAAGCTGAACGAAGTGAAAGCCAAAGTCAGTCAAAAGAAAATTTGACTGAAATTTTTTTTAGTATATCAGGATGATTGAGAGAGAAGACATTTTCTAAAATAATCTACCGTGTCAAGCAATTGACCAACATAAATTATGTCTACAATGTGTGGGTTATTGCACGATACCTTTATTTATTTATTAGAAAAATCATAAATCACACTAGAAACTAAATTAGCAGGATTACGTCTTCTTGTTTTGAAGCATTAAGCTTCTAAAAGAGACTCTAAATTGAACTATTCCTCCTCTACATATTGACAAAATTTTTACACCATTGAGTTTTCTAGTTTCAAAGCGAAGCTCCTGACAGCTGTCCCTGTGTCATCTCCTGGGTCTCTCATAACTCCATAGGCAATTAAAAAAAAAAAGGAAAAAAAAAAGAAAATAAAACCATTTCTTTCTAACTTGACTTTGTTTATTCTCATATCAGATTTGCTCCATTGCCCTTTCTCCCTCCCACCTCGCTCTCCCCCAAACAGCTTCGCTGTAAACGCAGCCTGAGAAACAATCAGAATTCTCTTTGCTTCATACAAAACCAGCAACACTGATTCTGGAACTGAAATGCAGCTGGCAATTGAATTGAAATTAAAATGGTTTCACACTGCTGCGGTGATGAGAGTTGTTAAAAAAAAAAAAGAGAAAGAAAAACGCCAGCCACATGTGATTCACAGACTTTTAGAGAGTGCGTGTACGTTGCTTTTTAGCAACCCAGTTGCTTTTGGGTTGCTGAGTAGTAAGGCCTTCAATTGTAATTCCTCTTGTTCTCCTTCCTCCAGAAGAGCTCTTGGGAAAAACAAAACCAAAAAATCCTTCCTTGATTGGCAGACTTTAGCAACAATTAAAAGCCAAATTCATATAAAGCTACCAAATATTCAGGTCACATCTACAGGGATGTCTTTTGGGGGTTTTTTAATTCACTGTTTAGGGGTGCCAAAAGAAGCAGTATGCTATTCATACAGTGCTACAGACATATTACCACAACTGCTGCAGTGTTATTCTTTTAAACTACAACCCTAGTGAGCATAAGTAAAACTCAATTTGAAATGTTCACACCCTTGACAGAATCACTAAAAACCCAAGTATTGATTTAAATTAGACTTTAGGGTGAAATTATTGAAAGTAGACACCATCTGTCCACCACAGTCATTAAAATGACAACATTAATCAAAGCACAGTTTAACTCTCAGTTGAAGCATTAAGTTTACTGAGACCCATTAACACATGTTCGTATTAAGCTTGTAATCATAATTTCATATTTGTGCAAAATATTTCAGTGTATGAATTTTTACTAACAGATAACTATTAGGTCAGTCTCAAAGCTATGGTGAGAACTTGTTCTACAAGTCTAACATCAATCACGTGTATTTCATATGTTGCTGGAGTAACACTAACATTATTCTAAAAAAAAAAAAAATTCCTATAAACACATGGATACCATGTAGGTAACTATAGAAGTTAGCCTACCTACACAATGAGGAATGAACAACACTGCCACCAGTAACATCCTGCATTCTAGCTCAACTACATGAAACAGAAAACATCTGGATAGTCAAAGCCATATGTTCCACAGTGCCGTTCCAAGGGATTATGCCTCAGCAAGAAAAATAGGGATATGCACAGGAGGAATATTGGTCAGAAGTAAAAAATAAAACACAAAGCAGTCCATTCAAATGCACGTAATGGTTGACTCTTCTTTAAGACCACCACAGGTTTTTGCTAAAATGTCTCACAAAATACAGAAAACTATGATTTCAAGAAAGGAGAGGTGACAGTTACTATTTTGGAAGCATTGGTTCAAATGTTAAAAAAAAAAATTAAAATGGTAGTGTCAAATGTCCAACCATTTTTCTGATATTCACATAATTCAAAATCCTTTGTATTCCAGTGGAATTACCCCAGGCATAAAGACCACAGTGAGACTGACAGTTACATGTACCTAATGCTGACATAAAAGCTAACGCCAACAGCAGATCCAACTTTGTGGGCAATGTTTACCCAACAACTTGAAAATGTTTTCATTTACTATTGCAATTCCATCACCACCACCAGTTACAGATTACACATAAACCAGTCTCTTCCCAAAGGCAGTTTGCAGGAGTTTTATTTGTATTGCAGCTCTCTTCTACTACGACCTAAGTAGTAAGAATAGCAAGTTTAAGTCTATAAAGTGCACCTTGAGCCCACTAAATCATTTGGTCAAATCTTCGCTTAATCACCACAACACGTGCATGCATACACTCACTGTCAAGTGACACAAGCACAGCATGAGCAATCCTACTCCTGTCCAGCAGGATGACACATGTTCGTCTGATTCAGCACATCACAATCCACTGCTGTGGCTCCTCTTCCACTGCTCTACACTTAGTCAACACTTGCTCTGGAAAACAGCTCTCGGTTTTGCAACTCCAGCCTTCAGAGCCAGCACAGCCTAGCCTACGAAAGTGTTGCGAGCTGCAACTGTTGTGAAGCACGCCATCGTGATGTGTCAAGATTTGCCTCCACACCACCTGTGTGTGGTACAGCCATGGTTCAAGCAGCCTAAGCAGTCAGGAAAGCAAAAGCCCTTTTTGGGTCGTAAAAGTCATCATCTAAATGATGATCTTTCAGCTTTCATGCTTCATTGTAACAGTTTTCAATGTCTGAGCTTTGACTCCTGGAAGGCTGAAGATTAGTTTTTTTATGAGGAAAGAATTTCAAAACAAAGTAAAAAAAAAAAAATACCAGCAAGCTTTCAAAAACCATAGATGTGTATGTGGATGGGAGGAGTAGTTGCTTTTATACTGAAGGAAAAAAAATGTTGACTAATAACCTTCATTCATTTCCCATTCTTCAAATATTTAATTGGTTGGAAGGCAGCATGCTTCATCTAGCATACACTGTTCAAGCACTGCTCAAATGCAATGTTTATTTTTATGACTTGTACTTTAAGCTGTAAACATTTATATTTTCCACAACATAAAAATCATACACTGGCAAAAGAAGATTGATTTGACAATTAGAGAGAAAAAACTAGGGCAGTCTAGAGGACAGCTCATCAGAACTTCATTAATAGCATCCTGGATTATGGAGAACATTATTGTAAGCTATAAAATCCTCAGTGCCTAAGCTCTAGTCACTTCAAGTAAGAAATCTCTCTATATAAGAAAGTAGCTGGAAGCTATGCAAAAAGATGTTGACATTTGACAACCTTTTCCTCTCCCATCCCCACAACATTTGGAGACCCTTAGATAGAACACAAGGCTCTTAAAGCAGCCCTCAGAACTCATGGGGGGAAGGTGGCAGCATTAAAATAGGAGGCTGAGTGAATAAAAAGCCCAAATTCTCTCAATTCCAGTTCACTGGTTCAAATCTCGACATAAGGACGCAAAGTTTACCTAACTACCTGACCATGCACAGACAGAGCAGGTGAAGTAACAGATAGAAATAACAACAAATAAAACATTAAAGTACAGAGAAGCTAGGCACAATGGCAAAACCTCCCAGAAAATCTGTTCTTCGCTTTTATTTCAGCTTTGGTCCATCACTGTTTTTCCAAGGTTCAAAAATCTTCTCTTACAAAGCTACATTTATAAACATTAGCAGATCTTTAACCCTCTAAAATAAACCAATAAACCAGTTTCCTACCCAATAAAACCCTTATCTACAATTAACTCATATACTCCTTGAGTAATATCTTCCTCATAACTTATCAACCCTCAAATTAGAATGAGCTGCATAAGGCTGCTGGCCATTAACTGACTTTGAACACATGTTATTATAATTTGGCAGCACTCATAACTTCTCAGCAGAGGAGAGTTCCTTACTCTCAATATGTTAATGCTACACAGTCCCTCAATATATGTATACCAGAAAGCATATCCTCCTAAAAAAACACTTACACCCCTCAACGGAAGTCCAAACCCCTCTTTTTCCCTGCAGAAGCACAGGAATAGCTGAGGTTTTTTTTCCTCTCCTAATTTTTGTCCTTCAGCCAAGTATTGAGAGCTATTTCCCTTTGTGTTGGGTTTGCATGGCAAGGTTTTGGTAGCAGGGGGGGCTACAGGGGTGGCTTCTGTGAGAAGCTGCTAGAAGCTCCCCCTGTGCCTGACAGAGGCAATGCCAGCCGGCTCTAAGACAGACCTGCCGCTGGCCAAGGCCAAGCCAATCAGCGCCTCTGTGACAACATATTTAAGAAGAAGAAAAAAAAACAGTTAGAGAGAGCTTTTGCAGCCTGAGAGAGGAGTGAGAAGATGTAAGAAACTCTGCGGACACCAAGGTCAGTGCAGAAGGAGGGGGAGGAGGAGCTCCAGGCGCCGGAGCAGAGATCCCCCTGGTGAAGACCATGGTGAGGCAGGCTGTCCCCCTGCAGCCCATGGAGGAAGGGTGAGGGGGTGTAGAGATTCCACCTGCAGCCTGTGGAGGACCCCACGACGGAGCAGGTGGAGGCACCTGAAGGAGGCTGTGGCCCATGGGAAGCCCACGCTGGAGCAAGTTCCTGGCCGGACCGGTGGACCCGTGAAGAGGGGAGCCCACGCCAGGGCAGGTTTGCTGGCAGGACTTGTGACCCCGTGGGGGACCCCACGCTGGAGCAGTTTGCTCCTGAAGGTCTGCACCCCGTGAGAGGGACTCCATGCTGGAGCAGGGGAACGATGAGAGAGTCCTCCCCCTGAGGATGAAGAAGCGGCAGAAACACCGTGAGATGGACTGACCGTAACCCCCATTCCCCGTCCCCCTGTGCCGCTGAGGAGGGGAAGGTTGAAGCCGGGAGTGAAGTTGAGCCCGGGAAGATGGGAGGGGTGGGGGGAGGTGTTTTAAGAGTTGATTTCATTTCTCATTCCTCTACTCTGTTTTGCTTGGTAATAAATGAGATGAATTCCCTCTCTAAGTTCAGTCTGTTTTGCTCGTGACAACAATTAGTGAGTGATCTCTCCCTGTCCTTATCTCGACCCACAAGCTTTTTGTTACACCTTTTCTCCCCTGTCTAGTGAAGGAGGGGAGTGAGAGAGCAGCTCTGGTGGGCACCTGGCCCCCAGCCAAGGTCAACCCACCACACCCTTTCTTCTCTCTTGCTTTCAAAACAGCAAATGCTTCACCATGGTCTTCCTTCTCTGCCCACAACATAACACAGGAAGTCTAAACAACTTGTTTGCTTTCTTCTCTCAACACAGAGATGAACCCTACTCCCCTCATTCCCACAGCAAAATTGCTGGAGGAAGTGGGAACAGGCATTCAACAGGCAGCTCCAAAACCTGGATGTGGTCACCTACATACACACACACCACCAGGACGCAGGTAGGTTACAAGCAACATATATACACTGCAATATCCTCGCTGCTTTACAGGCAAGCAGGAGTCAAGACACTTAAAAACACTACTGAGGAGTAAATTCGAATATTACATTTCCTTTATTTTTACCTGCAGTCATCAAAAGTTGATCCAGGAGATGAAAGTGCAAGTCGCTTGCGCAGCTCATCCCTCTCACGAGTTACCTGACGGAGCTGATACAATATCGTCTCCAGCTTCTCACTCATCTGTCTCGTGTCTATTACGGGTGGTGGTGATGATGCTTTACCAGTCGTACCTGACCAAGAGAAATAATTGGCAGTCAGAGAACCCCTCAAAAGAACAATGCAACTTCACCAAAGTAGCTAACACAATTTTAAAAAAAATCCTGTATTTTTTGATGCAGAAACGTGTTCAAAAACAAAACAAATCATGGAAGCTGTCATCAGTGAGTTGACACAAGGATAATTCCCAGTCAGACCCCATGCTTGCAGAAAGGCCCTGTGTTGCACATTAAGTTTGCATGAACTCAGAAGTTGCCTAAAAGGCAAGTTTCCAGTCATAATTACAAAGACCTCAAACTACCACAGTGACAGAAGTCATAGGTACAAAGCTATTTCCAGTAAAGAACCATATCCTTGTTTCTTAAAAAAAAAAAAAAAACCACAAAAAAAAAACCCCACAAACCAAACAACAAAAACTAACCCAAAACCAAAAAGCCACACACAACCACAAACGTAAATTCCACCCACGTCAACTTACCCCAGCGATAGTGGAGAAAGAGTTACAGCACAGGGGCTCTTTTCCTGTTCCTTTATCTAGCGGCACAGACATACTATTCTGCTACGTGCTACTGCCAACATTTATTTTTAACGCAATTCTATGCTTTCACATGGCTCAGTTTATCAGTCCAGTATGTGAAGTTAAAGATTTGACTTGCCAACAAATCATGAGAAATGAGCTTCCTTTCTAACAACATTGGCTAAAACGAGCACATTACAATCACTGCAACTGGACTACACATCAAATTTCCTCTAAGGGGCAGTCATACATTAAAGAGTTTCATGGTATATTTTAATTCTCAGCTTTCTTAATATCAGAGATGAACAATGATGTCTACTGTCTTCTCAGACAGTCCTACCAATACAAAGATCTCTTCTTCCACCTGAGAGATAAAAGCATGGTATATTATGTTTCACAATATGCTGGCAATTAATTCAATTGTATTTTTAGTTCTGCCCATTTTAATCCCAGACACATGAGAGCAAACTTAAAGATATAGGTGGCAGATGTGAAAGTCAAAGGCCTAAACATATACAGAAGATTACTATTTTTTACATAAAAGAGAAATTCTAGAAATAGTTTGCATAATTATACACTTGAAACAAGTTGCTGACATACATATTAACTTGTTAAGATATACCTTTATTATGCCTTTTTTTAAATGAAGAAACAAAAGATACAATAGTAAAATAATGTTTTCTGATCACTGTCTTTTCAAAGAAAGAATTTCAAACAAAGTAATTTCATCTAATCAAATGCTAAAGAGTTGCAAGGATTGGCTTTTTATCTCTAAACCCAGTTCAGGAAGGTATTGCAGAATGCAAAAACTCCCTCCAACACTTTCAAGTAGAACTACCTGTGCTGTAAAGTTCCCACACCAAAAGAACTGCAGGGTTGGAGCTATCATACATACAACATCTAGAATAATAGGTTCCTTGTTCTTATTCCTTTCAGCTGTTACTGTAATTCTATAATGAGAATTTATGAGCACAGACTGTTCTTTCAATCTAACTATTGCATAACAATGTATGTAAATGCTCTAATAGCAAACTGAAGAACTACAAAAACTGCAGGAACAGCCTGCATTCTCTAGAACGACACAAACTCACATCGCTCAAAAGAATTCTCAATGGAGGCTGCATTTGGGCTTTCTCCTACCACTTTGCTTCACTCCTCCATCCAGATGGAGCTACTCCATCCATAAGGACTAAGGATCTCAGACTTTTGAAATGCAGTTATCGTTTCTTTTTCTAAAATAAGAACCATTCTACATAATTTTAAGGCAAGATTATACAGAAATCAGTAATAATACAAGTGCACTGTCCTAGGCTTACAATATAGGGAATAAACAGGGAAAAACAATTGGACAGACAAAAAAAGTCAGGATATGTATTCATTTGGAATAGTTTGGATACATTAATGAGCAAGGAATTTCATAAGCAAATGAAAAGGTAAAGGCAGACACAATTCAGGTGCTGACAGGCTGCGTGGTCTTGGGTAAATTCAGTGGCAACCTGTACATTCTCTCACTCAAGCTGACACATCAGAATATGACTAACATTCAAAAAGCCCCCTTCTAATCCTTACAGAAAAGTTCAAAAGCTTATCTGTCATCCTGGGGCTGCTTGCAAGCAAAACAGATGAATAGGATTCAAGGGGCACAAGAGGAAGGAGGAGGTAAATCCGGTCCTACACAAGCGTGCAATGGCTGCTCTGGGAATCTACAACATAGTAAGAGGAGGTAAGAGTTATACCTCTGCTCCTCCACCTCTTCCCCGTCCCCAGCTTTGACAACATCCCAGTGACAATCTTCCTCAGGCGAGGAGAACATTTCTGCACACAGACTTACAACTGTGCCAAGCAAGACAAGACTGCTTTCAATAAGGACAGGCTAATTAGCCTTAGGAAAGAAGCTTTCTTGACTAATGTAAAGACATTCATCTCAATACCAGAAAAGGTTATTTTTCATTAACTTGTCACTTTTTACAAGTACATCAACAAATTCTTTCATCTCAAATGCAACGATATTGTTGTCAACGCATAATACCAGCCAAGAGATGTACCCCTCTTAAGTGCTATAAATACACAGATCAATACGATCCAGATATTCCCCCTCTTATCCTTAAAAGAAGTCCAAAAAGTTTGTCTTTGCTTGATTTACTAGCAACCTTACGTCTTCAGTAGCTGCACAAAAGGTGTCATAAAAGTTAAATCAGATTTGTGGATGGTCAAAAAAAACCCCAACCAAACCTAAAAACTTAGTAAGCTCATCTTTCATCAGAAAAATTCAATACTTTTCATTTCCTTTCAAGTGGCTTTAATAGCTGAATGCTAAAAGCCTCTTATTGCATCTGGCATCCTGATGCAGTAGAAGCAAAGTGACCTGTGCTTCCAGCTTCGTATTCTTTTTCCATCTGACTGCATATTTTACACAACAGAACTTCCTTTCTGAACTTTAACCACTCAAACTGGTCTTAAAATGTACCAGCCTAAAGGCTAAATCTCCATTATCCAAATTATGCCACCTTTCAGTAACTCACCTGCTTTCTCAGACAACCTGGATTTGTGAAAATGTATTTACTGCATGTCCTGCCAAGTGCAACTCACTCTTCTGCTTCGGTAAGCCTCAACTCATTTTTTATGTGAGCTGCACTTGGGCTCTGAGAGCCCAACCGCATGGAGGTCACCTGCCCAGCCGGCCTCCAGGCAAGCAGCGCTCCACCAGCACCTGAAACAGCCCGACAGCGCGGATGCATCGTGCTGGCAAAACATGTTTTGCCCATGATGCAGTACATGCATTAAGTCCTGAGTATGCATTGGCTTAATCTACAGCAAGACTTGGCAGGATTTCCATCATATGTTGTATAAAAGAAAAGCCTTAAAAACAGTTGGAGCAATCACATCTTCTGTAATTAGAGTCCAAATGCTGGACTTCGCAGAAACCACAGAGATCCATTATTGTAGTACATACCAAATACAATTCTGGATGATTACTCTAATCATCACTGATTGAAGAGATAATACAGCCACACAGAAACCACTGCTCAGTTAGCTTCATATTTGAGGATGGGGTAGCAGACTTTTTGAAGGAAAAAAAGAGAACGTTAAGTGAAACAGGCGTGGGAAACTTGTTGAACTGACCGAGATGTACCATCACGCCGAATCAATACAACGTTGAGGTGGGAAAATGGGTACCAACGCATAAACTGCTACTTTTAAGAAATACCATTAGCATATTTTGAATTCTAATAAACTCATTTCTCTTTGACAAATACACTTGTATGACAAGTTCAACTAATTCAAAAGGCAATCTGTCACAAGCTAACAGAATGCCTGAATTTTACAATGATTTTTTTAAACTCATCTTATAAATTTGTGCCAATTCTTGCTTGCAAACAAACAGGAGACTATTCATTGTACAATCAAGCCTTTTTCATAAAAAAGTAAAATCAACAGGGATGTTCAGAATATTATTTCTTTATGGCCTTGTAAATCATGACAGAAAATGTTAAAGACGACTTGCAAGATGTATTGCAAAACATGATCAACAGGGTTTCTCCCCAAGCTCGGGAAGGGCTGAGGAGTAAAGACTTATGCCTGCTGTAGGAAAATGCGTGCTAAAATATTTACTTTCTTTCAATAATTTATGAGGGCTAGAACAGGATTACATAACAGAAGTTATCATTTGGATACATTTCTTCAGATACATCTTTTGAAGTTGTCTTGAAATAGCATAGACCAGAATTGCATGTAGGTGAAATAAAACATCAGTAAAAACAAGCAGCAGCACACTGAGGAAAGGAAACTGAAAACTGAAATAATGAACTGTGGAAACAGTTTCATCTGACAGACAGAAAACCTAATAGGTTATGAAAGCAGTGAGGAACATGTAGCATGCAAGGACAAAACAATGTGTAGCACTTCAGTATTTGTTTTAACACAGAATATAAAAAGCTAAATAAACTCACCAGCATGTAAAACAAACTTTCAACTTCAGTAAGTTTAAAACTTTAGACAGAACTGAAGAGTGGTTCTAGAAAGATCAATATGAAAGAAAATCTACTACAATACTCAAAAATAGCAAGGGGGGGGGTAAAAAGGGTAGATATGTCAAATCAAAAAGTCTTTGCAGAACTTTGCTGAGCTAAAACACAATAAAGAATAAAATCTGTTACCATGACCAAGGAAAAAACAGCTGAAGCTTCTGAGTTTGAATATTCAGGAGCTCCCTGATGGGAAAAAGCCCAAACCCTACATTAGTCAGGCTTACAACCGCACACTGAAAGCATAATCTAGACAAAAGTGCCCAATCTGAACCCAAGGGGGACAAGGACTAGGGTTAAGCGCTGCACACCGACCACGGGGACGAGACTCCACCAGGACTCCTTCCTTCACGTCTTCTCCTGCAGAGGAGTTGGAACATCATCTCACCATATTGTTTCATAGCCCCAGAAGAAAACTGCTGACACCGAAAGGATTTCCTGACTGCACAGACTGATACAGGGCCTCAGGGAGCAGTGAAAGACACTGTGTTCCAAACATGCCGTCTGGAGTGCAGGAGAGGGGTATTCACACACACTGTATTTCCATTCAAATCACTACAGGCCAACCAAATCTTCAGAAATTCCTCCAGAGAGCTGCCAGATGTTAAGAAGATATTACAGCAAACAAAATACCACGAAGTGGTCAGCTATTTATTAGTGGTTCTCAAGCCCTATCTATGCAGAACCCTTAAAAGACCGAGAATTAACTCAAACTGATTCGTTACAGGAAATCTTAAAAAACAAACAACCCCCTCCGCAAAAAAAAACCCCACAAACAAAAAAAACCACCCCACTAACCAAACAAAAAAGCCCAAACAAAAGCCAAAAAACCCCAACCCTCATCCTCCAAGACTGCATCCAGTATACATCAGTAAAGTTAACTTTTTGTTGTTACTGTTGTTTTTTTAAAACAGGGTATCACATCCATTGAGTAATTCTTGGGTAACTCTGAAGTGACAGAAGCCGAGATACGACTGTGCATTACTACATGCCAACCCATAGCTGCCTGGAAACGGACACCATAGAAGTCAGTGATAGTACAATAAACTCTATTCAAAGTGCTTATTACTTATGAGAAGATGGTTATTAACAAACACACTGAAAATTAGGTAAAAAGATTAAGAATCAATCCTAGAGACATCTACATGACTCATGAACGGAGTAAAATAAGGGAGTGAAGTTAAAGTTCGTGGAAGAGGGTGTTTATTTCCTAAGTTAAAAGTCTTGTTTCCAGTAAACTAAACAAGTACACATCAGATCAAAGGACAAGAAAATTACATAGGAAATAAATCTATAAACACAGGTTTAATTCGATTATCGAGGACACATTTTCCAGAAAAATGACTTGTGAATAGAGACTGATTGGCAGGGAGGTGGAACACTGAAGGCAATCACTCCAGTACAGAAAAGGATTCTGATGTGGTGTACTAGTAGTGGTCCTAGCACCTCTCCTTATTCATTTGTGCCTGTTCAGTGCGTGTAATATTGTCACTTGTTTCTTTGTCATTGTGTGTCAATTGTTGACGTAACTTCACCAAATATAAATTTTGTGTTTGTGTTAGTAAAAAAAAAAAAAGAATTACAACAAGAGATTCTTATAGGCTGCCGGGGGGGGGGGGGCGGATAAGTAAATCACTTTTCCAGACAAGGAACAAGTGCTTATCTTTGACTGAAAGAGCATCATGAACCACACCCGCAAACTGAACACTTCCTGTGAATAGTGAAAAGAATTACTCTGTTACATACAGCTCTAAAAAGTGTGAAGCAATAAACTGAAATCACAACAACATAAAAGGACAGTTGTTGAAATGGCCACCATGAAAATGGGGAATGAAAGACTACACATTGTTGCGAAGGAATTATCATCTGATGGGAGGGGGGTAAAATTTGCTTTGGAGTAAGAATTAAGGCCCTCAGATTAAGTAACTTGAATTACAATTAGTGAAAAACTATCTGTGAACAGCCTGTCAAGCTGATAAGCTAACAAAGTGTTAAGCAAGGAAATATTGTCAGTTGAAGTCAAAAGTTGGACAATCTTTGTGGCATCAGATATATAACCACCCAACGGCTGCAAGAAGAAAAATTATAAAATTGTAATGCCAATGGTGGTGTTTGCTACAGACTGGTACGTAAATTCCCATAGGAAAAGGTAGAACAGTGATATGAACAGTGAAGAGCAAGAAAAAACACTTATGACTAAAAAAGTGACACCATTTGCAAAGAACTGAACAGCTGGAACAATAATAGTCTGTTAAAAGTTAAAAGATCAAGGTGATAACATGAGATGTGGAATGAAGAGGATACAAGATTGACAGCTGTAATCACAGCAATGCAAAGAGAGGTGACTGTGGAAAGGAGGAGATTATACATGTGGAAAGACAGAAGGCCTTTTCCATTCCAAAAATCCCCTCATTAGGTTCTCAGTATATTTTCAAAGAAAGGAAGAGTATGCAATGCCTTTCTGTTAAAAACTCATTATGAAAAACCATAATGCAGGCTATCCTCAGAGCCACAGCCTGACTCCTATATGTGAGCAACTGTGAGTTGAGGAGTGGAGGAAGAATCACATTTATAAAGCACTAAAGGAAAACTCTGAAGTTTCATTTTGGTACTAGGGTAGGTAAAAAACGGCTCAATTCCAGAAACTATAATCCTGTCATGGCATCGTATTTCTCAGGTCAGTAATGTGTTACTGGAGGCTGTAAATGTAGTATTGGGTATCAAAAGTCTTGAAACATACCCTTTAAGTCAACTCACAGAGGCTTTTTTTGGCAACGTGGGCCAGAACAAGAACTTAACTAGCTATTGTAAAAAGGAAGAAAGGAGCCTGATTTTGCAACAGAAAAGCAAGCAAAGTAAAAAATAAAGGATGGAAACTGGAAGTACAGTAGATAATCAAGTGATGTACAGAAAGTAATAAGCACACTGTGTTACTACTTTCCATAGCAAAAAAATTTGATGATTTCAGGCTGAAATATTGTATAAGTAGGGTGATATTTGGCTGATACTGTATCATCTACAGATAATCTTCCAGAACACAGGCCTTCCATCTTTCCTTACAGGTCTAGAAAATTATCTGATGGGATACAGAAGGAATATCTGGTCCAATCCCCCTGTTCAAGCAGGACCACCTAGAGCCAGTTGTCCAGGACTATGTCATTGAAGTTCAATTCAGTGCTTGGTGAGCATTTATCTTCAAAATTTTAAATGTCAAAAGACTGAGTGTACTATACTAACTGGTGCTTTTTTCTTTTTTTTTTTAATTTTTTTTTTTTTTTAAAAAGGAGGTCTTTATTCTGTGTTCTTTTCCTCTCCGTTATCATGACCGGTCAAGTGGGAGACTAGCCAGCGACTGTCACGTATAGCTCTGTTACTGGTTTCTATCCAAATCCTAAGTGACACTGTTGCTCCGTGCTTGGCACACCAGGCACTGAATCTCCATAAATAATTATTCTGATGTCAGAAAAGCAGGATTGTAGCTTCATTCAGAGAGTCTACTGGGCATGGGGAGTGGGCAGAATGAAGGGTGCTTCTATTTACACACAAAAATCTTTGTGATCAGCCAAGAGCAAAGAGAAAAGAAATACAGAGAGAGCATGATAATGTAATGAGGATTCGTTCCTTTGGAGGGAAGAAGGTGGGGTTGAAACACAATGGTGGGATGCAGGGATTACAGCAGTTTATATCGTATCTCTTTTGGAAATTAAAAGTGAATATTTGCCCTCACATCCATCAAAACCACCTATTTTACATGCACAGCATGAACTTCATTAATACAAGGGAAAGAAAATGAAGAAAGCATAAGGGGAAAAAGACAATATTGTAAACTAAACCAATTTTGAATGGTGAGGAAAATACACCAGAAAAACCTGTAAAGAGCAATGATTTGTCTCTATTTTTATTCACATACAGATACAAAAGAAAAAAGGCAGATACACCTACGGTCAAGGCAGATAAACCTACGAAGGAGTTTCTTCTCCAAAGCTGCTACCCTGTTGCTACACAGGTGGGAAAACTGGCTTCCAATCAACTGCTTATTCTACCACACGCACATGAGCCTGGAAGTTCATTCTTGCTGCATCCCTCATGCCCATCTAGGCAGGGAAAGAGAAAAAAGCTTGGATGACACCACAGTACTCAGGATAGACTAGCCCTCAACTCTTCTCTGAGTCACATTATACAAATTACATCACTCCTTGCTCTTCTATTAGGACTACATTACTGACGACTGAGAGCGCCCCAGCGTATCCAGTTGTTCCCCATATAGAACCTGCTCCATAACCGTTCATCCATGCTGCTGCTCTCTGTGCTTGCTGCTGCTCTCTGTGCTTGCTGCCCTCTTCTCTTTCAATGGGAGAATCAGAACTGCAAATATACCCAAGACTCTGGCACACCATGGGTTTATACAGCAATAAAATTATGTTCTCTCATCTTTCCCTCTTCCTTTCCAAATCCTAACACCATGTTTCATTTATTTGACTGAGACTGAGCCCATGTTTTCCTTAAAACTACCTTTTAAGAACATTTGTCTTAGTACTCTGTAAGCTGAATTCTTAGATCAGGGTCTTTTTCTGGAAAATAAGCCCATTGTTATATACATCAGCTTCATAAATTAACTCTGAAACCCAGGATAGCTGAAAAACATAGAATCATCTCAATTTCACAACGTCCTGGCTTACTTGGAACTATTTCAGCAAAAGATCATTTAATTAAGAATGCTGGCAGCAGAAACCACCTCCAACAATAGATAGGTTGATTAAGGTTGGGAAAAAAAAGATGAAGCACATGGACATAGTTTTCTCTAGTTACTTTTGTGGAGTGCAAAGACTACAAATGAAAGATTGCATTCTCTCTTCTAATTAGAAGACGCTAAGATTCACTCTCTGCTGCTTTATCTGGGCTTAATTAGTGGCTCCAATACCCTTCTCATTTCTTCTGAAAGGTCAAATGTGTAAATGTGTTTCTGAGCTGCTTGACAAACAGAAACAAGACAGAGTAGAAATAAAAATCTGTTAAATATTAATGAAAATCAGTGTTTTGAACTCAGGAATAATACAACAGATCCCTCTTCTGCCCCATGAGGAAGGCACATGGTAGTGGGGAAATGAAAATATTTCTTTACATGCATGTGTGTACACATATAATTATCAATAGCAAACTGAACGTATTCCAAAGCTTACATTGTCTCCAAACCATGAGCTATTTACCTTTTTTCACTGACGCATTCACAGGCATAACTTGTAATTTCCACTGCACAGAACCACCCTTGTGAAAACATATTCCAGTAAGATGGGGACAGGGGAAGGGAGATGTATGTAAAATTCCTGAAACACTATAGCAACTCAGTATATGTTGGGATTCCATTCAAAGAAGTCATATGAAGCCTTCATGGAGCTGGCATGCAAACAGATTCAGTTATGATGGTTTGTCATTCAACAAATCAGCCAGTATTAAAATAATCTGACTGCAGCTTTGACGTGACTTACAAACATGTCTATTACAATATGTTGGTTATTAACCAAAGAAATTTTGCTATTGATATTAAATCACATTAAAAATATTATCTCTTGCTGAACAAGATATGTGAGAGATAAAATGATTGGGGAAAAAAAAAATTATACTCATGCATAACAAGTCTATAACCAGACTATAAAGCAAACTTGTCAGCTTCAAACAAAGAACTCTCCTGGCTGTTAATGCACTAAATATTAAACACCTAACTTACCTCAATCATTTGAATAAAACAAAACTATGGCAAATACTAGATCAGAAGTTTTCTTTAAGAGCAGGTCACTTAATTTTTAGGTTATTAATACCTTTGATCACTGCACACACCAAAGGCATAAAACACAACCAAGGACAGCCCTTTAGGGAAAATACACAGATCAGGATTCAGAACGAGCTTCAATAATTTAAAACATGAACAAAACACAGTTCAGAAAGAATTCAGTTCTGACTCATATATGGGAATCATGAATGTCTCACAAGTAACACGTTGAATTCTAAATAAGTGTTCAGAAACAGGAATCCTGTAAGGTACTATGCCACAGAAAATTAATAAAATAGAAAATAGAGGCCAGGTATCTGTAGCTTGCAAGTGATCACTGTTGTAAAAGTTCTCTTCATGACGGCAAACACTAACTGTTCATCCACCTACCTTTACTTCCAAAATTATAAAAGGTCAGGTACAAAGAATTGAGTATATGCATCCACAAAGTTACAAAAAATGCAAAAAAAAAAAGGTTTAAGTGTACCTTTCTATTTTAAAATCAGGAACATGGGGCTAGAAAGGACCACTTGCATCTTCTATCTCAGGCATCACTTTGTCCAATTATTCCATAAACTTACTGGATTTCACCTTAGAAGAACTTCCTTCTTTGGAAGGCTCCTTTTTTTGCGTCTGGTTGTCCTAAAAATTTAGAAACTTTCTTCTTCCTATTTCCAGCCCCAATTTATTCACAGCAAATTAAATCACGCCCTTCCTTCAGGTAATAGCACACAAACGTGATCTTGATAAAAATCAAACTAACATGTCACAGCTTCCCGTATATTCAGCAAATAGTTCAGTCAACCCTAAAATCTTGTTCCTGCATGCTGGAGTTAAAAGTTCAACTCAATGACTGCAACAGATGTCTACCCACATCCTTAAACAGACAACTGACTTGCCTGGTGCCGTCAGGGAAGTCTACAGATGCCTGACACAACATTGGAACTTAAAATATGCAAGAGCCTACACTCCCTGTCCAAGACAAGTGACTTTTACACAGATTTCACAAGAAAAGTATTTGTGCAAGTAAAGAAGGAGGGAAAGTGACAGCTAATACAGCTACTCAAACATGATTTTGTTGTTAAAGGTCTTTTGTCCACATTTCTTTTTCCTCTAGGTTTTTTTCCTTTTTTTTATATTTTGTCATTCCCAATGACATTAAAAACAGAGAAAATGAAGCAATTCATTGCATGCAGGAAAAAAAGGGTTGAAGCTTGCAACCACTTCCAAAAGTTTAAAAGGGTATGACCTTGGCTAACAATATTTTTAATTTCTCTGATGTTTTTGACTGACTACAATTTTCACATCACATCTACATATATACATACACATATATGCATGCCTATATATATTTTTATATGCACAGACTTGTATAAGCTCAATGTTGCCATTTTTACATCATTTTAGTAACAACTCAAAGGTAGTTACATCATTTAACGTATCCAAATGCAACAGATTTTATTGGCAACAACTGCATACAGCCATGAAAACGTTTAACTAACTTACACTACACAAAATGGGTATACTTTTTCCCAGCGAAGATGCATAGTTACATCTTATAGTTCAACTTCTTTGATTTTATGAGCAGAATCCCTCTACCCTTCCCAAAGGCAACCTTAAAAACTTGTTCTCCCAGCTCCCAAAACACACGCTCATCAAGTTGTTAGATTAATACTTTACTCACCAATGCTACTCAGAGAACTGCTGCTTTCAGAATCAGAAGGCATTATGGACAGCACGCTGTAAGTAGACCCTAAAATTAGAAAATAAAGGAAGTATTACTTTTTTTTTCTTTTCTTCTCCCCAAACCAGCTAATGATTCATTTTCTTGATACTGTAGATGACAAACGCACTAAGTTAGAGAGAATACACGTCACTAACGCATAAAAATCTAATAGGGAAAGTATAATTTGTAAAATAACATTGCACTGTGCACTGAGTAGGAAATCATTTTGGATGAAATAGTGAAAATGAGTTCAGCAAAATATTGAACTAATACAACAGTTATTTCAGCTACACTGAAAATACAAGATTTCATCTCTACATTATGAAGATCATGAGTGATACCTGTGACAATAGTCAGAATCTATTTTGGTTTCTTATCTTTTTACATGTACCAGCTCCTATTTCATTGTGTAACTGATTTTATTCTTATCCTCAGGCTTCCTTCAGACTTAAAAATTTAATTTCATTGGTAAATAAACTTTGCTTGCATCCATTTGCAACTTTCAGTATCTGACCTTAAAAGCTATCTGTTGTTACCTGTGATAGCAACAGCAAGTTTTTTCACTTAGTAACAGATCAATAGACAGAGACACCTTTTATTATAGTTATTTTAGAAGCACGCTAGATTTTACTTACCAGAAGAACTAGAAAAACAGGTCCTACTTCAAAACCTTACAAACTAAAGAGCTCCACCATCCCTCACAAACAGGCTAAACACGTGACAGTAAAGACAAGGAGTGATCATGTGCAAAAGCAATTTAAAATCTGGTCCATTTTTGGCACTAGCCAGGATGCGAGACCTGTCTTCACAACAGCCAAGCTCAAAGACAGTTTCAATACTTTCAGGAGCTGCCTTTCCTATAGTCCTCCTTCTTATATTTCAATATTTGTTTCTTCCAGTCTCTTTGAAATTAAGAAATAAAAGCTGATAAGCAGCATGAGATTAAATACTTGGATCTACCTTTGAAATAGATTAAAGAAAGGACAGCCTGGAAAATAAGAACGAAATCCTAGTTTTTGCTCATGCTTATCTCTGCTTCTTACTAGGAAAAGATATGACCTCTGCAACTACCATGGTGTTAGATGAAGAAAAAACAAGATGTGATAAAGTAAGTTTACTAACAACACAAGCAATAACAGCAAATCTAATTAAAGAAAGCAAACACACTTAGGGCCTGATCTTCAGCTAGTAAAAGTGACGTGGACCCCAACTTTAATGAGGTATATTTATCTTTAAAAAGAATGAGGCTCCTACATTTGATAAAAGGAGTGATGTCTAGGCAAAAGCAAACAAGTATGTGAATGTACGGAAAACTCCATCTAAGCAAATCCTCCGGTTTTATTAGCAGACATTGCTGAAACTAAGTACCAGAAAAGAAACTGAATCTTGAAGTGGACTCTTTAAGCTGGCAAATCCCTGTGAAAAATGACTCAAAATATATTGGTTACCTGTAATTCTAGGTGATTATACGGGATGTAAGTTTTTTGTTTTATTCTGATTTTTAAATAAAACACATGACAAGCATGTCACTGACTCACTAGCTTCAGAAAAAAAAAAATTCTGCTGCATATTTTTGCTTCCATTTCAAACATTTTCACATAATAATTTAAGCTATGTTCCCATTTCATTAAAGCTTATGAAAAGCAAAATAATGTCTGCATTAAAATCAACATCTTTGCATATTCTAAACTCATATGACTTACAGTATATCTACTACTCTAGACTAGAAGAATTAGAATCTTAAGGGAAGCCGAATAAAACAGATCAATATATTAAACAAAGTAGGATATCTTTATGACAGATAACATGTACTGAGATTGTATCAAAACTGCATGGGACTCAAGCACAATAAAATCTTGTGCCAAGAAGTGACACTTCATTATACTTGGCAATTTAAGGCAAAATTGTCCAGTTCCTCTAAAAGGTTACATCGGAGTCCCATACCTAAACAAACTTTTACTGATTGTTGGCTGCTTTCACTTCTTTTTTTATAGCGGAGAAAGAAAAGATCCAAAAACTCATCATCTTAGCTGATCTTGCTTTTATTTATCTTCAGGAAGGACTGACCCTTTCTATCTTCTTTTCCTGTGTTAAAAGCCCGAGTCAGGACTTAAACCAAGTTAAATTCTGCTCTCTGGAACAGATAGAAAAAGTTTTATGAAGCTGACTTCATCAATGGAGACATATGACTCTCCCTAGCGATGTTCGTAAAACATTAGCTCAGATTTGTTAATGCAAGATCCGGTATGCATGGCATGTTATCACAAGAAAATGTACAATTCTGAAGAAGGGAGGAATCATCTGACCCATTCATAATTCCTCGATTCTATCAAAAACAAACAAACAAAAAAAATCTAGTAGCATTTGTTTGGCTTCCAAGGCTGTTTGTGGGTATGCTTGGGTTTGGTTTGGTTTTAAACTACACAGGATATGTGTTCATTACATGTACCATGTGCCACCTTTGTCATCAGAACCAGTATTAGTAAGCATCAGCAACAATAACCAGAGGACTCTACAGAGCTTTCACAATATTAAAATTTCTCTTTAGGTACTGAACTGATACACATTCATGTATTCAATTCAGGCTAAAGTAGCATTGTACTTGTCATATTCTGCTTGATCAAACTAGCAATACCTCAGTAGTACCTGAAAATGCTCCAGGACAGTGTTTCCCCATTCTACAGGATGCCTCATCAAATAAATGAAAACACTCAAAATCACCCCAACAGGAATTCAGATACAGGCAAAAAGGCAAGGAAAAAAGCACAAGCTAGTTTCTATAATCAAAGGCACTAGAACACCCTACTTATTCATGACCAACCATGGTATTTAAGTAATTTGTTGCAAAACCACCACACACACACCCCTTGCTAAACAATTTTCCGCTTTATTTCAAATTCTTAAAACTTTCTATCTTGTCAAATTGCATAAAAAATAAGATCAGAACACAAAGGCCAACAAGAAGCCATGACTACTTTTTCAGGTTAATGTTCAAAGTGCTTCACATCTAGGGGTTCACATGCCTATCACCATAGTTTTCCAAATATTTGTCTTTCATATTTTTCTGCGAGTATTCATCTCACATGCCAAAGTCCCCCAATACAAAAACTTGCTACATTTGATTTTTGCTGACATATTCTTTAAGTTCAAAATTACAACTTGAAATGACAGGGTTCTGAGAAACACAGTAGATACTACTCATACTTAATTTAAGGAAGAAAAAAAAGTGACCTGTCTTTTACAGATACACATTTGTACAGAGAGGAAAAAGAGCATAAGCATCCTGTCTTTGCATGGCAGGCTTGCTTGTGGGGCATTTCTTTTTTGCTCATCCAGATTTAAGCTTTGGATCAGTTCCTGGCAGCATTAAACAGCTTTGGCAGAGCAAAGGGATTTAGAAACTGCTACCGTATATACATGAGAATCTTAAGAATCCCACTTCCTTCTATTTTCAACAAGTAGGGCAAGTCAAATTCCCTTAAGTTATTACTGACTTTATTAGTCAGATGACAGGAAGGCCACTTAAAAACTTGCAAATTCAGGAAAGGAACTAGTTGCTTAACTGTGGAAGCCACCTCTGGGGACAGCAGAGGAACTGGATTCTAGTGTGCCTCCATCTTTCACATCATGTCCACAAAAACCAGTGATATATATTTTCCTTGTTAAGGAAGAAAATTATAGTAGAGGAGGAAAAAAAAGAAGGAAAAGTGTTACATGTCCTAAGAAGACACCAACTGTCTAACCAAGCTAGTTCCTCATCAGCAGTGCCAAATCTAGACTGATGGAATTAAATTATTAGCACAAAATTAAAACAGAACATTTCTCTCTTCTTTCTAACTTTTGAACTGTGAAACACCACATAACGCTGGGCATCACCTGTACTCAAGGAGAGACTAAAAAAGACAAGCCAGCTAATCTTAAAGTAAAGCCTCTAAAACAATCTTACACTTGGTCCCTTCTGTAAGAAAGCAGCACAAGGGATCAAGTTAAATTTCTTCTAGGACTAAATGCTGAATTATGGAATGATTTCCAAGAAGAACACACTGTGTTCAAGTTTCATTACATGGAGATAAACTGAATGCCAGGATTGCCATGGCTGTGTAGAACTTTCTCATCCTCCTCCATACAAATACCCGTTCATACGCAGGCTCTGCTCATGGCTCTAAAGCACAGTGTATCCAAAGGGACTGTAGTGGCAAAATAATACACAAGGACTCAGCTTTCGAAAATTCATTGCCCATATGCTTTCAATTCTTTTTTTTCCCCCCTCAAAATGTATATTTTATTCTCAAGTATTTACAAAATTATATTTATAATTCAACTGAAAGAAGGCTATTTCATTTTCCAAAATTTACTATATAAACTGACAGTGTAGGAATAATTCCTTATATAAATACCCTCAGCACAGGACCAAAGAGGCAGGTATACTGAACCTGTTTTGGTGTGTGAAGAACCAGGGTTTAATTCAAGGAGCATTAGGTGTTTCATCCCACAAGATGGGGAGTGTCTTAGCTGCACAGTTCTTGGCATGTCACCCATCTTAGAGGATTGCATTAAGATCTGCAGTATGGCTGACTCCTAAATTAAGCGTGTTTCCTAACTAGGAACACTTCCCTCATTGTAGGGCTAAGCCTATAAGGAGTGCTTTGCCTGCACGAATTTCTTTTGCTACACCTCAACTTTTAAGGATGACATTAAACAACTCTCCATGCTCCCCTGCTGCGAATTTTCATTGTTAATTAAACTCTGCTCTTTCCTCTCACCCTTCCCAGCGCAGTGACTGCCAGCTGATTCAACTTCTTGTCAGCAAATGATTTTTCTGATGGAGGTCCAACGCACCGGATGAGAGGGCAGTGTGACAAACATTTGTTTATCTACATCTCTGTGCACCAAACCAAACTGACTTTGGCAGGACTCCTACTAGCTGTGGGGGAGCGAAAAAGTTTGATTAAAACTGGAAATGACCCAGATTACAATGTTCCCATTGCCTTTACAACAAACAAAACTGCCCAAGGAGCTTAAGATCACATGGATCTGCCATGCTCTGTCTCTGAGGCTATTCTTTTCTTGGCAGCCTGTGCAGCCAGGTTTGTCGGAAACCATAAGACACAGTCATTTCTTGCAAGCTGTGTGATGTTCAGACATTAAACCCTGACCTCATGCAAAACCTTCAACTGGGTATTTGCTTCCACCCCTGCCATCGTTATTTCAGATGTTTCACAGCCATTTACCTTTAACGATATGAGTGACTCTGAGAACAAAGGTAGAGACTTAGCAGTAAAGGTAAAACAGCAGTAGAGGTCATATCAGCAAAAGTTTGCTGTCTCTTCCCCCATCTGCTTTTAAACGTGGCTTTATTACTTATTCTGCATGCCTACAGTTCCTTAATGCTGTGCCCTGCAGCACAAAATTCTCCTATTTTTAAGACACCATGAAAACCAAATGAACTCTAAATGGCTTTTTAAATAATCAAGCAGCGAAAATTCTACATTTTTTTCCCCAAATGGCTCAGTCTATAACAGTTTCAGAGAGACAGTGAGGGTCCAAAAGTTTATCTTCCTTTTACAATGGAGAAAACATTTTATAACACACTTATGAAATACTAAGATCGTAATATTAAAAGTGTGGTTTTGGAAAAGATACTTTTGTGCTTAAGCCATCTTTCAGTTGTAAGCAATTAAGATAAATCTCTTGTTAAGGACAGAACACTTCACACATGAACAAGGAATTTGGCACCTTTCTCTGAAACATTTAGTAAGAACCAGTGCTGGTGACAGAGTAACAGGTCAGGCTGATTCTCATTTAATATGACAATTTCTGTGTAGGTTTAGATTCAGAAAAGTTAAGTAACCTGCCGGAGCCAGAGACATCAGTAAAGAAGCCCTGAGTTCAGATGCTTAAGTTCCTAGCTGTCAGTCATACAGTCAAGTACAGCATTTGTTCTTCAGCTGTTAAAAACAACACTAGACAAATATCTGTAAAATTCCTATTTTCTTAGCAATATCTGTTCAAAAGACTTCGTAGGAGAATAAGCCCACAGACTGACATAACTAAATATGCATTCCTAAGTGCACCCTCTCTAGCAAGCAATACCTGCACTCGTTGCTATAGATTTTTTTTTTGTTCTTTAGCCAGGAAGCAATACAATGAGTTATACTGAAAAGAATTTACAACCTGTCTTTAAGAGAAATCTAAGTCGCTGGACTATTGTTGTGCATCTTACTACAATGTGAATTATGAAAGGAAGCAGACGTTGGTGCCTTCAGGAAGAAAAGCGGAAGAGTGGCCATGAGAAAGACAAGAGGAAAGGGCAAGAAACAAAAAAAAACCCACGGTAGTTCATTTTTCTACATGATCACTTCATCATTAGGATACACTAATACTTTATTAGCATTATTTATTCTTGTTTACTGCATTCTGAGCATTGGGTCAAATCATCTTCTTTTCACACAAAGCAGCACAGAAAAGATTAAAAATCTTTACAGATCGGAATTTGCATAGTTTGAGTCACAAAACACACATGATGACAGTGCTTCAGTTGACAGCATTCCAGCTATTTCCCATGGATGTGATGCTGTAATAATGCCTTACAGAAGTGGGACAGAAACAATTTTTAACAGCCAAATTACCATTAAGTTTTACAGGATAGCAGCTATTACCAACCGGTAATTGGAAAGAGGTACAAAAACTTATGACTGCTTAAGAAATGAACAAAACCACACCCGAGTATATCAGGTCAGCCAGAAACAATGCCCCTTGCTATTTTCTAATCTTTCATTTCTTTCTTCGCAATTTCTAAAAGGACTAATTTAATCTCTTGCACTCTGTGAAACCACATCAGAAGTGATTAAGTATATCTGCTGGAGCAGTAGGACCAAAGATGCAATCATAATTGCTACTGCTATTACTTATTCAAAAACCCTACAGCAATTCAGGTTCTGAACCAGAAACAACTGCTTTAACCTTTGTCTTCTTGCTTTTTGACTGGTATGGCTTTTAACTCTAGTGAGTGCATTTTGTCTTGACAAGTCATTTGTCTCCAACACTCCATTTCAGCTGAGAACTGCAACAGCAAATGACCATGCCCTCCTCTTACGGCTCTGAATTTCCATTAGGTAGTGCAGAGAGATGGGTGATGATTTTTCAGCAGTTATTTTAAGGCTAGCAGCAACGTACCTAGCTACCGTGAAAATATCAGCATGCAAACTTATACTATTCAGATTCTGGCAAAAGAACAACTTTGGTTTGTAGAGCTGCATGCATTGCCTTCACTGCTAACTTTCTCTGAAGAGACAAATGCATATTTTTGTAGACTGATGCTCAGAAGAAGGAGAAAAGAATAATTGGCTCCAGATTCTTTAACCTCAGCGTTTAGTATAGGTAGGAAAAAGCTGCATTTAAAGTCAAATCTTAGTAAAACTGCAATGCAGGCAGGTGAAACAAACTGTCACATATTTCAGCTCGTGTGGAATATACAGGTGGTCCTTGCACTATTATCAATGCAGCAGTTCTGTCTTCTGTTTATAAACATGATGTGGTATACAGCTGACTACCTTTTCAAACAAATACAAAAATAGGTTGTATGATTTTATTTTATTTTTTTAAATATAGCTGCTTTAACAATGCCAGTTAACCTATTCTGGGAAAACGCATCTCTGTTCCACTGGTAAAAAGACCAGTGTGTCCATTTATTTTTTCTTGCTTCTAGCCATCAGGAACATTACATTTGTTTGCTGGACTGTGTATAACAAACCAAAGGAAGAAGGGAAAAAAAAAAAAGAGAGAGAAAACATAATAGCATTTTACTTTTTTAACAAGCTTCCTGCAATCTCAAATTCTGTTTCTCTTAAAGTTATCATCTTAATCTAGATTACTCACTAAATTATACGTAAGAGGATATAATTAGTTTTGTTTATTAAGGTAGAGAGAAGTAAATTTTCATTAAACCTCCCAGATGACTAAAACGCAGTAGAGGACGTTCACCAATCCCTTTCCCTCTAGGAAAGGAAATCAGATAACCTAAGGCCTAAATCCACTTGGCTAGCAGGTGCTCCTTCACTACTCCATCTGCACGGTGTCCAGCAAAATGGCTCCAACAGGGAGCAGCTACAGATTCCTCCTCTCATACACACATGACAAGGAGAGGGCATCGCATACCACTCATCCATCCCACCCAGGGAGCGTCCGCAAACTTTACTTTTTTGTCCTCTGTATCAGAGCTCAAAGCGCATCCCCCTTCTGCCTACCCTTACACCCAGGCTGGTCCCACTTGGTCCCAGCTGCCTATTCCTCAACGCTGTCCGAACAGACTGTGGTAACTCAGACCTGTCCGTTTCTAAAAAGTTTCTTATCTACTCTGCATCTAGACAATGATTGGTTTTCATCTATCAGACATTTAGAAAATGTCATTTTCGAGGTCACTACTTAGTCTTTCGGGTCCATTTTCTGAGTTTATTGCCAAGTATAGAGCAGATAAGTTAAGGCACCTTGGCAAATAAGTAGTTAAGGAATTGTCCAAGTCCATTGCTCTTGCTATGAATGATGTCTACCCACAGGAACTCACCCTTCAAACCTGCAGAACCTGATACTGACTACTGGAGCTCTTCTGGGCTACAAATGCAGCGTATGTGAAGAGCTAACTGAGCAGCTCCAGGCACTGACGCTGAAGAAGGAGAGGCACAATCTGGACTCCTCGTAGGCCATGACTGAAGGCTGATATTGCTCACTACAACTGGAGAAAAATAGGTGAATTGGGAAATATGACAAGTCATCCAGAAAAGTCCACCCCAACTCCCTTTAAAACTGGGGTATAAAACTTCTAAGAACATCACCAAGTTGAGAGTTGAGTGACAATTCTTAAGAATAAGGAAATATTACAAACCCATTTTTATTCTGGAGGAAAAAGGGATAGATAGATAGATAGATAGATAATGCACCAAGTCACATGTCATTATCTGGGCTGGGTACAGACACCTTTTATAATACCCTTCCCTTTCATTTAAGCTTTGACTTAAACAGTGTTCCTGAATACCTTCGAATCTCCTTGCTAGCTTCTTTTAACCCCACATCTATTTTTCCTAGCACACTAACCAGTTCTTAAAGTTTGAAGACAGCCTTGTTGGTTGTCCATTTTGTTATGCAGCACTCCCTTCAGGGAAAGCTTACTTTGCAGAGTTATTTCCATATCCGGAGGCAATTCTTTACATCAAGTTATATGCCAGAAGCTTTGCAAGTAATCTGACTGAGATTTCTGGAGGATGACACTGTCTGCCACTTACAACTCTCCCTAGAAGATTTAAGTGAAAGGAAATTATGTTCAGAAAATACCCACAGACTTTGCAGTCAAAAGCAAGAAGCTTGTGGGATGAAGGTGGTAAATACTAGATCCCTACAAATGCATTCTCAATCAGCAACAGTTGCCTTACTAAATTTGCATTGGTGACAATTAAGAAATTTGAACTTCATTTAGTTTGTGCAGATCTACACAGAGCTTTATAGCATATTATTTCATTGAATAATTGTACAGTCACGTAATATGAATGGCAAAATAAAATTTTAAAAATAGCTTTAACAACTTTACAACTAAAAGCTATATTTAAAATTTAATTTAAATTTTGGAATTATATCAAAGTAACATTCTAATTAGGTTTGTAAAGAGTCCATGCCATTAAAAAAAACCTACATGGAAGAACAAAGGAAAAAGCAACCACAGGTATTTAAAACTGCAGACACTGACATTCAAAAGACTAGAAATCTACCAGGTAACAAGGAAAGCAAGCATTAATTCAAGATTAGCCTCTTAACACATTGAGTCCTTTCATTAACTGACTGTATCTTGCAACTGGGTATTTCCTCTGCAGAAGCAGCTAGGGGCACGCCTGGAACCGCGGGTGACGAGAGCATCCATCACATGCCTATACCTCAGCTTCTTCTAGGAATTCAAACTTCATCTATAACAAACAAGCATTATGGTTCAAACTGGTTTTTTAGGACAAGTCATCAAGAACACACATGTACCTACACCCATCCATAAACGTAGTCTAAATATAAGAACTGATCTGCTTCAATGGTACAGTTAAAGCCAGATAGCTTTCCTACTCTGCAGAGGACAAAGGGGTTTAACATAGTTCTAGCTTACTTCTGTAGAGCGGGAGAATTAGGCACACAAGGAAGAAAGCACCTCAACACAAACATAACCACAATCACACCAAGGGGTTGTGCTATTTACAGCTCAGGAAAAAAACAAAGGCCACATTTAGGCCAGTCCTTTGTGAGTCCAAGCAGAGGAGTGATATATCAGAGTCCAAAGGCTTTTTTTCTTCTCCCCATATTATCTACCTTATCTAAACTCGCATGTGTACAATTTAATCTTGTAAAGCTACCTTCTCCAAATATCCTTCTGATTTCTATAGCCCTAGCATATTGACACGGACCAAACTTCTCTTTCTAACAAGAAATAGAACAAAGTAGTTGGAATGTTCTTACAAAAAGCAGCCCCTGTTACTATTCAAGAACTAATCCAGCAACTGATTGAAGGAGTTATGGTTACACACTATCTCCTCATCTGCTGTTCTCCATACTAAAAGCTATAACTAATAACTAGTTTGGAAAAACTCACCAAAACTCTTGTTTCTAGCCTGAATTCCCCATTTTCCTACAACTTACAAACCTGCTCACACCCACTGCTCATAAGGATTGCAAGGGATGTATCAATACAATCATCCAACCTTGGACTATGTGGGAGTCAATACTCAATACACCTCCTTTGAAATTCAAGTGGTATTATGAGATTTGACTTTTTCAAACCATGCACCTCTAGAAGAAGTGATTCATGTTACTTGGTATGAAACCCGGCATAATGCTCAAGTAACCTCCTTTCAATCTTGAAAGGAGATGCATACTCCCCAGCTAAGCCCTACAAAATGAATTCTCCTTATATTGGTTTTTGTAGTGTGCTTAAATATTCAGCCTCTAAGTAACCCCTTTTCAGGAAAAACAACAGAAGAAAAGTCCCAAGATGGTTTCATTATGGTATGTCAGAGAAGGGCTTTAAATTCAACTTTATTGTGTTGTTACAAAGGAAAAAACTACACGCACCTTCATACAGATGAGGGCTCGTATCCAAGCTTCTGTTGTCTTTCTGTTTACAGCAACTGATACTTGAAATGGTAATAGAAAAGATATATCTAAGCTAAATCATTTAATCTAAGATTTCTTCTCTTCTTGGCAAGTTTATTTTTTCCCCAACATTCTACTTCATTTAAGAAAGCAAAAGTAAGGAAGGATAAAACATACGGCTTTATTTTTCCCCTCCTAGTGGCGTAGAGCAGGAAATCCTACTGCCGGCAATAATTCTATATTCAATACATATATTTATTCCATAGTCACAGAGTCCAAGGCTCTGCTCAGTAAAAAGAGATATAAGTGTCTGTTAACTACAGACTTCAGGCCTAAGTCCTCTTCAGGACATTTGCATTTACAGGAAGGTCATCAGAACTGCGTGAATGCTACTAGAACACAGCAAGTGCTGCTGACAAAATAAAAGTTGAATCCATGGCAAAGTGGTTGAGACCTCTCTCTAAAAATGGACAAAATGGAGCAAATATTCTGTGTGCATCTATACAGGATCTTTCCAGAAATGTACAAGTTTTCACAAAGGTCATAGCTTAACCAGACAACTTCTGAAAGTGCCAAGCACTGATATGACCTCAGAAGAGGGGGTGGAGAAGGTAACGATATCAATTAAGAATATATTTGAACCATAGACTGCACTTTTTCAGAAGACAAACACACAGATATAAAAAAGAAACCGCACCTACGCCCTCATTTAAACAACGCAATTAAATATGTCCTCAAGTGCTCTGCTGTACTGAGTGATTATTACAGAAGTCTATTACCTATGAACTATTTACAAAAAAAAATTTGTTGCAGAAATGCCCAGGGGTAAACTTCATGCCTCTTCTGAATACAGCTGCACCACCCACAGGGACCTTTCATCCCTCAGCAGAGGTAATCTTCGGCTGTGATGATGGCAGCAACAGGCTGATAACCCCCTCCACTGGCACAGGCACCACCAGAGCGTGAGTGAGCAGACCTCTCCCCGACGTACACATGGAATAACATAGGAAAACATTGCTTAAGCTTCCTAATGGCCTAAGTAGCACGTGTAACTAAATAGGACAAATGCTCACTCTACCTGGGAGCTCAGAGCAGAGAATGCTGGAAAAAAAAAAAGGAATTCACCTGGAAGCAATTATGGCACACATTCCTCTCTCCCCCTTTTTGCCTCTTCTCTGCAGGACATGAGTGCTGCTACTTTTCCTTCTCTCACAGTCACAGCAGGGCAAGGAGGAGACAGTGTCCTCAGCCTCTGCTGTGGCTTGACAGAGCAGTGAGGCAGCCCTACATGGCCACGTGGTGCTTTGCAGTGCTGAAGGAGTTTGCTTGCTTAGACATGGATATTCCTGGGGGCTCCTTCTTCCGGCTTCATCTTTTAATAATTCCTTGATGACAGACCCTGTTTGGAGACTAAAACAATTTTAGAGTCTAGACAGGATTTTTCCTACATAGCAAGGCCATCAGGATGCTAGATGGGCCTCTTAGAGACTATTATTTTGAGAGAAAGCAACTGCAACTGCTGCAACTCTAGCAAGTCACAGAGCGGCTGACTTCAAAATGGCTTAGCTATGACCTTTTAAGCCAATAGGTCTGGGTTACCAAACAAGCAACTGCAGTGAGAATACAAAGAGTAACTGGGAACTTGAGGTACTAGTGACATCTAGGCAGATCTTAGTAATGGGAGGATTTTTATGAGCCAGATATTCACCAGAACATCAGTTATAAGGAGATAAAAAATGCCTGTAATACAGGCAGCCAAATGCTATCTACTCCATCAATTCTGGAAAACATTTTAAAGCTTATTACACTGATGATGTATCTACAAAGACCGAAATCACACTTACCAGAAGTGGTAACTTTAGCATGACAGCACACACTGAGCTTGATGGAGGGCACCAGACCTCCCTGGAGTCTGCGGAAGAGACGCAGGCTACAAATTCCACAAATGCACTCAATGTCCAGCATGCTGCTCTGAATGCAAATACAATGCCCTAGTCCACTAAGGCAGTGACAGGAGAGAAGACAAAAGAAAACAAGACTACCTCACTGAAGAAGTAGAACACGGCAAATTGGACAGCACAAGTCAGAGTCGTTGAGAGGAGAAAGTGGCCTCCCACCTGAGAAGGGTGACTAAGCCAATAAACGAGCCAAGAGCTGTCCTGCCTGGAAAGTCACCTGCCTGTCACAGAGCTGTGGTTTCTCCCCAACCTTCTGTCACCTACATCTCTCGGACTAGAGGAGCAGATGAGGATGCTGCCTTCCCCTCAGCACCACTTGTCAGGCACGAAGGTTGAGTGAGGACAGCTTTAACATTCAGGTTTGAGCTACTGTGCCAGCACAGACGTGCCTTAAATAAGCATGCCAGGTGGTCTGGAGTAGCAGATAGAGTGCGTAACACTTTGCAATCTCTTCATTTAACCATATAAACATCCACATCTTACTGTTCCCATATCAGTAACAGAACAGGCAGTAAAAACTGTGCCTCCATAGGTAGCCTTGAAACAGGCTTCATTGCGTAGGCTTGACTGCAGGCTTTGACATCTCCACTTTAAGCCTCCAGTGAACCAGCCTTCTTTACATCTTCCTCTTTGAACAGGTTCTGAAGATACTGGGGATGTTCCTAAAGGAGATGGTGTCACTGAGAGCAGCTGCCATCAGGATCAAGTGTTTCATTTTGTTTCCCATTTCAGCAGGAGCCATGAGAGCAGCAGTGAGATTGAGCACGTGCAGGGGACAGAAACAGCACGACAAGAATGGCAGTGGGGTTAAAAAAAAATTTAAAAAAAATAAAAAAAGAGATATGCATCCATTGCATCCACTGTTTTCCTCACATACACACTGCTTTCAGTATGAAACACTGACATACATTTAAGCGCTGATTAAATAATAATCACAACTGTGCAGTTCCTATACAGTAAGAAAAGGCTTGCCCCAAAAAAACCCAAACCGAGATGAATTAGCATGCTACTGTACCCATAACCATGAAATGTTTGAAACCTATTATAATGAAGACCAAATCCAATTAGTCTACAACATGAAAAAGTGCTTGGGAAATTATTATACAAACACAGGTTGAAATGGATCACCATTTAGAAGCATAGGGTTAAAATCTACCCTGTCATGATTTACAGCAGTCCTTGATACTACAACTCTTTTCTACAAGCCATTTTAACATTTTTTAAATTTTTTTTATTTATTCTTGCATAGTACTGCATCATCTCCTGTCGGTTCACATTTCAAAATCCATACTGCAATAAATCTCAGAAAGGTTTTAATTTGTATGAAAGCATATAACCATGTCCTTTTTTTTTTTTTCCTCCCCATAAATAACATCAGTGGAAAATTTCAGAGAAAATTTTGCAACAACTTAAATTCCTCAACTGAAAAAGGTTGATAGCATGTAGCTATTTAAATCATTGCTTTCCCTTCCTGTGCTACACTTTATCCTGCTGGGAAAACAAATCCTGCAACTTTTCATTTGAAGGGCTACATTTGCTGTATAATTAGTGATGCTTATGCTGATTATGTTTTACTTAAAAATGCAGAGAACCTTCCAGAAACATTTAATAAATCAGTACTTAAAAAAAAAAAAAGCCCTAAATGCACAGAATGGAGATAATTGGAAAAAAAAAAAATTAGGAAAAAGAAATCCAAGCTACTGTACAGAACCCTGAAAGCAAAAAATGAAAACTTGTTTCCAATCAGAAAAAATATTTAAACCTTTATAGACTTTCAGAAAGGTCCAAACTTTTTTGGTCACGGGCAAAGTCAGATAACCTACATGCTTCTATCCTCAGTATGAGGACAATGGGATAAGCCAGCGAGATTAAATCTAGAGAGCACTCATTTTTCAGTATGTTCTCTGTATGTATCCAGTAATGTATCCTGACAGGTCTGAGTTTGGAGGTTGGTCACATTCATTTATTTTTCAGTTTCATAAAGTATGCTTTTCCCCATTCCCTGGGCACCTTACCAGAGGGAAGAGACTCAATGCACAAATGTAAATTAACACTTGGGAAAACAAACAAACAAAACCCAATACAAACACTCTCCACCCACCCAGAGTTGCCTATCACGCTCCCCTGCACTATGAACAAGTACAAACAACAGAGTCCTATAATATAATAAATAATACAATGAAGTTGCTACTTCAGGTAGACTATTAGGAGAAGGAAGAGTGTAAATTGAGGGACAGCTGCTAATGTCTCTGCCCTACCTGTGCAAACTCCCTGTGCTACCCGATGACTTCACAAGAAAATGTAGCTGGTGACTTGCCACCAGCTCCACAGATATAAGACACAGGAGGTGACTGTTCAGTCTTTGCAGCTATCCGAGATGAATTGAGCAGAAGCATCCTCCCAGGCATACAGGAGCGGCTTTACAATTCAAAACTGAGCTCAAGAAGATCTGGAGCCCGTTTCATTTTAAAAACGTCAGAAGTTTCCCCATCAAAAAGCACAGCCTCGAGTGCTTTTTTGGTGATGCCATCTGAAAGCAATTATACATGGAAAGCAGAACCATGAGGAAAGTTTTGAAAAATGAAACCTTGAATATCTGAGCTACCGTGGCTCTTTGGATAGGCAGGCAACATCCCTGCACTAGAAACCTGTATTAGGCAAATACATTTTATTAAACAAAACAAAGCAAGCATCCTGCCTGGTTACAGCACTTACCTCACCCTGCTACTTTTTGGCCAAAGCCCTGTGAGCACTCATAAAAGTGCAAATACTAATCACTACTATTAATCACTTCATGTTTGCACTCGGTAGATCAGCACCATATTGTTTTCAAGATGAGAGGATTCTAGTCACGACTTACATGCTTTTAAAAAGTAATCACCCTGGTTCCTCAGGTCACCATAAGAAGGGAGAATATTTGCACAGATTAAACGATCACCCACTGATTTGTGCCTACATGGCAAGCATGTGCCCTCTAGCCAGCAAGGTTCAGAATTCATCAGAAACAACATATTGGCAGATTTGGACTTGGGATGATTCCCTCACACACACGCATAATTGCACATTTATCACCTACACAAATTAACAGCAGATAATATAAATAAATAAAAGCAACATCCAGCGAGTAATTAGCAGCGATAACAGCAGCTAAAGACAACAGAAGACTCAATATTTCAAAGAAACGGTGAAGATAAACATTCAGACAGAAAGCCTATAGATCAAACAACCAGGCCACCATGTTTTACTGGCACATGTAGAGGGGCACTGGAATTTGCTTTGTGCTTTCGAAAGTACAGTGGATCTTATGAACCATTTCCCTCCTATCAGATAGGGAAGAAAAACAACTCATAGAACTAATAGAAACAGGATAAGGAAATCCACATAAGGAAATCCATCAGCCAAGTTATTCTTGGTCCATTAGGACAGCGGAATACAATGGAAAGAGGCACCCACGCTTCTTCATGTGCCCCATGAGTAGCAATCAGAGCCCCAACAAACACTATGCTCATCCCTCCTAAGTGGAGGTGGCTTCTGTCTCCTCCTTATATCTCACTACAGAAACAGATCTAGTCCTAACTCTTAATCATCATCTTTCACTTGCGTTCTGAGACGTTGCTTATCTTATTACTGAACGCAACCCCTTTAATTTTCCTACTTTCTTATAGGAAATTTTCTTCTGTCTTAGCAAGAAAAAGGTAAAGATTTTCACTGCGGGGGGGGGGCGGGGGGGCTCTTATATTTAGTATTTTTTGGAGAAGAGAAAGAAAAACTGTGTTCTGAAACAAAACCAACTAATTTTTGTCAGACCAAAAAGTCCCTGCCATGGCGCTTGGCTCCAAACACATGCATGCTAATCTTTCAAAACATACATCATCTCATCAATATTCCTAACTGTCTCCTACTCAGAAGTCTAGCATTCTATTTTCAAAACTAGAAACCATGCCTATATCTTCTACTTTCCAAGAAATGAGGGAAGGAAAACACTTGCACACTTTATTTTCTTTTTAAATATAACACTATATCTGGAGAATATATGCTCATAAAGTGGAAAAATTGAAGTCTTAAATGATAACAAATGGTAACACATCATTAGTAAGACAGGTGGGTGGCTTATTTGATTCAGTTTACCACAGTGGGTTTTGTGTTACGAGTTAAACAGATCTCATTTGCAACAAATGACAACATTTCTCTGTTAACAAATCTTAGCACAGGACAGTAAGAATGGCTTGATTAATTTCTTAAGAATAAAAAAAAAAATATTAATGTCAGTGGTGATACACAGAAGCAATAGCAAGTTAGCAAGTTTAGATTTACCTTCCCAAAACTATAAACTGTCAAAACACTAGTTTCCCTACTCCAAACCTCTATAGTTGCAAGATCAACAGTATTATAAGCCAAGTGCAGTAGCCTACATTTAGAAGAACATGAATATATGTCTAGTGATGACTGAAAGCATTATTATAGTTTTTTAAATTTCAGCTGAAAACTTCTGTAGAACACAGTATGTCCATTCATTGTACACTATACATCTATTGTTTTTCCCCACAAACAATGAAAATAAAGAAGAAAGATCACCGATAGTTTTAGACAGCCAGAAGTCTTAGTCAGCAATATCCAGCAGGAAAAAATAGAAATCAACCTTAAGACCTGTTAAATTACTGGGCATTTTCCCCAAAATTAATGGGGAGTAGAAAGCTTTCTGACAAACTGCCAGCACAGGAATACCACTCACAGTGGCTCATAGTCTGCTCTCCAATGGTAAAGCTTTCAAACATCAGAAAGAGCCATAACACATCGCGCTGTTGTGAATGATGCAGGCATGGAAGAAGAGGATTGAAAAAAAGCATGGGGAATAGAGTATTTGCAAGGCAGTATGTTAATTAACAGCAGGAATAGGCCTGGAGAAAATCCCAGGGTGTGACAGCAAATGCTCGCCTATCGAGGAGCAACGTCAACGGTAATATGTTCTTCAGTATTGCGCTCCCTATGCCAAACTTCCAGGGCACTTGAAGGAACCTCTTGTGTCCCTGCGACTAGAAGGTATAAGCAAAGATAGCCTCAAGTGTCATGAAACTAGCACTAAGAATGAGGGTAGAAGGAACAAACAGGGAAGTTTTCTCGACTGTGCATTCTGAACCATGTTATGGCACAAGAGCTCTCCTGCCACTGACACCACTGATCTCATTGTGACAGCTCAGCCTGAACCACAGCTCTCTAACTTCACATATCCACAACAAGAAGCAGGTACAGTACAAGAAAAATCCAGAAAATAAGTCACAGCCATGTAAGGCACAAAAATCTCTAAATGGGTGACATTTTTTCCATGCATTTTGGTATTATGCTAACACATAGCAAGTTAAAACCTAGACAGTAAAACATCAATTTGAAAACCAAAAATTAATGTTAGCATATAGGCTTTTTTCCACTAAACTTTCAGCAACCTCAAAGCAAATGAAATCCTGGATAGTAAAACCTTCAATCGCAATTTAGCATGCATACACTTTTCACAGGTATAGTTAAGTAACATTAAAGCTGAAACAATGTTTTAAGAGGAATAAGATTCATGAACCAAAAGTCCTGAAGAACAAACCACGGCTTTCATTTTAAAAAGTCCTGTTGCCCCCGTGTTTAGCTACGAACAGCAGGAAAGCTGTCAGCATGGCTTGTATACACACACAGAAAACTGGAACAATAAAAACCACTACCAAGAGGGAAGCCCCAACATGGCACTATTGCGGTTGTTCAAAAGGCCTAGAAGATTGCACTTATTTGTCTGAATGAAAATACTACAGAGGAATGGATGTAGCAAAAAAGTTTATAAGAGCGAGCTTTGAGAGTGCTTTTAGACTGCTGTAGAAAGGGATGAAATTGAGAGCCAGAGCCAATGTTCATTTGTCTTGATATTCCTATGTCTGCTCAGACAGAGCACGGTGCCATGACAGGGGATGCCAACTGCCATTTACTAGACTAAAAGACAAATGTATATGCTAACATTTCATCTGTTACCAAATCCATAAACATCATAATCTAAAACACAGCAAAAATAAAGTTTATTTCCCTCATAAGATGCCTGTCTCACATTATGTAAGTGCCATGTCAGCGAAGCAACCAGTAAAGCCAAACGTTCTTCACGTTGTCGCAGGACTCTGTCCCTACATGTGCCTGTGGCCAGAAAAAGAAGCTGCTGACTGTTCAAATCAAACTTCACACAAAGGCAAATGTGGTCCCCATTCTGCTTATTTGTCCTCAACACAGCCAGAAGATCTCTTTACAGCTTGCAGGAGGCACACCACCATCTCAGGACAGCCCCAGAAGACAACTGCTGTGCACCACCTAACCCTTATTTTCCTCCTTAGTGACTTCTTTTTTTTTTTTTTTTTTTTGTAGAATAAGCAGCTGATATGTAGGATGAAATGCTATTTGACTATTCAAAACATAGAATCCTGTTAATTTATTGTAATTTGCTCATTCTGAAGTCTGATCTCACTACTGAAATATTACACTAACTATTGCACAAATAAGAGGACTGAGAATGGGTATTATCTGGGTTTCACATCTTCAGTAAATAATGCTTAAAAATAGTCTCCTTCGTCTCAATGTCTTGCAGTGGTATACATTACAGATATGCCTAACAACCCATGTGTGCGTAGGTACAAAAAGGCTCTGGAAAATGTTTCAACATTAGCTACACATCTCACTTTTCTCATATCACGGTTTAACCCCAGCCAGCAACTAAGCACCACGCAGCTGCTTGCTCACTCCCCTCACAGCTGGATGGGGGAGAGAATTGGAAGAGTAAAAGTAGAAAACATGTGGTCGAGATAAACACAGTTTAATAGGTAAAGCAAAAGCTTGGGAAGACAAACTTCATCGCTCCAAATATCCCCTCCTTCCTCCTCCTTCCCCCAGGCCTCATATGCCAAGTATGACATCGAATGGTATGGGATATCCCTTTGGTCAGTTGGGGCCAGCTGTTCCAGCTGTGTCCCCTCCCAACTCCTTGTGCACCCCCAGCCCACTCACTGGTGGGGTGGTGTGAGGAGCAGCAAAGGCCTTGGCTCTGTGTCAGCACTGCTCAGCAGTAACAAAAACATCCCTGTGTTATCAACACTGTTTTCAGCACAAATCCAAAACATAGTTAATTTTTTCATAGTAGCTATCTCAGAAAAAAACAGCACATTTCATTCAAAGTATTTTTTTAAAAGAAGCTCAATTATGAACAAGACTTTCATAAAAACCAGCAGCTCCAAACTGCAGCCCCACTTGTGCCTTCAGTCAACCAGGTCTTCTAGAAACAGCTTGGCAAGCTTCAGAATTGACACTGTCAGCCATGCCCCATTCTACACACACTGTGCAGAACCAACATTGTGACGATAAATTAACTTCTACAGGAAAAGCTAAACATTAATGCCCTTCATCCAAAATGTAGGTTGTGGCATGTTCAAAGCACAGCAATTTCCATTTGATTCCGCAGCTGCAAACTCAAGACTTCATTAGAAGCACCACCAATACAAACTCTCCCATGGGATTTCCAGGAAAAGTTCTGCAAGACCTTTAAAACAAAGAATGACAAAAAGCAGGGGGATACAGAAATGAAAAGAACATGTCTGAGGATGGTGCCTAGCAAGAATGCCCTTTACAAAGAAGTCACCTATAGAAAGCCCTAACTGTCAAAAGCCAGGTTTTCAATGCCTTGGTTTTTCAGTCTCAGCTGCTAGTAAGACTATATCCTCTATACATGATTATAAATGGAGGAAAGTATAAATTTATACATCACACTTGCAAATCCGGAACTTCAACATCACACTTAGAAGGACCTTTCCTTTCTCCCAAACTATGATTTTAGTACAAGACACACACAGACCAATGACATTCTTAACAATTTTTCAATGAGCTGTTTTAGCTATTGCCCATCTATTACCAGAAATCATCTCTAGAAAAGCTGTGTAGGAACCAACATATCATCTGAAAAGATAGCTAACAGGGTTGCCTGCTACAGGTTCTGTACAAAGCTAAAAAGATAATACAGCTCAAGAAGAAATTACTCCACAGGACATAGATGGCTATAATACTTTTTTTTTTGGGGGGGGGGGGGGGGGGGGGGGGGAGGAACAACACATACAGGACAGAACAGAAAACCAAGTACTTCTCTTTGAAGGAAAAAAGAATTCTCTTCCCCTGACTGTGGCTTTTAATAAGTCTCAAAACAACCACAACAAGCCCAGGTGGTTGGGACTTCAGCTGAAGAGCTTCCCATGCTACTGAACACCGAAAGAAGGAAGTGGGTTACGACACTGCCACAAATCAAACCACCAGAAAAGCCCAATTTCAGTCTCAGAATGTTTCTCTTCTTCATGCTGCACAATTCTTATGAGGAACCGCAAAGGTAGTGGTTGGATTGGACATCAGACTGTTTAATTTGCCAGTAAAACTGTTCCTTCTTTAGAGGAATTTTGGCAATTTATTTCAATTAGTTCTTGCTTGTAAACAGCAGCTTTCTGTATTTTACAGCCAAACAACTGCAAAGGATGGCTGAAATACATCAATCTGCTGTTCAAGATGCAGATCAATGCTATAATCGAATCCCTCAGAACGAGAGAAGGGTAGCATAAAGGCATTATGAAAGGAAAAAAGAAACACTACTCCAAATGTTTCACATCCTTTTTCCATTTCCTTTTCAAAACCAAGCAGAAAGCCAAAAGAATAGCCACCAAAGAGCCCGCAAAGCTACTCAGCGCCGATGCAACCACTCAACTTTCCAATACCTTTCAGTGCAGCTTTACAGTAATGCATTTCTGCTTCTGCTCTCTTCCAACTCATCTTCCGTCTCAACTCCAAAAGATTACAGGTAGATCATACAGATGCTATCTCATATATGCTGCTCCGAAGTCCTCCCAACCCAGCAAAGCTTTGTCATTATCACATTGCTATTGTCTTCCTCATCAAGTCTGTGTTCCACAAACAGGTCTTTGATTAAAACCAGACAAGTCTGCTTAATAACCATAGTCATTATCACCTGGTTTCAGGTGCTGCCTGCATAACACTTGATTTTCATTATTTTAACTAAGTTATAGCAATACTGTATTTGTTGCACTCTTCAGCATTGCTTTTGGGATGAGTGAGACCAGCAAACAAGCGCACGTAACATGAAACAAGCCTTAAGCATGAGTTAATGCAAGCTTGAAAAAAATCAGAATAACAAACTATCTGAAAAAAGCACAAGGGAAGGGTTATTAGAAGCAGCCAAACTACTTTTCCAAGCACTGTGCATGGACCAACATATATTCTATGCATATGTATCAAACAAACTATTTAGCTTAGTCCCTGTGATTTAAAAATGTAAGTTAATGCTGCAGGGGGTGGGGGGGTGGAGCTAAAGAAATTATAGTTATATACACTGAACAACCAAGTATTACTGGTACTCTATTAGTCAACCTGTGGAATGTATTTGTATTAAAGTGGCAAGAAGATGTAGAATCAGCACTAACAATCCTAGGAGCAATGTCTGAATAAATACAACACAAATTCATTCCTTGCATACAAATCAGTTTAGATACAGTTTCAAAATCCTTCATATGCTTCCTGGCATAAAAATATTCTTATAAAGCAACATCTCTGTAACAACCCAAATAATTGGTTTTCCAAATCCTCAGAATCATAAGATAGTGTGCATGTATCAACATTTTTCTCCTTAAAATTTTGGGGTTGATACCAGGACATTTATCCATACAAGTCTGAAGAAGGCATCCTAAAATTAGCTTTAGCTACAAATGAGTAGAAGTCTTTGTCCAAGAGTTGCTGAAGAAAAGCATTTAAAAATAAATTTTTTTTTAAAGAAAAAACAAACCACACCCAAACAAATCTCCTAGTAAGCTTTTACAAGAAACATCACTGGTATAAGCTAAAACATAAGCAGAATACCTGTGAGAGCACAAATTGAACAGTCTAAAGTCTGCTAACCCACCCAGGAAATACTGTCATACTGTGCACAGAGCAAGCACCTTCACAGTCAAAACCAAACAAAACGCACCGTAGATATCCCCTGGACTTTGTGCTACCAGTGGAAACCTAACCCAAACGGCATGCTTTACTGAAGCGCAAGTGAAGAGGGCCCTGGCCGGCAGGTTCCCGGGTCCTTAAGCAGCCCAACCAGCCCAGTGTGCAACAAAGGGCTGTTGTTCTAAGCCAGCTCCAGGGTGGCAGCTGAACCAGTTGGCCCAGTACCCTACCTTGGTCCGTGGGACAACAAAGGCTGGCTGGGACCTGAGCAGACAATTAGGATGTGTTGGTGTAGCACTACACAAGTTCTACGAGGTCACTCACAGATGAATTTTAGTCGTGCGGTACAACCCCTTTATAAAACTGTATTATTGGCTTCTTTGCGAAACTAGCTTTCAATTACCCCCAAATCTAGGGAAGTAACTACAACACTGTTTTTTACTGTATAAAGCTTACTGCCAAATTAAAGTGCAATTCCTGAGATGAGCTAAGTACCTTTAACAAACATATAACACAATTTTAGTTTGTAAAGGATACATACTGTGGTTCTTTCTCTTAAAGATCCAGGTAACCATGTTAATTGAGATGCTGATGAGGAGGGGGTGAACAGCTATGCAGTAATTAGCAAAGACAAAAATCACACCCTATTGCCAAAAACACTCAAGCTGCAGCAATATAGTACAACATTCCCGTCAGAAAGTATAATCAGCACCAAGTAAAGCTTCTCAGTTCTGTACATATACTATAAACAAAAAATTAAGACATGCCTCCTTACAAAGAAACCCAGTTGTGCTTTCTTCTCTGCTAAAGACATTGCTAGTGTCAACACCATCTATCCCACCACATGACGCTGCCCTTCTCATCAGCTCAAATCCCATGGTGCTGTTCCAGAAGGACTACTTCCTCTCTCAGTAATGGTGCTCCCCAAGATACAACTTCCCCTTTCAACCGCCAGTTCCAAATGTGTGTGCAAAACTATTAAAGACAGATTTGAAGCAAGGAAAAATAGGGCCAAGACATCAAGACACCCCTACACCATGCCAGTCTTTTAATCAAAGAGAAAAAAGTTCTTAGATGATCCAGTAGTAAAAAAATCAGATCAGATTTCTTACTTCTTCACTAAGTCTTAGCATGGCTCCAGTACAGCTAAAGATCAGTCGCTAGTCAGAGATTAGCTCAAGTCGGCTACTCTGAGCAGTCACATAATCACGTCTCACAGTCTTATGGCAGGCCTTCTCACAATCATGTACTTGGGCGTTCACGCTGACCACCTCTGGCCAGCTGTAAAACACCCTGAACATCAGAGTTACTTGGCTTTATTCCCCTTCTGTAGCAAAACACAGACCTTGGGTAGTTTGCTATATAATGGTAAAATGCATGAGAACTTGGTGTTATAAACGGTACTTTAAAAAAAACAACAAACAGATAAGAAAACAAAGTTGATAATACTTACAATTGGAATACAAACCCCCATATTTTCAAAATCTACATTATGCTGGTTAAAAAGCAACTTCATTCTCCTAATTTCTAAAGGAACTTAAAAAGGGATACTACCCATTGATTTAGGTGCTTAATGCAAAAGTTTCAACTAAAAATACAGAACCTCTGAGATTTGAAAAATATTTTTGATGCTTTCCTTCAGTCCAGCATCTTCTTTCACATGTAAGATCATTCTGTAGGATCTTCAACAGGAGCAATGAAGCACCAACCTGGGGCATTTAACTTCCAAATACTGCCAAACCAACCGGAATACAACTGACACTATAAGAAAGCAAATTTTGTTTGCAAATTATCATATCAGGAACTCAGGCACTGGTTTAACAACATTAAGGTCATATTTAAACTTCTTAACTCACACAAGCAGCAATATCATTATAAAACCCAAGAGAGAAAGTGTTCTCATGCTTAAGAGGAGCAGATGCTTACGCACCTTGTTAAACTGAACTGAACCTTTTAAGTGGTCCTGTTTAAGGACGGACTTTAGGATACACACACAGAGCTTTTCTTTTTTGCCTTCTCCCTCCCCCTCCCCCCAAACATATAAGGCTGTCTTATTAAAATTCACTTCACCTGAAAAAAATCTTCTGGGCCCAAAAAACTGGTTTTACAAAGTTTAAAAAAATAAAAATCTGTTCTAAAGTTACACTGTAGCACACGAGATTAATTTAACCCAAAGTGTTTATTTTCCTTCTTTTTCTCCTCTTACCCAAATCATTAGTACAGATAGAATTTCTCTATCAGTCTTCACAAGATTGCTCTCCAGGAGATCCCAGAATGCAGTAAATGTTAACTCCTGCACATTTAATTAAATACTTCCAAATCACAGCTTTTAGAAACAGACCCATTTCAGCCAGGACACCACCAGAACATAAGAGTTAAACGCAACAACCTTACCATTATAGTTCAACCTTACTATTGTAGTTCAAGAACTGAATTACTTATTTCTGAAAAACATATTTTCCAGAAAAAAAAGTTATTAACTACACTAAGTAAAATATTATACACCCAGCTCTAAGGGATTTAGTATATTCATATCAATATCAGAGCTATGTTCAACAGCAGTAAGTGTCAAAACATAGAAAAATACTATCTTTCATAGCATTCAATAATCTTTGAAACATTACTGTGATCGCAAGAAAGTCATTTCTACTTGCTTTTTTCTCCTAATTAAAAAGGCAAAGAGCAATAAGCAAGATGACAGAAGCCAAGAGCAAGATGAAAAGAAAAATAAACCAGATGGCATGGGAATATATTTATATATACTCAAGTTATTCCCAAATTATGAAAAAAGAAAGATCAAAATGTTTTCATTTGCCCTATAATCAGTGTTCTTTTAGAAAAGACTTTTCAGATATTTTTATGTAAAGTGGATTGTGAATTCTAATGAAGATATAGCTGTAAGCCAGGATCTTCCATCATACAATTAATCTTAAATCCACCCTCTAGCTGAGCAGGGTACAGATAGAGTTAGACAAATGTAATTACAAAGTCCATCAGCAGTAAGCCACTGGGAGAGGTTGCAGGCTTTCCTGTATTTCTTCTTTGTACTGGGTGGTAGGCTATTTTTGTCAAAATATACCAGGAAGACACAGCTACTGTGATACAGCCACGGCACTTTAATACGAGCTTTAGCTTGCATCATGTATTTTAAGGCACTAATTTTGAAAATAATGACAACTGCACTCCTATTTCTATGGGCTGCACTAAGAGAGCGCTGGAGCAGGTACTGCATTCTCAGCTTCGTTTCTGTCCTTTGGGATGAACTCCTCCCTTCTCTGCTTCAAACCTCCTCAACTGTAAAACTGCACCATTTACCACCATTCTGAGAGTGTAAATTGAGATGAATTGCTGAAAAAAAAATATCATTTGGAACATAAATTCCAAGAAAAATACGATCTAACTTGGCAAGTCATTTATGTTTTCGTAATGCATGATCTGCTCTGCCATAGCGCTCACATTCACATATTTAGTTTCCTCTGAATGACAGAAACCATCTCCACAAGTCTTCGATTCGTTACTGTTGCTATAATCCATGCATTCATGGAAATTAGCAAATTTTGCCAATTTTGAGAAAGAGACAAAAATACCCTGTTCCACCTAAGAATCAACTCTTCACATGAAAAGTGAACTGACATCTTTACATTCAGACTCAGAGGACAAATTTTGCAATCCCATGTCTAAACAGGCTATGGAATAATAAACAAACTCAAATAACTAGAATTTCCCATTTTCTTACAGCATCAGCATTGAACAGGACCATCCAATAGCAAGGCATATGACAGCTACTTTGACATTTTCCACTAACTGCAAACCCATGAACATGCTTTCTGCTCAGTGTCTGAAAGCGGTATTAAGATTGTATGTTGTAAGTGTTAATACGTTTCCATTTCAGATCTGCGAGTAGATTCACATTCCATCATCATATGTAAATCATCTGCATATCTGAAAGTAGCAGCAAAGATAATCAGTAAATTTGCACTGCCCATTTTACCACGGTTATCCCACCCAAGCTGGGGAAATCAACCCAAGCACCACAAAGAGCTTTTTGTATGAGTTTCACACAGTAGTTGAAAAAGTAACGACAAAATAGACTTATGTAATGGAGGTCAAATCTGGTAAAAGGTTCAGAGGTGAATTCTTAACTTTAGGGTCATGAACTTACAAATTTAAGAACACACTAGAGTTAAGGGCATTCGTACACATTTTCAGTTATGGATCACTGCATATCTAGCCATGCCCAAGCCCCGGACTTTGGCTCAACAAGCATCTCGACTTTTCATTTTTGTGTTCAAACTGATATGCCAAACCCAGACGTGGTTTATTAAAGCGGCAACAACTGTTACTGGTAAAAAAGTTTTAAACATTTCTTAAATATGGCAGGGGATTCTTCATGCAAACTCTAACTAGTTGTGAGGATAATCTCAGCTAACTTAATTGAGTTTGCATCAAATCAAAGAGGGAACGCTCACAATCGCCATTGCAGAGGAAGTTCAAAAAGTTTGCTCTCGCTTCTCCCAACCACCCATTCCATCTCTCAGCCCTAAATCTCTGCGAAGCTCATTATCACTCCACCCATGCTACGAAGCAGAGAGACCCCAAGCCCTGGCTGGGTGGCGCACTCTCCTCTGACCTAGAGCTCCTGGAACACTCAAGTTGCAAGGCAGGCTGAAAACAGTGTTAAATGTTAGCCCCAACACGAGCCTATGAAAGGTCACCTAGCTCTGCAAACAAGCTCAGGGCTTAAGCAAGCACATATAATTGCCCCTGATCTATTTTTTCCCCTGTCATAGAACTCCATCTGATTTTGATCAGGAATGGAGTCCTTGCCATGAGTTGCCTCATACTTTCTTAACAATACATTATTCACATCCTGCTCTGAATACACATCATTTACCCTCTTCTCCGTGGCACAAGTTCCCGAGTCCTTCAGAGGTGGTCATTCACTTTACAGCATTCTCACACTTACCTCAAAGACGTTTATTCCCAATTTTTGCACTACGAAACTAAGGCACAGCAATTAACATCAGTAATGCTGGATGTTCAGCTTTGACATCCAAAAATGGCCAAAATGAAATTGTACAGAAGGCAGTTGGCAAAGAAAGCTTCTCTTTAAAAGGCTATTTTTCAGGAAGATTATTTGAAGCTGAAATTGGTTTTTTTTTTTCTACTAGCATTCTTAGCTTAAGCATTAGCAGGTTCACTCTTAATGAAGTTCTTAGTGAACACAGAGCTGTCTAGAAGACTCAGAATAACAGCTTTTCCCTGTGATGCCACTTCCAGCCAAAAATGGAGATATGCACTATATCTGATAGACACAACAGAATGAAACTTTCAAGGACTCAAAGTTACTTTATTTAAACCCTACTCGATCTGAGAAAGGTTATAGGGAAAATTTTATATATATATACACACACGTATATGTATTTCAGTAAGCTAATAAAACCATAAAAAACCCACAAAGCACTTGCTTTGAAGTTTTTTTTAAAAAAACACATAATTTCAGCATGACCTGTGATATGAATAAGCATTTTGACAAACCCAAATTTTATGTTCAGAAGGCTGCAAATGTAGCTATTTACAACGCACTTATTTACCAAGAAAAAAAAAAACCCACCAAAAAACCCCACCACACAAAAAAGCCCCCAACTGTTGGAGCAGACATACTAACTTCCCTAAATCACTTTTGTCCATCATAACAAAACTCAAACAAGTTTATTTCTTCAAGAACTTTCAAAAGTACTTTTTGGAAAAACCTAGCCACTGGTGAACCTTGCAATTCAACAGCCAAAGACGCAGATGCTTCGTTACAACTTCCCAACATGCCACACCTATTTATTACCTTTATTTGCAAATGCTCAGGAAAAACTTTGCTATCCAGAATAACTTCAGAACATAAACACCGGACATGTGTATTTTATGTAATTTCTTCAAATCAGAATTTATTTTATTTTGAAAAACATGTAACTGATCTCTATTCTTTCTGAGTCTCACTGAAAAAGTTGTTAACATAAGGATATCTCTTAAGGCAATGCAGAGTTATTTGTCCTACTAGTGCCTTCTTCCATGTTTATCTTCTACAAAGCAAAAGTAGAGATCAGAGGAGTGGCTCCTGGGTTCTTCAGTTTACAATGTTATACAATATCTTGCCATCATTAAAAGCTCTATTTAAAATCACACTGCTGAAAGGGGTGGGGAGAACAACACAAAAAAATACATTTACATTAAAATTCTGTAGTATTAAACAAGATTAAAGAAATCACTTAAAGCAGCATATTCCACTTCTTCACCTTTTAAGATGTGCAAGTCTGTGTGCATGCATTAGTGCATATACAGAACAGGTACCCTAAGACCACCATCACGAAAGGATATGGAGTGCTCGGTCGGGAAAGCCGAGAAGCCTATCTTCACAATACACCCCATGCAAACTGAAAAACCCATGAGGACAGCAGAAAATAGAGAAGGGAGATTAACCAGCCAAATGAGACTCCCCTCCAGAAGCTAACAAAGTTCTGTTGAAATCATTAAGAAAATTAAGCCCACACTCAGTGATTTTCTGAAACAGATCTAGAAAAGAAAGCTTTTTTAATACTAAGAATTCCACATAAAATGCGGATACTATCCAATGTCTGGTATCAGTTGGAATTAAGTCAAAGGCCAAGGTGTCATGAGCTAATCTACAAGGTCAGAAATCCTCAAGTCCCGGTCATCCAAAGTCACCTCCTCTCACTGTCATGAAGACCAGGGAAGCTCTAGCCATGGCAAATTTATTATCTTTCACAGGCTATTATTTCACCACAATGTGCTATAAAACGGGTTTAGTGATTACTCTGGGTTTGTCTTACACAATAATGATAATCTATGCAAGCACACTTTTGCAAAACTTCAATTCTGGGTTGGTTTATTTTTTCCTTCATTGTTCTCATCAATATATTTTAAGAATAAGCTAAATCATTTTGATAAGAGAATAGGTCTTTAAAAGTCTCATCTACTTTCACTATAAAAATTTCCCCCCCCCAAAGTGTTTTTCATCACTAAAGCAGCACATATTACAAATTTCCACACATAAAGATGCACATATAAATGCATTTGATGAGACGAATCCACAGAACGTTTTACACGGATTCCCCACATAAGCTACTACAACCCTCAGATGCGATCTGGTTCACGTGTCCGGGAGAAAACTAAACAGATTCAGAGCAAAACTAATAAACTCGACACCGCATTGTGGCAATGCAGAGATGCAGAAGAATTTTAAAAGAACTTAACTTTCCAGAGATGCTGAGCAACACACAGTGTAGCACCCTGAAATTCCTTACACGGGAGCACACCATATAGCTCAGTACCCGCAGTAAACTGCTCATCACCGTAGCCAGGTAATGGCCACGCTGCAACCCTTAGAGTTTCACCAGCCTGCCCTTACCTTCTGGTTATCACTGGAAAGGAGGAAATCAGGGGCCCCAGAAGAGTAAAAGTTCGGTACCAAAGCCATACTAACCACCTGGCTTTTTGCAGGACTTAATGAATTTGCTATAGCTGGCTCTAAAATTAGAGATTTGACATTCTAGACAATATAATGGGATACACCCTGGCAAATGAAGTTTTATGCAAGTCATGTATGCATAGCAGATCACTGAAGATCAACTCAGCCAGAGATAGAAAAACAGCTTAATATTTACACATTGTGTTTTCTTCTAGTCCAGCACACATTACACAGGTTTCAGCCGAACAACCTTGTACCGAACAGGACTGTCACCAGCCTTGCCAGATGAAGATTTCCTTCATGTATTTACTGATTTTCATATTAATACAAATATTTTTGATATCCTAAAAAGTCCTAAAAACCTGAGGCAAAAAGCAACTCTGACCTCAGTATCCTAAACTGCTTCTCAGCGTTATCAAGGAACGTTCTCCTGCTCAGTCAAAACATTGCTCTGCCACTTGCAGCAACGCGGCTCACAAAATACTCCCGACTACTGCAAAGATGCCAGAAAAACAAGAAAGGATAACAGACGAATATATTTGAATTATGAGATAGTGTAGTGTACCTTAAAGTGCTGGCCTACACATTTTCAAGGCCATCAATTTAGAAAAATAACTCACTAAATATCTCAAAGTTCGTGTCTGCAGTCTATACCTAAGTCAGCCTCATGTTACTCAACAGGGTTGGGGTTTTTTTAACCCATTAAGGCAGATTAATCAGACCCTTAACCTAAAGAAGTAGTCAATGCATCTTACAGAAAGTGTCCTTTCCTAATGGCAACTAGAAGGCTTGGAAACTTACATTCCTCCAGCAAAAAAGGCAAAGGCTGCCTGCACACTGGCAGAGCATCAAAGGAAAGCTGCTGCAGCATATCTTAATAAAGAGGAAACAAACAGGCAGTCTGAGCATCCCAAGGACCATGGTGGCAGAAAGCGGGAAAGAGGCCGAACAAGAAAGTTGCATTTTTAATACTCCTTTCTGTTAAAAGGGGAAAGAAACCCCAACGCTTTAAGGTGAAAGCAATATAACCGAGAGTGAACTCCCTTTTGAGCATATCTCTTGAGATTTTGAGGGGGTTTACTATTGCTTTTTGTGATTGTATTATTTCTAAAATTCAGGTTGTTCCTACATAGCTCAGAGTCCAGCCCAACTCAAGAACTACATGATGGAGCAGCTGACAGCAACAAGCCAGTTGATCAATTACAAGGGAAAATCTCTAAGACTTGTTTGGGTTTTTTTGTTTGAGGTTTCTTGGTTTTGTTTAAGACTTAAGCTTTTTATATTATTTTTAACCACACCTACTTAAGCCAAATGGCCTTTAACAAACTAAGAGAGCAAATCTGTTAAAAATACAACACACCCATCTTCAATTAAAGGTTAAGCGAGCTCTCAAATAACATTGCGCTTTCTCATAAAAGCATTCAGAAGGGAAAAAAACAGATTGGACATTCATGATTATTTTAAAGATTAAAAAGTGAAGTTAATACCTGAATATTTTCATTGTGGTGATGCATATAGTCTCAGAGAAAACCTTTAGATAGCTTGATTTCACTTCCATTAAACGCACACTCACTTGCACACCACTTGAAAAACAGATCTTCATGATCTAAATGCACAGTAGACCTCAAAAATCATTGCAAATGCTCACAAGATCATGCATGAAGTGTGTAAGAGAACTTTAAAACTGTATAACAAGAAGCTTTCCTGAAAGAAGTCACTAAACCCACATCTGTCAGTCTCCTGTCGACCTGTAGCTGAAGAGCTCCCAACAAATCAATCAACTCCTCTTTCTGCAAGATCATAAGCAAGGAAGATGACCTGAAATCATTTAAGTGCTCCAAAAGAGCAAGACGACGTGGTTACCTGAGCCTCAAAAGTCTCTCTTTCTAGAGTTATATTTCCACAAATACACGCAACAGGAGAAAGCTATCCACAAGGATAACAAATACAAACAAAACCCAGAAACAATAAAGGAGATAAATATAATTTTATGCTTATTAAAATAACACATGAACATCTATGTAGCAATTTAGCAGTTGTACTTGGTAATTTTGATACGGATGTTTACCACGCTAGCTTTATTCCCCCACTCCAAAAGTTCTGATGCTTCCAAAGAAAACCATGCAAACACACACCTGCCAGCCTGTCTCGGAAAGAAAGAACATCCTTGAAAAGCAAGGATTTGGGTGCACCAACATCAACAGGACATAGCTCACGTGCAACAAGTCCAGAATTCCAACTACATTTTATATCATTCCTCAGGGAAACACATGAGCCTATACTACACCTCTGTTTTCCTACACAAAGTACTGAGAAGCAAACAGCCATCAGCCCCATTTTCTGAGGCCCAAGCGACAAGCAGTACTTTACTGAAGACATTGTCTGATTCAAAGACCTTAGTATGCAAGGCCTGGATCCTGCCAACGCTTGTACACACCTAACCTGATGCATATAAATGGGGATTACTCACATGCTGGAAGGTAAGTACATGAATAATAAGCACGTTCATGAATCAGCAATTATGTTCGGGTAGAATAAAAAGCCAAGGTGAAAGGAGAGGGGGTACAAGAGGCAAGAAAGTCATCACAAGGCATATTAATGATTGTAAGAGTGAATGCTCCCTACTGGATTTTTAGGAAAGCTAACTTAGAAATAAGTTTAAAGAACATTGTCTTTGAGGGGTTGGGAGGAGGAGAATTTCTTGGTTTATCATCTAAATACACAATAAGTTGTCAATTATGTAAAAAGGCTGCCAAAAACCAACCTTTAGACTGCCCCTCTTTACCCAATCCCCCCAACTCTCCAGCTGAAACGCTTACTGGTTTTACATTCTTGCTTTCTTTCTCCAGCTACAGGCCAGTTGTATGCCTGGAAAGCTTCAGATTCAGGGCAAAATGGCCTAGGTAAAATTCAATTCATTTAGCAGCCAACTCAAAAATAAAAAACCACTAAGATTTTTCTAAAATACAAACAAGCAGCTCTCCAGAACAAACTACTTAATTCTGTGAACAAGCTGACTGCTGAGCAACTCAACCCAGGAATTGTGAAATTGGAGGCTTTAGAAGTTGTGAGGAAGAAGGTGGTGGGGGTTAGACATATAAAATGGCCTGCTCTTTACTTCCTCTGACATCAGTTTGGCTAAGAAGGGCCTTCCAATTCTAGTAAGATATTCTGTATTGCCCAGTAATCATACATTGTTGAGAAAAATATCCTTAAGTGTTCACCCCAAGTAGCCAAGTGCTTCCATCAGCTTCTTCAAGATTCATCAATTCTAGGTACCCTACCTGCTACCACCAGCTTCTCAAGCCTGCAAAGGGTGCCCTGTGGAGATCAGACACCTCTTGCACAACAGCTTACAACAGGAGTTGCCAAATTTAACCTTATTTGTTAACTACAACAGCAAGGGACACTGGTATTACCACCTGTCACCATCAACACACCTGCCAGTGCACCACCACCTACGGCAAGCATACAAATATACCAATTATACAGCAAATATTGTACACTAGGCATTTTGAACTGGTTTCTAAGCTATAGTACTATGGACCTCCTTCAACATTTTAGTAATTCTATCTCGCATTTACAAGAATTAATATACCAGAGTAACACTGAGAACTCCAAAATATGGCCCTTTTTGGAAGAGCCAGGCTCCAATATTCAAGATGCACTACCACCACCACTTCGGGGGACAGCACCCTTCTTTTATGCTTTCATTAGAAAAGTATTGGTTAACCTCAAGCCAAAGCTCAGCCGGTTGCAACATTTCCAGCTCCTACATCAGAATGATTCAGTTCTAAATTATCACCATTCACAATAAAGCAGCCAATGATTTGCATCTTGAAGGTCACAAATAATGTTTCAGCATTGACTACTCAATATAATTTGGAAAGTCACAGAAGCCTAGATGCCTCAACTTCATTACTACAGCTCTTTTCATACAAGGTTACATGCATTAAAATGTTTTGCCATCTCAGTCAATACTATGAAAACTTCACATAAGGAAATGTTTTTCACTTTATTATATGTACAGCATTTTAAGATTGTTTATATTAAAAAAAAACCCAAACAGGAACTAATTGCCTCACACTGTAACAACCTAAACGTGCTGGGGACTGAACAGCTCTGAAAGATGAAACCCCTGTTCTTGAAATTTTACAACGCAATAATTGTTAGAAAAAAGTGAGAAGTAGAAAGAATTTATCAAGACCTACTGGTATCTACCTAATGACCAGGGTTTTGAATATGGAACTGTAATGCTATAAAATAATTGAAATAACAATTAGAACTAAAGTGATAAAGATAAAGAGAATTAACAGGAGCAAGGAAAGCTAGGAAGAAACAAAGAGGGGAAAAAAATCCACAGAAAGTGGTAAAAGCAAGCAGCAAAGGAAAAAGGAAAAAAAAAAAAGAATACTTAGCTCAAATTGCAAGCTACTAGCAAAACTGGAAAGCCCACAGTCACTACCCATGTGGTGGCTGTGGTCTTCACTATCTAGACCAAAGGTCCTAAAAACTCACCGCAACCAACACTGGTTAAAGCTACAAGACAACAATGAGACGGAGAATGGTAGTTGAATCAAGCTAAAGATCTGAAACCTCCGAGACGGGCAATCTTTAGCTTTAACAAATAAATAAGGAGCTCGTTACATGAAGTTGCTGGCTTTTCTTACTGATCATGTCTGAGAGTGCAATTTCTCCTTCTATTTCAGGATACTCATAGAAGTAATGAGCTGAAAGAACCATCCAAAAATCTATGTCCCCCCCTCTTTTCTGTAGTTTTGTAAGAACCAAGTCCTGAGTATGTCCAAAGCAGCTCCATAGCTGTATGCACTGATACCACAAAAATTATTATTTATTTTGTACTGATGACAACCACGTCCCCATGAGTTTACTGTGGCCAGCTTGCTTTCCACCCCCTCCCTAAGCACAGCAAAAATTTAATTGAGAACTACCACCCTTGGGATCTGTGAACTACTAAAATACACATTTCCTTCTTTGGGATTGAGAGCCTTCTTCCATTCAATTACTATCAGACATTTCATTAGGAATACCCCTCCAGACACTTGCCAGAAACTTCCTGCATTTTTTTAGCCTAGCAGTTCCAAGAGATACCACGAATCTGAGATCATCAGAAGACACAGGTACTACAAATCTAGCAGTGGGTGTTTTATCAAGTTTAATTACTGCTCAGCGCTGCTGAAGACCTGTACTTCTCCTAGCGTGACTTTTGAATGCTGCCTGCCTTTTCATCTGCACCATTTAAGAAATCCTGTAAGAAGGCTTGCGAAGCTACCCTGGGAGCTAATAACAGGTCTGGAAAAAACCCAGACATACTGCTCTACTTCTCCCACTCTTCAATTTTCAGCGACGGAAGGGAGTGTAAATTGTAGTTAATTGCAGAACTGTCAGTTCAGTCCCTGAACCAGTAAATTATGCTTTTGCAATTTCTCCTCATTCTCCTCTCTCTCCTTTCCCAATGAATGCACACTTCCAGTATTATTTCTCACCTCTGAGCACTTCTATTGTCTTCTTCCCCTACCTCCCCCCACAGCCTCCTGACCCCCCCTTTCTTCTCACTTGCTCCTACAGGACAGCACATCCCACCTCCACATCTCACACCCTTCCTCCATACAGTCTCTCAGCTCCTCACGAGCTCAAGTTCTCACTCCTGCTCACAAGTTCCTCTTGCCAGTCACCAGTAAACATTTTGTGGGGGACAGGGAAGAGGGGGCACCACGCAGAGGCCCCAGCACCAGCCCCAAGCAGCCATACTCCCACCTCCTTCAGGGACGATCCTGGAGCTACTGCATTTCTTGCGGGTCTCCTCGGTGCTGCCGGCAAGAGGAACAGGTCCCAGCTCTCCATCTCCTAAATTCATACATATAGAGCTTGCCTTCTGTGTTTATTTTTAAATATGCTGAAAGACTTTGCAATATTTAAAAGTAAACTTTGCAACTTCAAATCAGATATTGTCTGACACAGCTCCCTTTTTATAAAGCAGAGGGAGGAAGTTGATATAATCCCTCTAAATGCTATAAAAGATTGAATTCTAACTTTTTCCCACTCCTATAAATGCCCACAGTTACTTTTTGGACTGGAAATTAACACTTGATCTCTGACGAAATGCAGTTAGAAAAATGTCTTATTAAATAACAGAAGGAAAACTTTCAAAGTCAATCTACAGTCATCTTCCTTCTTGCCCCCCTTAAAGACCTTTTTAAAAGTGCAAGCAGTTTGGAATTTTAAATTTTGAAGTTTTAGAACTTAAATTCAGATCTTGAAACTGTTAAATAAAACACCCCTGAAGCCTAACACACTCTGCTTTTAAAATCCAAAATGGTGCTAAGTCCTTACATTAAAAAAAGCCATTATATTATGGTTAAGCTTACAGACACACACTCACTGATTGCAGCCATATGGGTATAGAAAAGCACTGCTAATATAAAAGGAAACTAGGAACCTAAAAGTTTAATAGTTATGAAACCAGCAGCGAAGCTTTTTAAGTTTAGCAATCTACTCAGCTTGAGGATAAAGTGGTAGGAGCACCTTTGTAGCCCCACAAGTTCATCTCAAAAGCAAATTCCAAGTTTGACAACCAAATCCACCTTTTTCCCCACTTTTTTAATATCTCAAAAACTAAGGACAAAACTCTGCATTATCTGAAGCAGTCTAAAGCCTACATAGTCTCATTAGATTTCCGGTTTAGCCCTTTAACTACATTTAAAAGAAAATACATGTTTAATACTACTTGTCACAATGAAGTATCTTCCACTGTATTCTTGTCTTGGACACATTTTATGTCACAAAATTCACATTATATGAACTATAAGAATGAAACATAATCTGGTTAGCAAGATATCTAAGAGATAACTGAATGCTCAAAAGTAATTTATTTCCACATTAGAAGGGATACGTTATTCTATTAGGACACAGGATCTCTCATATGCATGGTGGAGGTAATTTGCCAAATCAAGTATTTAATAATAATCCACCCGTTCAACCCAAAATAAAAAAAAAGCACTTGGCACAGTGCTTAAAGAATTAGTCCCTGTGCAAAGTACTGGGAGATTTAAAAACAGCCAAACAATCACTTTCACATGGACAGAGCCAATTTCTCACAGAAACATTCACGCAAAAGCGTAATGTAGTAATCAGAGGTCTTACTCAAGGAAGGACTAGTGTCTCTAAACATGACAGAGTGAAACAGAGCAAATCCCACTTTGTTTAGCTTCTGCTTTGACAGAAGGTAGTTGGTTTTGCACTCTGTTTACTAACGCTGTTAGGCACACTATTCTCAAATAAGAAAACAAGCTTAAAAACATACATTTTATTGGAGAAACTGTGATCCACAAAGCACTATACAGTTTTAGGTTTAAAACAAGCAATTAGAAGCTACTATAGAAGATAAATATATTTAAATGGGAACTGAACTGGGGGAAGTTCTACAGAGAAAAGAGAGGTCCTTGTAACGTAAAGACAGAGGAATCTACGCTGGAAGTCCTTCGACAGTTACTAGGACCCCAGTTCTCTCCTTGTAGCAGTCAGACCAGCTGTTTGCTTCCCTCTGTGTTGTGTAGATAAATACTTACACAAGTGTCAGCTCTACATTGTGCAGCCAGCCACAAGAACTGTTGGTATAAATAACACCCTGAGCTTCCATATCACCTTTAAAGTCCAATAGGAGGTAATATTTAAAATGAGAATGAAGAAAACACAAAGTAAACCACAAAGTAATGGCACATCACGTATATTAAAGCGGAAGGAGACTCACTTATGCTAGTGTAATGAGCAGACTGTACGTCGAATTCTGCAACTTTGAACAAAATTACATTGCTGATTTTTTTGCACCATTTCCCTCGCAACAACAGAACACTCGAAAAAGAAATTAGCAAACACTACTACAAGAAGTTATTGGTTGCAAATAATTTTAATCTCCAACAAGCACTCATGTACTTTATATTAGCCGCCTCTTCCAAACAAGACTAAAATTAAGCGTACCTCTGTAAACTGTCATTTTTTAATATTAAAAAATAATTTTAAAAATTAATTCAGCTGGATAGGTTCAATTAAAGGGATGCTGAAGATATTTTTTTTTGCCTTTAACAATAGAGACATTTTATATAATATACACTGAGGAATGTTTCGCTTAAGTATTTTAAATACAGATTGCAACAGCTGCCCTTGCTACTGTGTTTGCTACTACAGCCAAAGAACAAAAAGCGACTTGACTCATAAGCCTTCAACATCCCCAGTGAAAAGGAGTAAAACTCCCAAACGGCACGAGAAGAGCAGATGGGTGGTCAGACTTCCTACAGGCAGATATTAGAGTAAAACCCAGCTACACCTGAATACAGGTTCCAACAAGAACCTTTCTACCGCAGTTACCCTCAAATATTAACTCTTCGCATAACACACCCAGGACAACCTCACACATAGACCAGGATTTTTCAGAGGCATTCAGCGGGGAACACAAGCAGCCTCGTGACTGGTTACCATGAGACTTCCTCACGGGAGTAAAGTCAGAATACGTACAACGGTGTTTGAAGGCTAAGGTCCTTTACCTTCCCATGTGCATGGTGGTTTATTCTTAAGCTCACTGTTAGCAATCTCCTGCATACTAATTTGTAAACCTGTTTATCACAAGGGAAACAAAAACATAACTCTCAAAGTTAGCTCTTCATTACCACTAATAAATGAAAGCAATAAAATTTTAAAATCCATGATGTCAGGGGAACATCCTTCCCCACACAGATGATAACTCAGATTAGCCTCATGAATGCACTCAGTCAAGCAGGATATAGTTCATTTTGCCAATCAAACTACTTTTCCCTTGAGAACTCAGTGTTGCGAGACATTTTGCAATTCTAACTTGTATTTTAAAAATAAAGACTATTACTATATCCACATCTACTTCGTTTTTTCCTGCCATTCATGTTTCACACCTTTGTTTTTAAGGTTGGGGAACGTTAGTAGCTCAGTGCCATTAATGCATCTTCTCAACAAGACAAGACCGAGCATTAATCTAATCATACAAAAACATCATGGGTCCCTTTCTGAAAGGCAGTGAGTGCCCTCATCTCCTATTGATGTCAGGCCACATAACGTTAGAAGTGTTGAGGTCTATTGTTCAGTCCATTTTTCCCCATCCTGTGAGGTCCTGCCATATATTCATTACAAAAGGCCATACACTATAATAAACTGATATAAAAGAAAACATAAGACCCACGCACATTTTTTTGTGTTTACCAAACTCCTAGCATCAATAGCATAACTCAAATAAGGGCAGAGTACACAGTGGAACTGCACATACAAGCACTATTTTCCAGACGGCAGCAGCTCTGAAAGGGTTTTATTTTCTTAAAGAAAAGGTGTAGTTTCTAAGAGCCAGGAAGCCCTTCCAACGCAGTTCCTTACATAAACAGGTAGTCACCCTGCAATTCCCAAATCTGGTAACAAAAGCAAAAAGAAACCCCACATTTCTGAATCAGTCAACTTGGACACACGCTGGAAGAGAATATCTACACATCACTTGGACAACTACAAATTCTGTATCAGTAATCTACAATACAGAATTACCATTTACTTCAATTAAAGTATTTCTCACATAGAAACACTGCTGCACTTGCAAGGGTTTGTGTATTGTCACCGATTTTTATTTTTTTTAAATTATTTTAAAGATTGGTATTGTCCACACAAAAGTAGACTATGGCTTCTTGGCGGGGAGAATAGATGAAGACCTGTGGGTCAAAGCCCAACTTACTTAAGAAGGTTTACGCTCAAATTCTTCTCGTCTGGATTTGCAGTTAAATCAATTGTTTTCCTATTGTAACCACCAAAGAAGAGTTACAATAATATAGCCTTAAACAAACATATGCTTGCCCGGAGAAAAAGAGTTACAATGTTTATTCAAACGCACATCTGCTGGAGCCCTGCCAGCCAGCCTATTCCAGCCGACCGGCCGCAGGGGGGTTTCACAGTTCTGCCCGGTCAAGAAGCGGCTGTTGAACACCATCGGCGGCCCCAGAGGAGCTCCGGGGAGGAAAACCCCTTCGGGTACGGCTTTCCCTAGCCCCCAACCGGCACCGGGCTTCAGGGGGTGGAGGCAGCGGCCAGAACCAGGCTAGGGTGGCTTCACCTAAAGGCACCGCGCAGCATCCGCGGCACCTCCCGGGGACCGCTACCGGCGCGCCCGCCAGAAGAGAAAGGAAAAGGGTCGGGAGCACGAAACACGAACAGAGAGCTCATGTGCAATCACGGGAGAGTTTGCCCCACGCGGGAAAGGGGAACCCCCGCTCGCAGCCGCCCCGCTCCCTTCCCACCTTCAGGAGGGCGAGCCCCGAGGGGCCCGCGCTGCCCAGCCGCTCCCCTGCCCCGGCAGGCGTGGGCGGGGGCAGCCGCTACCCTCCTCCTCCTCCCCCGGGCCCCGCGCCCCCCGGCCCCGCTCACCGGCCGTCTCCTCCGCCGCCGCCGGCGGCCCCGCCACGCCGTTCAGGTAGAGGATGGAGAGCAGGTGGGGCTGCGTCTTCTCCAGGGCCACCCGCAGGTCCTGGAAGTGGTCCCGCTCCTTGGCCAGCAGCAGGGCGATGAGCAGCTCGGCCTTCCCGCCGCCCGCCGCCTCCAGGTCGCGCAGGTCGCGGGGGCCCAGGGCGCCGGCGGCCTCCAGCAGCTCCACCACCTTGTCCACCTCGGTCATGGCCTGCGCCAGGCTCTGGCGGCACTGGGCGAGCAGCTCCTTGTGCTTCGGCTCCATGGCCGCGACAGGCCGCCGCCGGCCAAACTTCGCCCGCCGGGGCCGCGCACCGCCGCCACCCCCCGGCCCCGCCGCTCCGCCACCGCCGCCCCCGGGGAGGCGCGGGCCGAGGGGGGGCGCCGCTGGCCGCCCTCCTCTGGCAGCCGGCGCCCCCGCAGCGGCCCCCGGCGAAACTTCGTCCCGGTGAAGAGGCGCGGAGCTCGGGCAGGACCTGGGCCGAGGGTGGCTTTGCCTCTTCCTCCTCCTTCGGGCCGGGAGCCGCCGCCGCGCTCCCCCTTAGGCAGACGGGGGCGAGCCGCCGTCAGGAGCTGCTGCTCCTCTTCCTCCTCCGGCTGGCGCCCCCCTCGCCTCCTTTCCGCGCCCCCGGGCGGCGAAACAACTTCTCCTCTTCTCCCCTGCCCCCGGGAAGGGGACAGCCGGGAGTAAGAGCCGCGGGAAGGACGGCCGCCGCCTCCCGGGCACCCCCCACCCCCCCGGGGGGCAGCCCAGACAACTTCTCTCCTCCGCTCGCTACAGGCCACACGGCCGCGGGGCGAGGAGGGGGTGGGGGGAGACGGCTTCAGCTCCAAGCGCCTCCTTTCATTCGCGGGCGCACGCAGCCATATTGGTTGCACAAGGCTGCCGCCTGCGCCGAGACGGAGCTGCGGCAGCGCATTGCCTGCCCGCCCGCCCGCTCCTCGCCTCCCGCCGACGCGCCGCGGCGGCAGCAGCAGCCTCTCTCCCGGTACGGCCCTGCCCCGGCCGCCACCCGCCTCCCGGCCGTCAGTCAGGGGCTCCCCGCCGGTCTCTATGGGGCGCGGAGGCGGGGCGCCGGCACCCGGGCGGGGCGGGCCGGTGAGGGGACCGGGCCCACCCCCCCGTCGTGTGTCGTCTGTCGTCGTCGTGTGTTGTTCCCCCCCCCCCGCTCCGGTGCGGGGCGGCCTGCGGAAGGTTTCCTCCGCTCCTCCCTCCGGGGAAGCGGGGCTCCGCCGGGGCGGGAGGGGGTGACCGGCCCCGGGCGTCTCGGCGGTGATACAAAGGCTCCGCTGCGGCGGGCGCCGGGCGGGGCACGAAGGGGCGCCGGGGACGGGGGCTGGCGGCCCAGAACAGGGCAGGCCGGGCCCGGCGGGCGGCCGTGTCGGCGCGGGGAGCGGGGCGCCGCGGGGCCTGCCACTGCCCTCTCCTGGAGGCAGGCACGCACGCACGCACGGACAGACGGACGGACGGAGCCCCGCGGGAGCGGCTGCTTCTTGACCGTGCCGGCGGTGCGGCTGCGGGGACCAGGATCTTCGTCGGGCGGCACCTTCAAACGTCAAGGTTTATTTCATCCTAAACCGGACAAAGCATAAAGGCGTCAGGACATTTAAAAAAAAAAAGTTACTTGATTTGACAAAAAACATCAAAATAATAGCAGACCGTTTGGGGCTTTGTCTATTAGAGTTTGCGAAAGTTTTAATCAAAAGATGTAAACATCAGTAATGTCTCTTGGCTCGCCTTCCCCCCAAATGTAATTTCATCCATTTCGTGAATAGCCAGAGACCAGGTAATTTACCGATGCATCTCTACTCCACGCAGCAGGAGGATGCAATCGTTTAGCAAAGAAAAAAGTATAACAACAACTTTTCTGTCTGAAGGTAAACAGTCTGCCAACATCGCTTGCACCAAATGGTGGCTTAATTTGCAAACAGCTAGTGGAACAGACTGCACAATGACCACAAGCAATCATCATCTTAGATTCACATTATATTTGAAAGACTCTGTTTTGCCTTGTAGGCATGTTTCTGATATCCTGCAAAAATAACGGTGGCTGTAATGACACAAACAGAGCATTACTGGTATTTGTGTTATTCCCGTTACATCTAGTAGCAATTTAAATTATCTGAAAGTCTCTTGTCCAAACACTTCCATGCTTTATTTAGTGTCCAGAGAGCTGGACTCAGTGAGGTACAAGGGGAAACAAGTCTGCCTAAATTTTTCTGTTAGCATACTGATTCAGAGAACTCAGATGCTGAGTTTCAAATCACATCATGTGGTTCCACAGATGACGATGTCTCTCATATGTGAAAACAGCCTTGGGTTACATGCTTAATCATGGTAGGAATTCTACTGCTATTAGTGGAGGAAGATACAGAATAAAGGGATTTAGGGATTTTTCTCAGTCTTGTAAGACAATTAAAACAATACCTGAAAATGTGGCATGATTTTAAAACAATTTTTTTGATGTTTGGTCCATTGTTACTTATTCTCCTGAATGAATCTACATTTCTTCTAATTTTGCATCCATGGTTTTCTTCGCAACTTTCGTTAGTAGACAAAATACACAGAGATAGGCTTTGTTGGACAATGACTAATGTAAACTCCTGCAAACTGTGTTCTTTCTAGACTATTTACATTTATCAGAAAATCTGCCTATTTCTCTCCAATAAGTTGGGCAAAGTTTATCCTGTAAAGTGATTGTACCTTTCAGAAATACTAGTTAACACCAGTATGCAAGAATTGTTGTCTTTAACTCAGTAAAACGAAGCTGAAACAGAAGAGAGTGAAAAACCACCGGTAAGAAGTGAAACCTGCCTCGCAGCGCCTGGTGCGCAGCCGAAGCAGACGCAGCTCAGCTGGGGCCAAGGCAGTCCCCTTCTGTGCCTGCAACAGAGCATGGGGAAAGCAATCACACAATTAAAATCTTTCACAAGGCAAATACACAAGACGATTGGATAAAGACTGCACAAATTACATGAGTGTTTCCTGGTTTCTAAGATTTTCTAATCTCAGCAGTTCTTTAACAATATCGTTTTACTGTATGTGTGCTCATATGGTTTTCTGTTAAGAAAAGGAAACAAACCACCAAATTTCATCATGGGCCATTACAATAAGAGCCGTACTTGAGATCTACACAGCCATCCTCCGCTACTTGGAATAATAAGGAAAGATCTTGGTTTTCATCCTCTGCCTGAGTCAGCACGGGGTAGGTACGCGCTCTTCACCAGAGGTTGCCGTAACAGAGGAATGGCACCGTTCGGGCAGGGCATAACTCGGGTGTCTTGAGTCCCATTCCAAAGTCTAGAGGGAGGTGTGCCTTGGCAACTGGTTGCTCAGGGCTTGATTTCCTCCTGCCTTTCCCAAATGCGTGTCTTAGTCCTTTGCCTTCTCTTCCAAATAAGACATCGGTCTTCTCCTCCTGCAATGCCTGTCTTGCCTTTCGCTTGCAGATCCACATCTCCAGTCGCCATTGCTCAGACAGTGCCAGGTAGCAGGTAAATCCCTGTCATATCAGGTTTCTTTCTTTCTGGCAATGCAGTTTCTATCTTTTTGTCATATCTGAGTCTCTTACACTCCATTTTTCTTGCAAATGGCAAGTCTTCCTTGCTCTCAGATAAATTCAGATAAACTCCTCATAGCACAGACAAATTTCTCTCTTTCATGCGTCCAGCCCTCTCTGTAGAAGAGAGGGACCTTGGTGTTACCTCAGTTGCTTGACACAGTATGGACCTTCCCCAGCAAGTGCAGGGAAAGTCTTTGTGAGACTTAGGCATATGTATTTGAAGACTCAAACTATGAAACGTATGCAAATTTATTATCCCAAAAGTTCATTAAGTGACTGAAATTCAGATTATCACAGTACCCCAAAATCCACAACCCTACTGCCAAAATAAGAAGCAAACCCAATTTTCAATTAATTCCTTCTTCCTCCACTCCAAAAGGAAAAAAAAAAAAATAGGCAAAAAACTTTAGTTCCCCTGCCAAGTTTTCAGAAAAAGAATACATCTGTGGAATAAATTTTCAGAACTAAAATCTAAGTTAATCAAAGACAGGTCCCTGAAATGAATTAAAGTCTACAACTTGCACAGACTGCAAGAATCAACCAGGTGTTTATCAGAGTACCAAAATAATGGCAGGTTTTTTGTTTGTTTAAACCAAATAAAAGGAAGGATTGAAAAAAAAGTTATTAAATATGGAGCTCTGACAAAGGATGTCATGGGTGCCTGTGTAAAATTGGATTCAAGCCACAACTTGACAAATTAACAGAAAAAAGAAGATCAGTGGATTTTTCTAAGCCTTGGAAAAGCTTTCCAAATTTTTTTTTTCCCTTTCAAGATTTGGAAACTAGGCTACTGAGGATGTATGCTTTGGGCATTAGAAAAAAACATCGACTTTCTGAGAGAGCTTATTAGGCTAGCAATACCTATGCCTATGCAGTCTGAGAAACATTCGGGGGAGAAGATGGGGACATGGAGGCAGAAACTGGGTTGTTTTTATTCAATTTTGTATCTTCTTTTTAGAAAGAAAAGGAGACACACTAGTATTGCCATGCAGAAACGAAGTCTTTCAAATACAAATAAAACGTGCAAGGCTTAAGATGATATCAGACCTTGGGAATGATTTTCAAAAGCAGAAATTGGAATTTGAAAAATCAAGTTGGGTATCTGCTTGGTATATCTGCCTCTGAAAAACCTCCCTCTGCAGATTTAAGATGGGGGCAGCGAAGTACTTTTCAGCCCTTGCCTTGCAGAATGTTCTGTTGGGAGCACAGGATCATCCTCAGCACGAGCGTTAGGTTTCAGCAAGCCACAGTCCTGCAGCTGAAGACTGTTTTTGTCCATATAACTCTGTGCAGTAAATTAAATCCCAGCAAATTTCCACAATATTAACTACAGTATATTAAAAAAAAAAAAAGGCAAACGTGCAAACCTTTGAAAATATTAAGATCAGAATCAAGGGCAGCAAGAGCAGGATTCAACCTTTTGTAGAAGAAGATTTTGTTCCTGTAATTGCCGATGTTCCTTTTTAATGATGCAGTAATCATTATGCTTGTGTATGCAAACTCAGCACATTTCCTGAAATAAAATGTTGTGTCATACATTCACATTAGAAACTACGAAGATATTTAAATTCACATAATCCAGCACTTAGTTCTCAGTGTAAAAGTCTATCTTCCACACAGATCAGAGAACTTCAGGCTGAAACCAAGACGACTCTGAACATCATGACAATCGAGTGGGAAAGGGAAAGAGGAGAGCAGAGGAAAGAGGAAGAAGAGAGAGAAACAGAAGAGAGAAGCGTACCTGCTTTCAGGATGGATTTCAATGAGGTTGTATAAAACGTTGCACCTGCAATGGCAGGGACTGCACCCAGCGACTGTTCTTCTGTCTTGCAAAATCATTGCTCCCAAAAGCCGTTAGGTGACGAGATTTATATTCTACATTGATCATCCATATACTGAGTGACACTATTGTATTCTTTTAGCTTGGTATTTTCTGATAAGGCACCCTTTAGAAACATCTGGGCTTTAAAACACATTTCTTACACTCACTTTAATAGGACAATAGTCTTCTGTGCAAAAAATACCTGTCACTCCTCAAATCCTTCCTCCTTCTCCACACTTACCTGCTTACTGCTGCCTGAGTCACAGCAGCAGCTCTGGTAAATCCCCTCCTCAATATCATCAATCTGAACCAGTCAGAAATTGTAATAGCCAAAAGTAGAGGATTTTCTTTAGGTTTAGGAATTTTTTTCTATTATTTTAAAATACATGGGAGACATTTTATTTGCTTTTTGGTTTAGGAGCCCTTAGGATACAGGTCTTCAAGCTTCATTGGCAGCCATGTATGCTAGAAACGGTTTTGTAATGAAAGCTAAGCTTCTCACATAATCATATGATTCAAGCAACTAAGGGTTTAGAGAAAAATATCGAGAGATTTACAGGAAGTTAATGGAAGCTGACAACACTGTGTGGATCCTGGGAAGGAAGATTATACAATCTCCAAGACAGGTATATGAAAAACACAAGAGATCATCAAGTTAAGATTAGAGCTGTCTAGATACAAAGTACATTAGAGACTTTGTAATAGGTGTTACATGAAACGCTAACAGCTAAGCAGTTCTCAACAGAAGTTTTTTGGGTTTTTTTCAGATCGATGTAATTGACAGACAATTAATTAGCATTTTTAGGCTAGGAAGGTGCCGATCTACTGGGCCAACAGATCCAAACATCTCATTTACCCATAGAAAGGAAAAAAGACAACATAATGTGAGCAGTCTCAGCACTGCCCCGGCAAAATATTTCGCCTGGCAGTATTGCCCCCAGGAATGGGCTATGCCCATAAATCCTGAGGTCCTCAGCACTCCTGCTGAGGCTGTGGACCGAGGGAGCTGCTGTCAGACTCTCGCAGAGGCACAAGGATCATTTGTCTTCCTAAAAATGTGTAACCGTGAACTCCAGGAAATGGTTTAGCTCTTTCTTAAGTGAGCTCCTATGAGATACAGTATGAAGGAAAGCAGACCAGAGGATTATATTGCCTTTTTTTTTTTTTTCTCCTGTAGCCTTAAAACCTATTAGTCATTTCATCTTGCACTGCGCTAGGCAGTTTTCGGATGGTAATTATTTTGGCCCATTCCTACTCTGGGCAGGAGCTGAACTGGTAATTCAAATTTAAATGAAGATTAGACAGTTTCTCCAGTCAGCTTCAATAGAAAGAAAACACCCTGTCTGCTGCAGGCTTCAAATTTCCCGGGGCTGATGAAAAAGCAAATTGAAAAACAGAAACTATTTTCCTTAAGCAACTAAAGATTGGCTTTTTTAAAAAAGGAAGCAAAGGCCTTCCTCCAGGGCAGAATACCTGGCAGGAAGGGTGGGTTGGGGGGGGGGCAGAAGAAAAGGGCAGGTAAATTGGCTCCTTCTGGAGCTGAATAAACGCCATCACTTCCGTTTCTCAGACAACTGCTTCCAAAAACAGAGCAAAAGAAAACCTGTAACACCCGAGAGGCACGTCAGTGGTGATCCCACGGGGCTGTAAGCACTGCAGCTCGGGCGGGGAAGGCACCCTGCGCGCACATCCCGAGTACCCCTCTGTTTACAACAGACCTGGGGGGCGATTTAATTCTCTTTGGGAGACCGGGCTGACTTGTGATGTGGTTAACTTCTATAAGCGAGCAGATGTTAAACAGCCCCTTTTAAAAGCTGTTGCTTGCAGTTTGTTATTGGTTTAGTTTCTAGGTCAGTTTTCAAGTCAAGCCAAGAGAGGCCATTTACACCAATCATTTGCTTTTACTTCTTTTAGCACTAATGGGGAGATAAAAGCAAATGGGTACCCAGAGCATCCCTGGCTAACTTTTATAAACAAGGCATGCACAAGCTGGGAATTCATAAAAAGAAAACCCAAACTGCAGTTGAAGGAGGTAGACAAATGTAATTGTAAAGACTTAAAAATCTCAGCACAGTTTCACCATCTGAAATGTTTTTTTTGTACTTTTAACAGCAAGTAGTTCCCCTGCTCACTGACATGCAGGAGTTTAAGAGTTGACTACATCTCGGTTACAACCCAAATTGTTGAGGGTCTCTAAGTCAATGAAAGGACCTAGGGCTGGATCTAAGACTTTTTGCAGGTAACAGTGATCCTCCCATTGATTTTAAAGAGCTTTCGTTCAGATGACTTGCTCATTATCTACCAAAATATACGCATTTTATTCTACTATTAGAAAATGTAGTATGCTTAAAAAAAAAATGCAGCCAGAAAGGGAAGTTGTTTTGACAGAATAGAATTCCTGTCAGACGTTAGCCTGATGGGTATAGAAAGAGCAAACAACATCTCATCATGCCTAGCAGGCAGAAATGACAAAGCAGAGCTTTAGAAAGACTTAGGGGCAGCACGCTTGCAGAGCCGCAGGAAGCACTGCCTGAGACACACAAAAATGCACACTTTTAGAGACACTGAGCATAGGGCAGTGCTTTCATTAGGGGGCAGCTGGACTTGAAGAAAAAGGCTCCTGATGCTAAGTAGAATCCAATAATCCTTGAAAGCTCCAGGGCAGTCCAGATAACTCTAGTCCAAGCCCAAAGAGCTCCCTGAGGAAATGGAGACAGGTATGCAGGCAACTGTGGTTCCCTGTGTTGCTCCAGAGACCATGCAACACCTTGTCTTTTCACACACGCCCAAAGAGCTCCCCTTTCCCACAGCTCGCCCGTTCTGCAATGCTTAAGCTTAGGGGGGAACAGAAGTGGCAGCCCGGCTCCTGAAAAAACCCAGTACCCAGCATATCTGCATATGAGAACAGACCAATATTCAGATTTGGTTGGACTCCAAGAGCTTATTGTGCACAGAAGCAGATGAGCAGGATTGTGGGGAGCATCCAGCTGGAGGGAAACTTCACCCAAATCCAACAAAAGCTATTTTGCTTCAAAATGAAATGCTCTAGCATTCCAAATTCATCTGGTTTATGACATGGAAGAAGCATTTCTAATGTACTTTCATTAATTGTGTACAGTTTTAAAAGTTTTTGTGAAACCCAGACAAATGTAGATGGTCAGGAGATTAAAAATATGCAGGTCTTTAAGCAGATCGTGTGTGTCATACCCGTAACAAAGATTTGAACTGCTAATTGACAGTGATACATTGATATCTGTTTACATAAATACTGCATAAGTTCCATATGCTTCTGATTTGAGAAGAAATTTTTACTATTAACATTGCAGGATATTCCTTGGGTGGGAGGGGAAAATTATTTTTGTAGGAGGTAAACACAAGATGGGAATTACAACGAGAATAAAGTCAAAGAGAAACCCTTGTACAGCTTGCTATAGTCAATTTGCTCAGACAAAGCAGAGTATGAGCCAAGATGCAACTAAAGACGGAGGAGTGTTTAATGTTACAAAAATACTGGACTTAACTAAAATCAGTTCTGAAAACAGTAACTAACACGAAATGAAGTAACTCCAAAGTTACACTCTAATTTAGAAAGCAAAAGGAGTACAGCCTCTGTGCCAGTCTACATGCTTTGGCAGGGATGGGAAAGCCATCAGAGACTTCCAGAATGAAATAATGTCTCAGCTTGGCACAGTGGCAGCTGCATTACCAGCTTCCACAAGGTTTGGTCATCCAGCTTCAACTGAGCTATGAGTTTTCAACACATCTGTATTTTTTCCCTCATAACACAAATGTAAAAATTAAGAATTCAACACTTCAAGTTTACTAGTACTTTTCAAAGAAAAATGCCATAAAAGTATTTTAGAACTGAAGTTATTGTAAATACCGAGATTTGTCAGAATTGAACAACAAACAAACCCTCCCAAACAAACAAAAAACCCCCACCTGGATACTAAACAGAAAAGAACATACACAGTGTGGCCCAGAGTAAGCAGAAGCATCTGAGACAGAGTCCTGAGCAGCATGGAGGCCTTAAAAAGGATTTAGGTTAAAATCATCCTTCCTGGACCAAGTCTGCAGCAATGATGTTTAGATAAGTGTTGTGCAACTGTTGGAGATTTATAAAGATGCATTAACTGGAGGGAGTTTGATGGAGAGAAATATTTAATATAATGCATATATCAAAGCTCATCCAGCTATGCCGAGTTGGAGTTCTCTAATTGGTTTCCAGGGGACTTGGATTAAGCCCCAATTTGGTAATAAAAACACTGTGCAAGAGAATAACCGAAATAAAAAGTCTCCAAGTCTGCTAGGTATATTCCATGAAGGATAAATACACTTCATCAGCAAGGCAAGCCAAATATTATCCTTTTTACCATGGGCTATTTGTACTATTAGAATTTTTTTCCCTTAACTCATCTCAGAGCTGCCACCCTCCCCCTCCAAGAATATTAATGGCAGGAAAGAGCTTCACTGCTTTGCCCTCTCCTTTTCCTGCTGAAGTCAGTGTCTGTCTTGCAGCTGACTTCAAGAAGAGCGACTTCTAGCCTTTTTCCACTTTCCTTGGAAGATGAAAGAATAAAAAGAACTATACACGGCAGATGCTAATCACATTGCTTAATCCACACATCCTGGCAATAAAAACCTAGGAAGACGAGTACATGCCATCTACTACATCTTCTGTATAGCGTGCAAGTTTTCACAAGCACGCTATACTTCACGCTCCCTTCACTCACCTTGATGATTCTATCATCTTCTCTCACAACCATATTGCTAAGGAGAGGCTATTATCATCTAATAGTCTTTAGCAGAGTTAATCTAAAGTATAGAGAGCCTAAAGATTTCCCCAGGTCATACAAGTGTGTGGCAGCAACAGTTAACTGATTCTACACGTGCCAACTACCTACCAAGATGCTGTGCTGATCGTTGCTTCTCCTTATTTTTATTCTCAATAGAATACATTCAAACACAAGCAAGGGAAACAACATTGGTGTCAGGTAAGTGGGAAGGACCAGAAGCAGGCTAAAGAGAAAAATAAGGGGAGAATTAAACAGCGGAATGGAGTTGTCAGTGCTGACAAAGAGCCACATGAAGCAGGGATGCACTTCAGTTCAGAGTACAAATGCATTCCCTTACATAATAAGATCACTTTTTTTCAAAAGTTATTTGACCATAGTTGTAATTTTGATGGCAGTAAATTTCCACATCCAGATGTGCTGAGGAGATGTTTTTTCCTTGAGTGGTTTAATTCTCCTCCAGGCAAAGGTTGACAGTAACCTTGCATGGCTGAGTTGAAGCCAGCCAGTGGCACGGGATGGTTGACATAGCGGTGCTGCAGGGACGCGGTGTCACCAGCAGTGACAGTCACTGCGGGCCCAGGAGGGAGGAATCTCAGTGAGAAACAAGGACAAGGAGAAAGAAATAAATATAAAGGGGAACTAGAAAATACACAGCAATGGCATAAGTCAAAAGAACTAAATATCTTCTTAAAAATGGAGATTTAAAGGAGGCCTCTGATGTAACTGGAAAATATCTGCGTGAGCTGAAAATGTGGAAGAATAACATATGGGAAAAGGAATGAGTTGTGTGGGCTTGTCAAGGTACCTACACATACAGCAAATATTTGAGCATCATGGCATTGGAAAAGCGCAGGGGTCAGGGCAGAGTAAGGAGCGAGGTGTGTCCTTCCTTCCAGTGGGGTCCTCTGCCTACTGAGCCCTGCAACAACACACCGCACAGGATCACTGCTGGTGCTTGTGCTGGTTTTGGCTGGGAGAGAGCTCATTTGCTTCACAGTAGCTAGTGTGAGACTATGTTTTGGATTTGTGCTGAAAACAGTGTTGATAACACAGGGATGTTTTTGTTACTGCTGAGCAGTGCTGACACAGAGCCAAGGCCTTTGCTGCTCCTCACACCACCCCACCAGCAAGTGGGCTGGGGGAGCACAAGGAGTTGGGAGGGGACACAGCCAGCACAGCTGGCCCCAACTGACCAAAGGGATGTTCCATACCATTCGATGTCATGCTCGGCATATAAAGTTGGGGGAAGGAGAAGGAAGGGAGGGACGTTCAGAGTGATGGCATTTGTCTTCCCAAGTCACTGTTACACATGATGGAGCCCTGCTTTCCTGGAGATGGCTGAACACCTGCCTGCCCATGGGCAGTGCTGAATGAATTCCTTGGTTTGCTTTGCTTGCGTGCGCAGCTTTTGCTTTCCCTATTAAACTGTCTTTATCTCAACCCACAAGTTTTCTCACTTTTACCCTTCCGATCCCATCCCACCGGGGGAGCGAGCGAGTGGCAACGTGGTGCTGAGCTGCTGGCTGGGGTTAAACCACGACAGTGCTTCAAGCCTGCGCCATGATATGGCCAAGGCCATCCTCAGCACTCCAAAGACCATCAGCAGTTTACAATAGAGATGCTGTGAATCAGCCTGAGTCAAAGAATCCCCTGTCTGTGACTGCATTGCTCAGGCTGAATGACTTCATTCTGTAGGAAAGGGGACTTTAAGAGGCAACTCCTATATGAAGTAACAGAAGAGAAAATATCATTACAGGATTATAAACAGGAATGAAATCACACCACACTGCTAACCAATTCTTTTCAGAAGCCAACAAAACCCTGACTAATAAATCAAGTGAAATAATTTTTAAGTCTCATTTACACCTAATTCCATATTCTGGAACTCCAAAAGTTTACTGACACAGTCTCACCATTGCTTTTGCATTTCTTGGCAATTAATTTTCTTTATTTTGCTTTTAAAAATCGGCACAATTTAACATTTAGAAGGGGTGCATGCAGATAAAATTACCACACGTATTGAAACATTAGCCAACCAACGCCCACTTTCAGAAAAAGGCGAATAAAATGCCTGTGCTTAATAATCCAGATACCTGCTGCTTTCATAACAGCTTCATTTCCGGGCAAGAGAGTCTCCCAACTGACAAAACGTAGCCATCGTGGAGGAGAATGGAACTTGGGATGAAATCCCGTGGGGTACCCCAGCTTTCTGAGGGTCATGAAAGCCACGGCCACAGAGGCACCTGCACGTCCTCTTTTATCCAGGGACTAAAACTCCTCAGCACTATCCAGCTTTGAAATCAACAAGATCTAGCACTGCGATGACAGACATTCATTGCAAAGAGTCATCTTCTTTTAACCACCACCACCACAACAAAAAAGTCTATATAGAATAGCTTTCCTTTTCAAACTTTAGTGAATTATCCATCTGATCTTCCTAAGTGTTGCAGCCTCTCTTCTAGTAGGAGACACAACACTAGGAATTTAATTGATGTAATTTCTGTACCTTGGCCCAGTCATAGGACTTATATATTATTAAAAACTCCTCGAGTAAGTATTTTCCAGGAATACGTCTGATCTAACAGCAGGTATCAACACTAAAAGACAGATTCCCCCCCCCCGATTACAGACATGACCTTCCACGTGGACTGTACCAGAACCCAAAATGCACAGCAGTTCTTACACTTACCTGTAGCATATCACTGTAGTTAAGGAGCTGTAATTGTGTACAGTTGGTTAAAAGAGCATTACAACCAGATATAATAACTGAAGGAAATAATTCAGAGTTATTACTCATTATTAATAGTCATCTAATGAATGAATGATGATTTAACTATCAGTTATCAGTGCCACTGACAGTATACTCCAGTACAAATGACAAAATCTTAGTCCTCAGGAATACATGTCCTTTCTCCAGCTATTTCCATCACCTCACCGGGACTCCCTGTAGAGATGATGAGTTCCTGTGTGTCACTTTACCTAGCTGGCACCTTTCTGTTTCCCCCCAAACAGATAGGAACTTCCACTCTACTCTGCCTCCATATCCCCTTGCTTATCTTCGCATTCCCTGTCTTTTCAGCTTTCTTCTCTCTATCCTCAACACCTGCAGAAACCACCATATCCCTGTGAAACGTCAGTCACAGCTACCATCATTGCTTCCAAAAGGAACATGCAATTATTCCTGATCTTGCAGGCTTGGACTCACAAGACAGACTCTGGATTAAGAAACACCTTTTAGCATCTGGTGCACACAGCAGCTCTACATATAACTAGAAGAAAATGTGGTGGTTAAGACAACGCTGTGTTCAAAGCGGCTCACGGCCAACAGAACGCCTAAGCACAGCCAGTCAATACCACGTTCTCGCTCGAAAGACCGCTGTAAATTGAGTTACACACATGCTGGAACAAAGCTACAGGCATCCCTGTAGCTTTCAGACATTACAGTGGAAGTCATCTTTCATAAATCTTGCTGTTTTCAGCTGTCTGTACACAGAGAAGACCACCTGTTTCATATTATTTTCAGTCCTAAACATTGGTCTCCTCCATCTCTCAGCATCTCCTTCAAGTGTTTTTAATACAGCCTTGCTTTGGGGTTCTGCAGCAGCTGGAGAGTGCAAGATGCTACCCAGCGAGCTGCCAGAACTTCATGCTTCAGAGCAGCTCTTGGAGCTATATTTAAGTACTCACTATAGTGAATGAACGCAGATTGTAACAATCACTGCTGCATGGAAAATGCTGTGACAAAAGACATGTCCCTTTTCCCAGTACAGATACGCTGTTCTCCCACTTGCCAGGAGCAACTCGCTGTGTTCCTTCAGGAATGACTACAGCCTTCTACTTCAGTGCTACTCTTTTCGTTTGTTTGGGTTTTTAAGCCAGATGGGGCAAAAGATAAGCCAAGTCCTTACTAATTTGTGCAAAAGCACGTCTGGACTCTGTTTTCTCCTTCTTAGGAAAATTAATTCCCTTAATCTCCTTCCTCACGTACATGATTTTAACAGGTAACTTTCCTTCTCATAGTTGTATTTCAGCACTGATATCGCAAAAACATTTTTAATAGAAAATAAAGAATTGCTACCCAAACATGGCTTTTTCCAAAACAAAATGCTGCTCTCTAGTGGAAGATGATGATATGAGCTAATGTCACCAAAAGAAGTGTTTTCATTTTTTCATTTGAACAGTTACAGGAAACCTTAATTCATTTTCACAAACACTGACGTACAAGAGCATTAGGGCTGCTTTGTTTTACTTCAGTCTGTCAGATTGTCCTGTGAGATTTTGGTATTTATTCCTCAAGATAAGTTTGCTATGCATTTATATCAATACTGTAATCACATCCAAATAACCTGTCAAGTATTTGTACATTAAAACATTAATACCTTTTCTAATTTGATCCCTTTTAGTTTTTCTGTTCTTAGACAATATAAAACCACAGGCCAATTTTTCTTAACTTCTTATGGGTTTTTCCACATATTTTATCACTGACAGACTTTTCTAGGTCTGAATACATAATTTTAGCTAACCGTTTTCAAGATACAATATTCACCTGTTACATTCACAGAATTTGAGCAAATATGCAGATACTATGAAAATCTTTATCCTGTTTGCTATGGGTTTCTAAAGACATTCCTGTCTGCAGGCACCGTGATAGAGAATTGAGGAATTACCTGTTGCAGTGGTTCCTTCAGCTTATACTGAGTGACAAGTGATCAGACATCAAGGAGTATTTGTCCTGAAGGAACCAAATTTATCCTACTTGCATTTATTTTATCAAATCCAGCATTCATTTGCTTTGCTTTTTTTTTTTTTTTAAAGCATAGCTAAAGAAAAAAAAATAGACCACCATAGTAAATTTCTTCAAGTTACAGACCAAAGCAGCACAGCTCTAGATTTATTCCCAGCTTCCCATATTCAGAACAGGAAACCTATATAGCACACACTTCCATTTTCTTATCTCTCTGCAGATAAGAGACATGTGTAAAGTAGTTTCCTGATAAACATACTAAGTACTTTATTACTCTTTTTTTTTTTAATGAAGTGCCTTTTCAAAAATAAAAAAAGCTCTCTGCTTATTGGTTTACTAATTAATTTTAACTACAATTTTTGCCTGCATACTTCTTCCACCTTAAGGACTCTTCACATCAAATGCAAATACTACAGGGAGAGAACACCAATTCGTCAAGGATATAGGTTAAGCCTTCAGATTGCTAATTAGCATAAAACTCATCTGTAAAATTATAATCCTGTCAGGTCTACAGTCTTCTGTCAAAATTATGTAGACTATATACATTGCCGAATACTACTACAGAGGCTTGCGAAAGCACTCCAGCTTAACCCCAGCCAGCAGCAGCTGAAGCTGCACGCCCTGCCCAGACAGCCCTGCCCAGTTCTGCAGCAAACGGCTGCGGCCCCGGGCACGTGGCTTCCTTCCGGAATGTCCTTAGCTGCATCTTGCCATCCAACCAGCTGTCACAGAAATGTCCCTCACAGCAAATACCTAACCCTCCGGCAAGAGCCTCACGAAGTAGAGCTTTACTTAGCTTCTCCACTTGCTTTCTTTGTTGTCCTCTCCCCCCTTCACTTACACTTCTGCTCACGTTCTGCTCTGTTCCCGTCGCTGAAAAGCTGCTCAAGGACGAGCTCAGGCCGTTCCTTGCTGCGAACGGCGTGCCTCGGCAGTTACTGCCCTCTTCCACCTATTGCCAGGCCCCCAGGCTTCTCCATCCCAGCAGGTCGTTTTCCATCTTCCCAGCAGAGGGATCAAAAGTGGGTTTTCATCTGTTTGTTTTTAGGGCAAAGAGAAATACAGAAGCTCCCCCCATTTCTAAGTATCGACTGAAGTATTTTTCAAAGTAATTGTTCAACTACTCCAACTGTTAGACAGAAAAAGTGGAGATGGAAGGGGTTTCTTTTGAGCCACTACACCTAAAATCCAGAACTACTACTCTTGAAAGAATGCAAGTGAACAATATGTCTGCTTTGCCATTTACTTGAGATCAAGACAGAAAACTGATTTCAAATTTTAGTGCCAGTCACACAGTAAAGTAATATTTTCAGAAAAAAAAAAATGTATCAAGGATCATTTGATAAATAATGACTTATCAAGGAGGTTCTAAGCCTGACAATTACAGAAAAGCCTACATCAGTTTTAAAACAGATGAAATATATGGAGAAAATGAGAACTGAGGATATGGATATTCATAATGAACGCACATTGGTAGCCAATTCTTGCTTTCCGCCAAGGATGCCACCAGCAGTAACCGGCAGGCGCCAGGGTTCCCACCCCAGGCCTCCCCCTCGCCGCTGCCCTTGCTGCGCCACTGGCCGTGCAGCTCATGCTCGAGATCCTCCAGCAGCCCTACTATTCTAGGCTTAATGCCCGTGTTCCACAGGAGCTGGAGGACAGGTAACATTTTAAGGACATCTGGTGATCAAATTAGAATGATAATACCTAATTGTTCCCATAACCTAATGGCTACAGATTTTAGCATTAACCTCACAAGTGTTTTTACTGCAATAAGTACACAAACAATTCTGAGACCATCATAAATGAATCCGTGATGCTTTTCCATGGCACGGACACTTTGGCTGTCTGGGATGTTCTGTTCTAGGGCTTCTAATGTTATCCAGTGATTTTTCAGAAATGAAACTATTTCTTTAAAATTTACATTTAACACAGTATTTCATTTCAATTAGCAGATTAACTAGAAAAACAAAGGAAAATGTGCAAATTAGTATTTTTTTAAATGAATCCTGCACTAAAGATTAGAAAATTATTTAAAATAAAAATTTTAAGAAATATCCCGAAGTTCCATTTCTTTGACCATTAACACTGACCCTTAAAAAAGTGCTTATAACTGAAATCCAACAACTAATTTGTTTACTGACTGTACAGAAAGTCCAAACAATAATTACTAATTCAGAATGGTATTGTAAACAATCTAGTTTTGGCTGAGATACTTACGAAGTGCATAGCCTGCTCGGAGGGCAAGACACATTTATATTTACTTGAAGCAAGATAGGTTTTATATTACGTATTCATTTAGGGTGTAAATACCTGAGATTTAAGGTCAATAATTCTCAAGTACCTTAAAAACTAAGCAAATGAGGGAGATGGAGGTTAGGTCATCCATAAATTAGTTATGCACAAATACAATACATCAATAAACAAACACAAGGTTTACATTTTATCTCTGCCTCTTTTTATTGTCATATTCAGACAATAACAGATTTAATTTATTGAATACAAACTCCACCTATTTACACCTTCAGAAGAATCTTTATTCACAAAAAATACCAAGCATTCAGTAGAACTTCCCATGATAAAATGAAGTACTTATCCACAGGAAAGGTTTATGGGTTTTCTCTCCATTTGGCCCCTACCTGTCTTATACTTACATCTTTAAAAAAGAAATAGAGCTAGACTTCTATACAGGCAAATTAGTAAGTGGCAATCTCACTGAGATCACAAAGAAAATTTTAATTTATTCTGAAATTTCTGTTTGTTAAAAGGGAGATAGCAAAATATATATGGCTTTTAGAGCAGACGCTAAATGCATTACATTCTCAATCTTTACCCTGCCAAAATCTAGGCAGAAGTATATCTTACTATCAGATTGAAAATACAAAATAATTTGAGAATAGCTATGTTGAATTTCACATCAAATCTTCTCTGCATGGAGGATGATTTAAAACACAAACACAATGGCACCTTGGGACTTAAACCAACAGATTTACATTCTCTGAATGTAGCCTTACACTTTCCTTTTGGTTGCTACATGAAGACAAGCTGCAGCACAAACCCATTAATTTTCAAATGTCAGATCCTTCAACAGCCTGCTTTTACTTCATGAGCGCACAACTACAGCTTTTCTTTCTCTCTACTCTGTTTCTCTCCAACCTTGACCCATGTTATGAGCACACGGAATATCCAAACATGGCTGACAAGAAAACACTAGGATACTTTCCCTCCATAGCACCAGAGTAAATTTAAACATACTACACCGAAATAAATTAAAATCTATACTCATTTTGAAAACTGCTCTAGTGGGCTAAAGATTACAATACTTTCAAATTATTTCATGGCAATGCATGAAAACAGCTTCCCTTTTGAGTTCTACTTTATATATTAAAACTAGGTTGTTCTGATGATCCTGCTTAATTATGAAACTTTACCAAAACTAAGGCTGCTGTAAACTACAGGTTCTAGCAGTGTAACAGCTGCTACAATATGAAAAGCTATTTATAATTTGTAATGTTCTTATAACAGCCTTCTCAGAATTTAGTAACAGCTTTACAATCTGCAGCTTCTTGCAGGTACGTCCCAAAGCAGAATCCTGAGGAGGAAAACCATTTACTGGATAATAACTTGGGATAAAAGAAAAACAATTTAAAAGAACACAAACAAAGAGCAAAGTTTTCAAACACTTTCAACAGCACTCCTGAAGTTTAACTCAGTACAAATTAACCAGAGACTCAGTTCTAGCTTACTGAAATCTCTGTTCTTTACAGCTATAGACTGACCTTTGCAGCTCCTCTTGAAAAGCCATTTCCAAATGCACTCTGTGCAAGCTCACAGAGCTCTCTTGCAGTTTTGGGGTTTTTACATCAAATCTGAATACGTGTCTAATACTGAATTAGTAACAACTTCCACCCACTGACATTAACACAAAGATCTAATTCTAGCACATGAAAATGAAAATTTATCAGCTGAAATCCACTTTAAATTTATTTCCACTCTGGTGCACCCTCTCCTTTCAGGGTCCTGTACTAACAACAGGTGGTAAACAATTGGGCACTTCTTTTGATAGTATTTCACTTACCAATTCACAGTTATTGAGAAGCATAGAACTCATAACACACATTTCTTAATTTAAATCGTATTTTCTTGCTATTTGTTTTGCTGTCTTGTATTATGTCCAAGTGCTATGTAACAATGGGAATATGAAATTCATTATTATCAAATATCAGAGGCCTCCTAGGAGGGGCTGATTCTTTGTCTGCTTTGTGCAACAGTTTAAAAAGTCCTGTTCCAATGTTCATTGGGATTCCCATGATGATGCACTCAGAAACACCTAGGACAAAAAACAAACAAACAAACAAAAACAACCCACGTTGAACCTTTGAAGAATAAGGATTTATGAAAATGTTTCATTTGCCCATTCTGTATATATTGCCTATCAAATCTCCTTGAACCTCACATGTAAAGACCAAGGCCTCTTCACTAGATAAATGTTATGGTCACCAGATCACTATGTTATTAATCTGTATTATTTATATTGTAGACAGGAAAAATTCAACCTAACCTGAACACCTCTTCTAGCTATGAAAGAGCTTCAGAAGGTTTGTTTTCAGAGAAGACACACTCCACTCAGTGCCAACAGCAGAAGGTGCAAGGCAAAGTCACTTTCTGTTCACTCTCTGACTCAGGGATAAGACTTCAGGCAAACCTGGCTAAGTTCCCTTGAAACCCTTGCAAATCCCAGTGAAAGAGGCGTACTCAGCTATACCAGGTTTTGCATTTCAATGATTCAAAAAGTGCTTGTTTTGAAATTCAAGATTTACTCTGTCCCAATTATTTTTGATACCTATAACATTTATCATAGCAATGTGCTGACACATTTCTATTCCAGATCTCCTGATGCATACAGCTTTTCCAAAGAACATTCCACATTAAAAGCAAGCTATCTGATACCAGGGTTTTTTTCTCAGCATGCTCTTATGATCCAAATGACACTTTTGCACATTCTCAGGAGTATCAGAATATTGTCCTTCATATAAATGTTTAAGAAAATAAATAGCTGTACCTTTGAATACACAAAGGATGAAAGTCAAATTGCTTAAAATTCTGGCAAGATTTGATTGGTAATTTAAATGCATACAAATAGAAGATAATTTTTTGCTCTTAGATCATTGCTGCCTTTCTACTAAATATTTTCCAACATTATGCACTTAATCTTGTACACAATAGAATTCTTAGGAGTCACTTACTGTACATTAAGGCCCCTATAGCATGCACGTTACAATGGATAATGGAAATACCTTTCTAACACCTAGCAAAATAAGATCCACCTGGTTTCACACAATAACCGTTCAAGCTGAGCCAACCTCTGCACCATGGAAACTGCATTTAGATTTTGGGAATCCTTCTTCCCCTTTAGTACTTCCACGTATACAACCAGAAGCCCTTCCTCCCCACCTGCCTTCTGCCTCATGGACAAAGTAATCATTTGGAGCCTCTGAGAGCAATCATTTACAGCAGTAAACATTTGGACAGAGCACACCAGTGTAACAACCAAGCGTATGTTATATATCTGCTCAGACTAATGTATACTAGAGGCCAATGGCAATCACATCAGACAGGTGAGGAGACTGATGTTGTTGATGGCACAACAACTGCACGCTCTGCTCTAACGACCAGCTCCCGTGCAATGTCTTGTAGCGCTACCAGTTATAATCTATTGCAGATCTAAGCATCTGGCTGACAGCTATGAATTGCTACTCTCGCTTTCAGCTGGAAGAAGCTAGGTAGAGATGAAGCCAGTCATACTGCTCTTACTGCAGAGTTTATTTTTGACACGTCCCTTCCAGACCAATTCCTCATAAATTGACCCTGCAGATAGTAGCACCTCCTGCTGATCCTGCTTCCGGATGCTGCTGGAACTAGATGCACTCTGCTCTAGTTTTAACCCACTCTGCCCACTGAAAGCTGGCATCAGCAATTCTCAAAAGAAAATACTTTTCTTTATGTAGGTAAAGCAGCAATCAGCTGTTCCCCATTTTCTTTGGGAGGGGGAGAACATCTTACAAAAGGGATTCAAAGGCCATATGGTCTAAAAATACACCCACACATTCAGGAGAAGCACTGATTTGAGATGCCATTCAGTTCAGCACCTATAGTTCATTTTGGGTACATACTCATTTTCCTTTGCAACATTTATAACCTTCTCCTGCTCTGGAGATGCAAACCCATGAGTGTGTAACAGTCTCTTTTCACAGCAATTCAGAGATAACCAGTGATGGCCAGGTCAGGCAGCTGCACAGCACTTTGTTCACACAAGCAAGCCAGTATCACCTCTTCAGTTTTGGAAGGCAGACAACAATTTTCAGTTCTGTCCATTTCATTTCCTTATTTGAACTAAAACATTTATATAGAAGGCAACATGAAAAGATCTCTTGTTGCTACATTATTCAAACCAAGATTTTACCAGTTCATAGGGGACTTTGAGAAAACATTTTCTTTTCCTTACTGTCCAGGATGGAATCAGTCTCCCATAGGATCTTTGCTTTAATCGTGGATAAATAATAATTAAAAAAAAAAAGAAAAAAGAAAATCCCACTCGCGTGGAATGCTGGACAGCCAGAAAGTATTCTTAAAATACAAACTACTAATGCAAAGGTTTCTAACTGATTCCAGTGATTCAGAAAATATACTATCCACAAAGCACTGCTTAAAATTGACTATAGTTTTTAAGACCACCTAGAAATACACGCAAACTAGTAAACCTCCACGTAATACATTCACACTTTTATAATTCATTAACACCCAGGAACTCCAAACTAGCAGTTACAGCTCCAAGATGTATTACTAAAAGTGTGCTTTAAGAAACATACAACAAATTTCCAACTGACTTCAAGACTTCTGATTGAGATTATACGTAGAGAAACATCCACCAAGCTTCTAGAATTAAGAAGTATGGAACAGCCTCACATTTCAAGGTTTTGAGAAGTAAGCTGAACAGAAAGCTTAACAAGGGCAAAAATCCAGCACTTTGAAGAGGTTTACAGATGCTGGGTAAGCACCACAAACTGCAACAGAATTTGCAATACCTACCACAAACAGAATCCTTCTGTCCAAAGTAGGCAGCATCAAAGAGATGGTCCGCAGTCTTTTCAAAAGAAGCCAGCATCAACACGCTTTCCTTCATTTTTGCCAGTCCAAACCTTGTAATGCCCAGCACTTCACCCTTGATTGATGGAAAACCCCAAAAGAAAAAATATCACAATAGTGGCTGGAAGTCAGTTATGTTTGCTGAAGAAGCAAATCAAGTGAACAACATAAATGTTGTAACAGCTGTTATAAACAGTTAATAGATTTTTTTTTTTTTAAAGCAAGAATATTGGAAAGATGGAAAGAAATATGGCCATGAAAAAAAACCCCACACGATTATAAACTAGTTGCTGAGCTACAAACTTTAGTGGGGTCCAAGAGCACTATGCTGAAGCTATTGCCTATTGTCTACTGATAAATGTCAATTCAGCTGCCAGGAGATTACAGAAGACATTAAATCTTCATTTTTTCACTATCCAGAAAAAAAGTAATTAGCTTTTTAAACTAACTTGGTTTATTTCTGCCTCTGTTTGTAACAAACATCCCAATTAGACTGCGCACAGAAGCACAAGTCAGAAGTACAGACAAAAGAATGCATGTTAAGAGCCCAACAAGTGTAAAACACTGCACTCCGATGCCCTTTTCCACTATTGTGTTGCAGCTCCACACAGCCAGCCCTGGGGACTGCTGCAGCTCAGTACAACAAAGCCCCACAGTTTTGGGAGAAGTCAGAACTCCTTCATCCATTTTACCCAAATTAAGCCCTTGCACTCTGGCAGGCAAAGTGGAAAATCTCATTTCACTGAGTGTACTCAAATCTAAAAAAACATATTGGATGTGGACAGAAAGTCAATCAATAAAGAACAGAGAAGATTTTCTACTAACAAGTTCTGGAAGAGTGTTCATACTCTACATGTAATCTGATTCTATTTGCAATGTCTGTATCCTTTGACTCTTATATACAGTGCAGCTGCTATGAACCGCACCCCATGTGGTTTTCTGCACAGCAAGCCTTAAATTGCATGCATGGTTGCCCAAACAGTTGATTGTCATACCACAATTTTTAGGATTCCCACTTTCAATATGAAATGATGATTCCCTACTCATTATATCAACTTGTTTTCAGACAAAATAGACCTTCTCCCCCCCACTCCCAAGAACTAGATTAATTAAGCATTTTATTTGATACACAAATAACAATATTTGGTCAGTACAACTTACAATTCTTTAAATCTGTAACTGATTTCCATCTCCCTAGCTCACTCATCCTTCTCAAACATGGTAAAATTTATTTGTATAAACATACCAAAGTAACATTTAGAAAAAGCATAGTACAAACCTTGTAAGTCATTAGATCAGACAGCAACATTACATGTCTCCTGTCAATGCTCATACCATGGTTCACCATGGTATACTGAATCTCATTGATAATGGTTGTCCGGGCAGCTTCAATTCCTAGAGTTTTCTCTACCTACACAAAAAATTATGTTAGATTACTGAAAGAACCAAATGCTTGGAGCGAGTATATTCCTGGAACAAATACCATCTGATGTCAGATAATATTCTATTGCCATTACTACCCTTTTGCATTTCTCCATTGTAAAAATACTCATAGAAAAAGCTTCTTTGAAGTGAACAGTGCTGCCAGTCAAATTATTCTCTTGTGTCAATGCATTCTGACAACTATTAGTGAAATCAGGCTTGATTAGAAATCAGCTGCTGCATCTGAGCAAAAAACAAGCCCTTGTAATAAAGATGCTACGGGGAAAAAAACATCGTACCCATTTGAACATTACCTCATAAGTGTTGTTAGAGGATGTTTTTGTTCCTTTCACTCCATGAGTAGCCATAACAGCTCGCAGATTATCACCTTCAACTAGAAGTTTGTATTTTTCCTTTCCACTTTGTTCATCGATATGAATGACAGCTCGGGAAACCTCTGGTATACCTTGCACCACAACCTACACAAAACAAAAAACGTAGTAACTTTGATGTCTACAGTAATGCAGTATAAAAGGGTAACCCTTATCAGCATTCAAATCTGCTTAGAAGATCCAGTCTTTGGAATAAACGCTCAATTAAAATATGTATGAAATAATGTTTCCTGCTCTTAAATATACTAGTGCAAATGTGACATTCACAACTGCACCATAAACTTCATTCACTACCTACATTTTATATTTTATGCCAGACCTCCTCATGCTCAGACTTGGCTCTCAATGGTGGTAGGTCCACACAACCAAAAGGGCATCTTGCCAATAATAAGGTGCACTTATCCATATTTTTAAAATCCAAAGTAGACAGTCTCCTCACAGAAAGCTGCAAAGACGCCAGATACTGATGTGTGGTTCAAATCAATATGCAACTGTGAGAAGATGTAACTCATTCATACAACTGCTGCTCTTGGAATGCTTCAGTAAACGTCGTAAGAAAAGTATCGAGGCTTCAGTATCATTTATAAATTAGTAACAGAGGCTTAGTTTCAGCTGTAAAACAGTAGTATCACAATCTGAAGAATTACGCACTCAGACTATCTTCATTGTCAATACTGACAAGAATAGTTTTGTCTTCCCACCATAGAACCCCAAATTATTATTACTGATTACCTCCCACAAAAGCACGAGACAGCCTTTGTTTTTACCTTTGGTAGTTCTTCCTTCAGGGACTGCAATACATAATACATTGAACTCTTGCTGTTTTCACGAGGGGTCACACACACAACTGCTTCTCCATGGACAGCAACATCCCCAGGCTTTACTCTGAGTTTAGATATGCAAATAGAGTAGCGCACAGTCTCTGCATTCACCTGTGGCAAAAGTCAGCCAGCAAACATCAGGGTATCTCAACATACACTTATCTGCTCAAATACATACAGCAGTCTTTCAACAGAATATAAAAAAGCAGAATCTAGAAAAAATAAAGAAAAATTGTTACTCTTACAAATTACATTAAATGCTGAGGGTATGGGCCTCTATGTTAACTAACAGATAGTACATCCTTGTACTTAGCAAGACACCAAGAAACGAATGTATATTCTCTCATTTCCAAATAAAGGAAAAATTACCCATTTTACAAGGCAGGGGGAGAGGGAGGGAAGGGAAAAAATCCAGATGTAATGTAGCCACAGGACATACTTTGTTTATTTTCTTTTCTTAACTTCCACTAGCCTGATTTCTGTTTTTAAGACAGGATTAAGAGACCCTTTGGACCTTACCCAAGGCATGTTCTGCGTAAGAACCGAACAACTCACCTCTAATCTCAGTAGTCTAATGCGCTCTAAAGACAGCTTCACTAGGATGAAACAATCATCTGGAAGAAACACTTCCTCAATATATTCTGAAATCTTCAAGAGATAAGGACAAAATAGCACATGAAAATGGTTAAAATGCTCCACAGCAATTGGCTAATGTTTACATTTAAAGCATTACCAATAATACAATTTTTCCTACCTCTCCTAATAAGGTTTTCTCAATTCTTCCTTTAACCAGACGGGCAAAATCAGGATCATCATCTTTGTCCAACTGTGCTGTTATAATAGGGGTGCTACGAAGAATAAACACACCAAAAGAACCAGTTAGGAAATTGCTCTGCTAGATTACAGATGACAATTTGAACTACAGCTTGCCTTATGGAACCCATCTCATCATCTAGAGTAGCATTTAATAAGATAGAGATACCTTCAGCTTCCTCAGGTACATTTAAGAAAATTATTATTCATGTACTTCAGGCCGGTAAACACAAGCCCACACACGAGAGATTATAGCACAACTAGTGACCTATTTTCAGGGTGTATACTATTCAAGCATTATTTAAGTTTGGCTTCATGTATACCTAGGAATACATACGCTTCAGCTACTGCTAAACATCAGTAAGTTTCACAATGAGACACCTAACAGAAAAACTTAGTAAGTAACCACTTTACCTTTATTTGATTTTCAAAAAAATAAAACTTGTCTCTTCTCTGGCCCTAAGTATCACTTAGTTGCAAAGACATCATTTTTCTTGTTTGGGTATTCCACAGATTCAATGTTGTCTAGTATATTACTGAGAACAGGGAAATGCTATCGCATACTGCAATTTTATCCATCAGGTTTCACTTAAGCAAAGGGAAAAAACAAAATAGCACAACACAATGTTAGTACCTAATAGCCTTTGAAGCATTAATGATTTCTTTGATTCTTGGCACACCCAAAGTAATGTTCATTGAAGCAACACCAGCAAAATGGAAAGTCTTCAGAGTCATCTGTGTGCCAGGCTCACCAATGCTCTGTGCACAAAGAGCTCCTACTGCAGAACCAGGCTCCATCTGTGCCCTGATAAAGAGACATAGAACTCAAAAAGGCATGAAATCCTAAGCAAGCAAAGACAGAAACTATTCTGGCAGATATATAAGAAATTTGTTTGGTTTTTGTTTGTTTTTTTTTTTTTTAATAAACCAACAGGAGAGATGTTAAGAAGTCACCAATACTCAAAACACTGATCTCATCCAAGTCATACAGGCATTCCACAGATCCAGTACAACATCCCTAATAGAAAACAAAACACTTGTCCTCTTCCTCCTAAGCATCAAGCAGTAGATTCAAGATTCCCCATTCAGGGAAATCCCATATGCTAACGTTTCCAAAACTCCCCTTTACATGTTTAAACACAAGAGACCTTTATTAGGTCTTCTTTAGGAAATTATTATGCAGATTACTTTTTAATGAGAACAAAATCTAGACATTAATGCCTTAAAAGTCCTATATGGATGACCTACTTTCCCTTCAAGTTATGCACATAATGGGCTCATTCTCACATTTGCCCCTTTCGAAAATTTATATACCTTGAGAACTGGTTGTCCATACAGGACAAAAAAAAGATGAAGACCACTACACTATATGATCTCAAAATGAGACGTGAGGGGTGGTTTACAGTCTCCCCTACAATTTTGTTCAGATCCTGCAGCTAGCATTCTTCAGCTTGCAGACTGCAATGTGATCTGCTTTTCTAGAGCAAATACTACCTCCAAACTTAAGGCGCAATACCACTTTCTAAATCAATTTAACTTGTAGCAGCTTCTTGCATTTTCCTTGAGGAGCTCTCACCAAGTAAAAATGTTTTCTAATAGTGATTTAGCTTGTAACACCTAAAGGAATTAATTCAGGGTGACTGTAAAACAAAATTATTTAAGTAGAAGTTGTTGTTTTCACTACTAGTTGGAGATTTCTTTACAGTCATGTTATATCTACCCAAAAATTGCTGAAATCCCAGCTGAAAGATTTCTCCTGGTAAAATGACAATCATCCATAAACAAAAAAAAAAAATCATATCAACTAGCTCCTTTCCAAGAGTACCATTTTTCAGTCCAGTGTATTACGCTAATCTGCCAACTAAAACAACGCACTACAGTAAAACAGGCAATTCGCATTTAAGAACACCTAAGACAAATGTAAGCAAGTAATCCTAATAACTGAAAGCAGAAAACTGGTCATGGCTTTGAAATAGTTAAGAATTTGACATATACATGAATTTTCTAAAAAAAGAAAAAATACTAGTTTGATGCAGGTGAGCTTGAGGCCACAAAGCAGAGGTCACCAATGGCTTCGTGCCCATGAACACATCCAAGGAGTCTATACAAATAAAACAACTCTCAATGGATTATAACAGACAAAAACATCCACGCTATCACCGTCTTGTTAGAGACCAAGAATAACAAACAAAAGGCTCCTAACAAGTGCACAGCAGATTCAAGAACATGTTAGCACAAAGTGTGACATTACTCTTCACAGACTCTGTAGTTCAAGAATAACAATCAGATTCATATGGATTTGAAACTTATCTAGTCAGATACTATTTTGCATGGACTCTGGAGATTTGGAACGATCTCCTGCAAGAGGGGGAGGAAGGGAACATGTCTGTCTTAGCAAGCAATGGTTTTTTGGTTTGGTGGTAGGGGTTTTTTTGTTTGGGGTTGTTGGGTTTTTTTGCATTCTACTTTTGCCTTGCAATGTTTATGTCATTGGGGCCAACTGTTTCTTATTATTTATATAGCATTCACAACAGAACCAACACTCATACAGTAAAAATAATGAAACACACTCCTACATTGCAAACAAAGCAATAAATACTGAATTGGAGGCAGGGATAAATTGAAAGAAAGTAAAAGGCTAAACACTTACCTCATGTACTTGTCCCTACAAGTCTCTAGAAACTTCTCTAGTTGTGTTGGAGTAATCCTATCCAACTGATATAAAACTCGTGGCTGAAAAGAGAATAGAACAGTTGGAAAAACAATAGCTTATGAAGATTTAAAATAAACTACATAATTACCCCCTTGAAACTATTTACCTCTGTTGTGCCATTGTCATTAATGCCGTACTTGTCCCTAGTTTTTTTTATCTTCTCAGAAACACCTTTGATGAATTTTTTAATTTCCTGAAATTACATTAAGACAACAGTAAGCAAAGACATGTTCTTCGTATTTAAGTCTTCAGCAGTAAGTTATTTGCTTAGAGTCCCAAATGGAATGTTTACAATAATAAATTAACAATGCACAATACGAAGAGAGAAACATCAAAACTTAGACACACACATACACTAGAATTTCGCAAACCAGATTCACTCTTATGTAACCACAAATTAGTAGCAGTACATGAGGAATATGGTCCACGCTGAATAAAAGCATCCTTCCTGAGCACACACTGAAAACTTAAGAGATTTGACATTGATGGTGGAATCAGTTTCAGTAAGTGGTGGGTAGGAAAGAAGGATCAACCAAAAAAAAAAAAAAAAAAAGAAAAAAATTTCTTATTTTCTGTATACTGACACAAACACATTCTCACTCGTTTCTCAGTATTCAAAGTAAGTCGAAGTGGAAAGACTGTGGCAAGAGAGGAAGCATATAAAGGACACCTGCTGGATAGATTTCAGAGATTCAAGATGTACTTGATTTGGGGGGGAGGGGGGAACCCTCAAAATTGATATATACACATCAGTCTCTACCTAACATATTTCATATAACTTCTCTATGCTGTGGAGAGGTCTTGCAGAGAGTTACATTTAATATGTGGTAGTACCTAAGCCTTTCACTCTCTTACCAGTTTTACCCAAAAGCAGTTCCAGCAGTCTTTACTGAACATAAATTGAAACAATACTATTAGAAAAAAATCCAATGTTTCTATGAAACATCATTTGGGTGTTAGGCTTAGGATATAGATAGGTACACTAGAAGTCATGAAATAAGAGGTCCATGATTAAACTCAGTGCAAGTCATTACCATAACACAGGGGTATCAAAACCAAAATATAAACAAAAAGCAAGAGAAAATTCTTCTCATCTACTTCAACAATGATTTAGGAAAGCCTCCATGGAGGAATGAATAGTTTGATTTTTAGAGTTCTTTTAAATTCTTTCCACCCCATTAGTCCTGCCTGACAACCAGGATGATGATTATATAACATCACTTCTTCACTCAGTACTGGACTCCTTCCAACCACTGCAGTAGCTGGGCACTGAAAATTACTTGCAAAATTGATTAAATATATGAGTGACTGCCTCTTTTTTTTTTTTTTTAACAACTGAATTCATAAATCATTATTAAACCACTTCTATTACATCCTAACAGAATCCTCAGATTGTCAAAATAACAACATTTTTACTGGTATTCAAGGTATTTTCAGACAGCGCATTATTTTCTGTGAATACTAGAACAAAGTTCAAACACAAGAACTGACATTCTGACAACTGAAGTGTGCTGCTAGAACGGATGCTTCAAGTTGTTACCCCACTTGGATGACAACAGGCTGCATTCATACATTTCTGCCCCTTTTGCCCTGCATTCAGTCATATTAATTCACGAATGAAATATTTTGCCATTTTAAAGGTTTTTGACCTTGAAATTGTTGCATGAAATTGATTACTTATTTCCTAAAATAATGTGCTATTAGAAAAATTAATCTTTTTAATATGAGTGCATTAAAAAAAAGGAATATTGCAGGACTTGCAGTTCACCCAGAACATTTGATCTAGAGAGAAAAAAAAAAAATGAGAGACTTTAATAGTAATTATATCTTGAAAGATGCTTCTTTTCTGGAGGAGCAGGAAGGGAGGAGTGGGAGGGGAAGAAGACAGAAGGTGTAACTCTAACTTCTCTCTCCAGAACACTGAAGACTAAGTTCTTTCAAATTTTCACCTACTCACATGAAACCTGCGGACAGTAATAATAACCACACCACCACCAACTCCTATAAATTATCATACCGGCTGAAGATTTAATCATGTGGTCATGTGGAGAAAGTCCACAAAAGGGCAAACCTAAGAGTAAAACAGCATAGGACTGCAAATAGCATTATGGCAAACTATTTATTGTCAACTTTTCTGCTTTGACAGTCCCTGAGTACCAAAATACTTTTTAAAAAATCTCCAACATACTAAATCAGTTGTTATGTATCATTCTGAATTGTAAAAATAAAGTACCCAGATGATACATTATTTCCATGCACTAGAGCCAAAAAAGCAAGGTGAGAAATATAAGATAAATTTCTGAAAAGATTTATTTTTCATTGTCAGAAGTTTTATTCATGCGCTGTTCCTCTCAACTTCCAATTATCTATTGGCAGTTTATCCAAACTATGGATTAATTTATGCTACAAACAGAAAGAAAATGTAGCTCACTTTTTGCTGAGCCTGTCTGTCTCTATGGAGTTAACATCTTCAGTGCAACACTGTCCCCTATGAGCACAGCTACGTAACTTCCTGAGGGAGCTCAAGAAACCATTGTTTCTTTCACATAATCTAAGCCTATAAAGTCTTTTAGTCTGGACCTGTTTAACAAAAAGGCACCAAGCAGGTGCTTGCATCATGTTTCCCAGCACTTAAGCTAGTGGGATCATTTATACATGCGAAGCACTGCTAATGTAAGAATCCTCACAGTGAGGAAGCCCACTTAAACACAGACTGGTACAGGCAATCCCAGATGATTCAGTAATAAGCCATTCAAGTCCAGGCAGACCCATTAGGTCAGCTCTACACAAGCCAGAGCCAACTGGCTGTGTGCTGAGCCTTTTCCATGTTTACACCACACTCCCCAGTACTCATATTCTATCATCTCCAAAAAAACCACAGAAAAATGATTGTTTGGGTTTTTTTTAATTGTGAGGGTTTCTAAGTGTTTTCCCAATTTCAATAAGAAAAATTTCCTTTCACCTTTATCTTAATACACTCAAATACATTAGAATATTAATAAGTGAAACTGTGCCAGCCAACAATCTGCTTTTCCATCAGTTGAATTCCCTCCAATGCGGGCAGAGTGCAGGCAGAATGAACGCCAGTCTGTTTGAAAAAGGCTATTCAAACATACTGTTTTCTGGACAAGACGGATAAGCCCATTAAAAGGAACCTCCTGGTAAAATAGCAGTGATAAGAAATATCTCTGTTCTGGAAGGGAAAAGTGGAGGAAGGGATAGGAAAAAAATTAAAAAAAAAAAAAACAGAAAAACATGCTAATATCCCTAAAGGTTGAAAGATTGAGTTTTAGAAAGGAAAGTCATGTACTAAAAGAAAGCTTCCTCAAATCCTCAAAATCCTCAAATATAGCTGTGGGTATTAATTCATGTGTCATGATTTTCACCATTAAAGAGGAATTGGGTAAATTATTGTGATGAACATCTACATTGTAATTTAACAAGCAGTAATGTATATATGCTAATCAGTTACTTTAGCACTATACACACATTTTCAGCTAAGAAGCACTAACATTAATGCTCACACAGTGCACACACATGCTACAATTACCTCATTATATTTTTCATAACCTGTCTCAGTTAATGTCTTCAAGGATGAACAGAAAAAAAAAAGGAAAGAAGAAAATGTAACAGTATCTAAAACTTAAAAATCTTAAGTTAAACTAATTACTATTAAGGTGATGTAGCCATATGTGGTTCTGAAATTAATAGCAGTTATTTAGATTTTCCTGATATGAATAAAAAGATGTACACTTCAAAGAACAGCTTCATCTCCAAACTTTGATATTAGTATATTGCATATTTTTTTCCTTCAGTGATGCAGTTAAGATTTACAGCATATTTCAAGTATGGATATAATTATTTTTTCAACTCTGCTATAGGAATGGAATTGCAAATCAAGTTTATAAACAACTGCTTACTAGTTTTGTCACCTTCTGCTCTGAAGCACTCTCATCTATTAAAAAGAAACCCTTCAAAAGCAGGTCATTAAATTCATGTTCTTCTCATCACTGCCAGTCACCAGAAGATTCATCAAGGTAACAGCTTTATGTGTCCACAGGCAGCTTAATTCTACAGTTTTTATCACTGTCTCCCAAAGTAGTCTGAAGTGGGGCTGCTCTCATAAAAATTCAAGTTGTTTAATGCTCTTAGAATCAAATGACTTTTACAATTCAAAGTGCAAGCAGTCATGTGAACATTCACTCATCCTTAAAAGACATCTAAGTAATCCCCAAAAGACACGCCCTGTCCAGCAAGCACTTCATATGACAGAAGTTTTTTGCTGGGTTAGTATCATAGGAAAGCAAGGTAAATAGGTGTAAGTGTATAGCTGGTGTTTCTATTGCAGGAAAACAAGCAAATTAAGTAAAAACATTTATTCAGAAAGTTGATAATATCAAAACATATGCATAACGACACAGTATGAGACTCAGTCCTAATGATTTCTTACTTAGAGTCAATGATGATTATTTCGTCTCTGACATTCCAGGGCAAGCACATAATTACTATATCATCTTGCTATGGAGATAAATTCTCTGATCAGCAGCACCTTCTACTCAAAAATTCTCTAATTTCTAAAGTTCCTGTGGTGAATGTGAACAACTACCATAATAAGAATTAAAATTACTACTCCTACTCCCCTGCCTCCTAAATGTACAGAAATATATTACTGAGCAAACTACTACTCTTGCTACTAATGCATAAAATTCAGCCATTACTCCTACAAATCGATAAAACCATTTTATTTCATTTCCTTGATTTATAAGGAAAAGTTAGTCACAGTGTGATAAGGAAGCGAGATAATTACCTGCAGAAAACTGTCTCGGCAGCAAAGAAATTCATTCTTCTTCATGATGGACTCAGATGTTAACACCAATTCATTTTTACTAAGGGCTGGTTCACTTCGGCATGGATATACAGCCTTAAGAGGAAAAAAATTACTTCTTCACATAAAACATATGCACAAAAACTTCATTGTAAAGACACAGACTATACATACAATTGATTAACAGTATCTGGGTTTGGGGTTTTTTTACTGTATAATATCAGACTATTGTGAAGAGAAGGCCCATATACATTTATACATACTTACTTATGTAAATCTGAAGGTATAAACAAACATTTCTAATTTCATCAATATATTACACTCACATCACAGAAATCTAAATAATCATTTCAGCAAAAGGCTTTTATCTCGGGGTGAGAAAGGGCAAAAAACAACCAACAACCAAACCACAAAATCAAAACCAAACAATACCATTCTTCAAACATCACAGTATGTCCACAGTTATTCAACAACACATCAGGCCTATGACCTAAGAAGCCGTTCAACACAAAGAACATGCAACTCTTGATTTCATAAGGAATTACTTTAAGTCCAATCTAGTACCCAACTAAGCTGATAGTAATTTATCTGGTGAGTTGGGTATTAGACCCTAGAATTACATCTAAAGACAGAAGAAAATCCTATTTTTCACAGCTTATACACGGGTTAGTCCTAGTTGCTCTGTTCTAATGTAAAAAATATCTATAACTCTTAACATACACAAGCTGAAAGACTGACCAGGACCACTCAAAAAGGTAGTTTGAAAATACATACTTCAACTGAAACAATTCTCCCCATAATTTATTACTTCCTCCTATGTGCTTAATAGTCTTTTCACAATTCCAACAAAGATTCCAGTAATTCTTACTCTGATATTGTCTAGAACACGCTTGAATTCCAATGGTTCATCCTTCCCTTCCATGGCTGCAGGATCCAAGCCATCTCCTCCATAAATAAACTGTATAATATCACCAGTAGAACTTCTGACTGTCAAATCATACTGCGAGCAAAGATCTTCAAGTGATTTTACCAGCCGTCTCTGAAGAGGGGGGCGGAGAAGAAAAAGTGCAAGGAAAATAAACAGGATCTTCTTTAAAACAGTTACTGATTGAGATTGCAAAAAGTACAGAAACTGTACTTGGGAAATAAAACTGACACAGTGATTAGCAAGCATGAAAATCTATTTTAAGTCATACATTATCCCTAGGGCTTTACTGTACATTCCCCAGAACGTGAAAGCCAACAATAATAAAATTTAAAACACCACCACAAATATCCACATTTAGAAATTCCATCATATAGGAAACTTAATGCTAAGCTGCAAGACTCTATTACAGTCTGAGAAATACGTTGCTGTGGATTTTTTTGGCAGAACGTTAATATTCTTCCCCTCAGGTTTATTTCTCAAGGAATACAACAGTTTTCATGTATGGAAGCAAAACTAGTCAACGATTATTTTCGCTGACAAAAACCAAAGAGCTCAACTGTCACAGCCAGTAGGTGCTATTTTTCTAACAGTGTTAGCTACTTCTCTTACATTAATATATTGTATTGGGAAATCCCTTTACTACCATCTTCCTTCCTCCACCTCTCTAAAGAAGGCATGCTATGAAGCACCAGTAGTTAAAAACATTTTTACTTGAAAGATAGACTTCACTGTTCTATGAAAGTAACTCAGCTCCATAAAGAATATAAATCGGTAATTTTTTTCTGAGGAAAAAGGTAAGATGAAATAAACGTTAAGGGTTTTTTCTTTTTTGTTTTGTTTGTATTTTTTTTTTTAAATTCCAAAGTCCAAGTGCTACAATGTATTCACATAGGCTGAAAGTTCATGAAGAAAAATATTCTGCAGGTTGTTTATTATTCTTACATATATTCTTATATACTTACACATATCCAAACATTATTCCATTAGTTTGTGAGATAAATAGTCTAATTAGTCACCCACCCCAACAGGAATTTATTTCAGTCTTTGCAGTGTTACTTGCATATCTCTGAACGTGTCCTCAGCCCCAAATTATCTTTTCTACTGCCTGTTACACTGGGAAGAGGACCATACTTAAAATACTACTTAAATATTTTCACTGAAGTCTCAAGATTGCTCATAATAGCAAGAAGCTTTGTTGGAGGGACACTTGTTTTCACAGGAGATACAGCCAAAGACACTAAGACCTTACAGAACTTGAAGTCCAAGTTCATACGGCCAAGGGGCCTGTTACCTACAGAGGACACATACTGAAAGGGAGCTTTAACATATTTCTCTCATCCAGAAAGTCTTTTTTTCAATAACCCAAACCAAGGTTTTGTGTTTTCTGTTTCTCACTGATGAAATACTGTATCTGAAATGGCACTCATAACTCAAATGTGTGACAATGTATGCACAAAAATTCCATCATTCGCGTGGGATTTTGGAACACATACTACATAGGAAGCAGTCCTCAGTAATTCCACAGAATATATTCCGGAGAAAACAGCTTAATACAAGCATGTTACTGTAGCGTTACCTGAGGTCTGGTTTATAAGCCTCATGTCTACCGCAGCAGTCATGTATTGCACAGCATAAATTACTGTTACATTAAAAACAAACACACACACCATACACACTTGTCCCCCACCCCTCACCTCAGCATGCACATAAGAAATATCCTCCTTTTGCAAGGCTGATACCCCCTCCGGCCCCGACAGTTACCTGCATATATCCAGTTTCGGCTGTCTTCACAGCTGTGTCAACCAGACCTTCTCGACCAGCCATTGTATGAAAAAAAAATTCAGTGGGTGTCAGACCAGAATAGAAGCTATTGGCAACAAAACCTTTTGCTGCTGGGAGCTACAGAGAAGAGTGGGCAAAACACGGTTAAAATGCAATGTACGTTCTGTATGCATGTTACAGAAAAACAGATTTTATGTCATCTAAATTCTTTCAGACAGTTAGCCAATACATACAAACACAGAGCAATCATCCTAGCTTTGAAGTTCAATGTTTGTATTTTAGATCTGAATAAAGGCTTCAAAACCCTCGCCTAGGTCTTCCAAACCAATCTAATAAACTTTCTTTCCTACAAGCCTTGTCATGCTTCTAGCCATTCCTTGCAAACACTACACTAACTTCTAACACTTCAGCCTCCCTCAAAGTTGCAAAAATTGAAAGGCTATTAAGCATGTTCATTTTGCAGTATTTGCAGTGCTGAAGACTAAGGAATCCAGAAGAAACATGACTGGAGGTATGTAAGTAACTAATACTTTTGAATGGTCTCCCTCACCTCTGAGAACAGTTCTTGCCAATATACTTTATGCAGGCATCCCTTTAAGTCAAATAATACCAAACTGCCTCCATGATCACATGGAACAACATATGGACAAAGAGGTTCATCTTGGAAGATGACTTTTTGCAGTTATTTAACAGGTAGTGCTTTCTAAATTAGTAGAAGAGCTAGACTTAAAATCTAACTTTTTCTAATCCACAAAGTATTTTTTCTTCTTTAATTTATTCAGGAAAGAAAAGATTGTATATTACAGAACTCAGAAGTCGAAATTTGGACATTCAGTGACAAATCCAAGTGTAACAGTGATCATCTGACACTTGAGTTAGCTAACACACTAACAAGATTGATAGCTGGTATGTAGAACCTTCTCTACTGATCATTAGATTTCAGATAGCAGTTAAAAAAAAAAAAAAAATCTCCTGAATTGTATTAAGTAGTACATGAAACTCCTTATTGCTTTGTGTAGAACAGAACTCAAAATGCCAAATGCTCAGAGTAGCCCATGATATCAGTCTATCCTAGTGGAAAAAGAAAAAACCCCAGACTCCAGAAAGGTTTATTTGTCATGTTTCACCTGTCTGAAGATACCAACACACACCTAGCAGTTGTCCCGAAAAGTCTTAGTGCAGTGAAACAGAACACACGAAAGAAACTTTAACAAATTATTTTTAGGACTCTGAAGAGAACCAAAAGTGTATCATCAGACTTACTTTAATTTTACTAAATTAGAAAGGTCTAAGCAAGGCTTAGCTGTAGAAATTCAAGCTACACAGACATCCTATGGCCATTCACAACACTACTGTTAACTCCCAAATCACACTCAAATCATTTAACATTGACCATATGTGATTGTTTTCCTTCACCATGTCATGACAACACATCTATCATGCATCCTTCTTAAAAAGGTTTAAAGCAACTTGTTTCACTTTTCTTTACAGTGTACTGTAAACATACGGAATTACCTTAGAATGCTTCTCAAAGTGAGGTAAAGATCTGTTCTCAAATCCATCAGGCACTCGGGACCCACTGATAGCCTGTTGACCTACACAAGCAATCATCTGGGATATATTAATGAAGGATCCTGGAAAGAAAAAAAATAATCTCACTCATAAATGAGGAACATCACTGCTCTTCTGATGACCTGTCTTCACTCCTATGAAGACCTTTGTAATTCATAAAAAATGCATTTAGAATTGCAACAGTTAAAGAAACTTTTCTGTTACTTGTCCTGTAAACATCAGCATTTATGCAGAGACTGACAAATAAGTTAGTCTACACTATAATTAACAATTCCTCTTGAAATTTTTTTCTTTGGGTTATAGACATTCACACCACCACTATTTGACTACAGTTCTTCTATTATGCTGGCCTGTCTTACGGATTGTGTTTTATACAACCCATGATCCTGACCTACCTATCCTGCTTCAAAATTTCTTCAGTAAACATATTTTAACAATATTTTTATGAAGGGTTAAGTGTCTACCAAGATTCCTAGAACAAATTAAGTCCCAGAGAACTAAGTCACTAACTCAGAAGTTTTATTTGCTGAACATGTTTGCAAACCATGCCTCCCTCCCACCCCAAATTACACACTTAAGATAACCTCCTCAAATTTTAGCTTTTCTTTACGAAACGTTACTCTGAGGCTTTCCACAATTTATTAGAGACAGATAAATAAAGGCAAAGAGTTGAGCGATTGCTTCAAATTCTCATAGGAAACAAAGGAAAGCTCAGATAAGAATTTGAGTATAAAACAAATATTTACTACACAGGTGGTCCTTCAGAAACATAGCAGTGAAGATGGCTGAAATATTAGTTCCAATTCTTAATATATCATTTCCAGTTGATTTTTGTATGTGATATAGATACCTGAAGCGAGAAATGCAACTGAAAACTTTTTTGCTGATGAATTAATTCAAGTCTTAAGAACATTTAATGTTCCAACAGGATGTTTTTTCAACTTGTACTAAAAATTTAAAGATACAAAAACTAGCACATCAGCTTGATTTTAATTAACTATACCAACCTGTAGTTACTGAGAGGAGTCACTTCAAATCTATACGACATGAATTTAATACTTGCACAACTGGCTGTATAAAACAAGCCCTAAAGGCAGAACACATAATTTTGAAAACAGGGATGCAGCAAACTATCTACTTGCAAAGCTTAGCTATGCCTACCTTTAGAACCACAGAGAGCCATGATAAGGGGACTGTTGCTCTTGTCCAGTTCTCGGAGACAGGCACTGCCCGCGTGATCTCTGATAACAGAGAGTTCTTTAAGGATTAAGGCCTGAAATCCAAGATTTCAGAAATTCAGCATTTCTTAAAAATACCATACACAAGCAGTACTCTACCGCTTGCCAGCAATACCTTCAGGAGTCAAAGGGAATTCAAAATACAATAAAGAGAAAGAAACCTAGACCTTGCTTTGGGTAAAATGAGTTTAACTTCTAACTTGTATAACTTTGCAGTTTGCTGCACAAGAAGTCTTTGTTGGGCTAAGACAGGGGTAGTCAGGGACATGACAACCTCTTTTGTCAGCAGCACCAACTTAAGCTAAACTGAGCACTGAACTAAGCTCTAAGTCTCTTTGTGCTATGTAAAAAATCACCACCAAAAGCAAAAAACCAAGTATTTTTGCACTGCTTTCAGAGAATACAATGCTGGTATCTCTAATTGTTAAGAAAATAACAACCGTACGAGAAAAACATACTATGACATACACAGGTGTCTGCAAAGAAAAAAAGTAGAAAAGATCACAAGACACTTCTTCCAGCCAGAGTGCCACTTTGAACTGGACAACCGTGGTAGTACTTCATCATAGGGTGGGGTTTTCTGGTTGTTTTTTTGTTGCTGCTGGGTTTTGCTTTTTCTTTTTTTCCTTCTACTTTTTTGAAAGGTAAAAAATAGACATTGACTAGCCAAGACAACAAATGTATAAAACCATTAGAGAAAATCAAAATAGTGCTGACGACTTTAAGTCCCTGTCCGTAAGCTTTTGGGCAACATTCATTGCTCTTCATCAAAATTTCTACAGGAAAAAGAACCTTGCATAACCAAAGTCCACTTAACTTTTGCCCCAATAAGGAGCAAGAAAACACTTGCACATAAACAGATCTATAACTACAGGAATGTTTTGCTTCTTGGATTAGGTTCTTTACTGTTACTGTTCTTTATTAGCAAATATTGATAAGTGTCATTAACCCCATTCCAATTACCTATGTAATTTTATTCTCTTGTAGGTCACCCCAATACCTCCAGCCAGGAGAGAGGGGTGGAGGATCTTAGTTGTTTAGTATTTAGTATACAAGCATCTAAATGTTAAACCTAGCAAGACTCAGCTAAAGTTGCTTACCTAGGGACCCTATTTGCTCATATTTTTAGGTTTCAGAAGACATCTTTGAAGTTCACAGTTTACATAAATATATTCAGGAAGTCTGTACTCTAAATATATAATGGTTTAAATTAAAAATTTTACCTCTAGTGTCTCTTCTGCAGTACAACCAGGCTGTTGCTGTAGCTTGCCAGTGTTCAGAGCTTCAATATACTCGTCACATTTCTTATAGCCAGCGTTCAGGAGCTCATACTTTGCCTTTAGCAGGCCCTGCCCAGGGGTTACATCACCAATTCCAATTGAGAAGCCACGATTAGCTATTATTAAAAAAAAAACAAACAAAAAAACCCCTGACAGCTCTATCTCATATAGAGAAAACAAATTAAAACCAGGAAATATTATTATTTGGAATTTTTTTTCCTCCCATCATGTGACCATCATAAGGACTTCATAAGCACAATCAGTTGTTTCACTGTTTCTGTCAGCTTCACAACTAATCTACCTTTTTTTAACATAGTACATCATATTTGAAGCAAAAATCTTGCCTGATAGCTCTGTATTGCTGCTTTAAGATACTATTTCACAAGGAAACGTACTTCTCTCATTACTTACAAAGATAGACAGGAGCAAGTCTAGCTAGTCGTGACATGGCATCTGCAGCTTCTACCTGTCCCCAGTCTCTCAGCAAGATGTAGAAGATGTTGTTCTTGGATCCTGAACCTAGGGTTCCTTTGTCCATACTGCCACTCATTAACTCACTGTTTTGAATTGTGACATCTAGAAATAAAAAGGCGAAAAGAATTCATTGTTTTTCTAAAACATTACCTAGTAATTATTCTAGTAATCAGTAAAATCAGAGCTTTTAAATAAAAGCTCTACTCATGAGAAAAACAAAACCCCAAGACACATTTAATGTATCTGTAGGAGTGCATGAGTAAAGTACTTTAGAGGAACAGCCTACAACCTAACCTTACCAACTTAAGTTAAATTTTATTTCCCTTCCTCCTTAGAAAGGTAACTGCATCCAATTTAAGACTTGTGAGAAACACCGTGAATAATCCTTTTTGTTAAACATCTAAAAATAAACTTCACTTCATTAGTGGGAACAAAGTCTTCAATCAATCTTATCTGTCCAGAAATAAAGTCCTCAATCATGCGGAATAAACCAGTTATTTATTTATTTATGAAGTAGAGCAACAAAATTTCAGAAGTGAAGTTACAGTTCTCTTATTCAAAGATTCTGATAATTAGTCCAACTCAACCACCTCTAGAGGCACAGCTTAAATTTATAAGACACACTGGACTCAGATGTCTCCTTAATTATCAAGGACATCATATCAAAGACATCTGTCTTACCTGTGGGCCTGTACACACTGCCTCTTTTAGATGACTTCCTTTTGCTTCATTAGGAACCTTCTATTTCAGGCACTGAATCTCCCTTATAAGCTTTAGCCTTTACACAACTAAAAAGAATCTTCTGTACATGAACTTCAGACATATTTTCTATGAAAGCAGTACAATATATGTTCATCCTCAACTTTATTACGCATCTTTCTTTCAAAGAACTGGCATATGTAGATGGATCCAATTGAAACCATTTCATGCAGAATGCTGTATATGCTTGCATACTGTACTCTATGCCTAATATTTTCAACATGAATTTAGGTAATCGTCATATTGGACCATATATAGTAAGTGGTCTATCACTTATTATATACAATCAAAATATGATACCAGGATTTCTTGAGACTTTGGAGAATCTGCAGAGAACTTTCTGAAGAGAATTAGTGTTGCCTCAGAAATGAGGTTTTCCCAGAGAACTCAACACAGCCATGAATGAAATCCAGAAGTTTTCTGCATCTTCTGCTACTGTCAAACTCAAAATAGAAATTCTTCCCATACCTCCTAAAATGAAAAGATTGTAGTGCAAAGATCATGGCCTATGTTCACAGGAATGTGAACAGGATTGTTTTGTTGCCTTTCAGCCCACATTCCTTACAGGCTGAAAAATATCGTGCCACCATGTTTATAACCAACTTCACAACCACAGAGCCATCCTATCTTCTACAGAAATTGCTCAAAGTCTGCTGTAGAGTGGATTTGAGTCCTAATTGTCCTTTCGCACATCAACATTGCATGACAAAATTACTATATACCAATGGTTCCTCCCTGGGTTCCTTAACTCACAGTTCTGAGCAGCAAGGAGCCAAGCTAATCCTGCCTGCTCAAGTTCTTTTCCAGCTGTTACCACGTGAATGGTAAATTAACAATAAGCAAAGCCTTGCTCATCTCCTACAGCCTCTTCAACCCTGCTGCTTTGCATTCCATCTGCGACTCTAATTTCTCTAACTGGAAGGATACAGATGGTTTGGTATCCTAGGGATTCCTATCTTCCCTACATATCCTAAGTCCTTTCACTGTTTGACTTCTAATCTCTGTATCACTACCCCACTTAATATACTAAATGTTTTCCATTTACCCTCTGCACAATCACTTGCTATGCTTCTTGCTTTTATCTCTCTCTCACCTTCAAATACTATGCTATTATCATGACAAGCCTAGCATCATACAAAGGAAATTTTATTACAAGAAAAGACTTGGTTGTAAGTCTTTTCTTTGGTGTTCGGCATGACTTCAACTTTTGAGAAAAACTACATCATTTTATTTTTCATTTCAAGAATACTTATGTGAAGTACCGCTTTAACTCCTACAGTGAGCTCAACAGGAACAAACTCAGCAAAACAATAGCTACAGTTTCTTTGAAGTCTTCCAAAACACAGCTTTGGAAGTGTCACTCACAAGAATCGTTGTGACACAGGTCTTCCCCTTTGCCACAATACTGTTTGCCCTTCGTTCGTAGATTGGCTTTTACAGGACAATCATCACTGGGTTTGAGAATGAGGCTGAAAACCTGTTTTCCTGTCCAGAGTGTTACAGGCTTAGAGAAACAAAAGGACAAGAATTAGGATTACAGAGTTTAAGCTACAAGTACAATAAAACAACAAGCAAGAATTTAATTGGAAGATTGTTTTCTATACAGAATCTTTCTATAATAAACTACACTTGTGGAAGTGCATAGTGGCATTCCTTTGAACAGGCAAGCATTATGCACTATCATAGAAATGAAAACACTGACTGCTGAATGGTTATGCTTTATATGTATGTGCATGTATTTAGAGAAACATGCTCTACTGGTCCCTCTTACTGTCATGTTTCCCTTTATGATTAGGAAAAAAAAATTTAAAAAAATACGCTGCTGTCATTTCATTTCCCAAAGACGTTGCAGCATTTATAACTCCTACTTTATATAGTGTCTTTGGTTTACATTTTTAGGAGGTTAAAAATTCATATAATAGTACTATTAATTGGTATTTCAATTTCACTTTCTGAATTTCTCTAATATTACATTTCTTGTTTTGAAATTAAATAAAGGATATAAAAAGACGTAAACACTAACTTAGTACCAAACTCTCTTCAAACAATACTGCTTGCCTTAAATACAAAACTAATCAAATACAGACACTCTTAAATATATGTGAATGAAGGGTTAACAGACCCTAATCTAATAAATAATACTATAGCTGTCTTCAAAGTTTGTGACAAATACACAAATACTCTGCCCTTCATAATAAATATTTTGTGTACATGATCTAACAACAACAGAAAAACCCCAACCCTCAAACAAAAAACAAAACAACAAAAAAAAATCACATAGCACTCATTCTCTTTAATCTTTAACACATCGCCAGGTTAAAAACTAAAGCATACTATTTCCCAAGTTTAACATCTCCTAAATTCGGGATATTGAAACCTAGAACCGTTGAGCATTTCATGACATTAAAGGCACGCAAGGAATAACATAGTTTCTCCAATTAGCCCTGTATTAGTCTGCACAGCCAGTAACAGTGAGGTTACGAAGAATGATGTATCTTCAACTGATGATCATCAGCCAAGTGGTCTGTCTCACAGCAGACAATAGTAGCACAGCTGTGTTTGAAACTTGAAGAAACCCTGCATCTGGACAGCACTATGCAAGGCTTCCTCTGTTCAGCATAAGGAACCATCCAACAACTCCTGAAGAGCTCTGACCCTGAAATCTGATCCTTGCACTTTACAAACACAAAATCTCATACAAAGCTAATGTCAGAGAAAACAAGAACTGTCTCTGTTGACAACATCACCATGGGTCAAGAACACACAACAGAGAAAGTCTTAGTAACATTAAAAACAATAGTTTGACACACCTTCAGAATTGCTGGAGGTGGAAGACGAACTTTAATCTTTTCATCCTTACCAACCAGGATAGAAGCAATAATTTGACAGGCTTTGGCTCGATCAAAAAAGGTATCTTTTAATGTAAGAAGATAAGCACCTAGAAAGTAAAAAACTATTAATGTGACAGACTAAAATGAGATGAACTTTAAAAGCTATTGCATATTCCATATCAATTTCATTCTAATACTAGTTACCTACTTACTACGCAAAATGACAATAGACAGCTTCAGTTGTAAATCCTTCCCAGAAATTTTTAATTGCCCCACATTCAGATTTCTAAAAATTAAAACCAGTGCATTTCTATAATCTATTCTCCCTCTCAGACTCTATCCCATAGGTAAAAATAAGGCCTTGACATTAATTTTTGTACACTTCCTTCCTTATTTCCATCGGACATTTCCCAAAGAATTAAGGAAACTTGAAGATACTTAGTGTAAGTTAAAACTAATTTTTGACTAATCAATTCAACTCCTCTACCATAATTGTAAGCAGTTTACATTGTCTACCTAACAAAGATCCCTAACATTCATTTTTTCTGCTGGAGAAACACCGTAAAACATACACAAAAGGTAATAACTGCATCTACAAAAACAGATGGCATCAGAAGAGATTCCGAGGACATCATTATATTTCAGACTAGCAGTGGCTTTACTTTCTTAATATCACTTTGACGTGTGAAAGGAGAAATTTGTTAATTAATATAGGGAAATTCTGGAAAAGAGGGAAGCGATTCTGAAGGAACAACTGTTAAATCACACAGCTTTAAAATAAGCTTATATAAACACCTGTGAGGAAATCCTGAATAGCAGCAATGAGTGGTTCTCCATTTCTTGGTGTTACCAAGTTTGCTTTAGTCTGTATAATACAAGAAACAAACAAACAAAAAATATGCATTTGAAAACATTAATATTTCATTTGGTATTCAGAAGGAAACTTACCATTTAAGACAGTTATTTTAGCAAAAATGGTAAAAGGTTATTCTACAAAGTACAACTGTCTTCAAAAAGATGGAAAAAATAAACTAGAAGTTTCAGTTCACTACAGTCCACGCAAATCTATTGACAGTTAAGGAATAACGTGAGAATAGTTACTGGAAATTGGATATTCTGTTTCCAAAGCAGAAGTTGCAATCAACTTGATATGTTTGGTAGGTTACTGTGCAAACAGGACAGGGAAGGGAAGACAAGCTAGCTTTGAGAACCTGAGAAGGGACAAAATAGGTTATGCTCACTACAGGGAGCTAGTGAAATATTGCAAGTTGTGTGGTCCCTACTGATACGTAATCATCAAGCTAGCCACTTCGACTAGCCCCATCTTCTCATGCCATACTCAGATGGCTGCTCCAGTTAATGACCCCCACGTAGACAGCACAATTTTGTGTTGCCCACACAAACGTGAATCACCCACTTTTGCGATGTGAGGGGGAATTTTCTTTTTAAGCTCCCAAATCAGTTTGGCAAGTCAATAGACGCCACAGCCAACAGTTGTGTTGGTACATCTGAAATAGCAGTGGCATTCAGTCACCCTAAAGGAGCAACATACTGGAAAATCCTCCAGATTGTTGCTACTGACTCTACTTTCACATCACACATCAATGCCTGGAACCATCAGATCCCTCTTTACCTACCCTCCCCTCTCCCTTTCTTCCCCTGCCCTAAGAGCCTACTGTCTCCTGCCTTTTTTGGTAAACTGCCTTCTCCTGTACAAGCACACTATTGCTGCCTCATGTCCAGTTGGTCTTACCACTTGCCATTGCTGGGCTGTCAGACCGAAAACAAAGTATGTATCTGCTTGTTAACAGAGCCACCTTATTTTGGTAGCAATCACTAAGGACGGTTAGGCAGAAAACACACTAGTGACATTTAATTACTTAAACCCACTGATTTTTTCATGGATGCTAAATACAAGTCTATTAGATCACCACTACGTAACAGTCCCAATTTATTCTAAATTTCCTTTTGCAGAGTTTTCAGGCAGCCGCACCATCTCACATTATCCATACTCAGGAGTTCTGATATTTCAGATTTTACACGTAAGTTAAGATACACAGGGCTCAGCCCATCTGTCACCAGCAAAATCCCAACCTCAACATTATCGACATACCCCCATTAAAACAAGTGCTTCTGCTTTTGCTTCTTCTGTCTGAGGAAGGTGAAGGTTCATCTCATCTCCATCAAAGTCTGCATTGTATGGTGTACAGACACATTCATTAAACCTGAATGTCCTATGAGGTTTTACTCTAGCCTGCAAAAAGAACCAACAACAACAACAAACCAAAAAGAGTGATGCACATGTAGTCAAGCGTGATAAAAGATGAGATGATATGCCTGAAAAACACCAGCAAAGTTAAACCACCTAGTGGTCAGGGATGCACTACCTGTATTTTAGGCTGTGTGCGCACTTACAATGTGAGCCATGATGCTCAGCTTATGAAGAGAGGGTTGTCGATTGAACAGGACTATGTCACCATCTATAAGATGTCGCTCCACAATATCACCAAACTTCAGCTCCTGGGCCATCTTTTCTCGGTTTCCATACTTCAAAAACCTTATAGTAACACATTACAATGGAGTCAGAAAAAATAAAGTCAGAAAGATGTAAAGACAACTGAAAATAAACTCTGTCCTTATAATTCAAGTTCTTCCATTAAATGTTGGAGTATTTGTACTACAATAACTAGAAGACAAAACTGGTGTGGATTGCATCATTAAACATCAACCCTGTTGCTATTTTAAATAATTAATGTATTTGTGGCATTAGTTAACAAAGCTACAGTTATCAGTAAAACAAGTAAGAAAAAAGTATATTTATAAAACCAAAGAACTTGCTTCAATTGTATCAGGGACTATAGGGAGTTTCACTCGTACTATAATTTCTTACTACCCATAAACTGACTGCATATAAGCTCTCCCATGAAAACCAGCCATTTTGTGGCTATTTTCATTTAAGTCTGTATTCCGAATAAGAGAGACTCAGTCACAAACAAAAAACCCCCAACCAAACAAAAAACAAACAAAAAATCTAATTGCAGTTCACTATCATTAGTATGTATACTTAAGTTTAAATCCAACAGATTATCTAAAAAGAAATTGTACACTAAACCTGAGGAGACAATGACTTTTTTTTGTTACTGACCTTTATAAATGATTCTAAACCCAAATTTTAATCCCTGTAGGTACAACCGTTTCCACACAGCACGAAGAACAAGTTGATGGAGAGAGATAAAAAGTGAATCATTACAGATAAGCATGATACCTTTTCATCTGTGTGTGCCTTTGCTGTATGAAGTTGGCTCCAGGATGAACATCAGGACCATTACGCACTAGTTTCCTCATAAAATTAATATTTGCTTTGTTCACCTGTTGCATAAAGACTTCAATCAGAAACAAATGAAACACATTTCAGGACCTCTTGGTTTTGCTGGTGGCTTTTGCATTTTCAAGTTCTAGGCTCAACTGACAATCCCCCTCACAGCCTCCAGTTGCTGAAGGGAACAGGCAGGAGGGAATAGAGAAGGAAAATGTAAGCCAATGTTAGAGCAGGACATTGGAGTAAAATGAAATTAAAAATCTGGGAAGCAACTTCAGAAGTAAAAATACCCAACCACTCCTCAGATAAACCAACAAACACATGAAGCTATGTATGAGTTCAAAAAATAACAAGTAAAACTCTTCTCTTTTGATATGTTGCTCCTTACACCATATACCTTCGCAGTATTTGCATCTATCTGATAGTACAACCTTCATTTACCAGCGGCAACAGAAACAGCAAAGTGTCACTGAATGACATTTCAAACAAAAATAATACATTACCTCCCTTTTGTAGTAAGGTTATAAAGAAGGACAATGCTGATAGTTGGTTTTAAAAAGAGGGCATACAAAAGGTTTTGGTTCTACACTACTTACCTTTTCAGGAAAGGTTAGTATTTTAGCAACATGAACAGGCACTGCTACTTCATCTATTCTTAAGTTAGGATCAGGTGAAATGACCGTTCTGCCAGAGAAATCCACTCGCTTTCCAGAGAGATTGCCTCTAAACCGACCTAACAAAAATAAGCAAGTGAAAACTTTTTTGTAAAAAAGTCAATTTTGAAGTGTTATCTGTTAAGAAGGCACATTCAAAAAATCTTTCGAAGTACATCACTGATGCACAACGCAATAGTAGCAGAGAGACACTCTTGAATAGCAAATACTTGTGGCTTAATAAAAAAAAAATTGAAAACTTCCTAGACAAACCTTGCTTTCCCTTAAGTCTCTGAACAAAACCTCTGGTCCATTTTTTAGGTGCCATGTTGAGAGGAATTCCCGAGAGCTCACTGTTTATGTACAGGGCACACTGCAGTTGAAGAAAGTCCCAGTCTTCCATAATCATCTGTGTTTTGGCTCCTGATATCCTATGCTAAACAAAATAAGTCATCCAGTTCAGAAAATAAACATAACAACACATATTAAACTAGCACAGGTTTTACTGATATGAATACAACTCTTCTTTTGAAAATAATGTTAAAAAAAATGTTCATACATTAGAACGAAAAAGGTGAGATAATTTATATCACGATGCATATTGCTATAGCGTAAGCCTATTCACAAGAGAACCGAGCAAAACATTTCCACCTTGAAGGATGACTCACCTTTTTTATCACATCATTGAGGAAAATTATCTCTGTCAGTTTCATTGTTAAATCATCTTCATTGGTGCCAGACTTCAAGTCACTCACCACAGAGGGTCTGATACACAGTGGAGGCACCAGGAGTCGTGTGAGGATCAAATCTGAAGGTTTGCCTGCTTCTGGGTTCATTAGAAGCAGAGGGATATCTTCTGCTGGGATTCTTTTGAAGAGGTTCAATACTACCAAAGGATTTAAGTTTTCCTACAAAATCCATTGGAGAGAGAGGAGAACAAGCCATCATGTAACAGTTTCAACGTTTGTCCCCTCTCTTCATTTCCTGGTTGTTCAAAACTAAAGTATTTAAAAAAGACAAATAGATAATAACTACTAATGCAAACAAAACTATGTTTTACTCTCAACAGATGCTTTTAGCATCTCAATTACTAACTTGCTATTTTCTTTCCTTTCTTTTTCTCCTTATACAGTGTTTACTTCTCATCGTGTTACTCTTTTTAAACAGTTAACTGAGAGTATTTCATAGTTACTTGTCAAAGCAATTCAATAAACCTCTTAAAACAAACTTCCAGTACACTGTAATCATTTTCTTAGTAGGAACTAACATGAATTACAGTACTTTCTAGACTTTTTTTAAAAAAAACAAAACAAACCACAAATCATTTCTCTCTTCTTAGTACAGCTACTGCTGCAGTATAAGAAACTCCAAATATTTGTTACTTTTTCTGTCTAAATATGTACTCCAGGATCTTCCCAGCTTTCAAAGAGCAGAAGGAAACAAAGCTGCACACAATGCAAAGCAGAAAGAAACAAGGTCAGGCAATTAAGTCTCCTTTCTCCTTCTTAACATTAAGTTCTTCTGAAGAAGAAAAAAAAATCCTGTGGATTGTAATAATCTCAGAGCTACAGTAAATCTAGATGTACATGTAGAGCTTCTATGGGCCCTTCTCCCTTTTCTAGCTTATTGAAGTTTTTTGCACCAAGAGTATCCCCCTTCCTTACAGGCCAAAAGCTATGTATCAGAACATACCAATAAACTAAACTTCTCATTTTTGCAAAGTTAACATTCTTGCAAAAAATAGAAACATTCTTCAAGTGTTTTTTTTACATATGAAAATCCTGGATCACCACAAGGCTTAAGCTGCTGCATTGAAAACCTTTTAGGAGTTTTATTTCAAGCACAAAAACCAGCAGAAAGTTTAAGTCATACTAAAATTCACCTGAGCTCTTCCCAGTAAGGGTTCTACTTCTTTGTTATGTTCTATGGCAGTTTCAAAAGATTGAAGAAAAGTAGATACTACTGGATCTACCACCTTCTTATTGGTCTTGTACTTTTCATGTATTATTTTCAACAAACCACACTTCTTCACAGTTCCTGCAAGCAAATAAACATGGGCTGTTTTTTTAAACAACAAAAACACACACACACAAAAAAACCCCACCCAAGCTTCCACAGACTAGTACAAGTGCTTTCCAAACTCAATTTTTTTTTTTTTTTTTTACTGAAGCATGCTGACCTACCACTTAATTTTGTAAATGCCTATTGTTTATGCCCCTGTCTGTACATGTGACACTTACAATGAAGCAGCTCTCTATTCTGGCTGTTGATCATTACAACAACCAACACAAAATTTTCATGAGTTAAAAAAGTAAAATTTTAAGTTATGAATTAACCATCCACTACGAATCTATAGCACTGCAAGACCTTTAAGAACAGTATCACTTGATCGGAATACGTGAAGAAAAAAAAGAGTATTTTGAAAAACCAATATGAAATCTTATTAAGATACTCTTTCCTAAAGAAGGAAGTCCAGTGTAACTCAAGATCATCACAGCTCAAATACTGCCAAACTGCAGAATATACCCTCCTAAAGGATGACAAACACATCTAGTATTAAACAAGATAATTTAATATAACAATGAAAAATAAAGTTCAATCAAAGTAAAAGTGTACAAATGCTTCTAAGTTAAGGTATCGATCACTGACAATAGCTCCCAATATTTTCAAAAAGATGTTAAACAGGATTTTTTCTCCATTATTCAAGAATCAAATATTGGTTACTGCCACGAAGAGATACCACATGAAACAAAAGAAGCAACTAGCACAATGACTCTATCCACATAAATGAAATGGGAGCAAGCAGGTGCTTGGCACTGAAAATGCAATTACCTGATTCTTAATAAAGGCCAGAGAGAACACCCATTGGCCGTGGAACAAACAAGGGTATTCAGATTTTGATGCATATTACAGCCACCAAGGTAAAAACCACCACAGTAGATAACTATCACTAACTGCTAATGCCAACACTCACCATTAAAGGCACCACAGTAAGGACAAGTGTTTTTCTTTCGGCACTTTTCAGACACTTTCTTTTTTAGTCCTCTCTTCTGAAGATATGTAAGGCCAGGTCGCTTCAAGTAATCCAAAAATTGTTTTTTTTCTTCCACCGATAACATGATACGGCAACAGGTTTTGCAGATCATCTTAAACGTAAACGCATATCAGCACAGTTGTTAACAGACACATGCAGAGCTGTAACATCTTCTACTATAACTTAAGTTCTTTAACAGAGCACAGTTTTTTTAAGGAAATGCAATGGTCTTGGTTGAAAGACCAATTCATATGCTGTGATACATGAAAAAAAGTACATGAAAAAAAATACGGTCAATGAGACAAATGCTTATCTAAGCTCTGCTGGATCTTAAAAATCCAGATATAAAGCAAACAGAACTTTGATTTACTGGGATGCCCTAAAAGGCAATTTATACTCCATACATTTAATTCAAACTACTACAGAAATATAAAGAATTAAATTAATCAGTCTGAGATTATATAGAATAAACCAGATGCATTTACATCACTAAGACTGGTATTTAGATGCGTTTATGTTACAAAACACAAGATGCATAAAAATAAAATTCATAATACTACCTTATTTTGGTCTTTTCAATTACTCTTTCAAGCATCATCTTGTTTGATAATTTCCTTTTTCTAGACTAGAAACTGATAACAAATCATAATTGCATTTACCTGCAGGATACCTATCACAGCTTTGAAATATCCAACGTGAAAACAGGGCAGTTCTAAGTCAATGTACCCATAATGTCCTAAACAATCAGCTAGATTTTTTCCACAGGTTTCACAGGGACGGTCTTTTTCACTGGTTCCCTTTGGGAGGACAGAAACACACACATAGAAAAAAAATTAGCTCTAACTAACCAAATACATAGAAAAGACAACAACTCTTAAGCTAGTCAGCTATCCTGACAGCAGACCCACAGCACTTACTCCTTTTTCCCAGCATCAGAAGCCTATCAGTAGCATTATAGTCACTCCAAACCTCAAGGAAAATGTCTTTCACAGGCAGGCCCTACTAAAACCAGTGACATTAACCCATACAGATTTTGCAATTGAACTACAGCCCACTAATCTACAATATGATATTTTGTAGATAGATGTCTCTGGGTGTCCCAACAACTAGGCAGAAAGAACTTATCTCCTGTCTCAAAAGAATGTTTTCCTGATCCATCCAAAAGCATGAAGAAAGTACCTGTCACTGCAACTGACAGTCTCTGCAATTCAAACAGAGACACATTTGCACATATGTTGAATAAGCAACAAATTTCAGTCATCCCAACTTATTTTTGACCACTTCAGGCAATTCTAAAAAAATGGTCTAGGAAAAAAAAATGTTTCTCACCATACGATGGTCGAGGACTCCATACTGCAGTGGAGAGTGATGGTTGTCCTGACTATACAAGTTTTTACTAACCACTTGAATGTGAGCTTGCTGACGCATCTCTTCTGGAGATTTCATGCCAAAACAGATGTGGCTTCTAGGATGGGAAATTTCACATGTATGTATGTGCACATATATATACAGAAATACTTATAACCACAGGCACACACACACATATATATATTTAAAAGCAATGCAAAGAAAGCTAAGTTGTTTCACAGTATAGCTGAAGCTGACTCTGTCTAGGTAATTATAAAGAACAGAGCTGTTTGCATTGAGTTGGTGGTTTATATCTGGGGGATCTGTCGATGTTCTTGGGCCACCCTGCAGCTGCCCCCACGCACGGCCACCGGCGAGCCTCGCCAACAGCCTGAACCAAGGCCCACGCCAGGGCTTTTAAAAGGAGACGGGCCGTAACAGCAGCCACCCCGCGCATTAAACTCCTTCCCGGGTGCTTTTGTAGCGGTTGTGCCACACGCTGGGATCTCCGCTGCTCGCCACCGCAGCCACCGGGCCCACCCCGCAGCAACACCGGCTCCCACGGCGCTGGGCGCGGCGCAGCCCCGGGCAGCGGAGCAGCAGCCCGGTAGCCTCCCGCCGCACAGGGAGCCAGCCCGGCTGCCCCACTCACATTTTCTTGGCCACATCCGTCTCCCTGAACTGCTCCTTCACCATGGCGGCGGCGGCAGCGGGCGCAGCGGCGTTCCGGCAGCGTCTGGCGGGGCTGCACGCGGCGGCACCGAGCCCGCCCACGCGGCAGCGGCGCAGAGCGGTCTCCGCCCGCAGCGCCCCCTGCTGGGGCACAGCCGGGGTCCTCCCGCGGCAGCCTCCGGGCCCTCCCCTGAGGGCGACCGGCGTCGCCGGGCCCCCGCCAGCAGCCCCGCCTCCGCCCGGCCGCTCCTCACGGGCGCCCCGCACGCTGACTCTCAGCGCTCTCGGGGCCCGCGGGCGCTCCGTTGCCCACCATGATACTGTTACACCACTGTTCCCCCGGGTGCCGGGAACCGTGCCGCCCTGCTCAGTTCACGGCTCTGTGTTCGGTTTCCCCACAGCAGCCCCAGCCCAGGCCCTGGTCACCGGGAGCAGGACAGGGCAGTGGGGCGGGAGAGCAAAACCAGCCCCCCACCAGCGCACAGCGCGACCTGCCGCAGCATACAGCGAGGGGAGTCGCTCGCCTCGCCACGCAGCTGGCCGCAGGGCTGAGCCTGCCCGCGCAGAGCACGGCACACCCACAGCTCGACAGCCCACCGGCACAAATAGCCGCGGCCACGCTGCCCATCAGGCACGTAACAGCCACCCCTGTCGCCGTCCTCAGGGTCCGGCTCCGGGATAAACACCTCTGCGCGCGGCTCCGCCCCCGGCACGAAGGACCCCTGCGCCGCCTTATGATTGGCTGTGCGGCGGTTTTCGTTCCTTTTCTCGCTCGCTGGCAGGGAGACAGCCGCTAAGATGGTGAGTGTCGGGCGCGGGCAATCCCCCCTGGGCTGCTGCCATCCTGCTCTCGCCGGCGTCCCCAGCTGCTGGGCAGCGATGAGCTGGCTTGCCTGCAGCGGCCTGTGGGGGCATGGGTGGAAATCGAGTGGGGGCTCCCGTTCCCGCTTCGAACTGGGGCTCCCGCGGCCTGGCCGCCGCGCCTCCGTGCCGGGTTGTTAGGGGCGAGCTCCGGAGTGTGGGCCGCGGCATGTGCCGGGCCTGCTGGGTCGCCGTGCTGCCGGCCGGTAAGGCGGTGGTAGCAGTGTAACGTCGTCCTTCTCAAGACGTTAAAGGGACGCTGTGGGTCGTGCTCATCTATTAGTGTTGTGGCTGTTCTTGTCTGAAAGCGCTAACAGAAGCTGTAGTGTGTAGGTTTGTTAGGGAAGCTTGCCTTGTACTGTTGTAGTACTTGGGCTTGCAATTCATGTATTTCATTAAAAGCTGCTTCAGCTTTTCAGAATGGTGGAGATATGCATGTTGCTGTGTTGTTTGGAAACTGAGGATGAGCTTGTCATCAGTTGATGTGTACTCACAAGTACATAGCAAAGTGTACTTCACAGGGGTGTTCCCTGTAGCCCAGGACCACTCTGGTTAGGTTGAGTTCACTGTCAGCATTGGAGAGACTACAGGCTGTTGCTGTACTGTGTGTTATTTCTATGTTTGTTAAGCTTGAATTGTACTTGTGATTATTGTTTTGTGTTACCTCTTGGTATCTTCTCCTGCAGAATGACACAGTGACCATCAGAACCAGGAAGTTCATGACAAACAGACTGCTTCAGCGCAAGCAGATGGTAAAAGAACACAAAAAAAAGTCTTCATTTGTTTGTTTGCTGGTTCTGGGCTGTGGGTGTTCTTTAACCACTATAAGTATGGGAGTTTAAAAATCTCTAGAGTTTTTACTGTAAGAGCTTATATCTATAAATGTGTTGATGCATGCTGAAGGTAAATCTTGATGGTGAGGTAGTGAGCTGGTTTGTCTCTTGAAGCTGGAAACTCTTAGGAATAGTTGCATGAAATTCATCGTACTTTCTGCTGCTAAGATGGGTTAGTTTAATTGTTAAGCTCATGGTGGAACTGTAGCACCTGGCTGTTGTACTGGATGTTGACCTTCTCTTGCTTTTATAAAACATATAAAAATTCCTTTTCAGGTGATTGATGTTCTTCACCCTGGAAAGGCCACAGTCCCCAAAACAGAAATCAGGGAAAAGCTGGCAAAAATGTATAAGACAACCCCTGATGTAATTTTCGTCTTTGGCTTCAGAACTCATTTTGGTGGTGGCAAGACAACAGGTTTTGGCATGATCTATGATTCCCTCGACTATGCAAAGAAAAATGAACCAAAACACAGGCTTGCCAGGGTAGGTTGTTTTCTGGTAACTTGAAAACAATTAGGATGGATTTGAAGTAGTTAGTGGTTCATGATTTACATGTATAAAACATTTTCGTGAAAGCATTGTTGGTGTACTTTGAGTTAATAAGAGGTCATAAAATAGTATTGGTTACTTTCTGCATTTGTGAAATAGGGTAAGGGTTTTTTGTGTATTATGGGGAATTGCGAAGGCAAAATTGATCTTACGGTGATGTTTAGCAGTAATAGATAACTAACCACTATCAAAGGTTTTCAAGAAGTATGAAAGATGAGACTGATACATACACTACTTTTTTTGCTTATATTCTGTGTTGAATCATTTATTAACTAGTGACCTTGTTTCACTACTTAACTGACACTTCAAATTTAAACAGTATTTGAAGAGTCCAGAAATAATAAAACTTAAATTCAGGAGTTGCTATCTGAAACAATGTTAAATGTGACTGTAACTGTTTTTAATAGCATGGCTTGTATGAAAAGAAGAAGACTTCCAGGAAGCAGCGAAAGGAGCGTAAGAATAGAATGAAGAAGGTCAGGGGCACAGCCAAGGCAAATGTTGGTGCTGGCAAGAAGGTAGGATGAGAATTATCTGTATGTTAGAGTGAGCATATTGCCGTTGAAATCTTGATTAGAAGTTCTTCAACACAATAACGTTGTTTTTTTCCATTTTTTTTCACCTGTTCTACTGGATAACAGAAGGTAATCTGTGTGGTGTTGTACAGCTTCTTACCAGCTCAGTAGCTTAGTCTTGCTCCTCACTGCTGCAAGCTTAGCTGATACAATGTGAAGCAATGCTTCTTAAATGATTGTTTCCTATGTGTCACTTGAACTAAAGTTAAAATTTTTCGTAAATCTAACAGTATTGCTCTAATCTCGTAACTCAGCCTTGCAATATACAAATCAGATAATTAACCCTTGTTACTCAACTACCTAAATATTTAATGCTTACTCCACCAAATTACTGTTGTTTATGCTGTTATTTATAGAGGATATTTTGTTAAGGATGTGTGGTGGTGTAGGCAGTGAGGACAGTGTGTAAATAGAAATAAGGTAGAATGCCTGCTTTATCCTGGGTTTAAGTGACTGATTCCCAAGATAGCGTGTGTGTGTGGTTTTTTTCCCTGGTGGGAGCTTCTTATTTTGTGGCTGGAACTTGATACAAGCTTGTAAGGTGTGTAGTTTGGGGGGAGGCAGTGTTCCCCTATCTTTAAACAAAAAAAACACACAAAACTGGGGGATAGCCTGGGTGTGAAGACAGTCATCCTCTTTAGCAGCTTTTTGTCCTCTGAAAAATCCTAAGCAAGCTGTGCAGTTAAGTGCGTTTTTTCAGATATTTTCACAAGGTGATGGGCTCTGATGCTTAAGTTTGTACCTACTAAAGTGCTTTGACGTCTCAAACTTTAGTAATCTTCACTTTTGCTTTTTTTTCTACTTTCTTGGAATTCTCCATCAGAAATGAAGTATCTAGCAGGTACTGAGAATGAGCATGGTGTGGTGACTGAATTATACATCACTGAGACACGTGTCCATCCTTTTAATTAAAGCACTGTACTGCCTTGCATGCATGTTTGTTTTAAACTTGCTACGCCCTGTAAAGGGTTCAGATAACTATATAATGAAGTTTATTCAGTATAACTTAAAAATAAAATACAGCTAATAGCGAACAAGATTTTTGAAACTAGTAAAACAACATTAAAGTAAGACATTCCAAATGAGAAGAAATCAAAGTCAATGCTGTTGATTGAGGCATTGCGTCAAAACACCGCAAATTCTGATTCAAAGTAGTACAGTGCAATTGCATGTGTAACTTGACCTTTGTGTAAAAGAAGTTGTGCATCTGTATGAAAACTTAAGTCACATCATAGCTTTGTGTGTTTGAGATAGCGTTTGGAAATGGCACAGTTGTCAGCATTAAACTCTATTTAACTATTGGTCTACAGTATTCCAAGTTAGGACAGAAACCACAGTGACTGCTCTGTGAAGTTAGATTTCTCACTTAGTGTGTAAGTGAGGTTCTCATTATCTTTGGATGGAAGTGAACCACTGTTGCTGCGAACTGCTAGATAAGATTTGGAGCCCTTTGTCCTTCTGCTTTAATGCTGTTTTAATAATGAAGTTCTACAATTTTTTACAGTATAACAGCACAGATTAGCATTTGGTAGAGTAGTAACACTAGCATTACACACTTGTGAATGTCAAGGGAGTCATGTAGTGTTGCACTGACACTAGTAGTATGGAGGAACTTCTTCCCTTCAAGAATTTTGCACTTGAAGGTAGCTGTTATTGAGTGTTAATACAAAACAGTTAAATGACACTCCCTTGATTTACTAAAGCTGACCAGTTCATAGAAATTCTCTTAAGGCACATAAACACTTTAGAAATCAAGACCATGATTGCATGCTGTGATAACTATATAGTAGATGTGACTTCTGCATCAAGTGCCTCTCAGACTAGCATCCGATCTCAGTAGCAGGCAAACTGTTTTGGATAAGAGGTTTTTTTCACGTCTTCTAAAATGATCTTTTAGTTGCTAAGTATGCATGGGCTAGATCTTATTTGTTCATCCGTTTTGTTATTCTTTATGTCTTTGCATTAGACTTAAACTAAAGACAAATTAATTTACATGCTTTCTGGAAAACTTGGTTGAGAAGAGTTCTGTGCTGCATCACAGAAAAAAGCTTGCAGAATACACTTGTGTCATAAAGCTTTGTCTTGAAAAATGCATGTTTAAACATAATGGTGTGGCTTGGTTCAACATCCTTTACCACAGCCACGTTGAGGAATTTTTAATACAAGTCTTGGAATATGTTTTGGAGTCCACCTACACCATCTGTGGAAACCGTTGATCTCACAAACGTGTAGGCACTTGATTCTGAAGGCATCTTCAGGCAAGTCTGTATTGTTCTGAGTTATGTACCGTGTAGTCATGAAAACTATTGAAATGGTGAATCATACTCGAATAGTTTTCTTTAAGTCCGACATCAACAGTGCTGATGTCTGACTGTTAAAAGTTTTCTTTGATGCTTCCTTTCACTTCTCACTCCTTCAGAATTCCCATACTGTTTTCCCTGCAGTTTCAAGAGAAGTATTTTAAAGTAGTTTGTGTTATTTAATATATTCTGTTGTTCTGTGGTTAGCTGATCTCGCTCAAAAGTTTGCGGCAAGTAATGTGGATACCCCTCACCTAATGTTTGCATTCGGAGCAAATGCAGAAAATCTGCCTTGCCTTTTAATGTCACAGCTGTAGTTGTGACAGCCTTTGAATGTGAGCCTTCCCAACAGAAATGTTGGGTTTTTAAAAAAACTTGATCAAACAGAAGTGTGGATGGATAAGCATTTTAAAACCATTGTATCCTGTAGGTATAATTGAACATGCAGTTGCATTCTGAGTATTACTTAAGCACTGAACACATATTGTTAGGTCCTGTTTGAGGGAATGCATGCGATTGAAGTCTTCAGCCTCTACAGTCAAAACTTGGAGGTTTTCATGTCACATTTCACTGTGGTAATTGGAAAAAAAACCCCGAAAATATATTGGGAGTGTCAGTAAAAAGCTCAAAGCTCCATCTTCTGCAGTAGTAAAACTTTGATAAAACTATTCTCTTATTAATGCTTTTTCTTTTTCAGTAAATGAACATATTTCAGATGGAAAATGGATAACAGGTATGACTTCAGAATCCTTTTTAAGTGTACGTTCAGTAGCCTGTTGTCATTATGATGACATAGGTCTAATGTTGATTTATGCAAAGACCGTGGTACTTGTGCTGATACAAAACCTAGTGTAAGAGTTTAAGACTGTCATGCTTACTGCTGACTTGCTAATTTATGCAACTTCCATTTAAATGCAATACCTGATTAGTATAAAGGCTGAAATAATAAATCAGGCAGTTCAGATTTACTGTTGCTAAAACTGTTGATTATATAGTCTTACTGTAAACAAGGCTTAAATTTTTCCTTTGGTAGGCATGCTAAGGAAAAGATAGTACACCTTGGTTTTTTTTTATTGTCTTCTGAAAGCAACTTAAACAGTCTATCTGGGAGCTGATGCAGTGAGTATAATGTCTTAAACAGAAAGCTGCTAAAGCAATTGTACATTGTTGCGCTCTTCTACAGAAATGGTGTGGTCTAGGCTCTCGTTTATTCCCATGACAGTACTGTAAAATTTTGAACCTTATGTACTTTTAAGAAAGGCAGTGTGATTCACCTTACTTGTTTGGGAACCAGTTTTTCAGGCTCTATAAATGTATGAGTATAAAAATTGTTTTAATCATGTGGCACTGATCTGTCTTTTCCTTTACAGACTACATTATTGTATGAAGAAGTACAGAGAGAATTATTCTGGAAAGAAGCTGCACATCTGGCTTTAATATCAAATAAACTGTGTCAATAAAATGCTGGTTTGCCCTTTAGTTTTGATTTGAAAGCTACCATTTTGTAAAGTTTGAGAAATTCAAGATTGGTGTGCTGTTTTGCACTGTATTAAAATCTTTTCATAATTAAACTAGTATTGAGTATCAATTCTAAGCAAATCAGAGCTTTTTACAGAGAGTACAACCTAATTGCAAGCAGGCAGTGTTTATGGAGGTAGGCATGCTTTTGTCATCCAGTGTTCAAACTGTGGTTTGGAAAGTCCTTTTAAGATGTGCTTGTTTGACTGCCTATATTATATATAGACCTGTAGAATATAGCTGAAGGGAGAACAAAACATGGAGACAGATATTCAGAGCTGCGTGCCTCCACAATTAAGTTTTTTGCTAATGGAGTCAGGCATGACTTTTGTTCCTGAGTTGTTGGAACAGACTCTCGGGCCTCTCTGTCTGCAAACTGCAGTACACCCCTGATTTTTCATCTGGTAGTGTTAAAGGAGTCATTTAAGATGGGATTAGTGGCTGGATGAGGCATGCTGTATACTAGAAGCGTGGGCATTCTGGTGCAGGTGTTAGGACTGAGACTTGACAGCTCTAGCAGCTGTGCTGATAAAGGCTCTGACTTGATTCTTACCCAAGCACAGTATTTTTAAATTGTACTACCTTTCTACTGAGGCAGCATATTGTAATACAGTAAGGCATTTCTAGTGTTGGGGGGGGAAACCAACAACCCTATAGTTAGTGTTAAAGTGTTTGGAAGGGGATACTGTTCTATTAACTTCCATACAAGATCTAATAAGTATAGATAAAGCATTTAATGCCTTTTCTAGTGCCTTCAGTCTGAGTCTTGAACTAGTGGGGTTGCTATTGTGTGCATTCAGCAGCGTCACACTCTTAACTGTACAGAAAACTTTCTGTATGTCATGCTGTAGCATTTCTGCCTTTATTGAGGTTACTAACTGGGTTTAGAAGGCAGTTGCCCTGGTGAAAGGATAGGTACTCCAGTTTTTTCTAAACATAGGTGAACTGGTGATGATAGAGTAAGGGGATGCTGAAACTGTAATTGCTTCTAAAGTAATAATTTTGATTCTGAAATCATTTGGAAGTTAAAACGTTTTCAGTTGCCAGACCTTCAAAGATAGGTACCTATTGTATGTTCTTCCCAAAGGTTGTAAGTAATTACATTCTGAAGAATTGCTAGGAGGTATTAAAAGTGGGATTTGTGTGTTTATATGCAGTATGTGCGCTGACCTCGAGTCTGTAGATATGTTTTGATTAGGTGACAGTAAATTTCTGATAACTGAAAAGATTGTAAGGGACCTGAAGCAAACATTTTGCATGTGAGGCTTGGGGTTAGAACCTAAACCTGTTTTAAAGGTAATACCTGCAGTAAACTCTTTCCGTACATAATGTTCAGCATCAAAGGAGAGAAGAGTCATGCTATGAATATAATTGAGCAATCACTAGGGGGTGATGTGAACACAGCAATACGAATACAATATAGCAATTTTTCATAAAATAAGCTGAAAGAAAGCCAAATTGTCCCCTGCCAAAGAGGTCAACTCGTTTGAAAATATGCATTAAAAATAGTTGTGCTTAGGATCTGAGGCTTTAAGTGATATTTTTGTTTTACTCGTTCTTTTTTGAATTGAATGGAAACCATCTGTTTCATTGAAGACCATATACAGTTAGTGTTTTCCAAATGTTTACTGCTTTAAAGCTCTAGAGTGCTGGCACAAATTCTAGTTGCTCTTTTCAGAAGCCTCTTTACCTTAGTTTTTAAGCAAACAACAAAAGATCTGTAAGTGCTGGCATAAATGTATATGTCTTGCATAGCCTTGATTTTTTGACTTGACATAGTAAACAGTACTGTTCCGGGGGGCATGTACTTCTTGAAGCGGAACTTAGCTCTGGAGTTGGAGCATTAAAGGTTCCCTTGGTAATTTTGTAATGTCTTATGTGCTTTTTATTACAAGCTCATTTATGAGGTAAGGAGCTCTTCAAAGCAGATGGATTAAAATAGGCTGTCTTATTGCTTGGTGCCATAATTTGGTATTTAATGCCCCATGTTGATGATTTAAGATTGATAGCAAAAAATACCTAGTGAAGCCATAGAACAATTGACTCTCCTTGTTGTGTGGTTAGGTTATAACCATGTATCATAAGCTGTACTCCTGTCTTGCAATATGAGGCATTAAGCACAAAAAATGAAGGGGATAAAATGACATTAAGTGATCTAGAATTAACTGATCAAATCAGATCACCCTATTTGAGTTTTTCCACTCTTCTGCAACATTTTGTGTTTATGTGGTCATCCTTTTCTCCTGTTGTCTCACCCGGAAAATAGCAGGCAGCTGAATAGCTGTCATCTGAAATCTTGGTGCTTCCAGAGTCTGGAGACAAGCAGCTCTTCCTGTGAGTTTCTGTTCTGCCCAACACTTGGCCTTTGTACACTGCAGTCTAAGCAATGCGTAGCAGATGTTCTGTAATTCAGAAGTTTAACGCACGTGCCATGTGGTGAAGAGACTCTAGGTTAATCCCCTTTCCTGTGGGAGGTAAAACAATTAAGTGGAAAGCATTGGTGAACGTGAATCTTCACTCCTTTCCCTACTGTGCACTGAAGGTACCCTTTTATTTCCTGCTGCTCTTGGCACACCCTATAGTCTATAGGTAGTAGCTTTTGTCACTGTTGCCTGCTTTTAGGCTTTGGCCTGGCCCTTGTATTCCGCTGTCTCAAGAATTGTGTCTGTTTGACCAGTCTGGAGCCCAAATTAGACTGTCAAGGATTTTGGGAGAAGAAACTTATAAATTAAACTGTTAATGAGTAAACTCAAATTGATATACATAGAAAGATTTTTCATTAACTCTACCATTTTTAATGGCTAGGACTTGAGTTGTGTGTTTTTTACAAGGGATGTAATTACCATAGGACTTGTTTTGAGTTTTTTGTAGGAAGGACTCAAAATCGTGTAGCTGGACTAGTAAGAGTAAATGAAGTCATCCTGTGAAATACTGGGTAAAGCTGTGCAGAAGCCTCAGGGCTTGATTTAGCTGAAACTGGATCAAGTAGTCCAACTTCTTGCTGAGGTTCCAGCTCTATGCTCAGTGAGGTACGTAAAAGGCACAGCCAGATAATGGTGGCTTCTGTCTGAAGGAGATTGTAGCCTGGAAGGCAAGGGACAAACTGCAGCGGAGCAAGGAAAGATTTATCAGGGAAGCAGAGTCTGTTTGGAGGAGCGGAGATTAGTGTCTTGGCATCATAGAAGAAGATAACAACTGTGATACAGATGAAAGATGGTAAAATTTGGCATCACCCTGGGCAATAAGGTTGTTTTGTCTAGGGAGCAGCTTGTAACAGGCTTGAGAACAAATGTTGAGGGAAAGAAATGAAGCTGATATCGTCAGTGGCTTGAAATAAATGAGGCAGAATATGCTATGAGAAGACTTCAGTACCAGTAGGCAGAGGGATAAAAAGGTGATGTGAGGAGTTCTTGTCTGTAGAAAGCCTGTAATTTAAGGAATAAAGTATGCAAGTCACTAGCAAATCTGTTTGCAATAGAAGAAATTAACTTGTCCATATTATTCTGGTGAGTTCCTATACAAAATTAATTTTCATGTCGTTAGTTTACTTCCTACACAGGAAATGGAACATTGTCCTGTTCCAGCTATTGATCTTAGATTTGTGCAGTAAGTTTAATTGTGAATGCTCCCTGCTTGTGTGCTTCTATTTGAGTGAAACGAGATATACTGAGCCTTCTTTTGGATGGATATTTCCATGGTGCTAAGGGACCACATAAGAGTAGTTCATTTTTTATTTTTTTTACTCTGAATGCTGGGAAAGTTTCAGCTGAGCTGGAGAACTTTCCAATATGGGTGGCAAATGTTTCTTTTGTTCATTATGTTCCAAACACAATAGCAATAAGACTAAGTTATTTCTATGAACACATTCGTTACAATGCCTCTAAGAGGTAAAATGAAAAGGTTTGAATAAGCTTTGATAAGTCAGTGTCAGGAGTAGGCACATCCTAGTACATTAATGATTTTGGACTCCTGTGCTTTAAAGGGATTAAATGGAAACCTAGTCTTACATTTGTTGCTAACATTTGTGAACTCTAGTTTTTTAAACAAAAAAAAAAAAAAATCCCCTGTGGAATTTTATCCTCATCTGGAATTCAGTAAGCTTCGTCTTGATTTGAGTCTTTGCTCTTTGTAAAGGCTGTGGCTAATGAAACAGCTGCACAAGTGGCTCAAAGGCATCCTGTGTGCTAGAAGGTAACTGTGTCTTTTTCCAAGAGCTGGCCATCGGCAACCAGTAGTGTAATAAAAAAAGCTGCATCTTCCTTTCCAGTTGCTGTTGCTCATACACAGAGATCCTAGGTAAGGTCAAGTAGTGTGCTGAGGCAGAAGGACGTTCGTGGCTTCTCTTAGCACAGTAGATGTTTTGCAACCAGCAAAAGATGTGTGATTCCAGTGCTTCACTGGGGTAGACGATAACGGTTTGTACTTGTGTGGGTCGGATTAAAATACAGCTTGTTAGCTAATGAAGCTGGCCAGATTGCAACCTGACCTGTGTTAGGAGAAACATGCTTCACTGCCTTTCATGATCTGATTTGATTGTACTGGAGCTACTACCCGGCTATCATTTTCTGTCAATTTTTGCTAGCCTGTTTGTTAAGCCAGGCATCGTTTGTGTTGATTCGATAACAAGTTTCAATCACCGATAATAAAACTTTTCTGCAACAAATGACCTCAGATCCATATCTCCTGCACAGTGTTGGATGTAAGTAGAAAATTGGGACTGACACTTTCCTTTTTCAATGTTTTCCATCTGGTTGAACATCCCATGTAAAAATTGCAATGAAAGTGGCTCAATGTTTTTAAATTAAAAGGGGGGAAAAGTTGGGTTTGTTTCACTGTTTCATTTATAGTTTGGAGCCCCCCCCTTTTTTTTAAGGCATGTAGAGATATATTGTAAAACTGAGGAGCTGTCAGCATTAATGTTTTAAGTATTTATTTTAATTGATAATTTTGGTTATTGAAGAAATGTTGACCTAGGCCCTGTTTCAGGGCTTTATGAAAGGTGATTGGGAAAAACTGCTTCATATTCACACAGAAATATTAAATTTTTATGGGTTTGAGGAGTTAATTAAAATGAAAGTATATTTTGCCTAGCATTGAACTCCATAGTGTTTAAACAAACACAGAAGCACTGTACTAATGCATAAACCAGAGAAAACATGGTGAAATTGAATTGTCCAGAGTCAAAGAAATGCTGAAAAATAAACATTTGGCATTAAACACGGAGTAACTAAAATATGCATTAAACTTTTTCCTTGTTTTTATTAAATGGGAAAATCCTCATAGGCATAAATGTCTGCTAGTTGTCTTTTGTGACTGTGACTTGTGCTTGTGACAAAATTATCTTTCAGTGTGGTAAATGATTGCTTTAAAATACTTACTCTGGTTTCACAGTATTCTTTTGGCTCCTGGCAAAACTTGATTGGTATGGCATGTCTGGTGGCCTGGGGGAAAGTCTCGGTGCAGGATACTTCCACGGAAGCTCTAACTGGGGGCCGCGCAGACCAAACCTTGGAGTGTCTCCTTAGAAAAACCTATGCCAGCATTGAAGTGCTGGCGCTCGTGTGGTGCCAGCGGGATGTTATCAGACAACCTTACAAATCCCGATGAGGCTGGAACATTCCAGTCTTCCCGCTTCACAGATGAAGCACAGAAGGATAAAGATTTTTTTAAAGTACCTGAGTGCTGCAAAAGCGTAAGTACAAACGTACTTGTGTACAAATAAATGAACCTATTACTATAAAAATGCATCCTGTGGTGACTCATCACCAGGTCATAAAAGAAGCAGATGTTGCACTGGGGATTTGAACCTTGGTGTCGAGGTAGTGTTCCTGCTAACTGCTGGACTGGCTTTCTTGGCAAACCTGATATGGGACTTGCATATCTGTGGAAATAGTCTCGGTGAGAGGCTCGATGTACATGAAGCACCAAGTGCAACCGAGGCTCAACCAGCCCTGTTCTGCCTCCGTGGTTGTCCCCAGTGTGGTCCTTGGGTCAATCGATGTGTAAGCCTTGCACTTCAACCCAGCAACTAGTCCATGTTTGATGTTTCGGCCAGTACTGTTTGCCTCGTGTGATGCCCCTACCTAGGAACAGGTAATTCTTTCTGCTGGGCTCAGCTCATGAGATGACTTTCTCTTCTTCAAAAGCTCTCATCAGAAATGATGAGTTGGCAGTATTTTAACCATTTCTGCTACAGAAAAACTCCTGTGTATCAGATGTCTTAAATTTCCATGTGTCAGAAATAGATTTCCAATAACTCCTGTGGGGATTAACTTTTGCTTTTGTCAGTGATGATAGACCACCATAATTTTTTACCCTTTTATTCTCACAACTCAGCTGTACCCATAACTGATTGCTTAATTCAGCATACTCTTCCCTGTGGTTTACAGTTCATTCAGAATGTATGTCCCTATGTTCATTAGTCAAATTCATTACTCCATACCATAAACAACTTTAAAGTAAATATTTTGTGTGATCATTACTAATTTTAGTGCTTAAGAGGTGGGGGAAGGTAGTTCTTCAATCTTCCGTCTTTCGCTGTGCCCTTAAAGAAGCCTGAGGTTTGCTTTACCCACAAGTCTCTGCTTAGCCAAGAGAATACCTTGTCTTCGTTCAAGCTGCCTGTTGCACGTGGACCCTGCTTCCTTCTGAAACCTGTGTTGGTCCTTTCCACTCAATTTAGGAGTGAGCGTATGGCTGTTCCACTGATACATGCCTCAAGGTGTATATCCTTAGTGATATATCCGCCCTTTTCTTGCGTTTCTGTTTTGCATCCCCTCTCTTTGCATCACAAGGATGTCTCAGTTTCTTAGATTTGTTCTGCTTGCAGATGCTTTTTCTAGCTTTATTTTCCAATAGACTGTGTAGGAATGAACAATAATCATGTAGCTTATATAAAACAAATTATTTATCACTCTCTTTCCTAGTGGTTGATCAATTTCCCACCAGTACCTTTGTGGGTACAAGTGCCAGAAAAACCTGGAGGAACCTGAAGCTGCTGACGCCAGAGTTGAGGGAAGGTTGTAGAGCATTTTCTGTCACTGCTCTTCTGTGGATGACAGGAGATATGCTTCCAAGGTATATCAAGATGTCACACTTCAGTCTTAGATTAACCTTCCTTCTTGTGTAAAGATACAAAATAATTTCTGGAGGGTTCCTCAACTAAAATAAAACAACAAACAACCCCCCCAAAAACCCCACCAAACAAACCTTTCAGTGCTTCATTTTTATTAAATTAGTAAATGGAAATAGAACAGCACTACAGCAGATACCTACCAAGTAAACACTATGCACAGGTACTTCTGAGGTCTGCTCTTCAATTAACACTTCTCAATAACTGTAATGACATGTACAGCAACACTACAGAGAGAACAGATCCTCCAATCTGATGCAATCGTGCTTTTCTTCTACTTTTCAGCTTAGTTCTCCAAGTACTTATCACCCCTGGCCTCTCATTTTATTTGTTTTACCACTTAAATAGCTGTCTTGATGTAAGGTGCAAGACCACGTGTAAAATACTTTTCATGGAGCTTGCTGAGTAATCAAAATATTTTATCTAGCCATTTTAAATCTACACAAACTTCAAGAGCAAATAACTTGCTTTTCATGAAGTTGCATACAAGAAAACAGTTTAGATCCTCAAAGAGATTGTGCAAAGGAATCCTTTAGCCAGCAGAGGACTGTAGAACCACACAGCATGCAGTTATTGATGCAAAAACGTTCAGCACAGAGAGTAAGGGGAAAACCCATGTAGCAAACTATGTAGTCGAGACAGTCTTTTAAACATGGTAAAATAGTGAAAAGGGAGGGCTCTTTTCCTTGTTTCCCATTAACGAATTTAATTTGCCCCAGGTTCCCTTTGTTGATGAAGATCTATGGGAATTTTGTTTACATTTTGAAGCACATTGCCAAGAAGAGTACTTCATATGGCAAGTATGCTGAACCTTTTGGGGGAATGACAACACTACAGAAATGGTGGCGCATTCCCTAAAGGAAAACATACTTCATTTGTAATGAACATTATGTCTGCAGAAACTAATGGTGCAACCTCCTATTCAGTTTATGTAAAATAAAACAGGCCCATATGTTGCTGCTTTTAGAGTTTGGGTGTTTAAATTAAATGTTGTTTAATGAATATTCAAGCCCATTTGCTCAAAAGTTGTGCTCAGTGTAGCATCTTTTTCCTCTGTCTTCGGTCTTACCTAGAGTATTAAGCCATTACAAGAGGGTGCTAAAGCTGAGGCATCTGTTTCGAACTAAAACTTGGTTATTAAAATGCCAGAGCAGATGAGAGGGTAAATAAAGACATACAGTAAGAGGATCATATTATTTTTTTGTTTTGTAATTAAGACTGAGAAAGGTTCGATATGCCCGACACCCTTTAAGAAACGGGAACATTCACTGTGCTGTTACAGCAGCTGCAGTTTGGGTATCTTGTAAGTGGCATATTCACTCCACTCCCCATTTCCTAGAGCAGTTAATTCAGCTTTTTCAGTGCATGTGGGCCAGATGCCTGTGCTGGGATGCTTCAGCAGACTGCTCTCTAGAGATGTGTGCATCTCTGTGGGGCTAGAGGCAGCTTCCAGATCTTCCAGGCTGGCTGTGGGCAGGTTGACTAGATCCATAAAACATGGGATTCGCATATTGCCGGTAACAAGGTTTTACTTTTTATCGTGTGGCTCCAGCTCAAAGTCAAGTAGAAACACTAGTAGACTGAAAGAAGTCCTCTGGAAGCCAGATCTGGACTATTGACTGCCCTCTTGAATGGTCTAGACCTGAAATACAGTGGGCATTTGTCATCAAAGGTCACTAACTGCGCTGTGAGATGTTACTTTGATTTGGGAAGGAACTCACAGCTACAAACAGGTGCTTGAATTCAGTCTCATTGTGCATTTATTATTAAATCAAATTTTTAATTCATGAAGGCACTCCTGTGTATGTTTAAATCCATATCTTCTCAGGAAAATCTCAGCAATAAGACAAAACCTGAAATATGTACTTAAATATTTCCATGAACTTTATCTGTGAGTCCAGAAATTGACAGCACTATCCTCTTTTTTTTAATAGCATGGAAAAAAATCTCATTAGAAGACAGCTGGAATGTAAACACAAATCACAATAATTGGCTTTTACGTATTTTCATGAGGGTTCTTCAGATGCTTGTTTTTACTGCATGAGTGCAATATTGCAGATATAGAGTGAAGCCCTCTTCAGAGAATAATTGATACATGGATAAAATACTTAAAAACATTCCCCGATGCTGTAAATCTACATGAAGGCCAAGACTGTTACATGAGAGAAACAAATATACAAACCCTCAAATTCTTTCAAATTCTCTTATTTGCTAGAGCTTTCCTGGCCACACTAATTCCACTGTCTCTACTGAGCTAGGCTGTTAAGAATCCATTAGTGTGAGAACAGAAATTGCCTGCCCAAGGAGGTGTCACCTGGAGATAGTTAACCTCTTCTGGGCATGTCTGTAGACATAAAAATTCACCATTTATCTGTCTCTTTTTAGAACATTTGTTAGGGATCTCCAATTATAAAAAATAGATAAAAAATTTAATGAAGTTAACGATACCATCACTTGTCTGCAATGTGAACTTCTGGGATGATCCACACTTGAGTTTCTTCTTGTACTTCAACAGGAAATTACACTGTTCTGGCTACTGTACAATAACCACTGAGAGACAGTCCTACCCTAAAATACTGATTTTAGTTTGCATCTCAGTTCTGATCTCCTAAAACTTGCAATACACAGGAAAATTACGTTTTTCTTTTAAAAAACTTGATAGGATTGAGAGAGGCTTAGTGGGATAATAATTTTATTTTAAAAATGTAGCTCTATTAAATTTATTTCTTATGCAATCCTCTATGTATATTCAGTGAGTATATCTACTCACTGCGGTGAAACAATTCTTTCTGGTTTTAGCATTTCTTGTTTCTACGGAACCAACCCAGATGACAAAGGGAAACGAACTGTCCCTTGTTGTTCGTCATCAGTGGGGCCGTTCGGTGGTTGCCATCAGCTACTGGTTTCTAAACCCTCTGTGTGCACAGGGGTAACGGAAAAAAAACCTGAAATGCTGGGATGATTTTGGAGTCAAACTACACTGCAAATGAGTATATGTGTGTGTGCTGAATTTGCAGATAATCTGCTCCTTTTAGCTATCAGATAAATACAGTCTGAGCAATTTGATGTTATGTGGATAGTATGACTAAAGTATGTGGCTTGAAATCACTGGCAAATGCCCTCCCAAGTCACCGGTGTCTGTTTGGCTTCAAGTCTCTAGAGCCCTCTATCAGACAGCATCCTGGCCAGTTCAGCATTCAGAATTTAGCCCGCAATTCCTGTTTTGTCTCCCTACGTCCCTCCTTTGGAAGGACTCCCACCCTTCACCACTTACAATCTGTTTATATTGCGGAGAGCAAACTGTTCTCCAAACACCGGGAAAATATAAAAGACTATTTTTTCCCCCCCTATTATGCTTTAAAACGCACTAGCTCTTTCTTCTTCACCTTCTTGTCAGCTATAACAAACACAAACTGTCTCTAAGGAGAAAACAAACACTTGCTGTGGTATGCAAACACACTATGAATTCATGACATCCGTGCTAACGTGGCTTGTTTCAGCACCAATTTAAAACCCATTCTACTGCACCTTATGTCATCTCTTCCTGGCTATCTATCCAGCTTCTTCCAGGTTTGTCATATTAATCTGGCATCCACCCTTTTGAATGCTAAAATGTGTTATCCCCCCTTCCTACAGTACTGTGCATGTTAAAACATTGAAATATTTTTGCATCCTCCTTAATGCTATACAGGAAAGATGAAAGAGGCCGTGGAGAACAATTGTACATCATGGATCTAGCCCTCAGGATAGGAACGATGCTGATGACAACCTGTCGAAATGCTGAACTTGTGTTGTTGTTTGGATGAAAGAGAGAATGCAAATGAGGGATAAGGAGAAAATAAAAGCTTCGGGATGGGCAAGGGGGATTTTCCAGCAACAGAATAGCAAACATTGTCAGAGCACTTGTGATTACAAGTCATATAGCCCTCCACTGTTGGGAGCCAGAAATGTCTCTACATCATTTACGCTCCTTCCCAAAGACATTATAATGCCTGAAAGAAAATAAATCTAGACAGATTCCACAAGCTACAGAAGGAAGATTTGCTTTATTAAAGTCTTAGAAAAGACTCTTGGACTCTGCTTGCGTATTACCTGCCAGGAGCTATCTCAGTGTAGGCTATGAAAGTTAATGCATTTCCATGCCATTTTGGGTTTGTATATATGGCAAATTCGCATCGTTAAAAAAAAATTGACAAATTGGCTAAGAGGCGTAACCCCTTCATGTAGATGTTCTCACCTGGTTTCAGTTCACCTTCTAATAAGTTATCTTAGCTTGATTAGACAGTTACATCAATGCTGTTTTCTGTTATAACTGAGACCTTCAAGACTATATCTAACTACTGACGTTTGTAGTAAGGCTGCAGTTAACTACGTTGGGAGAATAAGAGATATAATAATGCCTAAGTTTGTGGGATGTATTTCCACGCTTTATAGTAAACAAAGAACCAATATGCTGTAAACCCTATACTTTTTTCTAGAAGACAGCCAGTAATTATACTGTGTATGAAGAAGTCCATTCCTAGAGCTCACACAGGTGTTTTTAGGGAGGAAAGAATCCTGTTTTCCATGCAGCTCTTAGGCAACACGGTGCAAATACAATCAAAAAAGCATAAGCAGAACTAGGTAGAATCACTACAAAGAGGAAAGCTGATTGTCTCCAGTATTGTCTTTTTCTGTGCTATCCCTCCCCCTTGCTTCCCCCCATTGCCTTGCAGGTAGGACATTAAAAGAAGTTGTATACGAGGAACTGAGAGTAATCAGAGCACAGCAGTCTTTCTTGATTTATTACTTCATTCATTAATCCATATATAAAATGCAATTTAGGACAAGGCTCAGAAATCCTCACTCTGACATGTTCTCACATATTTGATAAATGATTCCACTGGAAGAGGCTTGAAGGGCATCTGCAGTAAATTCTGCCGAGATCTATTTCTCAAAATATTTTTACACTTTCATATCAAATTAGAGGATATCTCATAGATAAGGGTAAGTGATGGGATTTCTATCACTTGGGTGCATGTCTCATAACTCACAAGGGTGGAGGAGTACAAACAACCAGCACCATAAGAAAGTCATGGCTTTAGGACAGTCCCTTTGAAAATAATTCTCATAATTGTTTCCTTTCAGCCCAAAGTTGTTAATAGTCATTGAGATGTTTGAAGACATTGATGTAAACATTGTTTTCTCTAACTATCCAAAGGAAGAAGCACTGTGATATATGGATTCTGTCTGAGTTATTCCAAGAAGAATGTGGATTCTTAACATATATTTGGGGGAGCTGAACAAAATTTTAGTATGGTAGTCACACAGTATCCACATATAGGACCAGGATCCCAGCAAGACTCTGTAAACTTGGAAACTGCACTCCCTTGATTAGGCTGGAGAGGGGCGGCGAAACAAAGAGTTTCAGTTTTGGAGAACCTTCCTCTCTCTCTCCAAACTGGCTCCAGAATATATACCCATCACTGCACTGCCCTTAGGCTGTCCTCTCCCCTTCTGCCCTATTTTTGATGCTGCTCTTTACTCTTTCTCATTTCTATACATAATATTCCCTTCTCCTAGCTTCCTTCATTCTTCCCTAAGGCTTTTGTCAGGCTCTCTGCCCAGTTCATCCCATGTAGTGAGGAAAAGGAATGTCGCTAGCAGGAATCTGTGGAAGCGACTGAGCGGGAAGGCGTTTACTTCTCACATGCCCGCACGTGAGAATTACGTGCACCCAGTCAAGGTAACTATGGTCATCTTCCACCTTGCTTTATCAAACGAGGATGTAAGATGGGGAAAAAACCTTTGCGGACGTTGCTTTCTCTGACACCTTCCTACGATTTGTGTGCTTATTGTATGGTAATATGCACATACATGTAGAGACATGTATACAAGTGCATGCCTGTGTTCCTGCTGTTTGACCTGCAAACAGGTCAGACAATTCCCAAATCCCCATCGATATATCAGAAAAAAAGGGATATAAAGTGGGCATTCCTCTTCTGTTCTCTGCTAAGCTACTTCTACAAATTAGAGAACAGATTCAGTTTTGAGAAAAAGATTGTACTCAGAAACCCTTCCTTTACAGCTGCAGTAGAGACCTGCTGTCGGCAATGGGACTTTGTGACAGGGTGAATGAAGCTGTAGTGGTTTATTTTTCAGAGAAAAAAAAAGAAGATTTCATCTTGAACAAACAATTTTAGCTCAGAACTAATGAGCTGAATTGATATCTAAAAATCTCAACTTTAGAAGAAAGGATGACATTGATCTTCTAGGTATACAAGACTTAGAAACTCAATTTTCTCTCTTTTCTTTGGGTTATATTTTGTTGAGAAAGTAGGAAATAAGTCAGACTCTGAATTCCAATTGTTGTCCCAAAAGTGGGGATTCATTTACCTGGTGTGCAATATGCCAATATACACACAAAGCAGAGGTATTTTATTGCATATTTGCGCAGATATGGGTGTCTGTCCCAAGACAGCACACCAAAGCTCCAAATCAGTGGTTATTTATACATAAAACTAACATATTTATCTTTCTAATACATATGCATTGCTATTCTATTAAATGATTGGTTTAGATTTCTTTGTCTAGCATGCAAACTAGAACACATGCTCAGTTCTTTTCTCCGCCTTTATCTTTTGGGTAGGTGGTGTAATCGGGGTAGGCGGTCCGTGGGTCGGTGGTCACAATTCCCCCTGCCGGAACTACCTTTCCCCTAGTTTGCTGTTACTTTTGGCAAGTCCAAATAGTTTTTCATGGTTTACTGACTGAACTAGTAATATATCAGTTAAACTTCAGCTTTTAACAATTACAACCTACTTACCAGACAAAGGTACATTATTTAGATATTTCTTGTCTGGCCTTAGACCAGCATGGGTAGGGCTACACGAGGGACTTGTGCAGCAGCATGACAACTTGATTCATATCACATTTTACATTTGGTTTTCCTCTAACACAATGACTGCTTCTTTCTCTCATTCTTGCCAACCCTTTAGTTCAAGCACCTTTTGTCCATTTCTCCAAAAATTTAGTACAAAATGTCTTCCTGAAGACCAGACGTGAATTCAGGGATGCTGGTTCCTAATAGAAACTTAGCTGCAACCTTACCTCTGCGTCTGCGGTGAACATAGTATGCTGCAGATCTCGATCATGTATTTAAATTCTCTGTGGATATATAGATTATTGCTGCTGTGCAAAGGAAATCTTTCTGCTACCCTTGAGTAATATCCTCTAGCCTTATTCAGCCTGAAAGTATCTGTCAGAAAGTCATTACAGCTGTTCTGTTTGCATATAGCTTTCATTCCTCATATTTTAATGTCTGGACAGAATTAGCTCAATTAGTCTAATGAACGAGTAGGTCTTCTAATATTTACTATCTAATTAGTTTATTGGCCTAGATGTCATGTGCTAGGTCTAACTTTGCAATGTGTCTAGCCCAGACTGTTCTGAAGAAATTTGTGGTCTGTTTCTTTGATATTTTGTCCCAGAGCTTTTTGGAAGAGAAAGAACGGGCTAATTTCTCTCTCTGTTTGCCTAAAGATTGCCAAAACAATGAAGTGTCCTAGAAAAGGTGACACTCATGCCCTGCTAACCTCCCAACAAGAGAGCTCTCTAACTCTTCTATAGGGCAATCTGGATGGATGGCATAGCACCTGAGAGAAAAGTTAAACTAAAGGGCCATCTCTGGAGTTCCAGCTGACATGTAGCATGCAACAACAGCAATGGAGCACAGCGCAGTGCAACGTATACCAAGGGTCATAAAATGCTCTGTTATACGCTCTTCTTTCTCCAAAGGGAATAAAAAAACAAATGTGTAACAGGTGGTAGTTCTATTACTTATTAAGCTGCTTGAAATTGCTAAGATCTTACCAGGTTAATAACCGGTTATTAAATATCATATCAAAACATATAGATAGACTCTGAATGGAAACAATTAGAACAAACAGTGTTACGTATAACTAAAGTAGCTCAGACTTTCTTAAAAAGTAGAACAACAAATTCAATCATACTTTTTCTTCCCCCTCCCTATTTATTCTATAAAAAAAAAAAAAAATAGGTAGTTTATCAAAAGACTCCTTCTGGCAGGCTGAGCAGCCTTACAGGCAGATCAGCATTAGCCCTACGAGGAAGGGCTGTACCCAGACCGGGGGCAGCTGTGATCCGGGCGCAGGTGATGCTCGCTGGCTGTGCAGCAGGGTTGGCAGGCCAGCGGTGTAACACACCTGTGCTTTATCCCAGCCAGGTGAGGCCGGGGCTTTTTAACGGCCAGCCGTGGGCTGGGGCTTCCTACCCTAATGGCTGCTCAGAATCTGAAAGCTCACGGAAAGGAGGATCGGGAACGGGCGGCTGAACTTTCACAGGCTCGTCTTTTCTGGATAAGAAGGTGGAAGAGTGCCTGCTTAACTGAGATGTGTTTGAATGCTTTGGGGATCGTCAGCTTAGCCTGAAATTCAAGGAGGGCAGCCTTGAGAAGCCTTGAACTCAGATAAAGGTAGGATAACTCTGGGATCTCTGTTTAAGACTGCTGGAGCTTTGCTACTTTTATTTGGTGATTGGAAATGCTTAAAAGAAAGAGCAGAAAGTTAAAGGTGTGAGTGAAATAATGTTTAACTGTCTCTTTAAGAAAAAAAGCAGTTTGACTTGCTTCTAAACTTGAAGTTGCTGTCCTTTGCTGTGTCAGAAAACCCAAGCAAAATAGAATATAGGAAAGTAAACAGAGCATGCTGTTAAATGGATAAAGAAAACACATTAGAAAGAAAGATCTAGAAATGAGGTCTGGTTTTGTCATTACTTTCAGTTATTAACCACTTAGGCTTTGACCCAAAGGGTGGCTTTATAAAAAGGTGTTCTCTAGTTCAATCAGTATTTCTAGCTAGCCTAGAAACTAAAATGGGACTATGCAAGCCAAATCTCTTTTTTTTTTTTACTCAGTCTCTGTTTATTCTGTATGGCATATCCCACAATTCAGAGGCTGCATAGCTTTGTTTCTTTTACGTTGTGCTTTGACTTGGTGATACCCTGCACAGCTATAAGGTGTAAAATGAAGGCATATAGGGCTATACAGCTTGGTGTGTACGTGACTGTAAAGTTACTGGCTGCATACACTTTTCAGTTGTATTCCTCAGTGTTACAAGGAGGGTTGTGAATTTTAAGGTATTCCCGAGGTTTGCTAGAAGATACCTGTGCTTGTGGTTGTAAGGAGTTTGCCTCAAAGGAAACCTATGCTGCCTTCTAGTCTCAGCTTACTCAAACGATAACAGATATGAAAAGGCTTCTGAAAATAGACATTGGATCATCTCTTTAATATAATACCGTTGTTATAGGGGCTAAAGTTATGGTTAGGAGCTATAAAGAATGCAGGAGTCTGTTCACAGGGCTTGGAATGGTGGCCTGAAAGGCAATCTGAGCATGGGATGCGTGGCATAGTTTCCTCTCAAAACACTTGCTGGGGCAATTCAGTGACCCACCCTTAAGAGGAAAAGGACACAACGGCCTATTTGAGCCTGAGGGCCTCTTTCTTCTGTATAGCAGCAACGCTGCTGAACGGGCTATCCCAAATAACTAACTACTGGAAGCTAGAGCAATTTGTGAAGCATCTAACCTTGGTTAGATGTGGAAATAAATAAGAAAAAAGCGGCCTCTCGCTATTTCATATATTATTTACATTCACAGTATATGAAATTGATTAGTGTGGTGTCAGAATTACTTTGGTGTGCCACATGTGTTAACTGAAAAAATGTGTAACTGCAATGCGAGGATGGGAGGTGCTCCTTGGGTAGCAGTTTTGTTTCCTGGCTTTCAGGAAGCTATTTACCTTTGGGCAGGAGAAAGGAGATAGCTTTGGCCTTTCACCTTAGCTGGTTTGAGAAGTCTTGGCATTAATTATTTTAGAATAACTCAGTTCTCTGATTCTCTACCTTGCTGCTGTATTTCACAAAGATGGATAATATGTAGTGGATGCCCCTGCTGTCGTGGGCAGTAGCGGAAGACTTACTGTTACTGACATGCAAATAATCATCATCATGTTTCAGGATTAACAAACCATATTATAGTAAATGCTTTTGCTTTTGTTTGTTTTTTTTTTTTTTAAAAAGAGTTTTTAGACTGTCCTTCTAGTATTTCAGGGAGGAACTCATTCTATTCTGAATCCTTGTTGGAAGGTTGAACCAGTGAACTGAATTTTGGTAAACAATTACACATTGGAGGGAAAGTTTTGTCTTGATGACAAAGTTTTCTGAAGGTGTATGATTTTCTAAAGATGTCAGTCTATATTGTTGAGCACTTCGAATACCTTTGAAAGTCTGGTGCCATGTTTCATTGTTGTAGAAATGTCCACTTATATGGTATAGTAGGGTGTCAGTATATCAGAAAGCTGTTCTGATTGCTGTACTGGTAGTATTGATTGACTGTGATCAATAACTGTACAATCAAAAATAGCACAAGCACTGCTTACCTTTCAGCTTTGGATCTGGCTTTTTGCAAAATGGCAATATTTCACTTTCTGAAACTGCCTTTCATTTTCATCTAATGCTGCTGCTTTCCTCCTCAGTGGAGTTATGTGTAAGTTACGATGATTCACCTCTAAAGCAAGTTTGAATCCTGCTTTGCAAACATTTATATATGTTTATAAATTGGTCCCAACATATGCTGTTATCTTATCTCTGAGCTCTGAGTGTTGATAGAGTAATTTCTGATCCTTTCTACTTCATCAATATACATTCACATAAATTCATGTGGCAGTTTAGAGCCAATTAAAATTTATAAGCCACAAGTAGTGAGTGAAATTCTGAGGATTAATTTACTCACTGGAGTATTAATCTGTGTAATGTAGTAGGTTATCCTTCAGTAAACTTGGCTATATGGAGATGGGGAGATACATTTCCTTGCATGTTTTACTGTAAATGCAGTAATTAGTCCCCCTGGGCTGTTGAGCTTGAATGGTTACAGCCAGCAGTACCACTGCAGTCTTGGTAGAAACCCTGGGAAAAAGAACCCAATCAGCAATATGAAATCCAGCCGTCTCTAGCAGGATCCATCTTGCTTTTCTTTCCCTACTCTGAGTTTGAGATCAGGAAAGAAAAAGCAAAATAAATAAAACCAGTTAAAACTGAAAACCAAAAGACAACCCTTGCTGTGAATATTGGAAGGTATAACCTATTCCCTCTACCTCCCCCAAACCTCTGCCTTTACAGAAGCGATTGGAAAGGGAGGCAGTCATCATAAATTACTTAATATTTTCAGCAGAAGGAGCTTCCTCCTTAAAGCTTGTGGGTTAAGATCTTCTCACACTTGGAAACTCTAATTGATCAAGCCTAGTAAATCTGACTTTTGTTAATGGGTTTTTAACTATCATTTATTCAGCTAATGATCTCACTGATAGGGAGCAGGGACAGAAAAAGATTGTGGCTCACAGGGCCACAGGAAAAGCTGATGTGTGATCCAATGTTTTAATTTAGATACTTTCCTCTCTGCTTTGAGATGTGCTTCCTTTCATCAAATTGTGCCTTCCTCCGAAGTTATTAACTGTGAGCTTGCTATGGTAAACCCACTAGAATTCACATGTGTTTAAAAAAAAAAAAGGTAAAGCTGGAGAAATAACAGGTGTCAAGGGAGCCTGGAAAGATAAATTATTTTCAGGGTTTTCTCTGGAAAAACCTAGTCAGGACAAGCAAATGAATAAATAAATATACTGTGGAAACTTGTATCTTGGGAGCACTGAGATTTCAGAATGAAGTGTTGCAGTAAGAATTCCCCTCCTAAAAGAGGCTAAGCCTGGTATTCAGCCCTGGCTTTTTTCACTGCTGTCGCTGGCCATGGATTGGAACGCCAGCATCCCTGTTGTTATCTCACAGTATTGGATTTATCTATCGTATTCCCTCTGGCAGGGATGATACTGAAAGGCCAAAACCTGCTGAATTGCCTTTATCTGGATGACATGTGAATTATCCCTGTCCAACCTCCTAGTTCTAATTCTGGTGTTTGTCAATCGATGTGGAGGAGAAATACAGGTGTAAAAATAAATAAATAAAATCCATGTCAGTTGGGAGCAGAGCACAAGTTGTCCTCCTTGGTGAGCCCTGCCCTGTCTCCTGGGCTGTGCATCCTTCCGAACCTTCTTTCTCAGCCCCCAAATGTCAGGTTCTTGGGTAACTGTCTATCCCTTGGGCAACTCTAATTCCAAAGCAGGTTGTGACCTTGCAGGCTGCTATGTGGCAGTGAAAAGTAGGCAGAAATCACTGTATGGCTACTGGGCTTACCAGTTGCCGATTGCCAGCTCCATGTTATGCTAGGCTGTGCGTGAAGAAGTCCCATGAGCTATGCATTGCAAGAAAGTGGGGAAGAACTGCTGGGTTTCTTACCTCTTTATAGCACCAAAACTGGGAGAGAGCCCAGAATAAAGGTTGAGGATTTCAAGGGGGTTTTTAATGGGAAATCATGCCAGTGTGCACTCGTGTATGTAATTAAGCTTAAAGACCCTTACTGAGGCTGTCCAGAAATTATGGAGATAGGGTCGTATATAACACAGGTGATGGGGGTGGGGGGATGGGACACAACAACAAAAAACCAAACCACCAAACATTTTGAGAAGGTATACCAAAGAATCTGCTGTTAGGAGTAGAAATTAGCTTTCAGGTTTCATATCTGACAGAAAGAACTGTCTCAATCAAATTCAAATGTGTATTATCTGGTTTTAAATGGTACTTTATTTCATACATGGATATGTACTCTAAAGAAAACAAAACAAAAAAACTGTGGTATGTTTTAAACTAATTCTTGGGGGAATGCTGCCTTGTTTCATACCGTATTATTTCTAAATTGCTAACACTAATTCTTTCTTCCACCTTCTTTCTCTCTCTCTCCAATTATTGAAGCTTGCGTGTGTTCTATCTTTCTGTGCACTGTTTTCTAGTTATCTTCTATGAGATATTACTACTGTGTCCCTACAGAGAATAACAGAAGTTGGTAGAGATTCATAAAATGCATTTAAAAACCTTCTAATGGATATGTGAATGTGTGGGAAAACAGTGACTTTTTTTGTTGTAGCTTTTTAGATGTCTGCCTCTATTCAAACAGTGGCATTCAGGAGATGGAGATTTGATTAGTATAGTTTTGTTCCACGGGGTTATTTTTTGCAGGGGGAGTCTGATAAGAGTTGTCTTCTGTAAAGGTCCCCGTCATAAACACTAACGCTTGTCACTTGTTCTCAGAATTCAAGAATTTCTTTGTCCTTATTTTGTTACTCAAACTCTGTCGCTCTTATAGTGATTGTCCAAAAAGGAACTTGACCTTTTGAAATAAAAACAGAATGAAATCGCAAGTATCCAAGTGTAAAGTCCACAATATTCACAGTTATAACATGTACTCTTGCAATTACTATAGTCACTTCATATTTGAATGTATCTTATCTTTTTTCTGCATGACCTGAATTGAAATATTCACTTGCCAAGCATTCCCCAATATTTTACTCTATATAAACAGAACTAGAAAACAAACTGCCATGAAATGAAGATTCTTTTACTACTGACATTGGGCTTGAACAATTGGATTCTACATTGGGGGAGAAATAACTTGATTTTCATTGGGCTTAGACTTGAGAGGCTTTGACTGGGGTGTAGCAAGGGTAGAGGAGTGCCATTTCGAAAGCCTCGGCTGCTGTACAGCCCTTTAAAGGGGCCGTGGGGCGCAGTCACAGCTGTAGCTGCATCTACCCCCACACTTGCTGGCAGGAGCCTGTCCCGGGGGTGCCCAGTGCCCTGGCCAGGGTGGTGGGACAGGCTGTGCCTGGTCTGTGCTGGGCAGCCCCAGCTGCCCCTGGACCTGGGGCAACTTTGGTTTGGTGGTTGTAATATGGGTGAATAAACCAGAAAGCTTTGAACTGAATGGGAAGAAGTCTGCTGGCTTAATTGGGCTTTGGATTGGCACTTCGGAGAGTTGATCCTATTTTATAACACACGAAAACCAAAGCCTTGACCCTATTTGCCCACGTACTCAGTGGTACAAACTGCTGTAAGGTGAGAAGTTAATAGTATTGACTGTGAAATGTGTGCCATGCAGGCTATGCTCCAGTCGGATATAAACAACATCAAGAAAGATGCATATACTCAGCTGGGAGGGCGGATTTAAACTTTGTTCAAAGCGTTGGGAGGATAAAGCAGTTTCTGATTGATTTCAAATCTGGATCTGTATCAAGAAGAGTGATAAGATTGCAGACAGATGGGGTGTTTTAAGCAGATCAGTCAGAATTGCAGGATTACTGGGTTTTTTCTTGGCAACATGCTGTGGTCCTTTTTGACATATAATGGCAAAATTACATGTTGAGTTATTTGGTCTTTTTTGGTCCTTAAGTGGCCTGTATACACTTATGTAAACCTCTTTGATTTAACTTCCTGTAATAGATGTGAACTACTCATTCTTATAAATTAGCTTTGAGACCACAGTGAAGTAGTGCTCTCTTGCACCCCAATGCCATGATGTTGGACTATCTCTTAGCTAATGTATCATTTCACATCCCACAATGTGCCCCGCTATTTTATGGAGAAAGTACTGAGTTCATTGATCTACAGCTGTATCTTACTGAATTTCTGCAGTGTCTCTGTCTTGTGCAGGTCTCTGGCTTGATCTTTCTCTCTGCCTGTTATAAGCTGTAGCTGAAAAGGCTATTCTCTGCTGATTAAAATGCAGGGTGAGCTGGCTGGCATTGCTCTTGGCAAACATTGCCCTAGTCACCAGGGTGGGGAACACATGGAATAATGAGCTTTAATCCTTGCTAATGATACGTATGAAACATGCAGGCCAGCCAGTACCGGTTGTCAGAAGACCCTGAATTACCAAGCTTCACTCTGCTTGGAAAGAAGTGATGAAGATTGGTCACTGCTTTTTGTCCACTGATGTTTAATTCCCATTTATTCTGTTCTTGACCTGTTGTTCCTCGTGAGCTTTATCACATGTTAGCAGACCCTCGTGTGGTCTCTTGCATGTCAAAGAGCTGGCCTGTTGGGCAGTATTTGTCATTTTTTTAAGGTCATAATTCCTGTTTGCACACTAGTATTAAGTCAGCGCTTAAACTTACGTAAGGTGGCATTTGGTGCAAGTGTCAGTCTGGGTGCTTGTGTGACTGCGTGACGAGCTAAGTGACGTAGCTAGTGCCCATAATATGAGCAGTGTGCTCACCCCTGTGGAGATGGCAGCATTGCCCTCCTGAGTCAGAGGGGCTTGCCTGTGGCTGTCGGTCTATGGAAGCCGTTATTCCAGGCTGTAAAGCCCTGGATGGCTGTGGAAGAAAGGGCATAACTTACAAATTTCATATGTGTGTTTTGGAGTTTTTTGAGATGCTATAGATAACATGGGCCTCCTTCACCTTGCCCCAGGCCTCATCCCAGCCGGCTGGTGCCTGCCAGCCTCCCAGCTGCAGGCTGGCGTTTGCGTAGCGGGGGGGACATCCCAATGCCTGAAGCTGTGGCAGTAAGTTATCATCGTGATGCTTTAGCTGCCATGTCTGCTGTTGTCCTGGGAGGCGGAAGGCACTGCATCAGCCAGCTGTTTGGGCTCCTCTGCTGTCCCCTGGCTCTGCCTCGCTCAGCTGCCGCAGGACTGCTGTGGGGTGTGGGAGAGAAACCCCCGGCAGCACTGCTGGGCTCTGGCTGCCTTCCTGCAATTTGGCTCTTCTGCCATCCTGTCGAAGGCACAAATGGAGAGGATCATACAGCCCTTTGCACCGTGCTAGCAAATGCCTCCTAGTGTTTCATATCTACCAAAGTAATTTAAGTGTGTGCACACAGGAAAATGTATTTTATTGGATTTTTGCAGGCAGTAACCACATCATTATCTTGATATAAATGTCCAGTTGGCTTGGGAGAAATTACATATTAGGTGAGAAGAATGTGTGTGCTGTGGTGAGACCACACAGACAGTGAAGTCTCTAGGACAGTTTAAGCTGGTGGTTTTCAGCAGTATCAAACATTATCAGTCAGTAGCTTCTATATTTGCATGACTATTTAGATGTATGAACTAATATCATTGCACTTGATCAGGTCATAGTCTTCACTGCTCAGTACTGGTATTATGAATATGCACGAGCTACGCTGGAGGGGAAAGGTATGAAGGATGTGGAGCTCCACAGAACTACGAACCTTGTGCTCTTGACATACTCTCTAAAAATAAAAATATGTTTGTGTAACGTACAAAGCTTTATCTTGTTCATTGGTCACTATGGGACCCTCAACGAATCACACATGCAACACAGCAGTACTGTACCACTCTGTGTCCTTGCATCTGAACTCTCAGTTGAGAAAAGCACACAAAGATCATCTGGCGTTCATCTCTCATTGACTCCTTAAACACAGAAATTTTAAGCCCTGCCTGTCAAAATGGCTGTTCCCTGTGCATCATAGCTACTGGTGAAGCCCGGCTGTTGTTTGAGCTTGAAGAGTGAGACATGGCCTTTCCTGTGCTGCCTGTTGTATCTCCCCGTGCTAGTCAGGATTTCTTTGCTAGATCCTTTGGGGATAGCATCGCAACCCCATCTGCTCTTCAAGCTGTTTCTTTATTTTTAGGTTCCTGCTGTACTTGGGCCCCTTCTCTTGCAGCAGCAGCACCATGCTTTGCCTCTCTGACAGAGGCTTAAAAACCTAAGAATGGTGGTACTGGTTCGGACCAGGCAATGGCTACATGGCTCCTTTCCCTCGCTACTCACTGTGTCCTGGTGGCCTGAAATGCTACCTTGTTGTGACAAAATAGCTGTATGCTCACATACACTTCATGGTAAATGCTTCGTTTGTTCAGGAAAACTCTCAGTTAGAAAGGTTTATTTTTTTTTTGCTTGAACTTCTTTAAACCCTCTCTTGTGAGCAGACACCAGTGAGCAACTTGCAATCTATTAGAGAAATGAATTCATATAGGGTTTTTTAATCTTGATATGTTGCCAAATCCCAGGACCATATTTACCTGCCTGCTTAATTCACTTTTGTAAACAGTGAGCACAGTACCCTGTTCTGATGCTCAGGCTGTAGAGTGTGTTAAATAAGGAAATGCATATGAATATTTTGAAGCATAATGATTTGTCATCTTTACGAGACAAGTGATTGTCTGGTCTTTGTGTGTGTGTATATATATATTAAAAATGTGTAAAATGTCATAATTCTTGGAATTATTATTGTTTTGGCATCATTAAAAACAGGGCTAACTCATTTTTTCGAACAACCTTAAGGAGAATGTGGTTTAAATGTTAATTGTTTTTACTCCACGTTACATGATTCGTTAGCATTAATATTTAATGGAGTCAAAAGATTAATGCCAGTGTTTACTTCTAAAAAAGGCAACGATGCTGCAGGACAGCATTTAGCTTTGCTGTGCTTTAGAAAATGTTACTGAGGAAAATATTCGTGCTGCAATTGTGCAAATATTCCTTTCCTTCCCCTTGCCTCTCCTGAAATATCTCTGTTCTCTCATTCCTTATTCCTAAAAATAAGCCATAGGGTTCTAATGGGGACACTGATTAAATGTTCAGTAATTTATGCAAAAGTGAATCCCAACAGGAATTGGGGACTCTGAAAATCTGTTGTGAAATAATTATCCTGAATGACATTGTAGAAATGGTCCATGAGGATGTTGTCAATAATACATTACATAAAATCTGTTTGAAATAAACCTTGAAAATTACATGATATTCATGGGAACTTGAAAGAATTATCAGTAAACAAATTTAATCAGCTTGATGTTATGCATACCACTCAACCTCTTATAATCTGATCATCTAGGTTTTAGAATGCTTGGGGAATTGAATGACAATTAATACTAAGATAGAGCTGTAGGAGCTCATGTGCTGGCTGGAGGACTACCTGATTCTCTTAATTTTTGCTTATCTCTCTTCATTTGCATTCATTTCTTGCTGCCACAGATTCTTCAGTGGCACCCACTGATGGTGACCTGGCTGTTTGTTTGCCGCAGCCATTCCCTTAACAAGAAGGCGCTTGTTAACAAAGAATGAACCTGCCTGACAATGAAATCATTCTAATTCTTCCCACATACTGTCAAACAGTTATATCAATGCCTAGACACTTCTTCTTGTGATATCCAAACTGCATTGTGACAATGGAAACCAAACCACAAAATCAAGTGCAACATAAAAGACACATTAAATCATGTACGGATTTATTGATGCTTCTTGCGGTAAAAGGTAGGACCATGGTGAACTTCATTGCAAGTAAGTTCAGAATAGGTGGGACCTACTACTGCTTCACTGAAGTCAGTAGAAATTCTGCCACTGACCTCACAAGGAGAAACAGGATTGTAATTTCATTAGCCTGAAAACATTGATTTTGGGTGAAATATGTGTTTTCAGGCTGTTGGTTACTAGGTATCCACTGAAAAAGTCTTATATAAGAAGGCAAAATATGCAAGAAGACTTGATGGAAGCTTAAAAACTTCCTTATAGTAAATAAGAAAGCAGTGCAGACCTGGTATGTATGTGCTATCTGAGGTCATTCGTCACGCACATGCTAGCATCTAGGACTTAACCTTAGCATACGCTTTCACAGCTGTATGCGCGCACTGCTTACAGGGGTTTCTGCTTCGTGAGTGCGTTTGGATGAAATCACGTGATATTAGAACTGTGCAATGACGTCCCTGCCCACGTAGTGCTTCGCTTCATTCAGTAGTTCTGAATAACCAAGTGAGAAAGCTGCCAGGAAAAGCAGTGTCCTTTCACAGAGAAGCCCCAAGCTTCATTAAAAACAACTCCTTCGGGCTGGTTTATGTCAAGATGGCAGAAATGCTGCCAGATGCTTTTTTAAAAAAGATCCCAGATAGGGGGGAGGGGAAAATCAGCTGATACACAATAAGTTTACAGTTTTTCCCAAAGACTCTGTCTAATCTTTAGGCAAGTGACAATAAAAATTACTTTTTTGCCACTATAAATGATGGAGATATTATGATTTCTGAAATAAATGACAAGTACTTTATTCCTGATATTAGTGAGATGTGTTCTAGTAATGTTTTGGGGTCTTGAAGCAATTTTTGTTTAAGATCACCACAAAATCTACAGACTATCTTGTATTTAGGAGAGTGATATAATCTTTTCAAAGAATACTTTTTTAATGGTAGGGTTGTGAAGGAACTTAGAATGGAAAGAGAAATACTTTCTTCTGTAATGTTTTAGCTGTGCTGAAGCAGGATAGTATATGTTGAAAGAGGCACCTCTTGATACTACATTTCAATGCATACCAGTCTGGATAAATATTGATTGAAAAAATATCTGCTTTGTGAACTCTTATTTTTCTTTCAGATCTCTTATGCAGTTCTACTTGCTCATTTTCCAAGTGCAATGGTTTTATCTCTGCATCACCTTAGCTAAGGCATGGAAATTTAAAATGAAAATTAACCACTGAAGCAGAGTATTTCTCTCTTCCTATTACAAAAACACTAAAAAAAATTAATTGCATTTTATTAATTTTAAAAAAATTACTTCAGGCTGGAAATAAATGAAATTTTGAGGCAGAAGATAAGTTATTACCAAGATAAAATGCCTTATCCCCTCTTGCTGAGGGAAGATGAGAGGGGCCAACCAGCTGGTATCTGAAGGAGAGTGGTTTAGGTCTGCTGTAGTTGAATCTAGTTAAAGTGATGTCTCAGCTAAGCAGAGTTGGATTCATATTAACAGAGACAGTATTTAGTGTGGTCCGCTAAGGTCTTGCTAATAAAACCTTCAAGCTGGTAAGCAGGGGTGGAGAGGGACAGGATGAGACTGCAAGAATTTAGGACTAGTCTAGTAATGAACTAACATCAGAATAACTTGCTAGGTGTTTTAATGGATTATTTTTGATTGTTTTAGTATGGGGAAGGGGGTGAAAATACACTTAGGTGACATACAGCATTCTTGATTCTAAGCTGGGAAAACACAAATTTGCAGACAAAAAAATTCTGGTTTGGATAATGAGGCTTTTACTTGACATAAATCTGTACCTAAATCAACCAGAAAATTAGTGCTTGATTGTTTTAATTCCAAGCTATGGATGGTCCACATGCAAGAGTTAACTAAGCTTCCTGGCAAAAGCTAAGAGGGATAAACATCTTGGAGTTGTTGCAGGTATGCTCACAGTGAGAAATTGCGTCGAACTTGCACTGCCAAAGGCAATATGAGGAGAATCTCTAACAGTTCTCTTGATTCAATTGCTGTACTGAAACAATTGGTCAAAGCCCTTTCTATGGTGACTGGGGTTTAATTATAGCTCAGTACCTATACAGATAAGGACAAAGTTTTCCAAGTAATTTGTATGACTTGGAATATCTCTTTTTTGTTTTCTTTCTGCTGTGCTAAAGTACTGCCTACTGAAATAATGTGAAATAAGGTGCTCCTATCTTGCCACGATTCAGCTTTTGTGGTGTATTGTTAAAATCTGAGTAGTTCTCTTAGCAAATTCTAAAATATGGAGTTGTAAAGATAAATCTAGGAAAAAGACAAAACAGGCACCTTCTGACTCCTTTTACTGCATGCTTTGTTACAGCTTACTTTGAATCAGTTGATCTTTTCTCAGCATGTATCTGCTTGATGAGCTTAACTGGGGGGCATCCACTCACTGATTCATGTATTTAACTCCTAAAGTTGCTCGCTGTTTACTTAGATGCTATGATCTTCCTATACTCCCTTTGCAAACTTGGTAAGCTTGAGTCACGTGGCATCCAGAGGTTTATGAAGAAAATGGTACTGATAAATCTGTATCTCTCTCAAGTCAGTTTATGTATTTTTCCAATTAGTGTGAAATTTAAAGGATACATCATTAGTGATCTGCTTCCTGCCCCCCTGTACTAATGCTTCTACTTACCCAAAGCATACTGGATGCAGAATGACTACTGGAAATCAGTATTATGCATTTGTAAGTTGCTTCCTGTGTTTTTTGTAACGTTACAGGTGTTTGTCAGCTGCATAGCTGGTCTTTCATATTCTCTGGTTACTGTGTTTCTCCATTTAAATAACACGAACTTTTTAGTCTGACTGTTAGTAGAAATTTCTGTAATGGACAGAGTTTTAGACGTACACTAGAGCATCATTTCATCCCATAAGTATGTACTTTGATACGAATGGGGTTTTCTAACACTGTGTAATGTCAGAATCTTCAGAATGTTATCTTGAGGATATTTTGTTCAACACAATGCAATACAAAGCAGTATTGTAATGCATCTAACGATGAAAGGGTAGGGGGAGGTAAAGGCAGTAGGATGGCACTACGCATTAATTGTGTGGTTCGCCTGCTAAATGAGCAGATGAAAGCTTGTTCTTCTGCACGGTTTGACACTATCTGACACTGGCACTTGTTTCTTTCAGCTCTTGACAAAGTAGTGGTTAAAAGGAAAAGGTGGCTTGGTACATTTACTGACAGCCCTGCTCATAGGGAGTCCTGTGCAGCTGGGCAAGGAAAAACAGGACCGTTATTGAAATGGATAGACAGCCAGGTGAATAAGAGACTGGAGAAATGACATCTCACACAAAATACAGATCCCAACCTCTGTCTCCGCATGTAGGCAGTAGTATAAATACAGGTTTAGCATCCTCTTTGTATTTCTACAACAAACTCAAACTAGACTATTGTTCCTCTTTCCTATTCTGGTAGTTAATGTGAATCCAAAAGCCTCCATATGTGACAGTTAAAATACAGCTTTGCTCCTGGTTTTCCCACGTGGGTGGTGTTCTAACAAGGTTAATGCAATCCAGCACTCCAGGTGATTTTTTTTTTTTTGCATTATTTCATGTCCTGTGGAAGAACTGTATCCCACTTGAGAATGGATTCACTTAACTGAAGTAGTGGAATAAAAAGCACAAAATATGCATGAGAAAAGATGACTGATTTGGATAAATACAATTCAGTGAGGTGTTGTAATAATGTAAGTCAATGAAGAATGGTTCATCTTGTCAATGAACTTTTTGTAACCCATCTAAATTAACTATGCTGTCTCATGTATGCTAAATAAATTTTTAAAAAATACTATCTTGGTAGAGAAAATAGATGAGGTTTCTTACTTTTTCACATGAATAGGACAAACAGTGATTTAAAATCCCAAATGATATCTGAGAAGGGCCATTTAACATAGCCAATCCAGGTAAAGTGCTCAAAACTGAACCCCCACCTACTAGGTACTGTTTAGACTTGTCCTGTGATTAACCTTTGTCTAGTTTAGAATTGGTAGAATATGCAAGTCTTAGACTAGATATTCAGACTTCCTTCTCCGAGATGACTTGCCAGAGACACTTTCTGTTGCCTTATGAGTTTCATGAAGTCAGTAAGACTGGCAGCTCTGGCACAAGGGTGAATCAGCAGAACTTATTCTGCAAGGTCATAGTTCTTTATCGTGTGAAACCTGAGAAGGTGACATCCTGTTGCTGTGTGTGTTAAATATGCTTTGGTTTGGTATGGGAGGGGTATGAAAATAGTGTAGTGGCCAGAACAGTGTCATCTTATAGTTTTAAAAATTATACTTTTTCCTGACGCTTTCCCCCCTTTTTTCTTGTGTTAGGAATGCCACCTTCCTTGCCCACTTTTGTGCATGCCTCCTACATGTGCATTTTGCCATAACTTCAAAAAGGGGCCAGAAGAGATTCAGATTTTCTTAGGTATCCAGGTGTTCTTCAGTTTTTCTGGGTTTGACTAAGCCCTCTTGTCTCTTGGTCTTTGCTGCCGCTGTCAATTGGCCTTCCTGCTCTGTTACCTTCTATTTGACATCCTGAAGCTTCCTCCCTCCTTCAAACTGTCATTAGTCTTTCCTGTAATTTCACTCTCACCTTCCCTTTGGGGAAATGACTGAATCCAGCAATATGTCTTCTGAGTGAGTGTGTCAGTTTTTCAAGGCATATCTGTCACTACTTTGGTATCATTCAAGTATAAGACCTTTGGTCATCTTGGACTTTTGTTTCTCTTTTCTGTGACTTCTCTAATTACCATTGTCAGGATTGGACTTAGCTGAATAACTAGTAACCAGGTTTTGGGTGTCCTGGGTTGCCTTAGCCTCAGAAGGGCTGTTCGCTTGGTGTGCTCTGCCCATTCATTACCAGCAACTCGTCATGGACATGCTCCGCTCACCTGTGGATCCGAGTGCTCACCAAGGCATCAAGTGAGGTCCTGTCCCGTGGGCTTTTGGTGCAAGGTTCTGTTACGGCTGAGATTGAGGAGAATCTGCCTTTTGAAAAGTCAAGCTTTCAGGCTATGAGGTAGTGCCATGACTTAAGGATGTGATTGGAGATCATCTAGTGATGCAGAATTACTCGTTGTTTATCTAGTTTTATATATTTGTCCATATGTATATGTTCTTGATTTAATATCATAAAAAACATACATAAAATTGGAAGTGGCTTCATGCTTTACACCTTTATCAGACCTATCTTATACCAGTCTTTGAGTGATCAGCTGAAACACATTGCTTTCACCATGACCTAGCCAGGGAAAGCATTGTCCTTTTAACACAATTTAAAGCCAAAATAAAAGTAATAGTCAGGCAATCATCATTCCTCTATTCCAGCAGAGCTGCAGTGATCAAGCTTATTGATGCAGGCCTAAACTATTCAGAAAATCCTTCTTATTAGCTTTGAATAGAATGGCAAACTGAAATGTACATAAACTTGTTGGAACGCTATCCACAACTACTCAACCACTTCAACAGCAGCCTGTACTGTTTCTCCAGCAATTGTTTGCTGCTGTTTACTCTGCTTGCTGGCCCAAATGGCTGAAGTCATGGTGTTGTCTGGCTGCTTTAAAATAATTACTGCAGTCCAGCTGTGAGGCGACTGCATCTGAGCAGTGGGTAGAAAAAAAGGACTTAATACTTACAAGTATGTGTGCGTAAACATACTGAATATCTGCAGTAAGCTTGGATGCCTGAATGTGAGTCTACAATCATGCATATACACATACTTGGACACACTCATATAGAACCTAGTCCCATAAGCACTTACTGATTCTTCGGTTTATCAGCAAAAATTAATGTGAGGAAAAATTTCATGATAGGGAAAAAAATTATATGAAGGTTTCCAGCATCAGTGCATGAGTTTCTAGGAAGTTTGCAAGCATTTTTAGGGATGACTCTGCTGAACAAGGGGAAGTCAGTTCAGCCTGTAGTAGTATGTGCAACAATTGGCTGTAGTCTGTCATTTTTTGAAACAAGGCTGGCTTTACCTCTTGTGTATCTCCAGTTTAAAGCAGCCACAGACAGAATGAGAAACAGCATCCCACTTCCTCTGCTTTATTCTGTGATTATTGTTGTCTGATAAATTAGAAGTAGATGCCTTGACTGTTGAGGTAATCTGAATTCACGGACTGCAGGCAGAATTAATAAAGCAAAGCTTGCATATTTTACTCCTGGTTCACTTGGATCTTCTATAAAGACAATGTTTAATGTGTCAGTTGTACCATTTTGCATTTTAATAAGTGATTGCTAAAACACCTAGGTGCTGCAACTACAGACACAAAAATCTGTAGCATTTTCGCACTGGCAGTAGCTCTGTGAGAGCACTCTGGGGATGAGAGGTAAGTTCTCACTCAAAACTGAACTACTGTACATGGATTTATAGTCCTGTGTCAGAATGGAATGGAGGCAATGTTTTGCTCTGGGAGAATGGAATTTGCTAGTGGATTCAAGTGTTACTTCAGCAAAATATGATAGTATTGAATGTGGCAATATCACGGTATTGTTTTATTGGCAATTAGATTCCAAACTGGCAGGGATGTTTGAATATAAGCCTCAATTATGGGACTGGGGTGTTTTAATGCCATCTGTCAACAGTTTTGCTCCTTATGCCACAACATGTGTACCTTTTGGAGAAGAAAAGATGACTGAATAGGAGTGAAGAGGTAAAGCACACCAAACCATACTCCCATTTTTAACAAAGGCTGTCACTTATAGAGTTTGATGCAGTGCAAACAAATTTACATTTGCAAAACCAGACAAGCTGCAAGGTTTCCTGGTTATTGAGATATTGTGAAGATGAGTAATATATACTGCTTGAGACATTATTGATCTAAGAATGCTTGCAAAATCTGATCCAATACATGTGTAAAAATGTGTCCGTAATTCCTCTGAATTATTGGCTGCTGTAAATAATATTTTGTAAATGAAGCAATTCTACCAGTATGGGGATTTTAGATGACTGTGGAACTCCATGCAAGAGTTTGGCCAGTTGCCAGGTTATGTAATTGTGTTATGATTATTTATGATCACTTTATTACGTGCTTGATTTATTATCTTAAGTACTTGAGAAACTTACTACCAACTGAACTTTTGGTAATTATTATTTTTCCACTAATGGGTAGTATGTGGATTCCCAGTGAACTGTAGGACACTGTTGGGCTAGTGGCAATACAAATACAATAGTGAGGTCACTAAGATGAGGCAAAACAGATGGAAGCAGATACAACAGCTAAGAAGGTGGATGCAGACACACAGCATGTCTTGCCTCTAATTCCAGATCCCAGCACTGAAGTGAAGTCTCTAGGGAGATAAACCTTAACTTCAACGCTTTTTGTAAATGGCGTTTATGTAGGATGTATTTTAGTATGATCCAATGAAAACAAAGTTAATATTCCTTAAAACTTAGGACTCTCTGAGCTTAGGGGCAAAATAAATATGTTGGAAGAAGTTGTGGTGATTAGAGTTGGTATCAGTCTGCTTCTGATCTGCAACTCAGTGCTTAACTTAATAGTTCCCAAGAGTTTCCAAATCCTCTTTCAAGCTTGTTTTTTTTCTTCTATGTATCTCAAAGCAGGCACAGATTGTGTACAGTCTTTCTTAAACCCCGAAAGCTGAGGGTCCAATGTCTGGTGGTGGTGGTGATGATGAAGTTTTTGCCTTATCTATGTTCTAATTTTCATCTCTCTCTTGAAGGAGGAAAGAGAAACTTAGTGGTTACTTTCTTATATTACATCTTTCCCAGGTACACAACTAACACTGTATGAGGTATTATCTCTAAAGCAGTTTCAGTCACTGTAACAGTATGCAATTGGATGGCATTTTTATTGTTTAGCTTGCTGTTACCTATGAAAGACGTCTCTCTGTATAATGTGTATTATATATTCAGATATACACAGGCACACATGATGTCTGAATGTACACTTATGTGAATTCATTTGAGCTGTTAGTGATGGTAAATACTTAAAGACAGGCTGTAGAATTAGTAGCTTTTTCCCAGGATGGGGTCAGGATTGAGAAATATTGGAGGTGAAACATTCATAATGATTGAAATCTTTCTTTGAATTCCTGCATTATATAAACTTCTTCAGACTGTTTCTCTCTTCGTTAACATGAACTGTAATTTAGATTCCTTGCCTGTGCCTTTGGGGGAAGGCATATGTTAGAGTAGATGTTACCATTTTCAAATAGAGTCAATCAGGAGTAATTCTGAAGGCTTTTAAATGAAATAGCCTTTAGTGAAAAAAGTGGTTGGGTGGAAAAAGAACTAGATCCCTAGTGTTTGTTACTCAGCTGTTTGTACTTGAACAACAATGCCATGGATCTGGGTTGCTTCTTTTCTTTCTCTGCCAGGTAGCACTAAGTGGGTTTTTGTTTGTTTTAAGAACCAGCCAAGAGACCGCAGGACAGAGCTGGCACGGCTACAGCTTCAGCCACAAGCCTTGTAGGGAGAGAACCTGCTGCCAAGCTACGGCAAGCTGAGATGAAGGTTGGGTCAGATGTTAGAGTGAGGTAAAGCTAGCATATTAAAAAGAGGAAATGGGCTGGGGGAAGAGGAATCAACAAGACAGGCTAACAGAGAGAATATGGGAAGTGCAGGAAAATTATATTAATGAAAGGGTAAGAAAACCAGTGAGGCAGAAAAATTGAGCAAAGATGGTTATAAACAAGGAAGCCTATTTAGGAAGGGGACCAAACAAAACACCTCAGTAACAATTGGATTATTTTTCTGTTTTTAAATTCAAAATACAAATGTATTCATTGATTGGGGAGGGGGAAAGAATAGAAAGAGTGCGCTCTCTGACTTCCAAAATACTCATATTCATATCATTCTGTTTGCTTAACTTTGACATTGCTGTTACATATTTTGACTATTTTCCACAATGCATTAAACTCCTGACTAGGCAAGTAGACTGCTGCTAAAAATGTTTAAGATTTCTATTTCCCACTGGGTATAAGAGTTTACTATGGTTTTACCTTCAGAATTGCTTAGAAACATTTGCTTTGGAAATAATTATGTTCTCCACTTTTCATCATTTGCTCTAGAGGAAAGTTGTTTATGAATTTACCAATGTTTTAGGACTTGTGTGGGCCCCAGCATAGTGCATGCACATCTCCATGGGCTTGAATGATCTCACTGAAGTTGGCAAGACTATTCTGATGTTTAAAACTCTTTGGGTGTTTCAGTACCTTGTTCAGCATCTTGCTGACCTGGCATCCTGATATATTCCCACAGGTTGTTCTGGTTGACTGAACAAAGGAAAATATAAGGTGAATAGCAGGGCAAAGTAGAGAGTTTTTATACCTTGGAGTTGTCATTGTATACAACAATGCTACAGGAGAAATAAATTCCTTATGAAAGGGATAGTAACATTGCTAAAGGGCCAGAATTCTGTAATACCTGAGAAAATGAATTGGTTAAATAAGAAATGACAAAATAGTTGGTAGTTGAAGTTCACTCTGGCCTCTGAAAGGTCAGATTTGATGCTTACTATTACCAACTGCTCTGGCTTGTTTTATGATAAAATCTATGCCTAGATATTTTTCTTCAGACTTCATTAAAAAGGCTGAATGTCTGAACGTTTCAGGTAAACATAGGCTTTCCAATCCTAGTCGTTCAGAATAAAAACGCAAAAAAATGTGCTTCTTAAAAGCTGAAATGTAAGCTGACAAATGTTGTTTTTAAAATCAGTCTCGGAAATTTTTTATTTTGATGTGGATTTATGGTTTTGAACTGTGGGATCTCACTGAAGATCTGGCCTGGCATTATGGGAGAAGAAATGTGTATTTGACTCCAGACAGGTGTGTACTATGCCTTGATGGAAAACTCTTTAGTTGCTTGTCTACTGGTTATCTACAGATGGGCGGGTCTGCCCCGTTTCTATTCTGCTTGCATGAAAACTTCAGAAAGTCCTGGAGTTGACCAAAGACTAAAGAAATCAAGTGAAAAAGGCCCAGAATTTTTGGCAAAACATGCTTTCTGCTTTCCCAGCCAGCCTTTCTGGTAATACTGAATTTCCTGGTTCAGAAACATGCTGGACTTGTCCCAGTTGCTGTTAATAAATTTGTTGTTCCTTGTGATCTCTTATGATTATTACACTCTCCATATAGTTTTCAGAGATAATTTAAATATGGCATATAACTGCCAGTAAGTCATTAATCTAAATTTTTGCGTTCTACTGTGAATTTTCTACTCTAACTTGTACTGAGAAGCTGTGACGGTCATATTGCTCACTTAAAAGATATGAAACATGTTCCTGTCGAAGCCTCTGTCACTAAATTGCTGCAAGTGAAAAGTCGGAAAACTTATAGATTTCTATAAAATGGGAAAAGGTGTCAAAATCCTAGTGGTGCAGAGCAAGCTAACTCTATTCCCTCCATTTTGCAACTGTACTACCACAGGTTGGGTCAGTGCTACTGCCTGGCAGCCGGATGGGACAGGGGCCGCAGTTGAGCTGCCAGCCTAATCCACACTTCTGGGGCCAATCTCAGATGTTTGCTGTCTTGAAACTTGTACTCCGTGGTGCTAAAAAGTTATAAGTCAATTGTAACCGAGGTGTCTCCTGTATCCAAGCCACACCTAATTGGAAACTAATGTTGACTTTCACCATAGTTCAGTCTGTCCCAAAGTAACACTTTGCTGCTCAAGTAATCAAAGCCCAAGTGTTTTGTTGTTTTTTTTTTTCCTGTGAGCTCTAGAAGTTTTTTCTACTTGGTATAGCAAGTGAGATGGTAAAACCTGGGGGAGGGTATTAAGATAGAGAAAGAAAGGAAAAAGCTCCAAGTAGCTCTTGACAGATGGTGCTCGAAAATGAGTATCTCTTTGGCACCATGAATGCTCCCTGAGGGGTTCTTCATTCCCCAACTCTTTCTTTTTTCCCTTCACTTGCTCCCTGACACTTGCCTTCATTTGCTGTAATTTAAATGAAAGCGCAGAAAAGGCATGTTTGGTTTTAATATGTAAAGAGCTACTTCTGGGTTTGAAGCAGCCATTTAACATGCAGGAGAAGTGAAGAGAAAAATGGAGGCTGGGGCTGCTGGCTGTCAGTTCTTGCCACAGCAGTTGCTGCCATTGCTTGGCTGCTATCAAAGATTCATCAGGGGGAAGTCGCTGCTTTGCAGACAAAAATAACAGATGGTCGTTCATGTTTGCCTTACTCCAGGGGCCTTGCCACAATGCACGAGGTCCAAGAGAATTTGCATTACTGGGGGTGGTTGCTTTTTGTGTGTGTTCATGCATATTTGAACAGATTTTTTTGGTTTTGGATTTTATAAACTTGCTAATGAATTTAATGATGAACCTATAGATTTCCTGAGATGCTTACAGGATGTGTTGGTTTTGAAGTGAGTTTTAATTAAATTTTCCAGTGCTCATCCACAATTTAGCGCTGTTCTGTTGCAAAACAAGCTTCTTGCCACAGGTGGCAGGGCATGGATGTGACTCAGAAAAAAAGCTCTCCCTGCTGCCAGCCCGAATAAACATAGTTCATTTTGGAAAAATACTAATCACATTTTTTTGTCTTCAGCAAACCAAATACTGTGTAGGCAAAATAAATGTCTGTTTCAGTTGAAGATAAATAGAGCAGAACATAATTAGGTTTTGAAATACTTTATTTTTATATCTTTAAACTTACAAATTTTTTTCTAAAAAGTAATTGGCCTTATCTTTTCAGAGAAGTTCTGTTACTTAAAACTTAGCAACTAACTCCTCAAAATCAGGTACCTCTCAAATACTGTGTAGGGCCAAGAAATGTGACCTTTAGTCTTTTTGTCTTCATTTTTTTAATATTATGGTTTCCTGTTAATAATGTCTCATTTAGTGTTCAGACTTCTTGGATAATTTAGATTCAGCCATAGCTGACAATGACTTCATCTCTGGCTTTACAAAGAAGCAAAGCTATTAATGTTCCTCCTTCCTCCCCCTCTCACTGTATTAACAGTTTTCTCTTAGATATTTTTAATTTCTTTTTCATGTCATAGGAGAGTTACCATTTTAACTAACAACTTGTATTTCTTGCATAAAGAAAACTTCCACTTAGCAGGATGGTCTGTGGGCTCCTTTTAGAGCACGTGACCGGATCTTCCCCATTCTGGTACTGAAATCCTTGCCATAGGTTGATCCCAGGAGATGGGCAACTGCTCTGTGAAGCCATTGTGCTCCTTTGTCCTTTGGGTTCTTGTTTTGTAAGCAGGTTTGAAGATGATTTGGGTTGATCTTTGCTTATATTATATTTGCATTCTATGAATGTTGCCTTTGCGGTTCAGAAAAGTATTGTTTCTTTTCCAATGCGTGGTTTGGCTTCCAGTGGTCTTGCTCCTGTTCCTGAAACTTGTAATTGGCTACAACTACAGGGGCATGAAGTAAGCTGGTAATTCCAGCAGTATTTAATTATTGTAATTCCAGCAGTATTTAATGATCTGGGCTGGCTGGCTGCTCTGTCCTGCTCACGTATTCAGATGACCTGTCTGTCCAGGTTGGGTCAGGAAGGACTTAACTCAGAAGACAAACCACCATTGAGGGTCTGTTTGTTGTTGGGTGTGTTGGATTCTTTAAGCTGCTTGAAACTGTTTCCTTCTCTTTCAGGGATACAAAGCGTTTTGTAATGCCCTCTGCTTTTGTTCTCTTCCTGTTGTGGTACTACAGACTTGACTTTTGCTATAAATATAGTGAAGTGATGATTTGTGTCCAGTGGAACATGGGGTACTTGTGGATTGCTCCACACTAGTGAAGAAGTTCATAATTCTTAGCAATAGTGCTCAGTGACACCGGGGGTTTGGCTTCACTCTTTTCTTAGGTCTGCCTGTATGTGACACCAGACAAAGAAACCATGAAGCCTGTAAGAAAATATGACATGTGAAAATTGTAATGCTTGGACTTAATTTTTTTATGCTGTGGATGATAGATCTGAGTAGTACATAGATATAGTATATTAAGGATATTTTATATAAAATAAGTTGAGCTTTGTTTTCCTAAAAGAAAACTAAAAAGAGGGGAAGCTTCATGTTTAACTCTGTGATTCCTAGCTCATTGAACTCTTTTCCTCCAGTAAGAGTATTTTTGTGGAGATACTTTTACCTTCATGATGTTCCATGTGATAAGATTGCTGAAATATGTGAAGCGTGTATTATTTCCCTGGTACAGGCAGACTGTAGTCCTGAGATTTTTTTCATACAACTGGTAGGTGAATTGCAGCTAGGAATACGTCATACCCTTCAAGTTAGGAAGGGTAATAAAACAGTGTCTTGTAGCCACTGAGCAGGTGTTTTCTGGACTTATTAGTAGACACTTCACTTCTATTGCTGGTCTCAGTTTTAACTTGCCATTTTCCCTGGCCATGGAAACAAGAGGCAGCCAGGGTGCAGCTGCACTAAATCTACACTCTGCAAAAGTGCTTATGTTCACTTAACACCAAATAGTAACTACAACCTCAAATCAGGTTTTTTAATCTCTGTTGCAATGTTAGTCTGCTTATTTTCTGAAGATGTCATTAAACACTTAAATAACTTATAACTTAACATGAAGATAAACTTTGATTTACTTTCTCTGATAGATGTAAAGGAAGTTCCTTATGAAGATCAGTTTGTCCACCTCCACTTCAGTGAAAACTTCTTGTCTGGGGAATGTTCCATGAGATCTATACCATCGTGTGTTACTCTGCCTCTGGGAACGGTCTTTTCAAATTGATTAACTGCATACTTACATATACACTCTAAAATTACTTTTTAATGTGGAGTGTGTTTATATTGATAAACTACAAAGTGTACTGTATTGCAGGAGCAGTGATGAGTAAGGCACAGATCTAGACCCAGTCTGTTCTTTGGCCCTAGAGGGGTTCTGTCTGAGACAAAAAAGTCATACGTGTGTATTTGAACTTGCATGCACCATGCTGGCAATCAATGTTTGGTATCCACACATAGGTGGATGTGGTAGTCTTGCATGGTACATGTTTCATACCAAAATTGTGTGTGCCAAGATGGTGATTCTTCTCAGTAGCTTTAACTTGGAAAGAATAGTGAGCAAAAGTTTTTGTAATAAAAACCTTATGCTAAAAACTTGGACTTGTTGTTATCAAAGAATGGTAATGAGGCTCTGTAGCCTGTCAGGAGCCTGTGGATCCTGACTCCTGTCACCTCTCTGCTTTTAGAAACAATCACTTAGATCTGGGAATTATTCCAAGAAAGCCGTATGGGTAACCAAGTCTAAAATACTATATGCATCTAATATTAAAAGCTGCCTATGGTGTGGTTTTCTTCTCTTGAATGGCCAGTATGGCCTCAACTGGCCACCGCTTGCTTCCTACGTGGCAGAAGAGGAGGAGCTAAGATGTGGATTGATAACTGGGTGGGGGTCAGCTTGCTTGAGTTTAGGAGTGAATTTCATGCTAATGCAGTGGCTAGTCAAGCATGACTGAAAATGCATGTCAATTGGGTTAGATTGTTTAGTATGGCTGGCTGATTCTCAAGTGAATTTTGCTAGATGAACTGTGTAATCAAGTCATTGTATTATAAAGCTACAGGATGTGTACTCCATGTATAGATGTTTGGTGATGAAAATTATTACTGTAATTTTGAGCTTAGTAGACATTTTAATGTTAGAAGGAGAAAGAGGCTGGCTCTCTGGACATTGTGATGAAGGCCAAGATAATCTATCAGCAAAAGTCTTTAGGCTTTATTTTTTAGATATGCAGAAACATGGTCAACTGGTAAAATGCATTTTGCTATGTTAGTCAAGTTTTTAATTTTATAAAAAAGATAAATTAGTTGACAACATGAAATAATATTAGTTGGAGGCTTGTTTGCCCAGTGATGAAATTATAGCTCTTGCTAACAATGCTGATAGACTTAGGATTTTCTCAGTAATGCTTCTTTAAACTCTGCTTCTGGCTCACACGTAGCTATGAACAACTATTATAAACATGACTAATAGTCAAACTGATGCATTGTAGCATCAGTGAGTGCATACGTTTGAGCAGAGATTTCACCTGTTACCATTTATTGCATGCAATTGTTGTTGTTACAAGTCAAATATATGTCCAAAACTTAAACACTTCAGATTCTAAACCACTAGAATCTGTGGTGCTTGGCTAAATGCGTTAAAAGGAAAGAGTTTTTGAGAGCTGTTTAAAAGCTTTATATTTCAGCAATAATTTCCTGGAAAAAGACTGTGTTCAGTTTTATATGACCATTTACAAACTTTCCGAACTCTTGCACTGAAGAAAAAAACACCTGATATCCTGAATCCCAGGAGAATTCAAGTAATCTTTAGTGTCAGTACTCATTTGATTCAAATATGAAGATTTAAAAAAAAAAAAACAAAAAACCAAAAACAAACAAATGCATAGGAAAGCAGAGTTTTGAAATATCTTCTTTTTAACAACTTGAGCTCCCTTTGCTTCACAGCAGACAAGCACATGGGCTTGGTTTAGAATAGACACCCAGATTTCATGCCTCCTCTCTTCAAATAAGGCAACTTTTTTGCTTCCTTACATGGAAACTTTCCAAAGAAATGCCTGGGGTTTGAAGGTGGTTTTTAGCCTAAAATATGGATTTTTTTTTTCTTTCCACACCAAATGGAAGAAATACTAAAACTATCTGCACACAGATTATTATTATTATTTGTGAATCTCATCTTCCTTCTCAAAGTAGTGTTGGTTGTCTTCCTGTTTGAATGCTTGTGGAGTGTTTTGTGACCTTGAGCTAAGAGGATATTAAGCATAGTTTGTTGCAGCCTGGCTATTTATAGTGTGGTCACAGAGGATAATGCTTTGTGATGTTCTCTAAGAGTCCACAGCTGCTTTTTCTTTCCCCTCCCCTTATATACAAGTCATTCTCTTCAAAAATAAACAAAAAACCCCACCCCAAAGCACCAGTGAAGAGTTATCAGGTATGCAGATAACATTGTCCTGAGTGATGTTTGCCCCCAAGTCTCCAGAGACTGAAGGCCATGACCAGTGTTTATATTTTTCCAGCAATGGTGTGCCAGTACCGTTTTCTGTTGCGTTATGGTCTCTATAGGGACCCATGTTTGACTAAAACTTCTCTATTTTAACAAAAAGCTTTGCTCAATTGACAGGCCAGTTGAAAGAATGTGATTTATGCCTGATATGAGACAGACTTACCACGTAACCTGCAAAACCTGTGTTCACATACTAATGGGAGTCCAAGTCTCATCCTAGGACACCCTGGAAGGCACTGCTTGGATACGCTATCTCTTCCCAAATGAGCTTACAGCCTAAGCTGTGACTTTGATTTGGTTTTGGTGAATTTAACCAGCTGGCCATAACCAGTAACTAGTAAGCTGGGAGGAATGTGAATCTTTATGATGACTTAGCAAGAAAACAGCCCTTTTTTATGCTACATGATATATTCTGTGCAAGGTAGTTTCTCTTCTACTCTTCAAGTTTAGTCTGACTTTATCTGGGTGGTGTCTGTCTTTCTGTATCATCTTTAAGTGCCATATGTGTTAGATCCAGCTGGAATCAGTAACTGGGAAATTTTTAGTTAATAGCAGATGCTTTGTAGGAACAAGAAGCCATCCAAAAGGCAGAGAGGGAGTAACTTCCCAGGCAGTAGAATGAACTCTTGTGGTTGTGATGAGAAGGAAAGCTGTTCTATACATGGCAGCAAGGCTTGTCTGTAGCTGCTCTGGGTTTGACAAAAATGTAGCCAGTTCAAACTGGGGACTTCTTTAGAGATGTTGAAGGCTCTGCAATAATACCTGGACGAAAAATTATTTGTAGATACAGTTATCTTAAGATTTCATCTTAGTGTGTTAAAGCTGCGCTGTACAGTCTCAGATGACAATAGTTAGAAGAAGCAGAGATTTTTCCCTCCTTAAAAAGGGTTGGTAGCTTTTGCGTCTAGATTGTCCTTTTATAGGATGTGGAAGATAAGATCTGATGGAAGGTTATGTTGTAAGCACATGCAAATACCATAATAAAATTAAGCTAGCAGCTATGTATAGTTACCTACAACTGTCCTGAAGCAGATATGAGATTGTTAATATAATTTACATAGAAAATTATACACAGAGTATGAACCAAGACAGGCATGTGCTGGGAAGAGGTGGGAACAATGTGAGAATGAGCTGTAGAAGACAGATTTACTTGTGCCCAGGCTTGCCTGTAGCTGACCCCACATCTGCCTACTCAGTCCATCACGAATGTTTGAAATGCCACTGTAAGTTTGGGTGAATGAGAGTTTACTGTACCAAGGTCACTTTGCCAGGTTTGTTAGTGACAAAGCAATACCAGCTTGTGGGAAGAGAAACCCTGCTGCTTCTCCCTCACCCCGGATTGCATCAGATCATCAGGTAGTAGAAGGTGTTGTCTAGAAAGCTGCAGTCACAAATGGGTGGGTGGATGTTGAAGTCACTAGGATGCAAGGTCCTGCTAGTGGGAAAGGCTGGTCAAAAGGTAATGAGACAATTAAACAGTAACTGCAATCTACTATTGAATGCTATAAGAGCAAACCTATTTACAAGGGGGAATAAAGTATCTCCTTTTTGTGACAAGTGGTTGAAATTGCTTTGAACTAGATATATGTTGCCTGGTGTGCTGTCACAAGGCTATGCAGAAGCCACTAGAAATCCTGAATTAGAAAGTCTATGACGAGGTAAATTCTAAAGTCTCTACTAAATGCTGGAGATCACTCCCACAAGTTCTGTGTAGTAAATCAAGACTGAAGCAACAAAGCATCAAATTCTTGTCAAACTGTCTTGATAAAATGGTTTTATCAAATCACTTCATGTTTGCAGTTGAACCTTGTAATAAAAGCTCCAGACTGGGGCTTGTCATCTTGTTTACTTCTTGACTGCACCATAAACTTTTGGCACGTCCTTGGGGGAGTTGTTCAGTATAACCCTCTCAGTTCTCTAGTGGTGAAAATATGACTATATTTTTCCTTCTGTTCCCCATTTTGTCTGAGACTGTACTTTATAGGGTGGTCAATATTTCCATAATTCTCCAATGGCTTTCTCATTCCACCTGTAGCTTGTATGAAGTGATATAAAGTAACTTAAAATCATGTTATGTAATCATGTGATTCACCAATTTGTTTTTATAAGGATTTATTAAAAAATATGTTGGTTTTCTGTTCCCCCCCCACCCCCAGCTTTGTATACCACAGTTTAAAGAAAAAAAGGAGATATAAGTGTATTTTTCACAATAGTGACTTCTTGGAACGAGTTGATTGTGTTTAGTCAAGCTCTTTAGATAAACTGCAGAAATGTCATTCTCGGCATTCTCAAAGTGCTGCAGCTAGCAGACCATAGGAACATATGAATAGGTTGTAGATAGTGTGAACAAGTTGATCTGTTCACAGAACTCAAATTGGGGAAAACCAAATATTCGGGTGTATGGAAAGCCTTTAGTCTCCCTGCATTTGTGTTTCCCAGCTCTATAGTTCAATTTTTTGTCTCTTAAGGCTCTTAAGAGAGGTATTCAGGTGTTGGTTATTGAGCACTCCAGGTTCAGGTACCACTGAACATGGCTCATTCATATGTATAATTGAGATGGTACTTGAGATGGTAAATTCTGAGAAGTTCACTTCAAATTACAATGTTTATAACCTGAATGCATGGTAATGAATGGATCTGGCAGAGACAGAGTTAAAGGCTTAAACTTCCTCTCTCTAGACCACCAGATGCTTTTGAATGTGCTAACAAGGATGGGTGGGTTAGCAGGTGCTTCATGCAGGAAGGCTAATGAGGTTCATTGGCAATTGGGGATATGAAACAGCAGGGGAGGAGTAAGAGAGATTGGGGTCTGGAAGAGTGATGGTGGGGTTTCTGGCTGAATAGGACTTGCCCAATCCGTGCTGCAGCTGCCTTTTTTTTTTGTTCTATGACTAATAGAAACTCTTTTATATTACATATTTAACTTGTATGCCATTGGTGGTGAATACCATGGAGCTTTCTCCTTGCTTGTGAACACTGATGTCTGTGGGTTAATTGTGTTGTCATCCCTGGACTGCAACTTCTAAGGTTTCATTGCTGCTTTGTGTAATTGTATTGCCTGTGCTTGTTCTCTGTATATTCAGTTAGTAGCTTTGTCCTGAGAGACACTGTGCCCTAAACTGCCAATGACTCACCTTAATGGGGTGGACCACAGATGCTGCAAGTTTGCCTTCCAAAGTTCCTCCACTCCAGCTGGGCTGTCAGGGTGAGTTAACCAGATTAATTTGGTCAGTGCAGCTGAGTCAGTTGTGACAGTACCAAAGTTGGTGAAAGGCACTAAACAGAATAGCTCTGCCAAATCCCTAACTGTTCAGAATCTGTCCATCCCCTCCCTGAAGAAAGGAAAGTTGTTTTAAAACCTTTTTAACTTTTCAGAGTTGTCTTTTTTTTTTCCTGGATTCAAATGACATTGTTTTCACTCTCTTCCCCACCCATGTCAAAGCAGAAGGTCTTGCAAAGGATTGTGTAGACACTTGTAGGCAGTAAGAAAACTTAAGAATCAGGGTAGGGTCATAGGACATGCTGCTCTATCGAGCTGAAATGCAAACAAATATCTGATGTCAAGGAAGATCCATTGTCTGCCTGGTTTCTAGAATAAGTCTGGTATAGTTACGTTTGTTTAGATTACAAGAAAGACTGTGTTGAAAATCTTCTAATATGTAAAAGGAAGTATGTTTTCAAATAGACAATGGGAACAAAGATGCACAATTTCTATTTGAACTCAGCCAATGCTGTTCTTTTAGCCTCAGTCTGCCATATTGGGACTAAATCAATTATAGATTTCTACCTCTTCTAACCAATAATGTCAAACCTACTGTATCCAAATTATCATATTGGGTTAAAAATAAATGGAACTTTGAATTTTTGGGGTTTAGAAAATAGGAAAGATTGTCATTGCTGAAAGATGAAGAAAAACAATAGTAGGTAAACATGATAGCTAGACTTGTCACAGCTTTGTCTGCAAAACACTAGCAGTGTGAACAGCTAATGTGTGTATGTGTGTTGGCTTACTTTGTGTGTGTGCATATATTCCCTTTATACCACCTAACCTGCCTGGTGGTGCTGCATTTCTCTGTTCAAGGCATTGTGCAAACTGAACAAAGTTTGTGGCAGTGGGGCAATCAGTAAGTCTGTAGTATTCATAACTGCTCCAGTTTGGGATATGTCAAATGACTTTTTTGATTGATGTAGACATTTAAGTAGTTTCCTAGGAATAACAATATATAGATGAAATTTGACTTTCAAAGGGTTTCTCAGGCCCAGGTCTAGGGATGAGAAGCCTTATAAAGCTTCCTGGTTACTGCTGAGATCCATAAGGTCCTTGGTTTAGTCTGAAGTATCATTTATTTTTTAGGGCATTCTGGTCCAGTGATAGAGTTGAGGTGGGCAGAGTTGTCTAGGCTAGGATTTGATTTAATACAGGTAGCTGTTTCTGGGCTAGAGTTTCCCAGGTTGTTCAGATTCCTCAGATGACCTAAAAAGATGAGAGTTATTGACATGAGGGGAATAAAGATGACACATGTGACCTAGCTGGTTCATGTGACTTGAACCTCTGTGCTGCATGGCAAGAAATGCATGAATATAGAAACTGTGTTGACAGACAAGGTTGGTGATGCTAATGAAAAGTGGCAGTTCCACATCTCCAGTGCCAAGTGCATTACTGAATAATTCAGTCCTTCATACTGTACACTTCACTTAAATTTCTCTTGGAAAGGGATTTATTAGTTGGCATAGTAATTCTACTACTGTCCTCCTCACAGCTTGGCCATAGGAATGCAATAGGGTGTGCTTGGGAGCAAGAAAGAGATTTATAGGAGACAAAAGCTTAGCCTGTCATCCATCTATTATAGATTCTATGATAGATCCTAGGAGCTATTCCAGTTGAGAACAGCTGAGAAGGGGTGAAAAAAATGAGAATGCTTTTTCGAATCAACATGTCACACAGCAGTACTTCCTAATGCACATTACTTGAAACATACATTCTTGTAAGGAGAAGGTTTCTTTTAGGTTGTGGATAATCCTCTATCCCCAGGAGTTTTTCTTGGCATTATGTATTTCCATGAGCTCAAAATTCCACCCAGCTAACTCCTGTACCTTTTAGATTTTTGCAGTAAATTTGGGCGAGTTAACATGAGAACTCAATGTCTAAATGAAGAAAAAAAAAAAGAAAATTTCTACTAATTCTTTTGAAGCAGAGCTGACAGTTTAAATTTACTGGGCTCCAACTTTGGAAAAAGCACAATAGCTCCCACAACAGAAAGCTTCCTTGTGCAGGAGTTCTTAAGACCTATCAAGTTCTTCCAAATGCTGAGCATCTATTGGAAGTACACTGTTGGGTTTTTGAATTTAAGGCAGATATTTTGGTATCAAGGAAGAAAGCAGGGTTTGTGCTATGGAGTCTGTGGCAGAAGCAGAGGAAGAACTCAAGCCATGACCTTTAACATGGAGCAAATCATGGAACCTCTTTTATGCCATCTTGTACTTCACGGAGGGCTTTTGTGAGGAGCGTGTTCACTTAACTGGTACAAAAGTCTAGTCTGTTTCTGTAGATGGTGTTGGTGTATTGCTGTTTTGCAAAGTCATCTTAAACTATAGTGGAAAGTGGTGGGAGTAACTGGACACGAGCATCTTGAACTGCTTCCCTCATCATATTGAGATAATATAGTCTTGCGGTATTTCTGTGGATTTACCAAAAGTTATGCCCATAACTTGTCTTGACGCTTCAACATATGATAAGATCATTGCTCCCATGTTTCCTCCCCATTGTGAAGCTCTGACTAATGTTTTCAAAGCACTTGGAGAGCCACAGAATGATGAGTAGATATGATGTTGACTTGTTGGTTTATCTCACTAAAAGTAATATCCATCACCTTTCTTTTCTTCCAGAAGTAATTTTTTGTGTGGAATACTTTGGTTTTCTGTTAGTGCTTCAATGCTCTTCAGCAGAAGAGGAGTGAGAGCCTAGGCTGTATGTAGTTGTTTGCCTAGAAAAGAAAGGAGAGTGTGGGTGGGGTGAACCCAAATTTACAGCGATGATACTGTTGATCTTGAAGTGATAGATTTGACAAGCTATCAAGGAGGTGGGTTTTCTCTCTTTAGGCTGCATTTGAAATTACACATACTTTAACAAGACATTGAAGTCTTGCAGACTACTTGTGGAACAGAGGTAGTAGCAGGTGGATTTGTACCCTAGGCAACAATAGCCTGTGGGCTTGTATAGCCTGGTGGGTAACTCAACATAAGCTCCTACTGCAATGCTTTTCTAACTGGGTTAGTAGGGTACTGTGTTCTTTATCAATACTGATAGCCTGGTACATGCAAGACATAAGCTTCTGTTTTGCTAATGACAGCATTTTATGTATAAGTATGTAAGTTTCTTTAATTACTTGGATGCATTAACAGCATCAGTGCCCAGATCTCCTCCAGCGCTTTTGCTTACTCCTGCCTTTTCAGGTGACTCCATACATCCAACTTTGAAGGTGTCCCTCTCTGACTTTGTTCAGTAAACAAGTGAGGAGATTAAATTGAGTTATCCAGGGATTGCATTCAGCCATCTGTTCAAGTGGATCCCTGGCTCACTGAGTTGCCCTTTGATTATGCAGGGTTTTTTAAATTCAGATAAACTCTTTCACTTATAACAGGGATCTTTTTACACCAGGCATTCTTATGTCTTTCCATATTGTTACGGAACTCAGAGGGAAGTGTACGTTAACAAATAAAAGGGAGTTGAGGCAGCTCATGAAAGAGCTGTAAGAGCGTGAGATAGAGAAACATAAGGAAAAGTGAACAAGATTTCTGCACAGATAGGTGGAAAATGACTGGGGACTGGGGAGGAAGGTTATATTCCTCAGCTGGACTCCTTAGAGCTAAGATCAGAGTAGTGCCCCTTAAGCAGGAAAGCACTTCAGTTCAAGTCTCATTATATTCAATTGCTGTTGGCTGCAGAGGAGAGCAGAGGTAACCTGCTAGCTTTGAATGAGAGGGCTCAGGTATTAGAAGCAATTGAGGCACCGAGCTTCATCTGACCTGCTGAAAGCAACCTTGTTTCTGGTACTAAATTGGTACGTGGCTTCTTAAATGCAAGCTCATGTGTCTGCCCACTCTAGAGCAGTTGGTAGTTTAGACTAATCCTTAAGCGCATGCTTAAGTACTTGGCTACATGAGGGACAAGCAGCATGATAAACAGTAAAGAAAGGTGTTGTGGGTTAACCCGCCAGGCAGCCAACACTCCACAGCTGCTAGCTCATGTCCACCTCCTCCCTCAGTGGGATGGGGGACAAAATCAGGAAAAGCAAAATTCGTGGGTTGAGACAAAACCAGTTTAATATGACGGAAGGAAGAGAATATAATAATGATAAAAACATAGAAAACAAGTGATGTACAATGCAATTGCTCACCACCCACTGACTGATGCCCAGCTCATCCTCAAGCAGGGATCACAGGCCTCTAGCCAACTCCCCCAGTTTATCTACTGAGCATGATGTCATACTCTCATTGGCCAGTTTGGGTCAGCTGTCCTGGCTGTGTCCCCTCCTGGCTTATTATGCACCTCCTCATGTTACTTAGCAACAACTAAAAACACCAGTGTGTTATCAAGATTATTCCCATCCTAAATCCAAACCACAGCACTACACAGCTACTAAAAAGAAAATTAACTCTATCCTTGCCAAAACCAGGACAAAGAGACAGCACTCTAGAGCAGCTGACATCGTGTGGTGACCCATGGTTGTTCAAATAACTGTGGTTTTTATGCTGCCAGCAAGGTCGGACATCTAGGGTTATGTAATCCATGGTTACTGAATTGGGAGCTGTATTCTGTACAGCAGTGATTCTGCGCTCTCTGTAATGGGTTAGTGACTCAGTGTGAACTCGGTGTGCTGCAATGTCAAAATGTCCGGTGTGAGCCTTGGGCAGATGAATAGAGGAGAACAACAATCAGGGGTGACGTTATGTCTTTGTGCGGTTTTGCACAAAATTTCAGGCCAGTACTGGAATGCTTTTGTGCTTGATCCACATTTTCAGTTGGACACTGAGGGGCAGGGGGGAAGATGATGAAAAGAACCATCGTGTATTTGAAGTCTGGTCTTAATACTGATGGATTTAAGGAGCATGATATGTTTGGGTGGTCAGGAGGATTAAGCAGTTCATTGGTGGCTATGTTGTGGTACTTCCATTTAGAGGAAATTCTAGAATAATAAATACTGTTTTCATCTAGCAGGAAAAACACAAAAAGCACAGGTGCCTGAAAGGTGAACTAAGGAAAGTTGAAACTAAATGTGAAACACAACTTTTTGCTAGGTGAAGCTGATTAACTGTTGGATCAAAGTGTCAGGAGAATTGTGGAGTCAGTTTCCCTTAATTCCCTCAGGTTAAGACTAGAAAGTACAACTTGATCAAACAAATTTCTGGCTTAAACATACAGATAATTGGTTAACATTTTAAGTGCTATCTCAAGCAGGAAATTATATTGCTCTGTAATGGTGTTCTTCGGTTCTACTATGTCTGATCAGTTGGGAGAAAAAAAACAATGCTTTTCTGTCACTGAAAAATTGCATTTCATTTGAATTTGATCTGGAGAATAAGAATGCTTTTGTTGGGTTTTATGTAGCATTTTGTTGTTAAAGAAAACCAGAATTTCTTTATGCAAAGACATTGTGATTTCATGAGAAGGTAATGTCAAGAGAAAATCTTGTGTGCACACATAGTGTTTATTTTATTTTGAAAATGCATTTCAAGAAGCTATGTTGTAACAGTGGATTGTTGCATATCTGATAGCTCAAGATCAGGAAGAGAGGACGGAAGCTCCTTAGAGAAAGGTGTATGGTGTTTGTTTACCACCTACTGCTGTTCTTTTGAAACATATCTGTGAGCAGAGTATTCTCAAGGGATGTTTATAAAACAAGCCAGGAGCCTGTCAGCCACTCAGCCTTTTCTCTGTGTTCTGGTAAGTTACACTTCCTCTGTGTTTTCCTTTCCCTCTTGTAAGATAAAAATAATCTGAAATCCACAGCAATGCAGACAATTATCTGGCAGCTGGGAACCTGGCAGCCCAAGTACCCTTTTGAGGAGAATTGGCCCTGGCAAAAATCTTCACATGTTGGGGAACTCTGTTCATGCCGTTTTGCTGAAGTACTGGGAGCCTCTTGCATGCTTTCATCATGCAGTTCCTAGATAACATTTGCTCATTATTAGAGACCCCTTCTTTAAGTCCTCAGCTTTGTGCAGAGTTTTGTAAAATGTTTCACTATACTGGCCTTAAAGGGTTTTATTGACTCTGACTTCATGGAAGCATGCAATGAGTAAATTACTTCTGCTTACATATGATGCATCCTTTGCCAGTGCTTCTTTCAGGAGCTTTTCTGTTGCTGCTCCAAGAATAGTCCCTATTCTAAAGATCAAGAATGGCATCTATTGCCAGAAGTGAAAATAGTCTTTTAAAAAAAAAAAAATTTAACAATTTGATACCAATAGTCAACTCTCATGGCACCTCTTGCCTGGTTAGAAGAACAATATTAATACGTGGCAGTACATTTGAGCTTTGAAATACAAATCTGGAGATCCTTTTTCAACTCTGGGCTTAGTTACATGTAGGCTTTATACTTGATTTAATTGAAATTTCATTTGTTAGTGAACTTCTAATTGCAAATTATAAATTATTCAATTAAGTTCTCTTGTGAAACTTGGCTCTGAACTTCTGAATGTCTTAATTTCAAACATAGTTTGTTGAAAGGTAACAGCAAAGGAACTGTTTTCTTCAAGCTATTCACAACTGTTCACATTCAGTATTCTTTTTAGGAAAATGATAAATTTCACTTACCTATTTTGAACCTCAGTGATATTCTGTAACTCAATAGGTATTTTCTGTGAGCTGCCTTAGGCTTCAAGGGGGTAAAAAACCAAACAAAAAACCCCAGCAACTGCCAGGGAAAAAACCCCCAAAAGAAACTCAACCAAACAAAAATACCCCAAACAAAACCTCATCTAAAGCAGATGAGCATAAAGACTACTGGTTGAAGTCCTTACTATGTGTGTAACGAAAATGTGCATCACTGCCTGACCTTGTTAGCACAGAAATGGTTCATGAGGTGTACACAAAGAATGAGGTTTCAAGTATTGCAGATGTAAAGCTAGTCATTGCAGTCAGAAAGTCAAGGCAAATAGGAGTCTCACAGTATTGTGGACAAGTGTAGTGCTTTTAACTGACTTCTGAGCACTTCTGTGATGATGTGTCTGCAAGGGTTTGGTGTGATACCATGTGTATCGTGGCAGCTGTTTTGTGAAGCTTCATCCTCCACTTGCCCACGTGAATGTGTGATGGGTAAAGCCACAAATGCCAACTCAGTACCTATTGGACAAACAGTACCAGCCACTTAGTGAGGTCACACTTTACGAAGCAGCTAATACTGCATTGGTATCATAGTTTTCCCCATGTTTGTTTTGTGATAATGTATTAGCAGCAACAACTCAAATGTCGAGCTTGGCAAAAGTTCTGGGACAACACCTCAGTAATATGTCATCTTTATCCTTATTTCAGGACTGAATATGATGTATCTGACTGAAGGGTCATGAAAAACAGTCTATCCAGAGGCTTTATAACACATGCTGTGTGTAGTAACACGCAATCAGTGGCCTCTGGCTTCACTGAGTCTCAGTTCTCATGCTTAGTCACCTGGGATCTTGATTTTGTGCAACTAAATAAGAATTTCAGGGCCCTATTAAGGTGGTGTATCTAAACTGTGTTGAATGTGACCTTAAATTTTTTTGCAGATCTACTTATTTTTACTGAGGTGAAGTATATAACTTTTACCAAGGTTCAGCTGGAAGGAAGCAGCACCTGAGCCCCAGCTTTGCCAGATTACCCAGGCTCTGATGCTACTTTGCAGATAAGAAACATATCAATACTCTGTAGCTAGCCCATGATAGGGTGGATAACTGCATGATAGAGGTTTCTGGGACCTGAAAAAGGTTTGGGCAAAATGTACTTGTACTCCAGGCCTGGAACAAAGAGAGACTCTCTGATTTATGGTCTGTACATGTACCTGCTTGCAGGTCCTATTTGTATACAGAAAAGCTTCAAACGGAGTAATTACATAGGTGTGTACAGATGGTGACTTGTGAGAAAACTGGAGATCACAGACAGATATTCCAGGAGAAAATTTGATGCTTATACTGCTAAATTAAATATTAACTTAGCGTTAGGAGCTTTTTTTATGTGTAGGATTGAAAGATTTGGCATTCTGTGTAAGCAAAAGAGCATATGATATTTCTTCCATTTGAAGACAGTACCTGAACTAGTGAATCAAATCATGGTTGTATTGTCTGTTCATCATGCTTTGTACTAAAAGGTACTATGCAGTCTAAAAATATTCTGGTGACTCATTTTCTAGGGATCTATCACTGTTTAAGTATGTAGTTGTAGCCTATTGTGTTGCTTCAGTTAAAGAATGCTTTGCATGATACCAAATACTAACGTTGCAGCTGGTTGTCAGTAATTTCCTTTACTTTGAAATGCTTGTAAAAACTTTTGATTTTGTAGGGTTTTATTTGTCTTGTAGGAACTTCTATTTTAATGTATACAGAAAATTGTTTCAAAACAGCAAAAAAATTACAAGGCGGCAAGCTTTTTCAGGAGTTAATTTTGATGAAGACTCAAATCTTTTTCCCTGTACTTTGATTGTAGTATATCTAAATGGTTGGCAGTTAAATATAATCATCTTTATAAAGCTTAAGACTGATGTTTATCTTCCTGTAACTCATCTATCCACCTAAAACACAGTGGTACTAGAAAAGGCAACTCTTCAACTTCACCTCTTGCAAAGAGAGACGTGTGCTTTTTTGCTACGTCAGGTGCAACTACCCTTGCAACTTGGGCGGCCATGTCTGTATCTGCTGACAGAATTAGCCTGGCATACCGAAGAAATGGTTGTGAGCGAATCCACAGCAGCTAAAGCTCCCAGCACTTAGTCTTGCAATTTCCAAACAAGTGCAGCAGTAGTCTGGTTCTGAAGGTATCAACAGAAAGGAGAAATGGATCTGGCTGTGGGGATGTCTGTCAATCCTCCCCATAGGGGTTCACTACTGTGAAGAGCACTGCATTTACACTCCAATCCCAAAAGCACTTCAACAGTACTTTCCTGTCACACTGTGCCTACTGTATCTAATCTGTAGCTTGCCCCCATTTCATCTTTGCCTCTTCACATACAAGGCTGTTCAAGGTATGTGTATGTAACTTCCATTTTTTATTCCTGAAGAAATATTTTAATCCAAATACCTGGTGATACGAGATAACTTTTAGCTGCTGCCAGAGACATGGGAGTGTGTAAGTCTTCCTCGTTTGGAACAAAGTGTAATGTGGTAACTAATAAGTGCTCCAAGGCTTCCTTTGGTCAGAGAGGGAATACCTTGTGTATTTGAATAGGCAGAGTTTAATCTGTAGTGAATCTGTTTCTTCTGTGGGCCCTGTATCTTTAAACGCTACAGCACTGTCAGGCCACCAACTTTGAGGTTACTGGATTGTGCTGTGGGCTGGCAGGGAACAACTTTCAAGCCCAGTGTACAAAATGGCTTTGTAAATCAGAGCGCACACTTTCTTGCTTAGAACTGTTGCTCCTGCAGACAATGGCAATCCCCAGGGTTCCTCAGAGCAGGACCTCCTCCGTATGCTCTCACTGGCAGCAAAAGCCAGCGCTGCAGTGAGGGGGCTGTGCTCGTGGCCGGAGACTCAGATGGGAGGGCTGAGAGGGAGAAGCTACTGTTGCGCTCAATGTCAGTGGAGATGGAAAGTGCATCAGTGGTTTTCCTGTTTAATACAACTCTAGCTGGTCATTTGTTGTAAACACAAGCTCTAGGAATCTTGGTAGCATAAAAATTGAGCATTTTGGCATAACAGCAGTGATGGTGTGGAACGGAGTGTGTTATGGTATCATGGAGCTATTTTGATAGCTTGTTTAAATAAGGGACCGTGAAACACTGTCTTTTAATTGGCCTCTGGTTGGAGAAGTGTTTCTGTTGGGTACAGGAGAGATGGGAGTTGATTGCAGGAGGTGGAGCTAAGAAGCCAGGGTCATTCTCTGCATCACAGGTTTTGAGATAGAGGCATGTTTCTGTTCATCTGAATTGGTACTTCTGAGCAACTTGGTACATGGAAAAGCTTTATTCTTTTTTTCTGACTTGGCAACATTCCTCAGTAGTCTTCATATAACATGCAGGTCAGTATGTGAGTGAATTAAAGTGAACCAACCCTCTCCCAACACATTACCCTACGTGTTTAAAAATATTACTGGACAATTTATGAATAATTTAAAATTTTGTTGTATAGGAATCTAAAATCATACTTACTTTACAGTTGGACAAACTGAGCCAAAGAGCATATTTACTACAAAAATCTGATGTGACCTAGAGGCTTACCCCTCACTTTTAAACAAAAAATTTAGGAATTTAATCCCTATTGACATGCAACTGCATGAACTTCAACTTTGAAAGAAATTTGAATGAAAACATCACCTGTATGTTCTCTGTTTCACAGTAATTCAGCAGTTCATGTTTCCCAAAAAAATCTGAAGTTCTAAACTCACTTCAAAGTCATGCTTGTAGTGGCCTTGCCTCACTAAATCCTTCAGTAAGAAATCTCTGACGTTACACTCATGCTCCCGTGCTCTAATCACTTTGTGTATATGTAGAGCTAGGCATGTTGTTTGATATTATCAGTAGCTGGATAATATTCTAAGTGCTTTTGGACTTCTTGCTGTGTTACTCATTTAGACTTTTTTCATGTCTTGCATAGAGAGAAGAATCTTTCAATGTACACTAGTGCCTTTGGCTGAGGGATAAGAAAAAATATTGAAAAGGGATTTGTTACTACAACATCTTGCTGACTTTTTTCCTCCTTTGATGCAACTTTTTCACTGTTGCTTTTATTTCCTGCTGATCCTTGAAAACATCAAGTAAAACTGGGATGTTTGAATGCAGGCTGTGAACTGGCTTCTGACAGCAGAGGCTTCATTAAGTAAACTGCTTCTTAAGTGCTAGTAATGTGGTATAACTGGGAAAATGTAAGTGTAAGGTGTTTTTCCAACTATGTTAACTACTACTGCATGTGTAAATGCAGGGAGCTTAGTATTCTGTGTGAGTCAAGGTTTTTTCTACTGTCCTTGGCATTGTGATTAAACTATGTGGAAGATACACACTCTACAACACTTGAAAAGAAATGCTGTTTCTTGCAGAAACAGATATAAAATACATCTTGGATTACCCTTCTGATTGGCGGTTGTTTCTTGACTGAATGCACGTGATATGCAGAACCAGCCCTGTGTGATCCTTTGCAAATGCATCCACGAAACGGACTCCCAGATGCCAAACTGGGAAATTGAATAGTGATTTTTCAGTGGATGAAGTCTGTCATTACATCAAAAAGTTCTCAGACATGCAGGTTTGGAAAAGAAGTCTAGTCCTATTCTATGTAAAGGCAGGCTAAAGCCTGAAAATAAGAGTTTGGTTTATCTTTGTTTTGCCTGTTTTGTGTGGATAAAACTTTGACTTTTGGACTGGAATGATCAGCAAGCCACCACCAGAGCTGGTTGTGCGTGTGCCTGTTGATATCAATGCACTGAAGTCTGTGTGGCTTCTCATCTTAGAAATGGAAACCAGCGAAGCATCTTTCCTGGTTTACCAGAGTGGTGGAAGATCTACTGTAAACTGGTATCTGACATAAGGTTTAAAAAATTTACTCAATCTGAAAAGAAATTTTTTTTCCTTCTGAGGAGCAGCATTTTGTCCAGCAGGCTTCTAAAGAGTTATGAAAGTAAATAGATTTCAAATCTATTCTCTGTAGAAGAGTGCTCATGGGAGACTATCTAATATTGTCTGGGTTAACATGCTGGACGGAGAAGGCTTTGGAGTCAGAAGAATACCATCCCCTATACTCACCAATGCTGTTTATTGCATGGTGGTCTTAGGCTAATTGTTTGGCCAGAAGGATTGATGTGATTATAGTTCCCTTGATGTCAGTGTCTCTCTTCCAGTGTCTGTGCTGGGTCCTCTACCATGATTCAGATCGGCTTGTTTGAAAGCTTTATAACTTCAATAAAAATATTTATTTGTGATTAACATCTTGCCACTTAAAACTTTAAGTTAAAAAAAAAAATCTGTTTATTCCTATAGAGGTCTGTTGTCCATCCTTACTTTATGAGAGAGAAATATTTTGATCCCTTGAAGCTGGTTCCTATCGGAGACTTGTGAATCATGTGTTGGATAGCAGCAGTGGTGTCAGTGCTGCTGTGGCTGTTTTAGAAATGTGTGTTCTCAGCCTTAAAGGAGTCATCTCTCGGAGAGGGCAAAAATAATCTTTCTTTTCTAAACTACCAGTGCATTCAAAATTGTGTGAGAAAAATCTGAGCAAAACAAAATAAGATGGGATGGGGGAAATGAAATCATTGTGTTCTCCTTCTCACTATTAGTAGTTAAATGCAGCTTAACAATACCTTAGGTTGCTGCTGCTTCAATTTATTGTTTGTTCTGCTGAGTATATTGAGGGTGTACATCACTTGAGGATTGTTCTATGGGATGATCTGGCATTAACACTTCTGTTGGTGTGCCAGGACAGTAAATATATAAATAAAAATCATATATAAACTTAGGAATTGGTATTACTATGGCTTAACTGTTGTGTTATTTTTAAGTTACACAGTTACACATAAAATCTCCATAAAATTATGTAGTGAGACAACTAAGCAGGAGAAAAGATCATAAGTGCCTGCTTAACGTAATAAAAAGGTATTTATGTGATCAGTAATCAATTGAAGAGTGTCTGACTAACCTTTTCTTTATATTCCGTGCTTCAAGGCTGTTAGACAAGTTTTCACCTGGTGGCAAAGATGATGGGAAAACACATCACTTAGAGTAAGAAACAGTGCCACAGCACTGAAAAGACAGTAGCAGCTTAGTGATTAAATTGTGTTTGTTTCCCCAGCCCCCACTTCACAGCACTCTTTTTTTTTTTTTTTTTTTTAAATGTGTTAGACAATGCCATTGCTCAGCCAGAGGCTGAGAGAGGGGATGTAGGTACACTGCATCCTTGCAAGAGACTGGAATGTTCCATCTCGAAAACAGCATCTGTATTATAAAGACAAGATCCTACATCTTCTGGCCCTGGTGTCCTTGTTATTTGCATCAAGGCACCAGCATGAATCAGTTCACTGCGGCAGCAGTTCAGCTGATGTGACTTGCATTATTATCAGGTACCTGATTGCAGTCTCGGGATGGATGGAGGGTTGGATGTGACTAGCATATCAATATATGTGGTGCTGCTGCTGCTGTGTGATAGTAATCTGTGATGAGGACAGAAGCCTGCTCAGCTCTGCAGAAAAGGTCTTTAAGGACAATAAAACTCTGTGAAATTGTGATCACTGCTATGATTTTCTACTCTCTAACATACTACTAGCTTGTCTGGAAGATGCTTTGACAAATGTGTTTAGGCTATGTAGAACCAAGAAGGTACGGAACTTCAGTTCTGAAACTGCAAATGTTTTTCTTCTGACAGAGAATTAATTTGGAACTTGAGACTGAACTGTGTAGTTCCAAGACTAAACTAGTCCAAGTGTTGAATTCCAACATTTTTCTTTTAAAAACTCTTTTATTTCCTGTTAATGTAACTGTGTCATTTATCAGCATTGTCCCAAAATTTTATTCACTCTTTATATGCTATGATAAATGGTTCAAATGAAGGGTCTTGACTTACCGTTTATTGATCCCAAATCTCCATTTTCTTACTATTTTCAGTGAAGCAATTACTGACCTGTACTGGTTGCAGACTGTACAATGTGGTATTAAAAAAAAAAACCTTTTCAGACAGAATCTGATTACCAAAACAAAACCTGTTTATTTCTTTTTTTCATGTCTGTGAGGGGTTAGTAGAACAAAAAGCCTGACATAGGGTCTTTCCCTTGATATTTCCTTTGGAAATGAGACTTGCATATTCTTAGTTTCTTTCTGTTATCAAAACAGATGGAAAAAATATTCTGCTCTGAATATGAAGTCAATAAGAAGCTTTTCAGACATGTACACCAACAGAGGACAAACTCCAACTCAGAAGTGCAGTGGAGTGCTGCACTTATTCTATTGGCCCTGGGGACCCAGCCAGTGAAGCATATTTCTGACTTCTAAATTGGTGCCTCAATTACCTATGTAAATAAGAAATATCTTACTGAGCAAAGAGAGGACAATCCAAAAAAGTTGTCTTTACAAACAGCTGGACTTTAAGATAGTCACTTACCATTGCAAAAAACCACTTGATAGTACATAACTCAGCATGTGAAACAGTCATCTGGCAGAAGGAAATAAATTTTTTTTTTTGCGTCTTACTTTACTGTTGTAAACTTCTGCAAATGATTGAAATGCCCCTTTCATAATGATATGATTGAAGGGAGTTTGTATTGCTCTGAGTACAACAAAAGATTGTTTGGTGGCAAGTTTTCATCCTCTTTAACTTCTAATTATTTTTTTGTAATTTTTATTTCAATTTTGTGTGAATGTGCTGTCTGGGTCAGCGTGTCCAAGAGCAGAGTCTCACCTGCTAGCCTCAAGAAGACGAGGAGAAACAGAATTGCTATTAAGCAGTATGTGCAACCTATGGCATGGATCGCTTATTTTGAATGGCATCAGGCAGTTGTCTAACAGACAATGTGTCACAAATAACACGTGGTAACAAACAAGATTCAGTCGTAGCCCATGTATGATATCAAGGTGAAAAGATTGGACTGCAACTGGGAAGTGAACATAGTGGTCATGCTACTGGTATTCATTGTTGGGCTAATAAATTTCTTAATGTTGTTGTAAGCAACTTTGGTTGTTTCCTCTATTGGCTCTGGCTTGCCCTCAAGTATTTTCAATTGTCATTTTCCCGAAGGCTTAGTAGCTGCCACCTGATGAACATGACAATGCTTGGCCTGCATTATAGCAGAAAAAGGAGACAGTGGGGATGTGCAGTTGTTTGTGGCATTGTTACTGAGGTCAGAGTAGTCTGTCACGATATCTAAACGATTGTGGTTTGGTCCGCAATATGGAGTTTGCGGATCCCTTTGAAAGTGTGTATTAATGTTGTGGTTTTTTTCTCTGATACAACTGGCTCTTTGACTTTGAGAGCTGAAGCAGAAGTGAGCATATCCAAGGGCTTTAGAGAAGAGGCTTTTCTCTAACTTGTAGCATTTTTCTGCAGAAATGCGTAGCCTGTAGATTTGAGCCTGAACAAAACCCCACTTAATTTTGGAGGCATTAATTTTCAGATCTGTCTTCAGTGCAAGTTCTCTAAGATCATGATGGCTATGTTTTTGAACTCTCCCAATTATCATTCATACTATATTTTGAATAGTTTGGAGAAAATCTGAAGTTATGTGCTTTTGAACAGAAGCAGAATTATTGCACCTTTTTCCACTGATAAAAGTATACCATATTGCAATGAGCTCCCAGTATCCTCCATTCTGTGAACTATGCTTTGTTAGCTGCTTTCTGATCCTTTGCTGAATTATTTATATTTTTATTTCAGCATCCCTCTTACATGAGGCACTAGAAACTCCAGGACTTCTGCTATCACATTCACAGTAATAAAGTGCAGGATAAAACAAAGTGAAACTTTCATAGTAAAATCCTAATTTACAGTCCAGCAGGGAAAAGAGAAATGCATATCCATCAGGGATATGAAGGAGAAAACTCATATTCAGATGGAAGAAGCTTTTAATTTCTGTGTGTTAGACAGGACCTTATTGTATCTGTAAAAAATAATCTAGTTTCTGAAAATGAGGAAGGTGTTTCAGCAGAATTTCTCTTTGAAAAGTAGGCTTGGGCATTGAGACACTCAAAACTTATTAGTGCTTGCTCTTTACTTTCTCAGCTTTTACCTGATAAGTTATTTGCAATAACTCTCAATGCTTCCCTCTAGGCTCATAAGACAGTGCTTAAAAAATAAATCTCTATCTTCAAGTTGGATGAAAACATAATCAGGCCCAGCAAACTTTCCAAAATAGCTTGTCCCAAGCTTGAGCATGGACTTAACCTTGGATCTAAATTAAACCAACAATCAGGGGTTAAGAAAGGCAAAAGCATGTCACTAATTTAACAGTAAAGAATACAGTACAGTATCTGAGAGTGTCTATACTTGTAGTCACCTATGACAGGTAACAAAGCCTCACAAAGTTGAAAATAAATTGCTAGTGAGGTTTAATGGCAAAACAAATATATTAATACTTGTTTATCTAGAAATAGAACACTGAAAAACCTAAGATGTGTTAGAGGAAGCAGGAGAAATAACTTGAGATATGGAAAAATTCTCTAGCAGTGAGAAATGACAGGACTTGTAAACAGTTTAGTAGAGGGAAGGTTTAGTAACAACTTGCTGATGCTCTGTAACTGTCTACACAGCAAGACAAGGTGGCATGCTGAACTTGCAGAAAAACTTAACTAGTCTTTAGAAAGGCACTGGAAGCCCATGATGTTCAAACCATGAACTAGATACAAATTTCTAACTATAGGTTATAAATAATTAGAGCAGACTTTAACAAGCATGGTAAACTTCATATTACTTGGAGTAAGTATATAAATCAAAATAATATACCTTGGTAAAAAAGACAATCCATTTTGACATACATCAGACAGGGATGACTTCATGAAATCAAAGGAAGTGGAGGTTAGTGTAAGAGACTGTAACGGTCTCTTATCACCTTAAATATTTCAGCCATTCATGAATAAAATGGGGTTTGACACCCACAACTAATCAATGCAAAAATATATTCCCTTCTCAAGTCCCTTAAGATATTTCTGATAGGCCTCAAAATGTATTCATTATAAAGTGTAAGAAGGCCATATTATTATTTACTGATTTCAGGAAGAGGAGGATCTTTCTGGAGCACTTCAGTATTGCTGGTATCCCCTAGATGAATTGTTCTCAGTAGATATATCATGCTGACAGCTGATGAGAAATTAGGACCAATTGACAGTTTTGACTTGCCAGTGTATGTAGACTTAACTTCCTCTGTACTTTCATTGCATGTAAAGGGCATTTCTATCCATAGCTAGAAAAAAAAAAAATCTTAAGTTTTGACTACCAAGTATCTTGGTAAGAGTAAACCTCTAATCTTCTAGGAATCCATATTGTGTTTGAGTGTTGGATAGACATTTTTAGTGTGATACTCCTCATGTTGAAGTGTGGTACTCTTATTTACACAATTTTTAACTGCATATATTTCTACATTACCTTCCTATGTTTAAAAAAAGTTACTGGTGTTCCTAACATAGCAGTGAACAAGGATTGTTCCGTGGTTCAGCGCTTTACAATTTCTTTGGCTGAGAGTTGGAGATAACAATGCGTGTGCTTTGTTTGCAAAAAACAGGTTTAAATTTCTGCAAAAAGGGCTGTTTAACTATTTGGTTCATATCACTTGCTTCCAGATAGTACACTATAGATAGACTACTCCTGAGTGTAGTCTTATTTCCTTTAAATTGTGCTGGCCTTATTCCTGCAGTAGTCAACTCCGGGGGAAGCATTCTGTCTTCCTATACACGTGTAGCGCTTCGGTTGCTTTGGGCTTTTAGATGTTACTGGCCTTGACGGCAAATTTGTGTGACAGCAAATGCATTTGGTTTGGTAAAGAAATAAGCCTATTATTTTTAAATCTGGTACGGCTAAATTTGTTTTTTCTTTTGGGCTGAAAAAATTGTTGTTGGGTCAATTGAAATACTTAACTGTAGTTTAGATAATTTTTGCAAGTGCTTATTCTTAATACAAGATAAAGATTTTGGAACAACCATAATCATTCAGCCAAGCAGTATCTACATAATGTTTTGGTATTTTCAGGTCTCCTGAGTCCCAGCTTTCTTGTGTAATAGTTCCAGCAGTACTGACAAAGCTCAGAGAGTGTTCTTATTTTGGCACAACTCTATCTTCTTGAAATGTCTTTTCTTAGCTCTAAACAATAACAACATAGCCATTCGTGTAGTGTAAATAGATAGAACCAGTACAGAACAATCTCTTCTGAATGCTATTTCCCTCTCTTGTGTTTTGTTTTGGATGCTTTGGCTGCAGCTGCTGCCTTTCCTTGAATCATGCATGTTAATTCCTCTGTCGCACAATGAACTACAATGCAGCCAGCCCAAGGTTCTCTAGCTGAGTTGCAAGAATGAGCAGGTTTTTTCAACAATTTTGCTCATACACATAACAGAAACTAAGCATGTCTTTGCCTTTCCTGTTCTGTTTCTTGTTTTGCACTTGTGTTTCTGTGGTGCTGGATTTCTCTGGTGTGTGGGGTGGTTTTGGGGTTTTTGGCATTCTAAAGCCTGTTGTACAGGCCAATGTCTGCAGTCCGGAGTGAGGACTGAAGCTGGATAGTCTCTTGTGCTTGCTGTATTTGTAAGTGATTAATTTTTACAAATGGCTTTGCTCAGAAAGCAGCAGCAGGTTGCTGCGTCTCAGAACATTGGAGTCAGACTGCTGAACTCAAATTCATTGAATTCAATAGAAACATTAAAGTTTTCTGCAGCTGGCTTTGGACTGGGAGATAAACTTTTGCACATAAGCATTTAGTAGGAATCCCAGAGGGTAAGATTGGCTGCTGATAAATACTTGTGATAGATAAGAACGATCAAAGAATGGGTTAAAGATATTACCTTCAGTATCCTAGTGTGTTGGGTTTGCGTGGCAGGGTTTTGGTAGCGGGGAGGCTACAGGGGTGGCTTCTGTGAGAAGCTGCTAGAAGCTCCCCTTGTGTCTGACAGAGCCAATGCCAGCCGGCTCTAAGACAGGCCCGCCGCTGGCCAAGGCCAAGCCAATCAGCGCCTCTGTGATAACATATTTAAGAAGTAGAAAAACACTTAGAGAGAGAGCTTTTGCAGCCTGAGAGAGGAGTGAGAAGATGTAAGAAACTCTGCAGACACCAAGGTCAGTGCAGAAGGAGGGGCAGGAGGAGCTCCAGGTGCCAGAGCAGAGATCCCCCTGCAGCCCCTGGTGAAGACCATGGTGAGGCAGGCTGTCCCCCTGCAGCCCATGGAGGAAGGATGAGGGGGTGTAGAGATTCCACCTGCAGCCCGTGGAGGACCCCACGCCGGAGCAGGTGGAGGCACCTGAAGGAGGCTGCGGCCCGTGGGAAGCCCACGCTGGAGCAAGTTCCTGGCTGGACCGGTGGACCCGTGGAGAGGGGAGCCCACGCCAGGGCAGGTTTGCTGGCAGGACTTGTGACCCCGTGGGGGACCCCATGCTGGAGCAGTTTGCTCCTGAAGGTCTGCACCCCGTGAGAGGGACTCCATGCTGGAGCAGGGGAACGATGAGAGGAGTCCTCCCCCTGAGGATGAAGAAGCAGCAGAAACACCGTGAGATGGACTGACCGTAACCCACATTCCCCGTCCCCCTGTGCCACTGAGGGGGGGAAGGTTGAAGCCGGGAGTGAAGTTGAGCCCGGGAAGATGGGAGGGGTGGGGGGAAATGTTTTAAGAGTTGATTTTATTTCTCATTCCTCTACTCTGTTTTGCCTAGTAATAAATTAGATGAATTCCCTCTCTAAGTTCAGTCTGTTTTGCTCGTGACAACAATTAGTGAGTGATCTCTCCCTGTCCTTATCTCGACCTACCAGCATTTCGTTATGCCTTTTCTCCCCTGTCTAATGAATGAGGGGAGTGAGAGAGCGGCTCTGGTGGGCACCTGGCCCCCAGCCAGGGTCAACCCACCACACCCAGTATCTTAAGCTAGGATATTTCATGATATGGATTACTACTAAAACCAAAAATTCTGTTTTATGCATCCACTTCCCTTGCTGCGCTCCAGGCCTGCACTGCTATTCACAGTACTGTTGTGCGGCCTCTTCGGGCCCACTGGCCTTCGTGAACCAGGCTCTTGGGTCGCTTGACATGAGAGTAGATGCTCAGTAAACAAGTCTTTGTGTCACCTTACGAGAGGTTATCTAGATCTTGTTCCAGCTTGTAGCTGGGCAATTAAGAATAATGACTCTAATACCCTCCTTTGAAAAGGCCTAGATTGTTGGAGTTAGTTTTGGACAGTGAGCTAATATGGTGGTTGGACTCGTTCAAGGGGTATGGAAAGTACCTCTAGATAAGGCTTACAGCTTCTGGATGGTGCAAAATAAAGTGCATACACAGTGGGGGGGGAAAACTGAAGCTTTCCAATTTCACTATGGATTAAAAACTTGATGTCATCAAACACATCCATCCAATTGTGCTCTGCTACCAAGTTCCTTTTCGACAAACTAACTGTGGATTGTTAGCTCAGACAGGAGCATTTCATGGCAAGTGGAGGTGCTGTTTCCAGGAGATATCAGCTAAACTACTGTGGTAGACATGGAATTGTGAATGTATAAAAATGAATAGCCAATGCAGAGAGAGCTCTTAAATGTGAAGGAAGTCATATGAGGTAAGATCTTAAAACAGGGATAGCTTAAGGTTGTATTAAGAAGTATTGCCTAAACTGTGTAATAAGATCAAAGAAACAGTCACCAAATCTTTCCAGCAAACATTCAGATTTTCCTTCTAACAGTCTAATAGAGATTACTTTTAGTGTTCCTCTTTCAAAGAGAAAAGGTTATTTGTCATATCTTAATGGATAGAAATTTTGTCTGGGACTTGGGCACCTTACAGTTAGGTGGTAGGCATACCTTGAAGTAGAATTAAATAAGCCTCAATAGAATATAGAGGATGAGAGCGAATGCTGCTTCTGAGTATCAGTCCAGTGCCTTCACCACAACATGACAAAAATTAATCTTGCAAGGCGTAGATAAAACAGTAGAGCAATAAGCTGGGCTTTTTTTGGACGCATGCATACCAGGCGGGACTGGAAACAAACAATACCTCAGAGTTGTTTTATTGTTTATCTTGGGGAAGAAATAGTTTGCTGCAGAATAGAGTGAACTTCAGATAAGAGCCCTGACAGTGATATAGTATGATACAGTGTACTACCACTTTATTTTTATAGCATTCTTTCTGGAAATGATACTTCAAAGGCTTCACGTGGTTAGATAATACAGATATAAAGTTAAATGGTAGCAAGGAGAGAGAAATTAAGACTTAAGGAGAGAGGGGACAATCTGTTTCCAGGTGACATTTGGAAGATGGATGGTAAATCAGTAGGACAAAGACTTCTGTAAAAAAGCTTTTTCTAGATGGCAGGAAGTGGGGGAAAGTATCTCTTTAAAGAAAGTCAAGCATAGAAGCACATGTGTAAAATTACTGCTGAGTTGGAAGCTTCCCCTTGTTTTCCAGCACCTACTTTGCAGTGCACAAGCTGACTTTGTGACAGTTCTTTACATAAAACAGCACAAGTTAGGAGTAATTTAACTATAATCAGTACAAATGTAACCCAATGAAATGCCAGTTTTTAAGTGAAGTAAACTGTCAGAAGCTTTTATTCATGTGCATCACTGGCATGTTTTACCTTTTGCCTCTCTTGATCAGCTTTTTGGTGGATTTCTCTACCAGATGGTCCTGTGCCAAAACAATCTTCAGTTGCAGTTTTTACTTATTGCCAGTTAACACAAACTGTGGTTTACGCTTGACACAGACTATTCTATTCCTTACTTCCAGATTATTTTTTTTCCAGAAGCTTGTGTTCAGCATGAAATTGCACTGAATGTGGAGACCTTATTCAAAACTGAAACTGGATTGAGTTGTGGGATCTGACTTGGAGAAAAGTGCTAACAGGTTAGAGGGAGGAATTTATGTACATTGTTGTTTATTGTCCATGTAAAGTGATCCTGAGTTGAGTACTGGCAACATCAAGGCTATCAAACAGGATAATAGCCTTTCAAGTTGTGCAAATGTGCAAATTAAATGCTATCTGTGTACGTCTAGGACGTACCTTCCACGGTGTGGCCAACTGATGTGTGGCTGCAACCGTCTAAAGATCTGTTGCTAACTTTCCTACAGAGGTGGGGTTACGTGGGGGACCCTCAGTGTCATATGCCTGTACGAGAAGTCCACTTCCATTTTTGCACTAAGTAGGAGAATACCAAAGTGCCTCTGATGATAAACTTCCACCTGGAAGATCACTGTAGGTTTCAAACAGCTTCCAAGCAAGATTATGATGAATTATGCATTCCTCCGGATGAAGAAACTGATCGGTATAGTATCTGAGTACCAGGCCTGATCACTAACAAATTGCTGGCTCACTGCAGGGAGGCTTTGTAGTGATAGTATGAGCAAATATTGTTGATTCTTAACATTAAGAAATCAATACATTTGTGTTGTGTTCTTCATACTTGTAAACGATATGTACATATACTTGTATACACACATCTGACTCGTATTGCTTTGTATTAAGAACCGGGTTTTTAGGTTTAGAATCCATAGAATAAGCCTATAATGTTGCAATTCCTTTTGGGGAAAAAAACCTGCAAAACCTAATCCAGGAAATGTGTTCTAGATCTGGTCATTATCTGTTGTCTTATTCATTGCAGTTGTTGTATCTTTTTGACAGATACACCCTCAAAGATTTTCAGTAAATGTTTTTTGTTTACCATATTACTGTGTTCTTTAGATGACCAGGAATAGAAACTGATTATGTATTTCTCAGACATACATACAGTGTAGACCAGTCACAAAAATTGTAATGGAAAGTTTGTTTTTATGGCCGTATTTCCTGGTCACTTAAAAGTAATAATCAGAAGCTTTACCAGGGACTAATTTTATAGAATCATAGAATGGTTTGGGTTGGAAGGGACCCTAAAAGATGATCAGAGGAATGGAACAAATAATATACATGACCAAAAGTTACAAGAAAGTGGTAAGGGACATAGATGAATACAAAGTAAAAGAATGGATAAAATTGAGAAACACTTATTCTGGAAACAGAAATTGAACTTAGATTTCTGACTCTACTTTCTTAGCAATAACCATTATTTTCTCATTAAATCAGGGACACGGGTTTTGGGCCTTTTGAATGTCAGTTCTAGTTTTTCTTTGTTTATAGAGCAGTATTTTTCCCTTCAAAATAGGCTCTCCTTTCCTTAGAATATTTTAAGATGAATTTCAGCAGTGTAATAAAGGTGCAAGTTGCCCCCATCGATTTCCAATACATTTTGTATCTTTGACAAACATCATATCCATGTTTACTTCAGAGTTATAGTTGTTTTCTTTGCTCATTTAAAAGGAGTACACTAACACATTCTGTCACTACCACCTGGAGAATCACAGTACTTCATAAAATGCTTTCATATTTGAAAATAATTTTGAAAAAGATTGATCAGGGAAGAATTAGAATATGCAAGGAATCTTTGTTTTGGTAAGGAAACTATTTCAGTGAGTTCTATTAATAGTTCTTTTGTTCTATTTTTCCCCTCTGTCCATATAGGAATGAGAGAGAATTTTTCCAGCTTTGGTTACTAAGCTTTCAGCTCCTGCATCTGCAGTTTTTAATCAGGTGTCATGGCATGCCATGAAAAAGTGGTTTTAAAAACCATGTTTGCTTTTTAAATTAATAGTGCTAGGAGGTAAAGCTGAGAGTGGTGCATAATGCATATATTTTAATGTGCCTGTGATAATGTTGCAGTGTTTAGTTTGAATGACTTGTGTTAATTCTCAAAATAAATGTCCAAGACAATGTGCCAACAAAGCTGATCCTTCCCTCCCTAATTTATTTTACTTAATTTGTGTGCTGTAGCCTAATAGAGTTGCCATGGCCTCATTTAAAGATTTCTTTTATGCCTTTTGATCATTTGCTAATAAGTATTACAAAGTAACAGATAAGGACTCAAGGATTTGCTAGACATGAAAGAGTAACTTGGACAAAAATCCAAGTGTGTGTGTGTAAATCATGGAAATTCCTCAAGTGTTGTCTGCACCAGGGTTTTAGTCTGCAGGCAAACTCGTGCCAGTATGATGCTTCTAAGTGCATACAGGTGAAGTGGCAGCTTCTAGTGCTTTACATCAGTGGAATTTCCCCCCTGCTTTGAAGTTTGTGTGAAGCCCTAATGCCTGTCTGTTCTAAGCACTGAGGCGACTTAAACCAGGGCAAGTCTACAGTGTAGACATGACCTTAACATTAAAATACTAATGTTTTTCCTTGACATGGAATTTATGACTCATGTCAGGAGTCATAGGAAGCTGAGAAATGAAGCAGAGAAATAAAATTCTCTGTTCATCCACAGAGTGGTTTCTGCAAAATGTTTAACAGCTGTCTCTGACATTGTGCCTCTATTATTCTGCATCTGAAGCCAGTCCCTAACACCTGTGCCTTGCATTTATGGAATCAAAATGAGATTGATCATACTTTATCACCAATTGGTCTCAGGTATTTGTTGATTATGAGCTTTGTTATCTTTGGACTGCAGCAGAGGTGAAAAAACATATTTTGCTTATGACATACTAGTCTTTGGAAACCTGCTTGCACAAGCAGCACTCTTTCTGTTAACACAAGACTTAGCAACAGATGCTTAATTGAAAAGAAAAAACCAAAACAAACCAACCCCCAAAACCCCATATCTTTGTAAAACTTTTTCTACTCTGTATCGTACTGTCCCAGTTGCTCACTTCTTCAGTATGTGTTTTATGAGAATGATGGGACTCTGCACTTGAACACCTGGAGGGATTCTCATATGATTTAGTAGTAGAACACTCAAAGCAAAGGTGTATGAAAGAAAATTATAGTTTCTGTGCTGTTTTTATCCGTAGAACTATGATGTTGTGCTATTTCAAAGTTGTAAATCACTTAAATAGCTATGGGCACAGATTACTTGATATGTAGTGGTTTCTTGCTCATGTTTGACAGTTAGGTGTCAAAAGACACAGTGTGGTGTTAATACAGAAATACAGTTCCTAAAAGAAGATTACTGTGTTACTGTTGGTTCACAATGTTCTAATTTCTAAGCTATATACTTTACATTGCTTATAATGTTTGTTTGTTTGTTTTCCTGTATTGCCTCAATCCAATTCCTACAGAAAAACTATGGAATTTACTAGTGTGTCTCAGTCTTGGTATTAAAACTTAACAGGATGTGTGTGTTTAAAAATGAATATCCTATTCACTCAAATTCAGATAATACTACTGTTGCTGCTTCAAAATGAATCCCAGGAGCACAGCTGGCAAAGGATACCAAGGAGAGATTAAGTCAGGGTTAAGTCTGAATGATCTAACCACATCTGTAGTCACTGACTGACATCCTAGCTCCCCAGCCCTTGGGAGATACTGACAAGAGGGTGAACATAGCACGTGTTTTGAGTGGATGATTAAATCGAACCTTTAGATGACAGTCTTAGGAAACTAATAATGGGAGAAAAAAGGATCCTTTTCATTCTACCTCTGATGTTATTTTGCAATAAAATTCTCTAGATTTGAAAAGCAGAGTGTAGTGTAAAAATTAAATTATTGTTAAAATGTTTATTCTCCTGCAATTGATTTCCAAGGAAAAAAGCTTAGGATAGAGGTGAAAAAAATCTTTAATGACAAATGGATGGAATTGACATCAAGGTCTTCTCATCATTAAAAAAAAAAAAATCTATTCAGAGTTTAACTATAAATCTTCGGTGTTCCTAGGCTCTTTTAGGAATTCAGCTGTTAATGCTATCTAAGCATCAGTGTGTTAGCAATTCAGAAATGTACAACCAGGATTTAGAAATGAAGGTGTCAAATGAGTCTCGGCAGGAAAAAAACACCTAGTGACTGAGAAACCATTAATGAGCTATAACAATACTGGATTGCTGCATATATTCTGTTGAATATTTTCTGATTTGGTTAAAACAAGAGATGGAGGTTTTGAGTGTTCTACCAAAAATGAGTGGACAGTTGAAGGACTAAACTTGCCTTGCTAATGTCTGATTGAATATACTTTGAATACATGGCATCCTTTTAGATGCTTGTATGCACTAGCAAAACTAATAGCTTGCAGCGTGGATCATGTTGAAAATTAAGATAATCTGTCACTGTTGCACTAGCTCTTCTGCAGCTCTGCTGATGCTGGGATCAGCATTGAACTTGAGCATATAAGCTGTTGGCACGTTTTTTAACTACCATGTTTCTCGGATCTATCTCCAAGTTTGAATGTGGCACTGGAATTATCTTAACTAATGTACATTGCTTTATTGCTACAACTGCAGAGTTCGTAAAGCTAGTACAGCCTCAGGAAGTTTTTCTACAAAATGTCAGAGATTGAGCATGTGTGGTTTTATGTGGGCTACAGTAATGAATGCTTTTTGCAAGTTCTGCCCACAGGGGAATTTGCTATTGTTAATGCAGTTAATAATAATCTAATTAATATAGAAGGAACTCAGATGCTTCTTAGGGCAAAACATCTAGAGAAGATTAAAACATCATCTTTGTCATTCATGTACTTTCAAACGCTTTATTTGAGGATTTTCAAAAGCTTGTGCAAACTGAAGATTTCTCGATGCTTCGTTAGTCCCTTGCTCTAGCTGCCCAGATGTAATAATCTTAGGTTCAGAAAATGTACTGCTGTTAGCCAGCTGTTTATCATCAGAGCTTGTATACAGAATGTTAACAAAGCTAATCACAACATAGTTTATAAGCATAAGCTACTTTAAATGTCCATCTTATTAATAAAACCATGTTGAGGCCATGTCTGAAATGACTAACGGGTCTAATTCAGCAACTGTGTTTTTGAGGTGATAACACCTGTGCTCTGGAGAACAGTCAAAATGAGTACGTAGATGGTATCCTTGTGCTGGGATTATTGTTCTGTACGAAAACTCTGTTCTTGGGGCTAACTGCAATGTGATGATAAAGGATTTCAGATGTCAAAGCAGGATCTAGATCAGAAAGTAATAACTGAAAAAGCTCATTCCGGAGCCCTCTGAAAAAGATATCTGAAATGTTGAACTCTTTGAATTAATGGAGTATAACGATTGGAAAAACAGCCTGAAGTTGGTGTGTTGTAGCTAAGTGATGAAATATGGCATACCTAAGTGACAATAAGAGTGGTTCATAAGTATTCCTAAATTTGTTTAGCACTTTTATTCCTATTCCTAAATGTTGAATAAGTATTGCTATCAAAAACTTGTCTCCATAAATTCAGAGCCAAAAAAAGGACACTTGAGGCAAAAATCGAAGGGGCGGTACTGATAAGGATAGCTGGAAAGGCAGTGAAAACTAAAACAGTTATTGTGCATGTTACTGTGCATCTTTTGGAAGCATCTGTTGTTCTGGTTCCCTTAAATGGAAATATAATTAGCACAATAATTATTTTAAGACTAATTATTTGTAATATATAGACTTAACTGTTAGTTCCCTGATAATCTTCATTGACTTAGTATACTTTACTTTTTAAACACTACAAAAAGTGTATTGTCCAGCTTGATGAACCACCATGAAGAGCTCCAGAAATAGTATTTTTGTGAAGTTCACTTTATTGGTAACAAATCTTAATCAGGTGCATGATCTAGATGGAAAAGCAGCTGTTAAAATGGTCTCCAGTATTGGGAAGGACACAAACTCTACTTCAGTCTTGCATTAGGCTCACACTTTTGCTCTCTTTCAAGTTCTTAACTTCCTCCTCGATCTCATGCAAGCAAACGAATTCAACTTCTAAAGGCTGGAAAAGTACAACATTCCCCCAAGGATGCAGAGCAGAAAAGGAAGGGTTGAGGGGAGACACCTTGGAACAGAATGCAAGAGGGAGATTTGCTAGAAGAGAGTAGCAAGTTTTGATCATAGGGAAGATAAGAAATACAAAAAATAACCACATCTTAAGTGATCCCAGAGGGAAAGATGTGCTTCCAGTATAGAGGCACTGACTAGAACAGGTTTGCCTGTAATAAGCAGATAGGGCCTTGTCAGAGTAGTTTGGCTATACATTATTTCAATCATATCATTCACTGTTCCCCCTAATAAATTAAATTAATGATGGTTGGCTGACATAAGCCTTGCAGCCATAAAACTCAAGATCCACCCTTAATAGGCAGATGAGGGACTTGCAAGCAGCATGCAGCTCATCTCCATTTTTGACCTTGTGCCTAAACAGAGACCTGCTAAAAGGAGGAGGGGAGTAGGCACTTTGGGACACTAATTCAACTTAATGCTGAGTGTGATTGAAGCTGTCTCTGTAGGCTGTAAAGTATACACTCCATAAGGTCTAGGAATAATGACATGTTGTAAATTCATTTAATTTTAATTTTAAAAGCTTGCTCAAAGGTAAAATTACTAGAAGCACTTCAGCTTTAGTGTGGATCTTGGGTCTGGGTTTTTGGTTTTTTAAACCTACAGCCTCACCAGGCAGCAGCTACTTAATTACAGCTCTGGCTTTAAACATCAAATAACCTGGATACAGATTGTGTTACTATTGTGGGATCACTCAGAGCAGAAAGCATGTGAATTGCTTTAGCAGTTTATCATTTTCCTTTGCAATAAGCTTGGTTAAAAAAAATCAGTAGTCTGGATTTTTTTAAAGGTATTATCCTGTGCACTTGCATCTCGATAGTGTGTAGTCTAAATTCTGCCCATACAATATGTGTGTGCAGGGCAGTAGTAGAAAAATGAAACGTGACCCATTGTCATAGCAGGCATGTGCTTGTAGCCCATGTAATTACCCATCTCTAGCCAGGCTGAAAAAACTTGTAACCTCAGAGTGAACTCTAGCCCCAGACCTCTACACTAAGAGTAGAGAAATGGCATGCTCCAGCAGTCGCTTAGAAGCAACACAACATCAGAATATACTCTCATAGGCTGATTTCCTCCTGAAGGCATGGATGTTGGCTCTTAGTTTATATTGGAAATGCAGTTTTGTACAGATTAATTGTCTTAAAGGGTTCCCCTAGGCTTTACAGGACATTATGCTATTTTTTTTAAAAAGAAAGTGTAATTTGCTATTAAAGGCAATTATGACCTCTGCTGCCTGAAAACAATCATTCCCAGAGCCTACTAGTGCCTTAAATATTGCTAATGATGCTGTATTTCAACTAACAGAACTCTCAGCCATCTTATTTCTGCTTTAGTCCTGTCTTATGCAAGTCACTCCACACTGTTTTGATTTGTATACATTAAAATATTTGCCAATAACTATGCTCTGGTTTTGGGTAAGATCCTTGTGCATCTTTGTCTACCGGACTCCAAGTGGTCATTAACTTTGACTAGTGATAAAATCAATTTTTTTCCTACATGTGATTAAGACTTTCTATTTTCTCAGTGTTCCTAAGCTAGTCTGTTCAGGAGTGAAGGGGTTGAGATGTATCAGTAGGACAATCCTACTGTGGAATTCCTAGTATGATCAGATATGTAAAAAGGCATGTTTGCATGATACAAGCAGTGGCCTTGCATTGATATAGAAGAATTTGCACAGCTTGGGCCAAGAGGGGCAGAATTGCCCTCCTTTCACCTGGGGTAGGTGACCTGCTACCTTCCCTGTGCCAGCAATAACATTGGTGAGGCTATGAATCTGCTTTTATCAGTTCTTCTCTGCAACTCAATCAGGTGTTTGCCCAAGAGAGGTGATGGGGACAATCCAGTTTAAGGGCATAGGGATTTTGGATGGCTCCTCCTGGGATCTGCCTGCACTCTGACCTGATCTTCCGTGAGCCACCTTTGCTTGAGCTCTATTATGAAACCAGGGAGATGGAATTATCTGCTGACCTTCCATGATTTTCTCTTCATGATAATTTTGTGAAGCAATATTGTGTTATTTTGTTGCAAGCAATAATAGAATGCCATGGGAAAGTATTTATTATTTACCCAATTTACTTCAGATTAGGCTTTTAACTAGCACTTATGGAAGCTATTTTTGTTGTAGGAATATCTGCAGAAAAACATTGTGTGAATTGTCTTGCAGCCCTACACAAGCAGACTGCACTAAATCTGATGTACAGCTGTGATTACAGTTCATTGTGAACTCTGTTTAAGAGTGAGCTATGGAGTCCAAAGTTTTATAACTGATAAATACTGAAAGTAAAAATCATAGCAGAAAATTCATGGGCAAGTGATAGTTAACTATATCTACTGTGGTGAGAAGCTGTGAGGATTAGATAACTTGGAAAATTAGTACTTATGTGCTTAACTTGTTTCTTGAACAGATATGAACTTATTCATACAGTTTTGTTTTCTAAACATCCAAAGGGAGCAGTATGTCACAATGAATGTAGTTTTAATGGTGATGTATAAACCTTTCTGTTAAGGAAGGACCAGGAGGCACCTGTCCTTTAAACACAGGAAACTGCACTATGGAAATATATCTGAATGTAATTCAATAGTTTTGACTTGTAGCACCAACCCCTCATATCAATGCACTGTAGGGAGGTAAGAGGGTGGTACTCCTTGTAATGAAACAGCTTCATTAAAATATAGCTTTTACACTAGGGTCTTGGTGGTGTTACACTGAGAGATCTTTCTGTAATGTATTCAAAGTGTAAGATTTTGCATGCATTAACTGTCATAGAATTTAAAAACTGGTATAGACTAAGTTCTGTTAGTCTCTTAAACAAAACCACTGCATTTTCAATAGCTTGGGAAGGTATTCAGTCTAATCTTGCATTTAAGTAGGAGCTGTGCTCCTACTCGGATTCATTAGTCTGCCCCCTGCCAGGAAATAAGAGTGTGTTGGCTGCTTCCCGGGGAAGGCAGTTCTCACCTGTGGAGATAGAGAAGCAGTAATAGATAGCTAGTGAGGGGGGACCTCGTGTATGTGTCACTCTGCCAAGAAGTAGTTCTGCTTTTCATTAAAGGGTATTTGGAGATCTGCAAGTGCCTCCGTTCTCAGTTGCATGGGGGGGGGGGGGGGGGGGGGGGGGCGGAAATCTTGTTCTCATCTGTAAGACCTATGGTTAACATAACAATGAGCAATCTACCACACCTGCTTTGTCCTAAATGCCATAATTGTCTGAGTATTATTGGAAAGATCTTTGAATATGGCTTGTTTCTTAAGCAGAAAATCCTTGTTTATCTGTTAAAAAATGGTGTTGGTCCCTCTTATTGAGGCCTAACAAGAGCCAATATTGAGCAAGTCAGCGTCTTTCTTTTTTTTCTGCCCCATTCCTTTCTGGTTTTTTGGTCGTCTCAATAGCCATGAGGAGTAAGTACACCTACACCATTCCACAGCATGTCTTTCACAGAAATGACTCAGCAGGGATGTTCAATTCTTTCTGACCTCTGACAATCCCTTAAACTTGTGTAAAGGCAGAAAAATCTCCTAATATGAACGTTCTTGTGGTGGATTTTTATAGCTGCTACTCTACATGTTTCAAAATGGTAAGTTCAGTTCTTAATTCTAAGGAGAGGATCAAGTGACAAGAGAAGCGAACTCTGTACTTAACTCGCAGCTAACTTCTGGAATAGTTTTTCCACAGCTTGACACTTCCCCTACTGTAAAGTATATAACTCCCCATGCATTAGGCTCTTTTAATTTCAGAAGCCTGCCAGGATTGACATTTTGTAAATCCATCTACATGTGTAATCCTTTCCTATAACTCCGATAAATACTTTGACTCTCCTGTTCCCAACCAGAGAACTAGAGAAAAAAATAGATCAGTTCTTTTGTAGGGAAGGAAAAATTCTGTCTACAGACAGAATCGGTCATTTTTGTAATCTTTTGAAACTATGTGACTGAGTAAGGTTTTTTTTTTAGCAGAACTGAAGTAGAATTGTGAAATTATTTCTTGGGACAAAACCCCCAACCTATAAATTTACAACCAGAGTACTTTGCTCCAGCTTACAGACTTTTAGATCAGGGCTATAGTGCAATTTTAACATGCAGACCTTCTGGTCTAGATATCCCATTGTTGCTACAGGATGTTACAAGCTTTCACCAAAAAGCTGGCATCATTTACATGTGCCTGGGCTTTTAAATTTTAAATTCAGAGTGGCTTTGTGGTAGTTAAGTATATACAAGTGGCAAACCATTGTTCCAGAGCTGTGCAGCAAGCAAAGTCCTTTCTGTCAGTGCTTACTAATTTGTGTTGATGTGAATATAAACCAAAAACAGTCCAATAGTGAGTTGGAGTATATTTGTAAGACCATTTTGTTCACCTGTGCTTTGTGCCTTGCATGAATTTGTTTTGCATAATTAAAAAGTCAAATATTATAATAGTAATTGTAATACAATGTATTCTAAAAATGCCACTTTTCTCAGTACTGCTTTCTACAGAGTACATGGTTACATGAATCCTACATAAATTAGCAGACTAATCACCTTTATAACATGTTTACACAGAGTTTGTCCTTGGATAACTTCTTTGGTAGTAAGATCTAACAGAAAAAAATCCGTAGGTATTTAACATTATAGGCTTGTAATTCATGGCTACAACTCCTACTGCCTACAATGACAGAAATAATAAACAATAAAGCAACAATATGTATGAGCCTCGCTTCATTAGCGATGTTAGTTGTGATGTGGACATCAGAGACTAATTTCCTAATTACGGTATTAAAAATACTTTTTTCTTGTTGGGAGTTTTGTTTTAAGGCTTATATTTCTGTTTATGTCCAGATGGGGGTTTGTGCAAGGAACAGTTGTTATTTCTATAGTAGTAGGTGGGCAGCTGGAACCTCTCATTGCTAGAATCTGGATGAGCCTATATTAGAAGAAAATTGGTGCCACAGCTGAAGAAATCCACAGTTAGGCTGGTCAACCTTTCAAGTATAAGGTTCAGTTGGTCCCTTTGTCCTTGATGTGTGGCACCAATACCTCACGTACTTGCAGTGTGATGTAGTACAAGAATGTTACAGGCCAGCTAAGTTGGAGCTTTTTAGAGAAGGCTAAAATGAAAAGGATCTCACAGAGGACATGTTTGCTGGCTGCAGTCTGCCACCATGGTACCTGCACTGTCCTGTGACCTGGTTCAACCAGGTGTCAGCTTCCAGTTGTTTGGCCTTAGGTGGGAATTCGTTTGTGCTGGAATTCAGGTGTGCAGGGAAGGCAGCAGGGCAGGACAAGGAGTGATTCAGTTTTAGGGACACCAGTCTAGCACATATGACACCTAGATGCAAATCCTTGTGCTGTCACATCTTGCCTATAACAAAGATATTAAGACTGTCTTTTGAGCTGCTGGACTTAAGGCTGTGAATGTCTGTTATTCTGCTTACAATATTAGTAATGCCTGACTTGTATAGCTAGAGTGAAGCTAAGCAAATTAAATGGATCATGTGTTTCAGATGTGCTTGAGGACCACATAAATAATAAAAACAAGGATGATGTGCTGAATGCCTATTGAAAAAAAGGGGCAATGTGTTCCACAATTGCCAACATCTAGTGTCCTATACACTTGAACAGTCCGCCTGTATTACATAGTCTTCCCGTAATTTGCTTATGTGCTGGTTTATATGAACATGCAGATCTGAAAATACAGATTTATTTTTTCTAGATTCTTGGTTTTACATCCATTAACATGTTATGAAACCAACTTAAAAAAATGTTAGTAGTTTGAGGGGGGGGATGTAATTTTTTGCTAGAGGACGAAACATTCCATTTCTTCTTAGATGTTATAAACCAAAGAAAACATGAGATAAATGAAGATATAATTTTATATTTACAGGGTACAACACTCTTGCCAAAAGGTGCCGCTTCTTTAGACAACCTCCTATACCTCAAACTGACAGTAATTAGGATTACTATAATAAAGGGGACCCTGAAGAATATTAGAATGAAACTCATGCTAAAATATGCCTAAGCTTTATAGATCAGACCTAGCATTTTGAATATCCTTTTGGAATGAGAAGAGTCCTGTAACATACAAAACATCAGCTTAAAAAAAAAAAAAGCCCTTTGGGGAGAGAGGTACATTTGGAGGTTTTGGTTATGATTTTGATTTCTGTAAGGAAAAACACTATGTGCAAATATGGAATCTGAACTGCTGCTCTGGGAGATAAAACTGTAGTACTCTGTCAAAAACTGGTAAAATTGTTATGTGTTTTTGGTGTCCCCCCTCCCCCTTGCCCAACATTACACTTTATAAGATTCTGATGAGAAGGTTTTGAAACTGCTCTTGACTCATGAAATGGGAACTAAAGAATTCACAATCCAGATGTAGGTTTATCACAAAAGAATTATTCAACTCAATGTTACAGATGTTTTTCCCTTGCCAGCAGTGGTTAAACTTTATAGTAAACTTGCCTATGGATTTGGGCACTGTAGTCTAATGGGATTTCATTTCATGTGCACAATACCATAGGCTGTAAGTGGGTGGGCTTGAAGTAGCCTAGCTGATGGATGACTTGTCTTCCTAAGATGGCATATTGCTACTGGTGCCAGATCTTCCTTAGAGTGCTAGAGGAGATGTGGCAGATGGAATGTTCTCACCAAAGGCCTTGGAATACCTCCTTTCTCTGGCTGAAAAAGGAGGGGTATGTCCATGTTATCAAGTCTTGCAATTTCCAGTAGGAGTCTAATGACAGTTATGATTTTTTAACTATAACTTGTATAATATATAATTTTCTTTTTAACAGATACTGAATTTCCTTCTAAAGTAAAACTAATGTCTGGAGCCATTTATATCTCTGTATATTTTATTTGCCGTTAGCATTATCCGGGTGGCTGGCTCAGTCATGAAATAGGCAGGAAGACAGAGCAAAGCCAGGAAATGGTAGCAGAATTTGCTGTACCCTGAATCCACTGCCTGCATCTTTTAGGAGTGATTTGAACTTGCATGGCATCAAAAGGTATATGCAGGCTGTCTGAAAGATTATGCCTTTTTTAAAGGCAAAACAAAATCTCTCCATGGAGTTTGGAAACAGTATGCTTCTAGAAGGTCCCTGGGCACTACTTAAGATATCATTGCACTTCAAAAAACAAACACCTACCCCTTCCCCAAAACCAACCAGTCAAAAACCCCTCCAGATTTCCTGCCTTTTTTGTTATTTAGGCATGTTCATATGGGCTGTTTTCCCTGATATTAGCTATGGTAGTCAGTATTTTCTGGGGTAGGGAGGTAAACCTGTAAAAATTGCCACTAGCTTTACTACAGCAGGCAAATTCTGGGTTACGACCTCTCTGACTATCTAATACTAGCTGCTGATAGCTGAATTTTCATTTGTAGTAGTCGCAATATTTTTGGCTTCTTAATAAAGCTGTGATGCCCTAGATTTCATGGTATGTCTGTGAAAACCTCTATCCAAACACAGAAAAAAGTAATCCTATGCTTGTTTCTACATCCTATTCTATATTGAATGTAAGGCTAATGTATTTTTGCCTTGTTGCTAACTATTGGGCAGAGAGGGTGAATGCTAGATATCATGGTTAGTAATTCAAAGCTAATGTAGATGTGTTAGTCATAACTTTTAATATGTGTATCATACACATATTAATAGCTTGAAGATGTGCTAACATTTTTTAAAAGTGTTTTTCTATGTGTCCATAGATAATGTAATAGTGAGGAGCCTTACCCATTTGCTGATGTATTGCATCTGAGCTTTATGATCTCCCTATGTATTTTCTGGGGCATTCTGCTGAGAAGAGTGTGATCTTCATGTGGATAGCTACTTTCAGAGGATACACAAACCTTGTTGCATGGAAAATGTGAAGAAAGAGGAGTTGGTTGAGAGGAGGACAACTGGAGTAAAAGTTGAGATAAAGATGTTGTGTGAGAGCTTGGTGTAAGGAAAGGTGAAGAGTGGAAGAATAAATTAAAATGAGAAGAGGAAGAAAAGAGAATAATTGAGATGACTGTATCAGAGACAGGGAGGATAGAGGAAAAAAGATATGGTAGAGAGTGAATGTCTAAAAGACCAAAATACCAAGTTTGTGCCCAGCACGACTATTCATAGCCCTGGACAGAGAGCAGGGCAGCAGTGTGGTGATGTGATTTTGGTTGCAATATTTAAACAGTTGAGACATCTCAGGCACAGGAACTGATTGTCCCATATGCAATTTTTTTAAATGTGCATACCAATAGTCTTAACACCTGTTAGGCAGAAAGTACAGGCTTCAGAACTCACATTTGGTGGAGTGTTATTCTTCCAGTTTATAATCTTATAAATTGTTTTCCAAGTGTAATTTGGACAAGTATAGCCATGCAAACTATACACAAGTTTTCATATTTGTCAGACTTTTTTCTTAAACTGACTTCCTCATTCCTATTCTTCCTACTCTTGCCTTTCTGAAAAGCAGCTGTTTGAGTATGTCTTCTCAAGCTGCTTTGTAAAGAGTCAGGAATCAAACTAGTTACTTGTGTTATTTAAAATGAGCTCTTTTGACAAACATGAAAGCATTCATCAGTGCTCAGTAAGCGTCGCTGTTGTAACAGAAAAGTAAAAAGAAACAGGTTATTTGTGGCTTTAAAACCTTACTCTGAGATATTAATCTGTAGCAACTGAATATGAGTTTGTGATTAAAATCAACTAACATGATATTTCTAGCTGGAAACAACCTGTCATTATTAAACTGATTTCTTTGAACTGCTATTTACTGTTAAGCTGAACATTTTTAACAATTATTTACAGTGTAAATCATGTGTGATTTAGAGCTGAAATGGTTAATTTAGTGCACTTTACGGTGCACCTTTGCCAATTACCCAACTGCAAATTTGCAGGACTTGAAATTTATCTTTCACATAG